>NW_026606077.1:15440000-16640000 GCF_029834395.1 Sorex fumeus | reverse complement strand
TTGTTCATCAATTTGTTCGAGCACCAGTAACGTCTCCATTGTGAGACTTGATGTTGCTGTTCTTGGCATATTGAATACGCTGTGGTAGCTTGCCAGGCTCTGCTGTGCAGGCGAGATATTCTTGGTAGCTTGCCAGTCTCTCCAAGAGGGACAAAGAAGTCGAACCTGGGTTTGCTGCATGCCAGGCAAACAGCTGCACTACTATCACAGAGAGTAGTAATGAAACAAAAATGGAATTTTTTTCAGGTACTGTTGTGAAAGTGGAAGGGGATGGGTAGCAGTGGAGGAGAGCCAGATAGTCTGGTTAGAAACAATTGAACACTTGTAATTTCATCGACCAGAAGAACCAGCCATTATATGGGAAAGGCTAACAGATGGAGACAATAAGGCTTTAAAGGGACATACAGATTGGGTACATGTCTCTTTAACACTAAGTGGCACTCTTCATCAATAGCAGCTTCTCCCTGATGTCTCATCTGTACCAAAGTAGGTTTCAGGAAAGGCAGTTCTTACCCACATTCTTAAGGTCAAAGGGACAAAAGAGCAGCACAGCAAGGAAAAGCAGACCCAGAGTATAAACAATATAAGAGTGAGCTCTGGAGAGGACTGGCCCTCAGAGAAATTGGGTCCATGGTCAATGAGGGCAAGCCTGGATGAGGACACTGAACTTGTGAACTTTAAGGGACAGTGTGAATTGAGAACAGTGTACCCAAGGCCTTCAAGGAAAAAGCAAGAAACCAGTGTGATGCCCAGAAATAGGCTATAGGGGACCCCAAACTGTCTTTTTAAAGCTGTTAACTGGCTTCAGAAACACCTGGAGCTTCGTGTGCTAATTTTACAAACAATAACTCAAAGACCCACTTAGAAATTAGCAAGTTTCACAGTGACATTATGAGGGTCCAGGGTAAAGAGATAAACAGGGAGCTCTGGGACCAAAGAAAAGTCTCACAGAAAGATGGTTCTTGACTTGGACTTGGAGGATTGTGTAGGATTTAGAAAGATGATAACAAAGAATAATGGAAGTCACAAGACTAAGGGTTGGGTTCCTTCTGCTAAATTTTAGAGGGACTCTCCAAATATATCTTCCATTCTTTATCTTAGTCACACTCAAAAACACTTATTCTATGGACAAAAGACTCTTGTTTTATCCTACGTGAAGCAAGTCCCAAGATTAGTGAATAAGAGATACTGTAAATTCAGAAGTGGCCTGCCACCACTCATGAAATAGGCTGTCTCTTCCATTAATCTGGTCATTTTTATCTCATAATTTATTCTATTGTGACTTATTCTATGTCCTCTGCATACCACTAGTTTGGTGGAAGATGCATAGTCTGATAGAAAGAATCAAAAATGTCCTTTTCTGGTGACTGCTTTGGAACTCCAACTATGTTCCCATAAGCTTCTATAAATGATGGGATTGCAAATATTTAAGTCAAAAGAGAAAGCTGAAAAAATAAATAACTATTCAGGCATAGTGGGTAATAACAAATCAGAATGACCAACTAGTACTAGTATAAATGTTTGCATATCAGGTCTGTCAGGATGGAACCACGAAGCCCTGATTGCCCTGTAAGAAGGAGCCTCTCTGCTATTTGTTTGGATGCCAAGGCTGTAGATTGCATAAGCTTCTTCATAAACAAGTTTCCCCAGAGACAACACAGAATATTTGCACTTCAACTCTTCCTCCTGTCACTAACTCCTTTTGCAGCCTCCTATTGGTCTAGATTTCTCAATCACCATTTTATATACCATTTGGGGATAGTTTTCACTCTAAATGGTAGAGCTGTCAACTGTCAATACCACTCTTCTTACAAGCATGATCTCAGTATCTATATTGCAAACCCCCAAAAGATAGATAGTCAGTGAGAGGAGAGAGAGAAAGAGAGAGAGAAAGTGAGAGAGAGAGCCTGTCATAGAAACAGGCTTGGGGGAGGGGTGGCGAGAGGGAAACTGGAACATTGGTGGTGGGAAATGTACACTGGTGGAGGGATGAGTGTTGGAACACTGTAAGACTGAAATACGACCATGAACAGCTTTGTAACTGTTTATTGCACAGCAATCAGTGATTCAATTAAAAAACAAAAACATTCTTCTCATTCTCTTGCATAAATTGCAGTGGAAATACCGCACTTCAGTTATCTACATCGAGTTTCCACGAGTGACCTCACTGATAATGGCCACTGTCCCCTCATAGATATTTCCACACACATTTCTTACTATTACCACCATCCAGTGTTTCTGATGATCTCACTCATGTATGTGAGTATATTTAAGAACTTGCCTGAGATCAGTCTTTCTATTAGGAAATGGAATGATTTGAAACCTGGGTTTCTTCACATTCATGTTAGTGTTCATGATCAGGGATTCCCATAACAGGAATAAGCTTCCTTATAACTAATAACACAGCTAGAGACTTTGCTCCCCAAACACAAGCAGCCTTAATTAATTATTTTCCTGGAACTATGCAATAGCCAAGTAAAGTCTAAACAATTACTTAATAGGATTGAGAAAACACCTCAATCTAGGTCTTGAACTAAAATCATAGTCGTTGAAGTTATTTTATAGTTGGCCAAAGGCTACTTCCAGGTTCTAGGAATAATGTTTTTCAAGTACTGTGAAAAAGTTCAGAAGATTTCTTAAACATCAAATAAGTCTTACAACATAAGGTTCTGAAGAGTTACTGTCATTATAAATGAACCAGAAACAGATGGCTTAAATTTCCTCTTAAAATACACAAGGGATTAAAAATTTAGAGAAAAAATGATTGGCAAAATACTGTTTGGGGCTTGCCAAAGGTCAGCCATTTGGAAAACTCCAGTGTGATGTGTGTCATGTTCAGAGTGGAGCCGGTCCAGTGAGCAGGATGCACCATGGAAGTTTGTGTGGGGTTAGATTCAGCTGGAGCTGGGTCTTATGCTAGAGAGATTCAGAATCATAATTCTAAGATTGAAAAAGCAAGGTAAAGAGTGTGGGACAGGTCAAGGAAATGCTCTGGAGGAGGCCCTAGAGGAGAAAGGTAGGTGTGGAGCAGAGGCAGTGGACTTTGTAGAAGCATCCAGAGAAGTTCCCACCTCCTCAACCCAGGACCCTGTCCACCATACCGGCCAGGAAGCTGTCAGTTTGTTTTCTAGACTGGGTCAACAGGCATTGACTGGGCCTACAGGTATTTTTTTTATTGACTTATCGTGAGGTACAGTAACAAAGCTTTCATGTTTGAGCTTCGATCATACAGCCAAGGAGCACCCATCCCTTCAACAGTGCACGTTTTCCACAACCAAAACCTCCAGCATTTCCCCCTCCCCTGCCCAATTCCACACCTCCACCTGCCTGTGTGGTGTGGCAGACAATTTGCACAACACTCTCTTTCTCTACTTTGGTTACCTTCGATATTTTGATACCAGTCCTATTACCCCTCATACCTGCCGAAAATGCAATGCTAGACAAAGTTTTGCTTGTTATGAATATAATATAATGTTGTGTGGCCACAAAAGCAAGAGCAGCTGTGCGCTCTAGGAATTCTATAATTTGAATAATTAAGGTCTGAAGAGATCGCTGCAGCAAGTTGAGATTCGTTTGTGTATATCTGGATCATGTCCATGTAGGAGCTTAAGTAGACAGTAGCCAGATGTGGCGTCATCTCTGAGTCCCATCAGAGTGAGGGGGAAGGAGAAAAACCCAGTCTTCCCCTGTTCAGTGAGGCCTGGCATCTTCCTCCACTACCACTCCTACTTGGAGCCTGTCTCTGACTTTTATAAAATGGCGGCCACTGGGGTTCCTAGAAGGCAGGCAGAGGGACAGCACCTGCCCTTGTCTGGAGCAGCCCAGTGGGAAAGGTACTGCTCCGATCAGAGATTTGTTTGTATGTCTGGACGTACAGGTATTGACTAGTAAAGTTCTAAGGAAACTTGCCTATAATGTTTAGAAACTTTTTTCAATTCATATTAAAATACATAGGTCACATATATTAATCAATTACTCAATATTAATATTTTAATAAATACATCACATGTTAAAATGGAAAGTATTTTGTTTTCAAATTTCTTTTCTTCAAGTTAAAAAGTAAAAGCAAACAGGCAGCTGTTGATTTCATGGAGAAGACTGGCACTAAGAGGGTAAGTTCAAGAGAATAGAAAAATAAGAAGATCCTGCAGTACTTTTAAAAGAAAGTGGTTGAAGTTCAAGCAGTTCTGTAGCATGTAGAAGCTTCTTTTTGCCTCTGTGTCAGGTCTTTCCTCAGATCACAGATGAGATGGGAAAAATTCTCAGCTTCTGGCCAGCCTCTCCTACCATAAGGCAGTTTCCGAGTGCCAAGTTAGCTCTTTTCTCCCAGTGCAGTGCATTGATAAAATTGCTAATGGAGACTTAGAACTTAGGGACCCACTAAAACCATATGCCCATGTACCCTTTTATGTGTTCAACATAGTTATTGATTTTTTTCATCTTATTAGTGTCTTTAGTACATTCATTGGGCTGTAAATATCCTAGAAAGAAATTGCAAATGAACCTTTCTCTCTTTTTTTAATAATTACTAACCTTTTTCCTTTGTGAAAATCTATTAATTTCTTCCCATGTCTTAGCCTTACAGTACAGTTGGAGGGGCAAATGACCTAGAGGTCAGGTCTAATAAAAGTCTAGAAAAGAGTGCACCCAGTGTAGACATTTGAAATCCTGCTAAGCTCACAAAACTCCATCTGAGAAACACTTGAACTACCCAGCATGGGAGTGAGTCCCTACCAATCAAATTTTCAGGGAGTTGTAAATCTCAGGATAAGGCACGGTTATGGTCTTTGAAAAAATTAAAAGATCCAGCTCCAATCTGGACTGGGTTGAGGCTCTTTGTCTTTCCCAGCAGAAAATGCTTTCCAAAGAAGACAGATAATGAATAAAATATGTCATTCATCTCCTTATTAATTCTAAAGAGAACATGGGTCCCGCACGGTAAAGGAAATTTACAACCCGAGTGTACAAGAAGTGATGACTCAATAAAGAATTTGTGGTGTTTATACACACTGAAATAATACTTGGCTCTAAGAAAATATGAAATCAAGCAATGTACTACACAAATATAATTAGAGCATATCATAGTGAGTGAGGTCAGTTGTAAGAGGAAAAAATACAGAATAATTTTTCTCATATGTGGGATATAGAGATACTTAGTAAGGGAATAGAAAATGGCCGAAGACAACAGAATCTGCTAGTTGGATTGCAGAACTGAGTTTTCCAAATGTGGGAGTGGGGGGCATGGTGAGAAGGAGATCTTGGGACATTGGTAGAGGGATGCTGACACAGTGGTAGGTGTGGTATTAATACATTGTATGCATGAAAAAAATCTGTCATTCACTCAAGGACAGTAGATACAAGGGCCAGGAATATTGCCCCTTAGTGGGAAGCCTGTCTCATGAGTTGAGGGAGAAGGCAGCTGGAATAGAGAAGGGATCACTAAGTCAATGATGGTTGGAAGAATTGTTCAGGATGAGAGATGTGTGCTGAAAGTAGATAAAGGACCAAACGTGATAGCCTCTCAATATCTATATTGCAAAACATAATGCCCTAAGGTAGAAAGAGTATGGGGGAAACTGTCTGCCATGGAGGCAGGGGAGGTTTGAAAAAGGGGGTATACTGGGAACATTGGTGGTAGAGAATGTACACTGGTGGAAGGATGGGTGTTTGATCATTGTATGACTGAAACTCAGACATGAAAGGTTTATAACTGTATCTCATGATGATTCAATTAAAAAAATCTGTCATTAATTATATTGAGTATTGTGCACCAGGGTGTCTCAATCAAATGAGAGAGGATCCAGAGGTGACAGATTGTGAAGAAAAACAGTTGTATTAATCTCCTTATTAACACTAAAAGGAATGTGGATGTCTTCGGAGAGAGAAGGCTGAACCCAAAGGTATATTCCAAAGAAGCGCACAGTGCACCCCAAAGAGAAGTGACGTGATATGGAGAAAATTTCACACAAGAATTGGAAATTCCAGAATAGCAGCAATGGTCAAGAGATTTTATATAGGCCTTTCCCAAGATGCCTTAGTCTGCCTCTGTGGAGATAAGAGATAATGCTAGGGTACAATAAAGACTTTGAAATCTGGGGCTATCTATTTAATTCTCCTACCTGATTGCCTACATCATGATGTTGTTATGATCATCCTCCCACTCTCTGTCTCATAGAAAGTAAACTATATAAATTGAAAGACAGCACAAAGGAATATAAAAGTCATACACTCGTTGCAACAGCATGATGGATAAATTAAAATAAATAAATATAAGTGACCACTCAACATTTTGTGATGACTGTCCCTCTGTAGTTCACTTTTAGCACACATTTCAGAATCTTTGAGGTCCCTGTATTTAGGTTACATTTTATAATGTAACAACCTTATAATTAACACACAAGAACTTGCTCCTGCTTTTCTTCTATTCTGCCTAGCAACCAAGTTTGGACAGGGGAAATGTAGACATGAAACTATTAATTATCTGCCAGAAGGGAGCAAAAAGACTAATCTTTTGTAGGATAAAATGTCTGCTGAGCATACATTAAAGTTATAACAATTTTTGCATAAAATAGTCTCCTGTATTCTATTGAAGGCATGGCAGGTTATCTATCATTTATCTTTTAAACCTTGCCTGTGCTTTTGATTCAACTGTAACCCTTATTACTGACAAGAGATAAAAAGAAAATCAGATTTTCCTGAGTCAAAGACTGAACCACAGTTTTGTTCAAATCGGATGTTCTTGAAATCCCTTCACTCTTGATTACTGTCTGGGTCATTATGATTCTTTGGCATTTAGTCCAGCTGGGGTAATTTGTCTACAGAGGTAATTTGTCTACAGAAAACTGCTTTCTCTCTCATTTCTGTGCTGCATTGCCTTCAAAACTCCCAACTCCTCATATACATTAGGGTTCCTAAGTAAGCACGAGAGTTCCAGGACTTCTGTTGCACAGTATACCAGAGGATGACCAGGTTTCAACCTGATCTCATTTGCAAAGATCCAAATTGGCACGGAAAGCTCAGGAGACAGAGTTCCTCCCTGCATCACTCTGCCTGGCAAGTTGGCACCTTGGGGAGTGTCAGAGTCCTGCACAGATGGTGCAGAGCAAACTCTTCCCCACTTACTTAGATACAGTGATGTTGGATGCACTGAATTTGAAGAGTTAACTTATCTATATAAATTTTTAGCTCTTGAGATTTTGGAGATATGTGACACTTGCTTTTCTGTCTAAGAAGCAATACTGAGTTGGCTGGGCACAGAGGAAGTGCTGGCCAGTTTATATTCATTAAAAGATAAAAAGTACATAAATGTGGGGATGAAAAGGAAACGGTTTTCATTTAAGTTTCTGAGGATGAGCTTAAAGAATAAGAGATTTATTGTCTGCTTACTTTGACCTGAAGTTTCCCGGTTTTTATATATTTTTATGCATAGTAAGTTCTCTAGGGAGTACAGGGAGATAGGAATTGTGACTTGGCAAAAGTGTCCTAAAGCATAAATTCCTGAATGAAAAGAGAAGACTGAATAATACATTCACAGAAACAGATAAAGACAAAGGAAATAGAGAAGAAAATAATTCGTAAATAATGAAATTCTGACTTTAGCATAAAGGTAAAAAGGTAAAGGTAAAGGCCCTCCCATTGATCGTCGATTTGCTCAAGCGGGCCCAGTAACGTCTCCATTGGAGACTTTGTTGTTACTGTGTCTGGCATATCGAATACTCTCGGTAGCTTGCCGGGCTCTCCAAGAGGGGCAGAGGAATCGAACTCGGGTTGGCCATGTTGGCCGCTTGTAAGGCGAACGCCCTACCCGCTGTGCTATCGCTCCAGCCCAGACTTTAGCATAGTCTGCGATTAATTAAGTCACACACCAAATAATAGATTGTGGTGAGGAGGATACACATTGATCATGCTCATTTGTAGGATATAAAGAAACATGGTACAAAAATAACAAATGGTCAAAGACAATAGATCTTGAGAACTAGTCTACAGAATTGAACTTACCATGGTGGTGACCAGGGAGTGAAGAGGGTAGAACCTTCAGCCAATAGTGAAGGGAAATGGACTCTGGCAGAGAGTGTGGCGTTGGAATATTATATGCATAAAACTCTACTATTACCAATATGTAAATCATAGTGCTTCAAATAAATAATGAAGAGATGTATCCCAGAAAGATATTCAGAAATATGATATATTATGGACCTTTTCTGTGCCACCATAATATGCTACTAAAATTATTCTCATGTAAAATAGAAGAACTACAGCTGTTTTGTCACATGACATTTGGATATTTAGCCACAGATGTAGATAAAAGTCTACAAATATTAATTTTATGAAAAATATTAATAAGAATGGGAAAATAAAGGAAGAAATTCTTTTTTTCCAGGGAGTTTCCCCAAATCTGGCTTTGAAAGAATAAGCCAGGATGGGATTTCAAAAGTGTGGGCATAAAGTTGAAGGAGAGGGAAAGTTGGTGGGACACACCAGGAAGCCACTGTAGCACGCGAATGCCACAGGATATGGACAAAGAGATTTGAAGAAGATGAGCCAATCGACAGTTTGTCTTCAGCTGCAACCCACCAGCAGGGGGAATGACTGACAGAGAGATACTGAACGTTCTCCTCTAACAACACCTATCAGTACTTACTCCATGTCAAGCAAGGAACTAGCAACAAATGATAAACTTTCCGTTAGCCACTGAGCTCTTGGACCTTACATTTAGCAAGGTCAGCTCATGAAAGTCAACTGGAATATCTAGGGTCCTTCTGGCTATTCCACCCAGCTCGAGTTTGGGTACTTTGCTGTATGGTTTCCGGCTTTGTTTGTGAAGAGTGAATAGTTTATCAAACAAACAACAAAATACTGAAGTCAAGTTACTGTGATCAGAGGGTCCCGTGGGGTCAAAGAAGGTGGGGAGCATAACAGGCAACATGTTCTGGGAGTCTCGGGTACCAATCTAGTGGGCACCAAAAAGAGGAAAGGCAGGAAGGCAGACAGCAAGAACAGCCAAGTGCCAGTGGTTAAAGGGATAAAAATTATCCCATTTTTAAGTCTTTGCCTGTCCGAACTTCTGTTTTTGGAGGACCAATCACCAAGGATATATTTATCTCTGTGTTCTTTTGAGCCAAGGTATATTTTTTCCTAAGTACCTGGTCAAAGCCAGTTTCACAGAGAAATGAAAAGATAAATGCAATCTCAGTTTGCCAGAATAAATTGAGTGTGAGAAATTAAAATTTTCAAACAATATTTTTATCTGGGCTGGAGCAATAGCACAGCGGTAGGGCATTTGCCTTGCACGCAGCTGGCCTGGCTGAGCCGAGTTCGATTCTTCTGCCCCTCTTGGAGAGCCCGGCAAGCTACCGAGAGTATCTTGCCCGCACAGCAAAGCCTAGCAAGCTACCAGTGACATATTCGAGATACCAAACACAGTAACAACAAGTCTCACAATGGAGACGTTACTGGGCCCACTTGAGCAAATTGATGAACAATGGGAGGACAGTGCTACAGTGTTACTTTTATCTGATTTTCCACTTTGGGTCCCTAAATCTGTATAAGAACATCTTGAATGGAGTCAGGAAGGAGAGAACTTATTAACAGACTATGAATTTGGTCCTAGTACATAGGAAAAAATATGAAGCATTTTTCTATCATTATGGCTACTCTATTGAGTTCTTGAAACTAATGATCAGGGAAACCCTACCAAAAATTTTAGAGGCAATATAGGAATTACTCTCCCACAAGCACTCAATCTTAGCTCAAATATTATAGCTAATGTGTTCTCCGCAAAAGAAGGCTTTGTTGCTTCTTAAATGTCCCCAAAGGAGAGTTTCTGAGTGTCCCATAATGAGGAAAACTGCTGATAGAAATGGAAAATGTTTATGAAGGATTTTCAAACCCAAATACCATATGTGGAGTCAGAGCATTTTATTTATACCTTTGCGTGATACTTCACCAATGCACACAGGATTAAGGAAAAAATATCTGGCTGCCTGCTGGCCCAGAATTCTCCCTGACATTCCTCAATGGCCTGAAGGGAGAGCTGCTGAGCCAACATGGGTCAGGAGCACGAAATTCTCTTTCAACTTGAAAGAAAAGCTGATAGAGAATAAAATTTAAAATGGTACACATAGTCTTGTGCATGTTTTTCTTTCAGTCTACATATAAAAATAAGCCAAAATGTTCTTTTTCTGGCATAAGATTATACATTAGAAGAAATACACAAAGTATTATATAATAAGATAAGAATAATTAGGAATAATATATTTCCTTTATAAAACCTTGATGGATAACCTTTAAGATGTTTGGGGGTTACACTCAGGCCACACACAGATAAGCAGTAATTTTTCTTCCTTTATTTTATTTGTAAAATTTTTTTTGCTTAAAATAGGAGGGAAGTCTATAGATCTTGCATTTAACATGTTTTATTACTGAAAATTATCTCCATCTCAAGGAAATTAGAACAAAAGCCAAGTACACAGCAGCCTGCATTCACATACACCAGTGAAGTGCCTTGGACGTAAAGAAGTTGCTCAATGGCCTCTGGGTAGAATTAATCTCTGTGCTCCAATTTCTGGATTTGTGTGAATCTGGAGACTTCAGAGGGGTGGCAACATCTAGGAGCAGAATGTCTCCATTCCAAGGCAGACTTCACCCTTCCTTCCACTCAGGAGATCATATACTAGTTTAACCTCAACAGTTTTCAACACTTTTCCAGAGCATATGGAAATGGAATGAAAAATCCATGCCCAATCAGGGTCCAGGAACAAGGAGAGAGAGAGAGAGAGAGTGCTCCCCTCACAAGCATTGCCTCCAAGGAGATGGAGAGCAGAGCACCCAGTCATGGTCCAGGAATGGGAGAGAGAGTGCTCCCCTCACAAGCATTGTCTCCAAGGAGATCCAGGCAGAAGAGCAGACACCCAGCACTCAGACCCTCTACAGGAGGCAAAGTACATCAGTGGACTTAAGGAGTATGGAGCTAAATATTCATACCACAGAGTCAACAACACTGAAATCTTGAGACCCAAACTCTACCAACCAAACTTAAAAAGTGCCTGTCTCAGTGGCAGGCTAGAGGTGGAGCCTGGGGGCACTGGTGGGGAGGTTGGGGGAGGGGGAGCTGACACCAGTGTCCAGATGGCAAAGGAACATTATAGTCTAAAACCTAAGTGTGAACAATTTACAAATCACGGGGATTTAATAGAATGAGCTTTGGGGGAGGCGACCCTACTTTAGGACAATATGTACTGTAAACGATGCTGAGTGACTCTCTTATATAGGCAGTGTGCATTCATGCTATTAAACATCAATTCAGATTTTCAGGAAGGTTTTGTTATTTTCCAGTATAACTAACATTGAATTAGGAGATTTTGAATAAGACAGATGACCTTCCACATGGGTTGGTTACTCAACAAATTAAAGTCTAAAGAAACAAACTCACCAACAGCTGGAGGAGAGAAACGGCCAGAGAGAGACCAAACTAGGAGAGGGAAGGACACTGGTGGAGGCCTGTGGAACTTTTTGTGATGTAGTAGTTTTGTAAATTGATACCCAAAAATAAAAATTATTTAATACATAGGCTGGAGTAATAGTGCAGCAGTTAAGAAGCTTGCCTTGTACATGGCCCACCCAAGTTCAATCCTCAGCAATCCACATGGTCCCCCAGGCCACCAGGACTAATTCCTGAGTGCAAAGCCAGGTGCAACCTCTGAGCACCACCAGATATGGCCTGAAAACCAAAAAAGAAATCTTTTAATACATACAATAAAATAAATATATGTAAAAATTTTGATTAATGAATAAAAACTTTAATAAAAATGTCTATTAAAAATTCAAATAAAAAATTTAATAAAGTTTCCAGAAGAGACAGTCCCACTCCCTTGGTGCTTCTGGACTCCAGATACATTTTCTCTGCCACCACTAGCTCTAGCATTCACAGACCCTGGACTTTACGATGATTGTGGGAACATTACAATGTTATGGGGGAAATTAGGAGGTGGGATAAGATTAGGAGGAAGTGAGGGGGGCCTAAATACTCAAAACCTTCTATTAGTTCCTCATATAGGATCTAACATGTGGGTTCCACAAACCAATCAGATAACAGAAAAAACTCTAGGGGGAATCTCAGGTAATAACTCCGAGGGGGGATACAGGAGATGTGCTGGGAATTGTGGCTGGTCCCTAACATGCATATTCACCCTGCTTGGTCTTTGCACATGACCAATTGTCACATAACAACTGAAATAGCTAAGGATGGAAACTATAAAAACCCAGGTTACTGCATGGAAGGACAAAGGTGAGGGAGAACAAAGTGAGAGGAGCACGTAGAGAGAAGTATGGCTCTTGGAGTTCTGTGTCAGAGTCAGAAGCAACTGACACTGCTGCTGCTGAAGATCACACCAAAGAGGCATCCAGATGTACCTTTATGAGCTGTAAAATACAGAGGTCTAACACCAACAACCTCCACCGGTCTGGGTCATGTGCTTATAGCCCCCCACAAGAATTCCCAGTTAGAGCTGTTTTATAGCATCATTGCATTTAATCCATCACTCATTTATTCAGTACATATTTATAATTGTCCTGTATGCATATAGTTCTATGGTAGCCTATAAGCATGGTTCTATCTTCCCAGAGCTTCAGGATGACTGAAAAGTAAATTTCAATGTCACAGAATAACAGATAAGATAATAGAGGGGACAGATAAGACAGTAAGCAAAGGGATAGCTGATTAGGAATTTTTTTTTTTTACTTTTGGGTCACTCCTGGCGATGTACAGAGGTTACTCCTGGCTCAAGCACTTGGGAATCACTCCTGGTGGTGCTTGGGAGATCATATGGGATGCTGGGAATCTAACCTGGGTTGGCCACGTGCAAGGCAAATGCCTTACCCACTGTGCTATCACTCCAGCCCCCGGAAAATAATTTTTTGAGGAAGTGGGTATTTAACTTGAAACCTGCAGAATTAATTTGAATTATCCAATAAGAAGAAAGAGCAAGATAGGCCAAATCTACTCCTAGAATCACCCAGTCAGTCTTGTGTGTAGCTGGAGAGTTCATTGAAGAGTAGAGGGAAACAGAGGATCGTAAGGAATAGAAGCATAGGACTTCATGCCACGTCCTAGATCATATGTTACATGAAAAGAAATGCTTCACCCACATCTTCAGTTTTTGCCTTTGCTGAAGATCTATGCAGGCAAGGACATGCACTTTGCAGCAGCCCAGGTACGGGGTATACAGTCTCCATATGAAGAAGAACCTAAGTTGGTCTGCGTATCACACTTTCCTGAGGCTGCAGCGCATGCTCACAGCCCTGCATGCCCAACTCCTGTGTAGAGGTTGGATCTTCGTGACAGAGCTCCTTATGGCTCTCTGCCTCCCCAGGGACTCAACCTACCACAGACCAAGGGCCTCAACCCTGGAATCTGCATTATCTTCCAGACAGAAGTTTCAAGACCATCTTCCTAAAGGATAACTCTGCTTCTTGGTAAAAGTCCTGGACTGGCTGCATCAGAGAGTTCTTGGTAAGAGATGGAAGCACAGACTCAGTTGCCTCTAGAGAAGGGAGTGAGAAACAACGTTCTTTAGGAAATGTGCTCTCAGCCTCCCTTGGAAAACCCTTCAGCAAGACTTTCTGTGGGCACTTGTACCAGGCCTCATTCAGAGGATTCTTTTTCCATGTAGCCTTTCAAGAAGAGTGGGAGGCAGTAGGTAAGCATAAAGCAAGAGAACAGTCTAATCCTTTCTTCCTATTTCCCCTCTACTTTCAACATCAACCTTACATGCAGAGAGCTTCCAAGGTGAAATACACAACAGGCAGCAAAAGAATCTTTTTCTAACCACAAAATACTTTTAACAGAATGTTTCTTCTATTTTATTTTACAGGTGCAGAGCTTAAATTGCTCTTCATTCATTTGCCTTAGCTTCTGGGTGGGGTCCTCATTTTTTCCTGGCTCCATCTCTTTGGTCTAGTCTCCCCTCATGAAAAGGGGAGGCTGTGGAAACAAATAACCACTGAGAAATTGGTTTTGCAGAGCAGAGGTCCCTGGCTCTTTACCTCCAGATGGGGTAGATTTCAAGAGCAAAGCCAAAAAAAAAGTCACACAGTGCTAGGACAGGCAGGTTGACCCTGAGATCCAGGCTAGAAACAGCATCCCCAGGGCTTATACACTAGCAGCCCACTTGGCCAGGGGTTGTTCATGGTCAACGGCTCAAGAGACACAAGAAAGCAACCCCAGCTTCTGTGATCGTGCCCGTTTCTAAACTCACCCACTGAGTGGGCAACTAGGAAAATGCTCTTCCTATAGACTAGCCTCCTATTTCCCATACCTACCTTGGAGCTAGGAGTTACAGTCTTTGTCCAGGATTCTTTGATTTCAAGAAATAAACTCTATCAATCATAGTGTCACCCTCCTGGTGGCCTCTCTTCCAGGAACCTGACCTGGTTCACTTCATAGGACCTGCAACTGACTATAAGAACCACACTAGAAAGTGCAGAGGGGATGACAACGTGTACAGTCTAAACCTCACTCAGATCCCCCTTTCCTTATCTGCACTTTGTGTGTTGCTTTCCTCACTTTACTGAAATTTCACCTTGGTGCTTTGCATCCTTTTTATTTGTATTAATTATGTTTTAGCAATAAAGGAGGAAATAAGCCATTTGGGTCCATTAACGATCAGTCTGTTTTGCTGCTTCCTGTCTGCTCTGGCCCCTTCTTGCAAAATCTTCTGTATAGCATCTCAAGCTAGCCTCTCAACCATGCTTCTTTATGCCACCTGCACCCTCATGATTGTGTTTCAAAAAACAAAAGTTTAGGACGGCAATCCTAAACTTTTAACATAAGACTATGATTTGATCTTGACTGTGACTTTGATCTTGGAAATGAAGGTTCTTGCAGACTACATGGCAAGAGTTATAAATCCAATGACTTAACTATGTTTTTTTTGGCCAAGTTCCTCACCTTTAAATTACCAATATCTTATCTGTAGATTTGAAGTATTGGCTGTGATGAGAATTCACCTGAATGTTCTGTGTGCACACCTGCCTCTACTACTTCTTCTCCATGAGCCTCCAGAAGTCCACTCTGGGCTTATGTACCTTAGCTTCCTTACAAAGCCTTACAAAACACTATAATTTACCCTTGTATTTACTAGTACATACCCAAGTACAAGGGTAAGTTACAAAGTCTATTCAGCACTTCACAAGCTACAAAGCATTTTGTATACAGATTCTCATGGATATCTCATAGCATGAGAATATCTCATCACTGGATACTCTCCATCATCCAGAAAGAAAGACATATTTAAGGAAAATTCTTTTGTATCAGTCAAGTCCTCCACACAGGATTTGTTCGTTAATTCTCTATCCAACAATAGTTATTTTTTTTATGTAGGAGTACTGCTATTTATTCAGCCACTGATTAGTTGATTGAATTGGGCATGAATTCTACCTTACTTTTTTTCATAATTTTATTTATTTTTTTTTCTTTTTATATTTATTTATTGAATCACTGTGGGAAAAGTTACTAAGCTTTCAGGTTTAAGTCTTGGTCATGCAATGATCAAACACCTCTCCCTTCAGCAGTACTCATTTTTCACCATCATGAACCCCAATATGCCCCCCTTCACCCTTCCAAATACTTGTGAGGTAGATGATTTCCACTTAACTATTCTCTACATGATTACATTCATTATTTCGACAAAAGATGCACCATTATTGTTTAGAATTTCCCCCCAACAATCAGAATTGCTGAACAAACATTGTGAAATACTTTGTTTTCTATAGCTGGTTATGAGAATCATATAATCTCACGTGGCCCCAATAGCAGACTTGCGATTTTGGATTTCTGCAAAGATTCAGATAATTACAAGATTGGTTTCTGTGCGTCTGGTGTTATGGCTGTGCCAGAGAGCCACTCGTGGGGGGCAACTCGTGACCTCAGTAGGGCACGAAGGACGAGCCGGTATCGCCCCCCCTTCCTATGAGACTGCAGTTGCCCCGTCAACGCTGGCTCATACCTGACTTTCTTATAAGCTCTGAGGCGGTCGCCACCTTGCTGCTTGGGGGGAGAAGGTGGAAGGGAGCAACACCCTTTCCCTCCTGGGGAGGCATGGTGCCATAGTTTAACGAATATCCCAATCAATCACAACAGTATTTAATTTTTAAGATAAATATTTTAGCATTTAGTGTCTTCCATGAAACACCAACCTCATCAAAAACATATATATATATATATATATATATATATATATATATATATATATATACCACTCCATTTACATTCAAACTTTAACCATGAAGATCAGGTTACAATTCTGTCTCAGGGCCATCAGACAAGAGACACATGAGGGGTGAGAGAAGACCTTTATTGCCCACTAACTGACCAGGTGGAAGATGATAGACTCTTGTCCTCTAAGCAAATCACCCTGCTTGTTATCACAAATAAAGGATTTTTATAAAGAAATGGCCTTGGTCGACATGATGAACTCGGATAGTCTCTCACCCTGTTCGTTCCATTCTAGGCCATGGGTCCCGATGTGAAGTTCTTCAGCTGATCTTCTCAGTCCTATCTTGGCATTGAAATCACCCACAATGATCTTGTAGAAGGTGTGGTCTTCTTTATAGAACTTCTCTAGCTCCATGTAGAACTTCTCGATTTCTCTTTCATCATAATGAGATGTTGGTGCATAGACAACGAAGATACTGCCAACAGTGAGCCACATCTATTCAAATGTAAACATCCGATTCGGGTTGTTAGGCATTTGAATGAATCAGTGCTCATGGCCAAGTTTGTGTTGACAAAGACACCATGCCTCCAACACCTCTTTTATCGCATGTTCCGAGGAACAATTCTTCTCCAGTGTCGAAAATGGCATGGTGAGATTCGTGCCTTCTTGTCTCGGTCAGACCAATGATGTCGTACTTGATCATTCACGCTTGTACCATCAGGTCCTCGATGGATGCATCTGATGCTAGTGTACGTGCATTGAAAGTACAGACGATCATTTTTGTCTTCCTTCGTTGTGGCAGCCTAGGTTGACCTTGAGATTTTGTCGGTCTCTCCTTTCTCATCCTTCTCAGTGCTGCCATGTCGGTGAAGCCTTCAGGGTCAGGTGAATGAGACCAGTTGTAGTTACTGGTTTTGGCATATCGAGTACACAACGGATAGCTTGCCAGGCTCTTCCGTGCGGGCGGAATACTCTCGGTAGCTTGCCAGTCTTTCTGAGAGGGATAGAGGCTTTTGGGGTGACCTCTAATCACCCTTGTAGGTGTTACCATATTTGATCCCTATCCAATACGGTACGACAATTCCGGAAGATGGGTATTTAGACCAAGACCATTCATGGTAACTCACAGTTCCAGAAGGCAGAATCTAAACGATGGACATGGGAGTCTCCCGGTGGACGATTCCACAACGAAATAGACCACATCATATTCAATCGACGGTTTTGTCTGACCAATGTCGCTGTTGTCCCAAAATTTCGAACGGGATCAGACCACCGTCTCCTTCGTGCAAAATTCTACTTCACAGAGTGGGGAGAAAGGGCTGCAAAGTTCAAAAAGAGAACTCCCAGAATGACCACCAACTGGGAACTCTTTGGTACTATTGCGGCAACATGGGAAGATGCCATTGTTCACGACATTGATGAGGAATACGATTTACTGGTTCAGCACCTCCATGAATATGCGAGGAACGCCAAGAGAGAGATAGCCACAAAAAATCGCCTATCTTCGAAAACTCTTGAGCTAATTCGCCAGCGTGGTTTGGCGCATGCCTCAGGCAACCGCAAGCTAACGTCTGAGCTCGCAAAGCAGTGCAGAGATGCACAAGGAAGACCTCAAAGAGAGAAGAGCAGAAGTACTGGTAGATGCGGCAGAAGCCGGGAAAAGTATTCGTAAGGCC
This sequence comes from Sorex fumeus, assembly GCF_029834395.1. Taxonomy (NCBI): domain Eukaryota; kingdom Metazoa; phylum Chordata; class Mammalia; order Eulipotyphla; family Soricidae; genus Sorex; species Sorex fumeus. Next base: position 16,622,110 of record NW_026606077.1, on the reverse strand, counting down.
CGCCTGTCCTTCGCCAACTACAAGACCAAGATGACTGCCCTCTGACGTCCTGATGGATCCATCACATCCTCCAGAACGGCAATGGAGAAGATTATCCATGACTTCTACTCAAATCTCTTCGATAGCCATGTCCACTTGCGGACATACCAAATTACACAGGATGGATATGTCCTTCCCAACGTTCTCCCTTCCGAAATCCGACACGCCATTTCGTCGGTAAAGAAACAAACAGCACCCGGCCCAGACAAGGTCAGACCTGAACACCTGAAGAACCTGCCGTCAGTACTCATCAATACACTGGCTCGGCTCTTCACTCGCTACCTGTCTGAATGCAAGGTTCCATCCCAATGGAAAACCAGCAGGACCGTACTACTGTTCAAGAAGGGAGACATCCATGACATTGGCAACTATCGCCCGATCTGCCTATTGTCTGTCATCTACAAGTTGTTCACTCGAGTCATCCAGAATAGGATTGGCAGAACACTAGATGAAGGACAACCATGCGAGCAAGCCGGGTTCCACAAAGGATTCAGCACCATCGACCATATCCACACGATAACCAAGCTCATTGAGGTTTCTCAGGAGTTCAAGATGCCGCTCTGTTTAACGTTCATTGATTTAAAGAAGGCCTTTGATTCTGTTGAGATGGAAGCGGTCATTGAAGCCCTAGCCAATCAGGGCATTCAAGCCCAATACATCAGGATCCTCCATGAGCTGTATTGCGGATTCACTACCAGGATCTCACTATTCTACAAAGAAGTGATCGTTGATGTCAAGAGAGGGGTGCGGCAGGGTGATACCATTTCACCGAAACTCTTCAGTGCCACCCTCGAGAACATCATGTGACCACTGGAATGGGAAGGAATGGGAGTGAAGATAGATGGTCTGCAACTACACCACCTCCGCTTTGCTGATGACATTGTTTTAATAACACCAAACATCAGCCAAGCGGCACAAATGCTGGCCGACTTTGACCGTGAGTGTGGAAAGGTCGGACTACAGCTGAATCTTACGAAAACAATGTTTATGAGAAACAGCCTCGTTCCTGACGCCCCATTCACTCTCAACGGAATGACCATCTCCGAATGCAACAGCTATGTGTACCTAGGTCGAGAGGTCAACATGACAAATGACCTGGCACCCGAGCTGCGCAGGAGGAAGAGAGTGGCTTGGAACGCTTTCAAGAACGTTGAAGAAATAGCTAAGAGGACGAAGAACCTCCGGCTCCGGGCACATCTCTTTGATTCCACTGTTCTTCCTGCATTAACATATGCCTCAGAGACCTGGGCCCTACGCAAACAAGATGAGAACGCTATTCAGGTCTCCCAAAGAAGAATAGAAAGAGCTATGCTTGGAATATCACGTTTCACTCAAATGAGAGAAAGAATCCGGAGTTCTGACATCTGTCGATGATCAAGAATCAGGGACACTGTCTCATTTGCCAAGGTGTCGAAAATCAGATGGGCTGGTCACGTAATGAGATTTAAAGACGACTGCTGGACTAGAGCTGTTACCAACTGGATTCCACGGGATGTCAAAAGACCGCGTGGCCGCCCACCTACCAGATGGTCAGACTTCTTCGTGAAGATCATGAACGATCGGTTTGAGGCCCTTCATGTTCCCGGAGCGAACAGATGCCATTGGGCTACACTAGCACGCGACAGGGACAAATGGAGATGTTACTGGCGCCCGCTCGAGCAAATCGACGACTAACGGGAAGTTAAGTGATTAAGTGATTTAAGAAATAACATGTAAGAAAGGGTGGGCTGCACATATGAGGGTGTCAGAACAGCATTAAAATCCCATCATGTGTTGGTATATGCCCTTAGACATAATATCTGGTTTTTGAAAATCTTTATTTAATTTTTTTATTTTAATGTAGTAGTACTGCTATTTATTTAGTCATTGATTAGGCTAATTAAGTTGGGCATGAACTCCACCTTACTTTTTTCTTCTTTTTTTTTTTTATAAATTTATTTATTGAATCACCGTGAGAGCAGTTACAAAGCTTTGGAGTTTAAGTCTCAGTCACACAATGATTAAACACCTGTGCCTTTACCAGTGCCCAGTTTCCTCCACCAAAAACCCCAGTATACCCCCATACTACACTCTCCCCCTACCTGTGGGGCAGATGATTTTCACATTACTCTCTCTCTACTTTGATTACAATCAGTATTTCGACACCAGACCCACCATTATTATTTGAAATTTTACCCCAACACTCAGATCTATCAAAAAAGCAACCACAGACAATTTGTTTTTTATTGCTGGTTATGAATAACGTAAGATTCACGTGGCCACAGTAGTGGCTTGTGATTTTGGAATCCCGAAATTTTAACAATTAAATCTGGAGGGATTTCTTCCAAAATCTGCTGAGTTCTAAGATTTGTTCCTGAGTTTCTGGGATCATGGCCGTTAAGCAGCTTGATCAGGAGCCAGAGAGGCCGTTCATGGGCAGCAATCTGGGGTCTCATTGGGGTAGAAAGGAAAGGGCTGGATCCACCCCATCCAATGAGGCCCCGTGTGTCTCGCCACTGTGTGCCCAAACCTGACTGTCCAATGACCTCTGGAGGATGGTGGCCACCAAGCCGCCAGGGAAGCAGGCCAAGGCACAAAACCTATTCCCACCTGGGGTGGCCTGGTTCCAGTAACCTACTTAGAGGACCAGACACATTTCTGCCAAAAGCCGCTGGGTTCTGAGATTTGTTTCTGAGTTTCTTGAATGATGGCCATTAAGCAGTTTGATCAGGAGCCAGGGGGGCCTTGCTTCCAATTATATAGCTGAGCCGAGGTGGTTTGTGGGTGTGTCTTCCACATACCTAACTTTTGGCCATTTATTTTCTTGGTAAATTTGGCCCCAAGTTGTTGGGGTCTGGCCAAAAGGCACAGCAGCAATTTGGGGTTATCTAGAAGTCTGAAAGCACCATCAGGCTGCTGATGCACTCACCTCACAAGTACAGATTGACTTTATTTTATTTTAAAATTCCACTTTTTTTTAGATTCTGTGATTTACAATGCTATTAATAATGATTTATTATGTCTCTAATTCCAACAGTATATTCATTGTATCAACAAATCTAAAAAAAGTAAGGATTACAAATGCCTACAAACAGGTGACTGGATAAAGAAACTATGGTACATATACAAAATGATGCTTATCCAAAAGAAAAGATAAAGTCATGAAATTTGCTACAAGGGTGGAACTGGAGAGTATCATGTTGCATGAAATCAATCAGAGGGAGAGGAATAGACTGAATAATCAGTCTCATGGGTGCGATATAAAAAACTTTGTAGGGGAATGCCAAATTCTCAATGGCAATAGAAATGAGGAGTGGGAGAATTGATCTGAAGCAGGAAGTTTGGCACTGGGGTTGATAGGAGCAGGATGTTAGATAAGGGAACACTAGAAGAATGGGGATGGGGAAGGCACCTGCCACAGAGGCAGGCTGGAGCAGGGGGATGGAAACTGGGGATATTGGTGAAGGGTAGTGGACACTGGTGAAAGGATTGGTGTTGGAACATTTACACTATTTCAAAAAAGAAAGGATAAAAACCATATGATCATATCTATAGTTGCAGGAAAAGCATTTGACAAGATCCAGCACCCTTCTTGATTAAAAAAAAAGAAAATCTCTCAACAAAAATAGGAATTGAAGGGACTTCTCTTCTCAATATAGTCAAAGTCATCTATCACAGCCCACAGCAAGCATTATCCTCAATGGGGAAAACTAAAAGTCTTCCCTCTAAGATCAGAAGATTAGGCACAAGACAAGATTGCCCACTCTTGCCACTTAGTACTAGAAGTACTTGCCATAGCAAATAGGCAAGAAAAAGACATCAAAGGCATCTAGATAGAAAAGGAAGAAGTCAAGCTCTGACTATTTTCAGATGACATGATATTATACCTAGAGAAACCTAAGACCTCAATGAAAAAGCTCCTAGAAACAATAGATTTGTATAGTAGAGTGGCAGATTACAAAATAAGTACCCATGCTAAGTGAAATTAGTCAGAAAGAGAGAGACAGAAACAGAATGATTGCACTAATTTTGAAATATAAACTAGCATAATACGAGACTAAAAACTAAGGATAGTAGAGATAAAAGCCAGGAGGATCACACCACAGTATGGAAGCCAGGCCCACAGGCTGGGGGAAAAGGCAGTTGGGATGGAGAAGGGATCACTAAGTAAATTATGGTTGGAGGGATTGCTTGGGATGGGAGATGTGTGCTGAAAGTAAACTAAGAACCAAACATGATGACTTCTTAGTATCTGTATTGCAAATTGTAACACCCAAAATTAGAGACAGAGTAAGAAGGAATTTACCTGCCACAGAGGCAAGGGAAGGGATTGGGTGGGGGTGGCGGGAGGAATACTGGGAACAATAATGGTGGGAAATGTACACTGGTGGAGGGATGAGTTCTCAATCATTGTATGACTGAGTGTAATCATGAAAGTTTGTAATTGTATCTCACGTTTATCCAATAAAAACAAGAAATCAGTACCCAGATATCCATGACTTTTCTATATACAAAACCTGAAGGAGAAGAGAAAGAGATTGCTAAAATAATACCATTCATAATCATGCCTCAGAAAATCAAATATCTTAGAATCAGCTTAACTAGAGAGGTGGAGAACCTGTACAAAGAAAACTACAAAACACTACTCCAAGAAATAAAAGAGGACTCAAGAAAATGGTGACACATCCTCTGCTCATGGATCGGGAGGATTAGCATTGTCAAAATGGCTTTATTTCCCAAAGCATTATATAGATTCAATGCCATTCCTATAAGGATACCCATGATATTTGTCAAAGAAATAGATCAAACACTCCTGAAATTCATATGTATCAATAAGCCCCCATGAATAGCTTAAGCAGTCCTTGGGAAATAGAAGATGGAAGGTATCATTGTCCCCAACCTCTAACTGTACTAGAAAGCAGTAGTAATTAAAACAGTATGGTATTGGAATTCCCACTCCTGGGAATATATCCCAGAGAGGCAAAATTGTATAGTCGAAGTGACATCTGCACTTGTTTGTTCATTGCAGCACTCTTTACAATAGCCAGAAACTGGAAGAAACCTGAATGCCCACGAACAGATGACTGGTTAAAGAAACTTTGGTACATCTACACAATGGAGTACTATGTAGCTGTTAGAAAAGATGAAGTCATGAAATTTACATACAAGTGGTACAATATGGAAAGTATCATGCTAAGCGAAATGAGTCAGAAAGCAAGGGATAGACATAGAAAGATTGCATTCATCTGGGGGATATAAAGTAACAAAGTATGAGATTAATACCCAAGAATAGCTGAGATCAGCACCAGGAGGATTACTCCATAACTTAGAGGCCAGCCGGGTATCCTAGAGGAAAGGGCAGTTCAGATAGAGAAGGGAGCACCAAATAAAGGATGTTTGGAGGACCCTCCCAGGAGGGGAGATGCATGTCTAAAGTAGACTATGGACTGAACATGTTTGCCACTCATGCCTCTTTTGCTGACCACAACAACCAAAAGGAGAGAGAGAACACAGGGGATTGCCCTGCCACAGAGACAGGGGGGATGGGGAGATGGGGGTGGGAGGGATATTATCCATGGTGGTGGAAAATGGGCACTGGTGGAGGGATGGGTATCTGATCATTGTATAATTGAAACCCAAGCACAAAAAATTGTAAATCTACAACTGTCGATTTTGCTCGAGCGGGCCCAGTAACGTCTCCATTGGAGACTTTGTTGTTACTGTGTCTGGCATATCGAATACTCTCGGTAGCTTGCCGGGCTCTCCGAGAGGGGCGGAGGAATCGAACTCGGGTCGGCCATGTTGGCCGCGTGTAAGGCGAACGCCCTACCCGCTGTGCTATCGCTATAAAATAATAAAATAAAGGGAAAAATTTAAAAAAAAGAAAAAAAGCAGACAATCTATAGTGGCAAAAAGCAAAGCTGTTTGCTTCAGTACAGAGGCCAAATAAATAAATAAATAAATAAAGTGGGATTTGAAAAATCTTTACACTGTGAAAAAAAAAAACCAGTATGGTATTGGAATTAAAACAGACTCAAAGATCAATAGTCAAAAATCCCGAAAACCACCCTTAAATGTATAATCACCTAATATTTGATAAAGAAGTTCATGCTACAGAGGCAAACAGCGAGTGTGGGAGGGAGTGTGATGAGAGGAAACCTGGGAACACTGGTGCTGGAAAATGTACAGTGGTGGAGGGATGGGTGTTGGAATATTATATGACTGAAATCCAATCATGAACAGATTTGTAAAATATAAAATTTATTATATTAAATATAAAAAAAGAAAGTTATACACTGAGAACAGAAAAATGGGGAATGTCAGATAGTTCAGTGGTAGAGTGCCTGCCTCAAGGCATCAGGCTATGAATATTATCACAAGAGCACAACTGCACCTATGTATGGTCTGTATATGCATATGTGTATATAAATGTATAAATTCCTATGTAGCATACTAGTTTCTTTTATTTACCCTAGCATCATAATTCTACACTTTTGCCTAGGATAATAAAATAATTAGTAAGTAAAAGATAAAAAAATAATAAATATGAAGTGGAGCAAGGAAAGCCTCTTTAACAGGCAAAAACTTTGAAGGGAAAACAAAGGAAAACCGGGCAGCTACATGCAAAGTAATGAACCTCTTTCTAACACCAGGCACAAAAGTCAGATCAAAATGGATTAAAGACCTCAATATCAGACCCGAATCCATAAGGTAATGGAGGAAAATGTGGGAAAAACCCTCTATAGAAGCTAAAGGCATCTTCAAAGATGAAACACAACTGACCACGCAAGTGGAAGCAAAGATAAACAAATGGGACTATCTTTAACTAAGGAGTTTCTGCACTTCAAAAGAAACAGTAACAAAGATACAAAGACAGTGCACAGATTGGGAAAAGATATTTACCAAATACCCAAATGATAAGGAGTTAATATCCAAGACACACAAGGCACTGGTAGGAGTTTACAAGAATAAAACATCTACTCTCATTAAAAAATGTGGAGAGAAAATGAACAGAAACTTCCTCAAAGAAGAAATACAAATGGCCAAAGGGCACACGAAAAAATGCCCTTCATCATTAATGATCAGGGATATGGAGATCAAAACAACAATGAGGTATCGTCTCACATCACAGAGACTGGTACACATCAAAAAGAACAAGAGCATTCAGTGCTGGCATGGATATGGGGAGAAAGGAACTCTCCTTCATTGTTGGTGAGAATGCTGACTGGTCCAGCCTTTCTGGAGAGCAATTATGGGCATTTCTCAAAAAGCTAGAATTTGAACTTCCATATAATCCACTAAGACCACTTCTGGGAATACACCTCAGGGTCAGAAAGCACACTGCAGAAATAATATCTGCACTTCTATGTTTATTGCAGCAACATTCACAATAGTCAAAATCTGGAAACAATCCACTTTTATGACTGAAACCTGATCATGAACAGCTTTGTAACTGTGTATCTCATAGTGACTCAATTAAAAAAAAAGTTAAATAAGAGAGAGCAAAAGAGAGAGAGAGAAAGAAAGGAAGAAAGGAAGAAAGGAAAGAAGAAAGGAAGAACGAAAGGAAGTAAGGAAGAAGGAAGGAAGGAAGGAAGGAAGGAAGGAAGGAAGGAAGGAAGGAAGGAAGGAAGGGAAAGGAAGTTTATTTGAACTTAAATGTTCTTTCTGGGATCAGAAGTGATGTCACTTTTCTTTTTCTGGAGTTTGTCTCTACTGATCAGTTCTATCCAGTCAGAAATCTGAAATACTTAATATATAGCACAAAGGAATATCTCATCATATTTTTCAAACTGTAGTCCTGAAAACAATCTGATTTAGCTTTTCCTAACCCCAACAAGTCCTTCTATTTTCCCTTTTGAGTCAGAGTTTGCCTGAGGACCATGCTATTGACCAAGAGTAGTGGACTTTAAGGTTCTCCATGTTAAAAGTGGGTGGTAACCTGCTCCAAGTCCACTGAGGCTGTTGGTTGAATTCATATTTGGGGTATTAAGAAATAAGGCTAATATTTGAGCAACTGATGCTTTAGTTAAACTAATATGACAAAGGCCTATGCTTTTATAAGAAATGTTATTTAACTGCAGGATCCACCTCAACAATTCTTATTTTAAGATTAATTTTAATTTCTAAAGTAGTATTTCCTCTGATGTTCCAGACAAAGTATCAAGAATATTTAAAGTTCCCAATATATGAGCTACGAAGAATAGGTTGTCTTCCTCTGTTTAAGTAAATAAGACATTGTCATTAAATATTTTACAATATAGTAAAGGTGTAATAATAAAAGTGTAAAGGTAAAAGGTAAAGGCCCTCCCGTTGATCGTCGATTTGCTCGAGCGGGCCCAGTAACGTCTCCACTGGAGACTTTGTTGTTACTGTGTCTGGCATATCGAATACTCTCGGCAGCTTGCCGGGCTCTCCGAGAGGGGCGGAGGAATCGAACTCGGGTCGGCCATGTTGGCCGCTTGTAAGGCGAACGCCCTACCCACTGTGCTATCGCTCCAGCCCCAATAAAAGTGTAAGTATAGTAAAAAATAGTAAAAGCTGGAGCGATAGCACAGCAGGTAGGGCATTTGCCTTGCTCGCGGCTGACCTAGGTTCGATTCCTCCATCCCTCTCGGAGAGCCCGGCAAGCTACTGAGAGTATCCTGCCCACACGGCAGAGCCTGGCAAGCTCTATTTGTGTATTCGACATGCCAAAAACAGTAACAAGTCTCACAATGGAGACGTTACTGGTGCCCACTCGAGCAAATCGATGAACAGAACAACAGCGCTACAGTGCTAAAGGTGTAAAAAGGGGAAGAAAAATTGTTTCTGTTCTACTTGCAATAACACACAATTTACCATTTTCTGTAGATCTGAACTTATTTTTGACAATGCCATGTAGAAAATCTAAATCTCCTGTGGTTTTCAAGGAGTTCTGCAATTTTTATCTTAAGTTCCATGGAAAATCTGTACTCTGGACCTCTGTCAAAGACCTTTTCACTATATTCTTCTCTGAACAAAACATTAAAACAATTCTACAAAAGGTATAAAGCTTTAGGAAGCTCACTATTAAAAATCACATCATTATAACACAAGTGTCAAGTTTGCTTCACCATGACATACAGTTTCCTAAAATATTCAGAATTAACCATAAACTATCAGTTTCCTGGATTTCCAAAAATAATTTAGAATACCCACATTATTATTCATATATTCTTTACAAGGTTAAAAATTTCTTCTTATGTGACTCTGCTTCTTAGCTCATCTAACAAATATTTCTGATTCATAACCATTTCTGTTACCATAAGGAGAGTTAGTAATTATTATGAGTGTTTCACATCTACTAAGATGTTACTTATGTATTTTCTATTTTACTAACGAAGATCTTTTTCCTAAAAAATTTTATTTCTGGGAAATTTTATCTCACGGGTGTTAAAAGTTTTAACATTTATTCAGATTTACCATACTCAATTATCCTATTAAAGTAGCAAAGGTTTCAAAACTCAACTAAGACAGTTTTCCTAAACAAAAACTAGATTTAAGAACTGATGATTAAACTAGCATGATCTTCATTTTCTCGCCAGAGCAATTAAACAATTAACTGTCTCAAAGTGTTAACCAGTCTTTTTTGTCTTTCCTTTAGTTTTGGGGGGCAATACCCAGAAGTGTTCAGGGATTATTCCTGAGCAGTGCTTGAAGGACTATGTAGGGTAATGGGGATCGAACCGAGGTCTACAGTGTGCAAGGCAAATCCCTTGTTTGTCTGCTGTACCAACTACTGCCTCAGCTCACCAGTATTTATAATAATTTTTGTCTTTTTAGTAAAGCAATATTAAAAGATGATTTTACTAAAATATACTACAGATATAAAGTTTAGTTTTAAGATGCTTATAAAATTCAGCTTATTCATGCAAAGGACTGGAGCAATAGCATAGAGGTAGGGCATTTGCCTTGCGTGCAGCCAGCCCGGCCGAGCTGGGTTCGATTCCTCCGCCCCTCTCAGAGAGCCCGGCAAGCTATCAAGAATCTTGCTCGCACGGCAAAGCCTGGCAAGCTACCTGTGACATATTCAATATGCCAAACACAGTAACAACAAGTATCACGATGGAGACGTTACTTGGCCCGCTCAAGCAAATCGATAAATAATAGGAGGACTGTGACCGTGATTCATACAAAAATTTCCTAAAACACTACCTTCAGATCTTTTCTACATTTTTTTACATTCATCCATTCCATTCCATTTCACAATCAGTGCCACTTTAATACAAAATTTTTTCTTTCCCCAAGAGATAATTCCCTTGTTCACAAATTTTAACCAAAAGCAAGCAATGATTTAACATGCTCAACAAGTATAGAAAACAAAATGCTTTGTTATTTTTATGTCTGGAGTTTTAAAATTCCATTGAGACTGTCTTTTTTAGAGATTCTTGATATTTCTCCTTGTATAAGAAAAATTATCTTTATTTCTCATTCCTAACAAGGATCAGAACAAGAGTGTTAAGCCAAGGGTTGCTTTGAAATAGAGCTCCCAAAGCACTCTAGTTGGCAAGTGACTTTAGCAAATAGCTAAGAAATGCATGTAATTTTCAGATGTTTTTTTTTGACAGAAAGCTGAAGATGAAACAAACCACATTTGCTTATCTTTTATGTTCTCCCTGGGGAGTTTGCATTTTATGTAATGATACCTTTTTAACAATGGCATGTATTGCCTCTTGATCCATGATCTCTAGCTAAGATGGTTTAAAAAAATGTTGTAAGAATTTTTCCTGGTATTATTAAGATATAATTTACATATAAAATTTTCCTAATCTGAGGTGTACATATGCAGATTTGACACATGAACATATGGTGAAATGATTACTGTTAGCTAACATCATCACTCTGTTAAACATTTTTTTAGTATGAGAACTATTATATTCTACTCTCTTAGCAACTTTTGAATATACAATATTAACTATAGTCATAGTGATGTACATTACAACTCCAAAATGAATCTTTTCACTACAATTTTCTGTCTTTTGACCATCTTCACCCATTTTTGTCTCCCTACCATTCTCCCTATTCCTGGAAGTGTAATTGCTTGATCATAAGATAGCTTTATTTTTAGTTTTTCTCCTTACATCCCCTTTTCTGTTGTTGCAATGGCCAGGATTAGCACAATACTTATTTGCTTGCATTCTTGGTTGTGGAACTCTGAAAGGTTTGCTCACTTGAAGAAATCAAACCTTTGTTGCATTGTTGGGAGTCATGAACTCAGCAGAGAGCTCCTTCAGCATGTGGAATGGTATCAGGATAAAGTCTGTGACCTAGTGCCTGCAAGACTAGAGCTCTCCCTCCAAGTCACAATCTGGACCTGCTCTATTTTTGAAATTTTTTGTAAATATCCATAATGTTTTACATAATAGACACGTCATTTTACATTCCATAGAAGGGTTTTTCTCTGCTCTTCATTTCAAATAATCACTCCTTGTCTCTGGATTATAATATTAAATATAATATAGAGAACTTGTTACATAAATGGAAAGTTGACTGTTTCTCCATTTTGCTGAGCATTACTACTTACCTATTTCTTAGGAGTAAGATGCATTATTCAATTTAATCTCAAGAATCTATGATGGTCTTTTCCATAAAATTCTATTCAGTAGCATAGATATACTAATAAAAAAAGAATTTCAGAAATAAATAATTTGACAATAAGAGGTTTAAGTTCAAAGGGGGATTCAAGAAAATTTTTCTCACATAATCTCACAGATAGTTCAACTTTTCAAAACAAGTAACCTAAATATAAATCTGGGTATAGAGGTACAGTACAGTGAGTAGGACACTTGCCTTATACTTGACCAACCTGGCTTCTCTTGCTGGTGGTTTGGTAACATGGGGGCAAAGAAGGTAGACTTTGAGGAAAAGTATTTCCATCTCTGCTCGAACTATCTCAGCCCCCAACACTCTGGGATATGCCTGGCTTGGGTCAGGACAAGTAAATCAGTCCTAACTTCAATACAGGCATTTTGAGGACTGTTCTCTTTTCCTCACAGAAAAGAATTTCAGGAAGTAGTAGCATAGCCCAACAAGATAGATTTTTTTAATGGAATTTACTCAAAACAATGTGAGGAAAGGAAAGAAAATAAGTAGAAAAAACACAAACTTCTCCAGAGTGGAAAATGCAAGCAAATAAACATAAAGTCGTAAAGGCAAGCAATAAAGATAAGTTTCAGGAGAACACAGGCTTGAAGAACAAGTCCTAAACGTCTTTCAGGCAGAACTTTTATACAATTCTTCCATATCTTCTTTCCTGGAGATTTTTATACATACAAGTTAATCTGGTCATTGTCACAGGAAAGCCATGCACTATTGATGATCTTGTCATAATTTTATACTTTCTTTTGCAGCTCCTCCTTTTCTGATGTGGTCCACACTTGTCTGGGAGGGAACTTGGATTTCTGCAGCTGAATGATACTCCAGTTTTTCCTCTAGAAAGGTGCAGGATTTGTATTTCCAAAGACTACCAAATAATGTGGGTCATGATTTTGAACTATTTCAGGGTTACTTCATGCTCAGAAGTAATCTCTTCTTAAATTCTATTATTTCCCAAAAGTATATTACTAGAGACCCTCACCTATTAACCTGCAACACTTCCAATCATTGTACCTATTCCCAATATAACAATGTCCTGATATTTTGCTCACTTGTTTTCCTGTGTGGGTAGGGCATTTGCCTTGCAGGTGCCGACCCGGGTTCAATTCCTCCTTCCATCTCAGAAAGCCCGGCAAGCTACTGAGAGTATTTCGCCCACATGGCAAAGCCGTCAAGGGCGTATTCAATATGCCAAAAACAGTAACAAGTCTCACAATAGAGACATTACTGGCGCCCGCTTGAGCAAATTGTTGAGCAACGGGAGGACGGTACTACAGTTTTCCTGTGAAACTTTAATATATAAGCAAGTATGTGTTCAATGTGTTGTAGGCAGATAGGTAAAGGAAACTTGGTAATGTGCTTTCAGTGAATAATAAAACTTAGAAGAGATTCCATAGTCTTGAAGGAGTGCAAGGGCATAAAGACCACAGCCCTGTGAAACAAAAATCTTGAGTTCTTTGAAGAGGAGAACTGAGGCATCACTCAGCTGAAGACATTCAGGGACCCACAGAGAAGGGTGGACCCCTCCAAAAAAGAAAAGCTACAGAAGAATCTGAGATTATGGAAAGATCATCAACAGTGCAAGAGATGGGATTATGAGAAGATTATCAAGAGCACAAGGCTTTCCTATGGCAATTCCCATATCAACTTTTACATATGCAAAACTCCAGAGAAAAAAACACCTGGATGAACTGCATAAAGGTGCCTACCAAAGTCATTCTGGGCTCGCTCTTCGTGCCTGTGTTCTTCCAAAAACTCTCTTGCTTATCTCTTGTTTATCCCTCTGTCTCTTTACTAACTTTTCCCACTCTAGGGAAGTTTGTAGTCTCTCTTTAACATCTGCTACCTCTCCCTCCCCTCACATTTAAGTTTTAATAAAAATCTCTTGTTTCACCATTTCACGGCCAAAAATTATTTTCTTTGGCAAAGGTACACACCCCAAAATGTCACCTTTTATTGCGGTAAGGACCTATTTACTAGTTCTGACCCAAGCTAGGCATTTTTTCAGGTGATGCTGGCAGCGGTAGTTAGAGTCAAGAGGTAGAGAAACTCTTTCCTGAATCCACCCTCTTGCTCCCGACTTTACCAAGCCACTGCCAGTTTCAGCCCAAGTGAACAGTTTCATGCAGGAATTCCATCTGGACCTGGTGGCCTAATCCATGACCCATTAATTCTCAGAGATTTTGAAAATACCTCAGTGACTTGTGCCCTTTCCAGACTAAGCAAATATTCTTAGAAAGAAAAGATACAACCTAGTCAGACACTCTTCTGGTCTCGTCATTTCTGTTGGTAAGTTTTCTTGGTTTGTGGAACACACTTTACCCTACTAAGCAACTTCTTGGAAGTCACCTAAGGCAGGGCTTAAGGGATGATGCAGTATGCTCGGGATCAAACTCAGGCCTCCTGAGTGCAAAACATACTCTCAGGCTGTTGAGCTATCTCTTTAGGCCCTAGACTTCCTTTCTTGGAAGGAAGTGTTTTCATATATTCTAGCTTAATAACTCTTATTATAGCATTTGTCTTCTACATGCTTCTTTTTAGGGCAGCAACATGTCTCACAATGTTACTGGGCCCGCTCGAGCAAATTGATGAACAATGGGAAGACAGTGACAATGCTTCTTTTGATTTGTGGTGACACTTGGTGGTGCCCAGAGGTTACTCCTGATTCTGTTCTCAGGAACAGAAATCACTCCTGGCAAGATTAACACGACCATATATAGTACCAGGGAACATCGGTTGGCTATGTGCAAGGTAAGTGCCTTAACTCCTATGTTGTCTTCAATGACATTTTCGCTTAAACTTTTCATTCCACTATTAACAGAAGCACAACTTTTAAAAGTATTTCTTTGTGTTATCAAAAGTCAATCATCTGACTTCCCTAACCCTTAATGGCTCAGTTCCATCTGCAGCCATTATAAAGCAGATGATGGCAACTCATTTTTCTCGTGTCTCAGGTAGTCCTGATTTCATCCAGAACCCCCTTTTTTTACTCACATACTTTTAGCCAAGTCATTAACAATATATTGGGGGTGGATGTGGGGGGAAGAGATAACACAGTGGGGAGAGTGTTTGCTATGCAAGCTGCCAAGCCAGGTTCAATCCTTGGCATCCCATATGGTTCCCAGAGCACCTCCAGGATTAATTCCTGAGCACAGAGCCAGGAGCAACCTCTAAACATTTTCAGAAGTGACTGAAAGACCAAAAGAAAAAAAATTTTAATGTTTAAAACCAGTGTGTATGTGTCTATTTACCATCAGAATATATCTAATAATGCTGGATGAACAAATAGCTTTGAGAAACTATTAAATAAATATATATTGTCTTGCTCGTGACTCTATAAATTGACTTGCTTAGCTGATGTAGGCTGGACCCAGGATGGTTCTCTCTCACAGTCCCATATTATCACTTCTCTTGGTGTCTCAATGTGGACTGAACTTAGGTCTACCACCAGTGTGCTTTTAAGGTAAAGGTAAAGGCCCTCCCGTTGATCATTGATTTGCTCGAGTGGGCCCAGTAACGTCTCCATTGGAGACTTTGTTGTTACTGTGTCTGGCATATCGAATACGTCACGGGGAGCTTGCCAGGCCCTGCCCTGCGGGCGAGATACTCTCTGTAGCTTGCCAGGCTCTCTGAGAGGGGCGGAGGAATCGAACTCGGGTCGGCCATGTCGGCTGCATGCAAGGCAAACGCCCTACCGCTGTGCTATCGCTTTGGCCAGTGTGCTTTTGATTGTGATAAATTTAAAGGGTCAGCAGTTACATATGGAATGTTCTAGTCAAGACGATGATAAAATTACAAAAGGACAAGCTGAAATGTGGTGTCTCCTAAAGCCCAGCATTGAATTGAATAAGTAAACTCACTACCTTCCATGTCCCATTGTCAACATCAGTCTCATAGATGAGTCCAGACTTGTTAGTACAAAGTATACTTCGGACCTGACTAGGGGAACTGCAAAGTCACATGATAAAAGGATGGGTTCAAGAATTTGATATTATAAAAGGCCTTGGCCTTAATTACTTGTGTTGTTCCTTCCCCTCCACCCTTTTCTCCCTCTGCTGGAGTGTGCTTCTTAGTGTTTCCTGACAAACCCTGTTCACTCTTGGAACCTTCAGACTAACTCTTTACTCTGTCTAAAACACTCCCCCCTTTCTCATCCCTGTGACTTTCTTCCTCCTTTATTTTAGATTTGTATTCCAAATTTCTTACTCACAACTTAAAGTTATGTTCACCCATTCTGGCATGTACTTCATCCTGCTCCATTTTCCTTCTTTAAAGCACTTTGATTTTTGAGAAAATTATATCTCATTAAGAAAATGATATCTAATAGTTTTGACTATTGACTGCTCCCCTGCCTCAAGATACTGGAGTCCAAATCATAATATTAGAGGGGATTTTCTGGTTTTCTTTACTGAAGTATATCCTTTTTGCTACTTGTCACCTATTAGGTGCTTAGAAATGTTTATTCACAAAATGAGATAATAATAAAGACAATCAAAAAAGAAAGACAATTAGAAATTTTAAGAAAAACAAAAGACATAATTCATTATAGAAAATATAATTAGTAGGATCTGCATAAAATATTATTTACATAATTGTATTACAATAAAACTATGAATTTAACAAAAAAGTGATTTAACTTTAATATCTGTTCTCTTAACTAACCTCAGTGTAATGGACTTACAAGATTAATTGACCTTCTCCATGCCAATTGCAAATTGTAGTGGCTGATTTTCATGAATATTGAACACAACACTTAGCATATCACTTATACTGTTCCCTTAAAAAGACATTAATATTCTCTGCCTTATCTTAATCCATAAAATAGGGAAGTTGAAGCATAATTAGTAGGATAAAAAGTAGGATTCCAGTATTATTTACTCATAGAATATAAAGAAGCAAAACAAAAAGTCAAACAAAATGGAACGGATAAGATAAAAACAAACCCTTAGATCCTGACAGCAGTATGGAAAGACATTGGGAACAGGCGGGCTGGGGCTCAGCAATGAGTGGAAGGGTCAGTGCAGGGTGGGAAATGGTGAGTAACATTTAACTGGGCTGTCTTGTTTCTGATTTTTGATTGCTATTTTATTTCTGTGTTAGAAATTCCTTTTATATATTATTTACAAAAATCTAAGTGTGAACCTGTACTCAGTGTTGAAAACTAATGTTACCTCACTGTCACTGTCACTGTCCTCCCGTTGTTCATTGATTTGCTCGAGCAGGCCCAGTAACGTCTCCGTTGGAGACTTTGTTGTTACGGTCTGACTAAACACAGAACAGTAATGTCCAACACAGACATAAATCATAAACACTGAGGTTATTTCTTTGTTCAAAATTAAATTACTTTTAACCAGCCATCTGTTCTCGTGCACTCAGGTTTTTTCCATATTCTAGCTATTGTAAACAGTGCTGCAATAAACAAACAAGTGCAGATTTCACTTCGACTATACTTTTTTGCCTCTCCGGGGCATATTCCCAGGAGTGGTATTGCTGGGCCAAATGGGAGATCAAATTCTAATTTTTTGAGAATCGTCCATACTGTTTTCCAAAAGGGTTGAACCAGTCGGCATTCCCACCAGCAGTGAAGGAGGGTCCCTTTCTCGCCCCATCCGCGCCAACACAGGTTGCTTTTTTTCTTTTGAATGTGGGCCAGTCTCTGTGGTGTGAAATGATATCTCATTGTTGTTTTGATCTGCATCTCCCTGATGATTAATGATGTAGAGCATTTTCTCATCTGCCTTTTAGTCATTCGGATTTCTTCTTTGAGAATAAAAAATAAATAAATAAAATAAATTACTTTTATCTCTAACAGCCAACAATGTATTTCAAACTCCATTCTCCTACATGGTTGTAAAATTACCCAGTTATTAGAAATCTCATCTTGGTGTTATGTAGAAAGAACACTAAATAATTTCTTCTGGCTATTTCCAAATTTCACATACTTATTTTTTCTGATAGGGATTAATGCTAACTTTCATCACGTAATATTTAAGGTTTTTAATAAGCTAACATGTACACAAGCTTCATAGATTCTGGGATGTAACTAGTATGTATAAATGCATACTGGGAGAGGAATGGGAGGGGACCAAGTTCTATGCCAAATTTTGGCTCCCAATGTTGAGTTCAAAAGTCAGTGGGTTTTGTTTCCAAATCTTTTTACTCTAATTGTATTTGTTGTGGTAATTCTTTGATTTTTACTTCATATTACAAAATCAAATGAAATAAATGAAATAGGGGTGTGACAGTTCTTTGTTTCTAATGAAGCAAGGATGAAAGATTTGATAATCACAAATCACTAGGACACTTTAAAAATTGGAGAGACAATTGCTAATGACTGGGGAGAAAAAAGATTTAGACTCTGAAGCATTCTGTACCCAGTTGCCTTGCAAGTGTTTTCAATTTTTTGGTACCACTTTAAAGAGACCAAAAACTGGAAATCAATCAATCATAGAAGTCTTGGGTTTTGTTTTTGCAAGATTCATAGTCAAGGAGAAGTCCTTGACCCTACAATAAAAGTTTCAATGCTGCCATTTAAAATAAAACACTTAAAAATGTTCATGTAATGTTTAGGGTTACCTTCCTTAACCCACATTCCAGCAGAAACCCGGAACTAAACCTGATAACAGGAGCAAAAAGAGGAATAAGGAAGACATGTGAGAGAGTAGAAGCCACATCTATCTTAGCCATTATTAAATAGAAAATTTCTCAAGTTGATAAATCAAAACTCACAGTAGAGACATATTGGGGAAATGAATTTTAAAAAATAGTGTTTTCCTCTGGTGTGGTGGAGAGGCAAAGGGTTTTTGTTTTTTTCATTACAAGACTTTGAATGTGTCAGTATTCTAAACATGTGCCAGTATTACTTCAGTTAAGTACTGCTTTAAAGTGATTAGAGAAGAAGCTGTGAAGATAGCTGTGAAGACTATGCTCTCTTTTGCAATCTTAATTAATTAAAAAGAGTTCTGTCCTCATTCCTTGTGGATGGGCTTTTCTACTGCTAATAAGTCTATTCTCTTTTAAATTAATTATACAATCTATTTATATTAAATAAATGATACAATCTTGTATTTCCATTATCACTATATTTAATATTTACTACTTATGTAATATTTTGATATTTATTACTTATATAAAAAAGGGACTGGAGCGATAGCACAGCAGGTAGGACATTTGCTTTGCATGCGGCCAACCAGGGTTTGATTCCTCTGTCCTTCTAGGAGAGCCTGGCAAGCTACCGAGAGTATCTCGCCTGCACAGCAGAGCCTGGCAAGCTATCCATGGCATATTCGATATACCAAAATCAGTAACAACAAGTCTCATAATGGAGATGTTACTGATGCCCACTAGAGCAAATCTATGAACAACGACAGGACAGTACTACCGTGCTATACAAAAGTCTTTTAGACTTGTTTAAAAGTTCGGGGACATAACCATCTGTTTCTTTTTTTTATTATTAGTGAAACACCATGAGGTACAGTTGTAGACTTACAAACTTTCGTGCTTGGGTTTCAGTTATACAATGATTGAGTACCCATCCCTCCACCAGTGCCCATTCTCCACCACCAATGATCCCAGTAACCCTCTCACCTCCCTAACCCATTCCCCCCACCCTGGCTCCCCTTTGTGGCAGGGCATTCCCTTTTGCTCTCTCTTTCCTTTAGGGTGTTGTGGTTTGTAATAGAGGTATTGAGTGGCCATCATGTTCAATCTATAGTCTACTTTCAGTACACATCTCGCATCCCAAGCAGATCCTCCAAACATCCTTTACTTGGTGTTCCCTTCTCTATCTGAGCTGCCTTTTCCCCCAGCATGTGCTTCCGGTTTCCAAACTGTGGAGCTGACCTCCTGGTACTTATCTAAGCTATTCTTGGGTGTTCCTCTCCCATTCAGTTACTTTGTACTCCCCAGATGAGTGCAGTCTTTCTTTGTCGGTGCCTCTCTTTCTGGCTTATTTCACTTAGCATGATACTTTCCATGTAGAACCACTTGTATGTAAATTTCATGACTTCATTTATTCTAACAGCTGCATAGTGTTCCATTGTGAACAATCTGTTTCTTAAAGGTGAATTCCTGCTGGAAACTATAGCATAGCAAAGTAGTGGAAATTCTAAACATAGATTAGTTACATTTTATTTCATCTTGCTGTTTCTTGGAACATTTGTGTCACTCACCATATTGAAACGATTCTGCTCCAAATCATCCAGGGATATTTGGTGAAGCTTCTGATGACAGCCACTCAGGTGAACAGATTCTCCAGAGTGTTCAAGCCTAGAAGAGACTTGACTGCAACCTCATGAGCAGTCCCAGAACAGCAAAGACACACCTAAATTCACAGAATCCATGAGAGAACAAATGCTCAAGTTATTTTTAGGCATTTGCTTTCAGGATGTAACGTCTCCATTGGAGACTTTGTTGTTACTGTGTCTGGCATATCGAATACTCTCGGTAGCTTGCCGGGCTCTCCGAGAGGGGCGGAGGAATCGAACTCGGGTCGGCCATGTTGGCCGCGTGTAAGGCAAACGCCCTACCCGCTGTGCTATCAGCTTTCAGGATGATTTCTTACACAGCAGTAAATAAATAATGAAATATGTGAGTAACATGGAAAGTCTGAATTTTCCTTGAGAACATTAAAAAACACACTGGTGGCAGTGGCTGCAGACCCCAAAGACCCAGTGGGAACATTGCTAAGAGGTGAGTGCACAGGGATTTGGACTCAGGAAACTCTGCTAATGCCCCAGCCCCAGGTTAGACCAGCAGTGGGCATGGTTGCCATGTAGCCATGGCAATGGCAGAAGCACGGACCCCAGGAACCCGGTGGGAATACTCCTGGGCTGTCACACTCCCACTGGATAGCCCAGAAAATCCAATTACAAAGAGGCTCCACCTACAGAGAAATATCAGAAAGGAAGGGGATCCTAGAAGGAAAGGAGGAGACCCCCACCCCCACGGCCATGGGCACTGTAGGGAAACTATGCAGAACCCTACCTCAAGGAGTTGAGGAAAACAGGAGCCCTGAAGCCACAGTAAGGAATACCCACACACAAAATCTCTCTGATAAGAAATTCAGAGGTGAAATGGTGAGGATGTTCAATGAACTCAAAGAAACAATGGAACAGACTTCCAGTAAAATACAGGAAAATCTGAGAGCAATGGTGGAATGGGCAGCCAATGAAACACAGGATAAAATGAGAGCAGAAATAAAAAACAAATAAAAGAGTGATTAATAAAAATTAAATAGATGAAATGAAAAATTCAATAGGTGTCTTCAACAGTAGAATGACAACAGCCAAAGACAGAATCAGTGAGTGTAATGCTGAGCTGCAGAAAATATCCAGGCAACAATAAAAGATTAAAAAAAGATCTCAAAATAGCTCAAGGGTGGGCAAGAGAACTGTAAGACAAATTCAAGACAAACACCATAGAATCATCGGAGTACCAGAAAAACAGGGAGGCAACCCCAATGAGGTAATAATAGTTAAACACATCATTGCTGAAAAGTTCCCAGAGCTAGAAAAAAATTCAGGCATCCAGATCCAAGAAGCCAGAAGGGTACCAGCTAAATGAGATCCCAATAAAAAGGCTCTAAGATGTATCCTAATTAGAATGATGAATACCATAGATAGAGACACAATACTGCAATCAACAAGATCAAAGCAGGAAATTATATACAAAGGAGCATCCCTTAGATGTTCCCAATGAACTCACAAACCAATGGAATAGAGATGAACTTCCTGACAGAGACCCTCAAATATATGATTACTTTATTTTGATAAAGGAGCAAGAAATATGAAGTGGAGCAAGGAATAGCTCTTCAACAAATGATGCTGGGAAAACTGGGCAAAACAGACCTCTTTCCAACACCATGCACAAAAATCAGATCAAAATCGATTAAAGACCTCAATATCAGATCTGAATTCATAAGGTACATTCAGGAAAACTTTAGCAGAACCTTTCATTACATTGAAGTTAAAGTCATCTTCAAAGATTAAACACCAATTGAACAAGCAAGTGAAAGCAAAGATAAACAAATGGGACTATATAAAACTAAGAAGCTTCTGCACCTCAAAAGAAACGGTCACCAAGATACATCAACAGCCCATAAAATGGGAAAATTATTTCCACAATACCCACATGATAAAGGGTAGTATCAAAGATACATAAGACACTGGTAGATCTTTACAAGGAAAAGACATTCAACCCTGTCAATAAGTGGGGGGGAAAATAACAGAAACTTCCTCAAAGGAGAAATAGACATGACCAAAAGACACATGACAAAATGTTCTACATCACGAATCATCAGGAATATTTAAATCAAAACAATGAGATATCATCTCACACCCACAGAGATTGGCACACATCAAAAAAAAAAAAAGAACAGCCAGTACTGGTGCCAATGCAGGGAGAAAGGGACCCTCATTCATTGATGGTGGGAATACAAACTGATTGGTCCTTTTTGGAAAGCAATATGGGTATTCCTCAAGAAAACAGAAATTGAGCTTCCATATGGCCCAGCAATACCACTTCTGGGAATATACCTTGGGGGGAACAGAAACAACGCTAAAACGCCATCTGTACTTCTATATTCATTGCAGCACTATTCCCATAGCCAGAATCTAGAAACAGTCCCAGTGCTCGAAAACAGAAGACTGGATAAAGAAGCTGTGGTACATCAATCTCCACAATGGAATACTATGTAACCACCAGGAAAAACGAGGGCATGAAATTTGCTTATAAATGGAAGGACATGGAGAGTATCATGCTGAGTGAAATGAGTCAAAAGGAAATAGAAATATAGAATGATTGCTCTCATCTGTGGAATATTTTTAAAGGTAATGAGACTAATACCCACAGACAATAAAACCAAGGGCTAGGAAGACTGGTCCAGGGAAGGAAGCCTGCCACATATGGAAGAGCAGGGGGAGGGCAGTTAGGACAGAGAAGGGACCAGTAAAACAATGATAGTTGGAAATGATCACTCTGGACAAAAACCTAGTGCTGAAAGGAGGTAAAATTATATACATGACAACATACCAATACCTATATTGCAAACCATAATGCCCTTAAGGGGGGAGGTGTGGAGAGAGAGTGAGAGAGAAAGAGAGAGAGAAGAAAAATGCCTGCTGTAGATGCAGGTGGGAAGGGTGGCTGATGGGAAATGGGGACACTGGTTACAGAAAATGTGTACTGGTGAAGGGATGGGTATTGGAACATTGTATGACTGAAACCTAATTATGAACAGCTTTGTTAATATGTACCTCATGGTGACTCAATTAAAACAAAGGGTAAAGAGTTTTTGATTTGAGGAGATGGAATATCAGTCCCTCTCAGGGTGGAGTGCATCTGACTCCAGAACCATAGGTCATGCACAAAATCTTGTAAGAATTAACGCTTAGATAAGATGGGTTTTAGTTTTTTCAATCTTAAGTCCTCTCTTTAGCATGTAAGTGTCCATTAACAGATTGTAGGTTTAAAAATGTGATATATATATATAATGATATAGATATATGCCCAATAGAACACTATTTAGCTATAAAAATTAATGAAAATCCACCATTTGCAACATGCATGGACTTAGAAATGCCTAATGGCCGTTTTTGGCCTTTTTTTGTTTTAGGGCCACAGAGTGGTGGTACTCAGGTCTTATTCCTGGCTTTGCTCAGGGATCATTTCTGGTAGGGTTGTGGGACCATATGGGGTGGTGTAAATCATACCTGGATCATCCATATGTAAGGTAAATGTGCTATTCACTTCACTATCTCTCTGGCCACAATTGTACACTTGGTAAAATAAGTCAGATAGATAAAGACATGGGCTGGAGCAATAGCACAACAGGTAGGGCATTTGCCTTGCACGTGGGTGACCAGGGTTCGATTCCCCTGTCCCTCTCGGAGAGCCTGGCAAGCTACCAAGAATATTCCGCCCGCATGACAGAGCCTGGCAAGCTACCCATGGCATATTCTATATGCCAAATAATAGTAACAACAAGTCTCACAATGGAGACATTACTGGTGCCTGCTTGAGCAAATCGATGAACAATGGGAGGACAGTGCTACAGTGCTACAGATAAAGACAAACATCATAATTTCATTCATATGCAGCTTTCCTTAAGTAAGTTATATGTAAGTTAAAGTATAACAATTTAATTGATTGCACTTTTAGATTTTTCTTTTCTCCTTTCCAATATTTTTCTCTTATTTATTTACTTAATTGTCAGAGCTCATCATTCAAGACTTTTTTGTATACCTTGATTATAACATCAATAACAAAACCATGGTGTCTATGGGACAATAACGGAAATGGCAATAACTGCTCTTTAGGTCATAACATGGAGATTGGGAACAGACAAAATGTACTGTTTATTACCTGTGCAAATTTTGGTTGCCTAAAATTTCAAATATTAATGGTAAGTACTGATAATGGTCTTCTTAGCTCCTAAAACAAAAGGATCAAAAGAGGAGGAAGAAGAAGCCTAAAGTACACATTCCTGAGAGCAGGAGTAGAGGGAAATGGCCACATCAAGTGTGAGACTATCAGCTGGTGCTGAAAAACATTCTCTAAAGAGGATTCGGAAAGAATGTTTCCCACAGAACCTGTGACTCAGGCACCTCTGACCACTGTCTCCCCATGCCTGGATGCAGTTTTACTTGTCATTTTGTATCATTGATTTGTGTGGTGTGACTCATCATCCACCATTCAGTGTACCCACTTTGCAATGACTCTTTTCCTACAAGTCTTATCCTCATAAACTCAAACATGCGCATTCCTATCCTCCATATATATTCATCTGTATCTTCACAAATTTAATACAGTTGTAGTATTCCCTTTTTATTTCCTTCCACAAAGAGTTTTACAAGCCCTCCCTGTGCAAGACTTGCTGGTAATGTCTTTGCTAAGCAGTATACTAAATACATTTGTGAGGAATCATTACATTTTAAGTGACAGAAATGTGATTCCAACTTAATCAAGTCTAAAAAGATTTTGAATTGTTCACAAGACAAGGAATAAGGGGCAAATAAAACAAGGGTCTCCATAAAACCACAAATCTGTTCCTCTCTGCTTGGCTCCTAAGCTCTGCGAGTCTCATTCTCACACACTGCTAAGGGACTTTGTGCCTTGCAGTGAATATGAAGTAAGAAGTTTTGTTGTCACCTACTAACAGTTTTGCTTCAAGGAAAGGATCTTTAGCCTCACCCAGAGCCAAAACTTGGATATGGACTTCAACCAGCCTTGCTTGGGTCACTTGTCTTTCCTGAACATGAGGAACTGAGATGTTAGGGATCTGATCAAGTCAGCTACAGACTCATAGATGGGAGAGAAGAGAGTGCAGTTTGTAGAAATGGGAGAAGGATTAGGTGCAGACAAATCTAGCACATTCTACTACACTAACTCTCCAGGTCCATGAGTGTGCATGACTGATAATAATAAACCAAACAACCAGAATTAGGGAGAATATTTGTAAAACATGCAATGCATTCTCCAAAACATCTAATAAAGCTCTATCCTCCAACACGTATAAAGAATTTTACACCTGATATGAAAGGGATTTTTTAAGGTGAAGTATTTCTACAATGATTCTGTAAAGAATGACCATAAGCATGTTACAGAACACTTATCTCCTTGGCTCTTTTGCTAAGTGTAGCAGGTGACTTGGGGTAGCTTTGTGAAGTGGGGAGGTGAGAGAGACAGCCTCTAGGAAATAGTGCTTCCACCTCGGTGCTGGACCCACCTACACCAGCCTGAAAGAGACAGGCTTTAGAGGAGAACTTCCTTCATGCCTAGAGAAATGTGATTCTCTGACCACAGAGAAATTAATTTCAGGCCTTGGACTCCTGAAGTTCCTTTCATGTTCTAATCAGGACCTATCTCTGAAGAGCTCAGTATTTGTATCTCAAAGGGACATGGTCATCATGACTGCATTAATTCAGGGCTGGGCAATTGCTTTTTTATTATTTCCTGTAAAACTCATTATTAGTCCATGCCCCTCCCCCACACCCTGCAACACACCCAACTTTGTAAATGAATGTGGGGCTCAGATGTTCTGTAGTGGAATTCACAATCTAGCTAGAGAACCCCCATCTTCTGGTGTATGGCCCCTCTTCATCTGTTCTTTCCACCTGCCTTCACCTGGGGTTCTTTGCAAGAAGAAAGGTCCATCTGGGTACTGTTCCAGGGGAAGGACTTGGATCCTGGTCACCGTTTTTAAAATTTTTGTTAGTGAAACCCCATGGGGTACAGTTGTAGACTTACTAATTTTTGTGCTTGGGTTTCAGTTATACAATGATCAAGTACCCATCCCTTCGCCAGTGCCAATTCTCCACCACCACTGATCCCAGTATCCCTCCCACCTCCCATCCCCTCCATCTCACCCTGACTCTGTGGCAGGGCATTCCCTCTTGTTTTCTCTCTCCTTTTGGAGAGAGAATGCTGTGGTTTGCAAAAGAGGCATTGAGTGGCAATCATATTCAGTCTATAGTCTACTTTCAGCATGCATCTCCCATCCTGGTCACCTTTCCTATCTTATCATGGCCTTCAGGTTCTTAATCACTCTGTTTCTAGGCAGTGCCTCAGCTCCTTTTCTCCAGCTCCAAAGCTCTGGATTTGCTTCTCATTACCAGGGCCCCATTCTTTCTCCCTGCAGCGAGCACAAGAAAGGTGCTCAAAATCATTGCTCATGGAGGTGCTCCATGTGTTAGAAGGACACAAGGTTGCACAGATGACAGAAGCAGGCACTGAGAAATTTGGCACTTGCCATTTGCCTTTTCCAGCTTGTATTCTTGAACATGTGTATTTCTCTCTGCAGAAAAAAATGGAGAAGCCCCTGGTCTCTCTTAAACATGTATTTCTCTGCTTCTCTCACCTCACATCTTTCTAACTAAATTTATTTCAATAAAAACAAAGATTTTATCATCATGGGATTAGACAGTGAGCCTAGAACTGCCAGTGGAATAAGCAAGAATAGGACTTAAAGACACTGATTTCTCTATCGTCTCTGACTTTGAGCATGGGGAAAGGACAGAATTGAACTCCGTCAGTTAAAAACTTGTTTAAACAGAAGAGAATTGAGATTAGAGATAGCCAAAAATTTATAGGCAAAATCCTCTTCTGAAGCCATGAGCCTTGAGACTGATCCCACCCTCAACCCTGATTCAACCCTGATTTTTTTTCCTTACAGGGCCAGGTGATGGAAAACGCTTAACTTGCTAGTAAGCCAGTGGAGCCCCCTATTCAGATGGAAACTCAGTGCTCAGCCACTGTTCCTTCTTCCATCTCTTCTTCTACCTGGGACTCATTTTCCCAAACTAACATGTTATCCTTTGGAA
The DNA here is from genome assembly GCF_029834395.1 of Sorex fumeus. Classification (NCBI taxonomy): domain Eukaryota; kingdom Metazoa; phylum Chordata; class Mammalia; order Eulipotyphla; family Soricidae; genus Sorex; species Sorex fumeus. Next base: position 16,595,156 of record NW_026606077.1, on the reverse strand, counting down.
AAACCCCTTAAGTGGAAAAGAGACTAATTCTACAGGACCATGAAGGGAAAAAAGAAAACCTCTCTCAGGGTAGTGGTTGTGACTTTCCTACTTAGTTCTTTGGTTTTATTAAGCTCCTGGGGGTGGGGAAGACATGCATTTAATTTAGCAAGTAGAAAAAAAGTTTTGTTCAAGGATTGTAACCCACTGAAATTCAGGTTGCCAATCTGAGGCAGTTTTACTCTCGAAAGGCTTTAAATATGGCCTTGCCTCTAGATTTCACCCTGAGGGAGGCAGAGGAAAGTGAAATAAGATTTTGAAAACAGTCTGCTTCTTTCTCCCAGCTGGCAAAATTGATTGCTCTGAATATTACAGGAAGGTAGTAGATCTTGCTTCTATATTTCAAAAAGAAACACTTCTCTTCAACCAGTTTTTAGCGCCTGATAGTAAGTAACCTGAAGACAGTAACAGCAGTTTTTGCTGGTTGGAAAAAAGCAACATATGTTTGCTTTAGTTTGTGTAAAGGAAATATTTGGATCTCTGCCCTGGAGAAATAAACAGGCTAACTTAGGTTTTGCCTTTTCAGAAAAAAAGTGGTAAATTTTGCTTCTACCTTTCCAAGGAAAGCGTGAAATGTAGGAGTTGTTTTTAAACAAAAAGGTAGTGATTTCTGGTTGTGCTTTGGTAAATCTGGTACATTTAAGTAAACAGTCTTTGAGCTTTCCTGGTCTCTGGCTAGGAACTGGCCGTGCTTTCGGGGTGTCCAGTCAGCCCCACTCAGCGGAGACAGCAGTGTCAGTGATGGGCCTGCTGACTTCACGAAAAGTGGCCCCAAGCCAAAGGGTTCTTGGTTCTAAACCAGATGAGAGCTTCAGGCCCTCCACACCTCAGACAGGGCTTGTCATCTGCCCCACAAAAATGAAGGACAAGTTCAAGGGAAAACGTTCGCTTTCAGCCACTCCCAGGCCCAAAGTAGTTTTGGGCCTCCCCATAGACGAGGCCAATGGTTTCATGTTTCTAAAAGGACTGTGGCTCTGGCTTCTGGGAGGAGGCGGGAACTTTTAATTTTACAATGGGAAAGAGTGAGGGTTGGTTCCAGGTGGGAAAAATCTCCTGGCTCTGTCTCAAAGGTGTCTGGTGTCTGTCACTAGGGTCCCTTCCTTTGAAGTGTTAATTGGAAAGGACAATACTACCCTTAGCCTTTGGTTCCTTCAGTCTTTCAGTGTTCAAACTTAACCAAAAAGTTTGGTTGGGGCACAGCCCCCCAGCTGCAGACTGCAGGGACCTTTGCATCTGGTGTGTGCTTCTTATCAAGCACACTCTCTAGAAGCTTCTTCTAAGCTTCTAGTTAGGTGTGCAAGTTAAGTTCCTATATTGACTTTTAAACATCTCCTATACTCCTACTATCATTCTTTTTCAATTTAATTTAGTTGGGGGGCTGGGGAGAAGATGGACTACACAAGCTTTTCAGGACATAATCCTAGCTCTGTGCTCGGGGGTCACTTCTGGTAGTGCCTGGGGGACCATTTGTGGTGCTGAGGCTCAACGGAGACCTGCCAGCCAGTTCTGCCTCTCTCTATCCCTACCCTCAAGTTTTCCCGTGCCCATGTGTGAGGGATCTCTTCATAATGGAAACACCTTGTTCATTGTTCACCTCTTCAACAGTCATGGGAGAGTTTACCAGGTGTCTGATTCCTCCTGCCCTCTCTGCAGAACCCTGGATCTTTCCAGGCCTCCTGAAAACTGGCTCACTCTTATCTGACTCCTCTACTGCATTCCTGTCAGGGAACAGCAGTGGAAACCCGTGGGCATCTGGATAAATCAGTGCCCACTTGTCAGTAGAGAGTAACTCCAGAAGATGAACCTTTGCTCCATCCCTAAATGAATTTACTATACCCAATGCAGAAGGAGGGAGTGGAGGAAGGTAATCTAGTGAAATTCATTGGTCACTTGAACTCTTGCCAGTCAAAATAGATAATGCAATGGCTAGGATAAAAATAGAGGTAAAAGTACCCCATCCCTAGGTCCCCACTTCCCAATTCCTTTCTCTAACTCCACATTCTTACCACAGCGTTGCTGAAGACCAGAAGGCTTATGGCAGAGAGCTCCGGACAGTGAAGATGCAGGGCCTTGAAGGGGAAGCCCCATGGGGCCAGCCCCAGACCACAGAGCATCAGCCAGACAACATGAAGTCAAGGGCCTACGCACATGGGAACCAGCATTGAATCAGCAAGTCAATGTGAGACCAGGCCCTGGACAATCAAGGGGCCCAAAGGGACATTCTTAACATTGTTAAACAGCTCTAACTTCATAAGCATTTGGAGTTGGGTTTGCAAATCTTTCATATACAACTTAAGAAACTACCTAGGAACAAATTCATTTTCATGGTAATAGTCACTAGGGAAATGAAAACCACATGGAGAAGTTATTTTCATATAGAGTTAGATACCCATGGGATGCCTGTACTTTTTAAGAAAGGAAATAAAATAATGAGTTTTGGTGAGTGTTAAAAATGGGTTTTTCGTAGATTACTGGCGAAGCTGCTACACAGTAAGTTTGGCAGTTTTCTAAAAATGTTAAGAGAAAGGTACTATATGATTTAGCAATCCCACTCCTCATGTGCCCAAGAGAAGCGAAACTACATGCACACACACACAAAAGTGTGCATAAATTATCACCATCATTCCTCACGTGTGTGAAGCTAAATACTTTTATTTGGGAATTGTGTATTCAAAAAGTAATTGTGGTACTCTTGTCACATGTGTTTGGTGGTCAGACTGCTGTCCCACCCCAGGTGGCCAATGGTGAAAAAGGGGACCAAGTTGGTTGGTTATGAGTTGCCCTTTATTCCAATCTCTGTCCCGTCATTCTTTCCATTCTCCCACACTGACCCTCATTTCCGTCTCCTCCTGTCCCTCATGCTACTCTCTTCATACCCAGTCTCTCAGTCTTTGTCTAAGAGCCCAACCACCCAGTTTGAAGTTAACAACTACACCTGGGTCAGATAGCACAACCAATATACAGAAAACCCTTCCTTCTTGGGAAGCTCTAAGACAAAGGTCTCTTCCTGCTAAGAGATCCGCTCAAGGACATGTTTCTCCTTTCCTTAGTCCGTATACATTTAAATGGTCATCTCAAATTTACTTCTTATAATATTATTCATTTTGTTTGGACACAGTAATATTATACTAAGCTTAAAAGGTGATTCTCCTGAGGATGTCTCACTAGAGATCCCAGACTACAGTCCTCAGGCCAGGTTTGTCCTTCCTGTTCCTGCAGGGTCCATGTGTAGCCACTTCTCTTTGGGTAATGAGAGTATTTGTCCATGACTGTGATCTTAAAACTTATTATAAGTTTTCTGGCACTTGGCCTGTCCCATTTCAATGCCAGGGTAGCTCACAACTTGCCCTGGGTCCATCCACTCCCTTCGTTGGGACCCTGCTTCGGGGGGTGCTAGGAACTAAGGGCAACTGAGGCTTAAGTCGAGTATATATAAGAGATACCCAGAAGTAAATATTATTCAGAGTCAATTAACTCCCAAGTTACAAAAGCATAGTATTGACTGTCTTCCTGTGTCTATACAAAAAGGACTTTAGTGAACTATGCAAAGAACATAAGGGAAAGAGGAAAGCAATATTTCACTTACGAATACAAAATCCAGTAAGAAAGATCTGACCTTATAAGTCACAGGGTCTGATTTGGAATATAGGTGATTAATAGATAGGGGAAGTAGGGCACAGAGGAGAAGTTAAAGATAAACACAGAGGAATGGGAGTGCCTTGAGAACACTATGAGGGGTGTAACTCAATAAACCTAAACTCCTTGTTTATAAGGAGAAAGGACGAATCAATGTTATCCTACAGGGAATTATGAGAGACAAAGAAAGAAGGAAATTTCACACCCCTGGTTGTGATACAGACAACTCCAGAAAAAACATCATTTCTTGTCATCATTCTTTATCGCCCCAAAGTAAGCATCTCAAATGTCCACCAACCTATGAATGAATTAAGATGGAGCATCCAACATAATGAAATATCATTCAACAATGAAAATAAGCTATCAATACCTACTGCAACACAAATGAGTCTTGAAAACATACTAAGTGAAGAGGCTAGATACAAGAGATCATGTAATATATGGTTTCATCCATAGGAGATTTCCAGAATAGGCACATCTATAAAGAAAGGAAGGAAATTACTAGTGTCCTGGAGCCAAAAAGGAAGGTGTAGGAATTAACTACTTAAAGGGCAGCATTTATTTTTTCCAGGTAACTGAAGCATATCTTAAATGATTGATTACATGGTTATGAATTAATATTAATATAAAAGGAATTAAATTTTTTGATTAATGTGTCACTTATTTTACTAATTTTAGTCATGGCATTTTTTAATCGGTTCTTGAGTAAGATTTTCATGTTCCAGTATCAAATTGCTCTAGTATGCATGTATTAATTGGTCTTTTCCTACAAAGAATAAGGAGAGTCTCTTAAAAAACACTTTTGTTTAAAAACTTTAAATTTATCTATATATCTAGTATAAAATAATAAAGATGTGCATATATATTGGTATTCATTTATTTCATTCTGAGGAATTAATTAAGACACTACTTTTCTTCATAGATAACTTATTCATATCTATGATCATCTAAAATACTCTTTCAAGCTGTAATAATTCTATTATTCTGCCAAAATAAATTACTTTGAAATCCTGTTGATCTATATTTGCGAAAGGACTAAATACTTTCATTATCTAGCATCCATGTGAGTTAGACTACACCTAATGTTCAAGCTGCCATTTTATTTTTCATTTAAAAGAAATCTGAAAACCAACAAGTATTAAGTTATCTAAATAATCATTTGTATTGCTCATTTGTATCCACCACAGCAGTAGTGATAAATGTTATTCATGTATTCCTTCATTTCCATTATTTTGTGTGTATGATGGAGAGAAATCACAAACTTAAGATTAAGGGACATTCTAGATAAGCTAACTGTAGGAAAATTGATCTCTTAGTCTCAAATTCATCATTAATGAGGAACTTTTGTTCCCACATATCATTGTCTTTTAGGGCTCAGTTCATAATGGTCATGTTCCAAGACACTTGTCTTGATCACCCTATCTAAAGTCTTTGCCAGGCTCTCACCAGAGGGACCAATTTGTATTTTCTGTACTACTTTTATCTTCCATTTTATCTTCTGTAATTAACTCAGTATCGATTCATTTTTATTTCCTGCAATCTGAGTAGAATTTAAACTTCATGAGGCAGAATAAAAGCAAGACCTGTTTTCCTTGTTTTCTGCTGCATTGTTGTGCTCAGCACAAAAAAGGAATAGTTGATGATGAATGAAGGAATCTTAAAGGAATGCGAGCCTTCAACATTCATTGTGATAGTTAGAGGAAATGAATGTGACCAGAGTTTCCGAGTAAAGAAACACTTTAAAAATGGAACCCCTGCCACAGAGGCAGGGGGGGATGCGGGGATGGGGGTGGGAGGGATATTATCCATGGTGGTGGAAAATGGGCACTGGTGGAGGGATGGGTATCTGATCATTGTATAATTGAAACCAAAGCACAAAAAATTGTAAATCTACAACTGTAAAAAAAAAAATAAAATAAAATAAAATAAAGGGAAAAAAATGCAACTCAGCTTAAGGGGGAATTCACTTCCTAATCACCAGATATTTATTCCCAGCATCTAAAATAATTTTAATGTTTTATTATGTAATGTATGAGTTAAATAAAACAAAGTCAAAGCACATTTAAAAATAATGGAACATTTTATAACTCAATTAGATTTCTTTAAATTTTATCCATTCACATATTTCTACCTCTAACCATATCAAATATTTCTCATATCTAATAAATTGAAATATAAAATGTATCACTGATTTTCTCACGAAGACTTCAGTTAGGAAAATTGCCCAAAAACTCACAGCATTTGTCATTCTCAATTATGGTTTCTTAGTAGGAGATAAACTAAAACAGCTCTGTCTGAGGAGGAGTCATTGGAACTTCAGGATTGTTTTCCCACAGCATACCATGAGAGATCACCAACAAACAAAAGACTAAAAGCTGCCTTCCTGTGTGTTCTTGAATTTTCTCTCATAGTCTGACTGTCTTACTCAACTGGTCAAGTGATGACAAAGTAGATGACCAGTCACAGACCTAACCTAATGATGCAACCCTCCCTTCTGTGATCCTTTTCAAAGTAGACTAGACAGAATCCCACCTCTTTTGTAAGACTTCAGGACTTAGAGAAGGCTGCAGGAGAAACAGCAGAACTGGAGCCTGCTCAACGTGTCGTTGCCTTAGCAGGGATTCTTTAGCCATTGAATCACTGCTTTTCCTACCAAGTGTTGATGATTTGGAACATAGTCAGATGTCAATGTGGAATCTTCTAAATCCATGCAGTTTCCTGAACATTATGAAAATGTAGTGGTTAAGATGAAAAATGTTCAAGTCAGTGCAACTTGGGTCATAAATTCAGCCCCTTTACATTAGCTTTGAACTTAGTTCCCTAAGTCTCATTTTTCACTTGAAACCAAATGATCAAATCAACTGTTAGAGATTTGCTTTAAGGATTAATGGAGAAAATGCATACAAAATCCTTCACACAACACCAGAAATAACATATTACTTTAAAACTGTTAGTTGTCTCAAGTAAGCAAATATAAAACTGTATGTGATAAAACTAGGAATAAAGAAAAATAGAGTGATGGGGATGTAACTCAAGTGGTGGAATACTTTCACGTGTGAGGCCCTGAGTTTGATCTCTGACATGCGTGGCTCTCCTGAACACTGCTCAGTGCGGCTCAGTGGTCCCTGAGTACCACTGTGTATGAGCTAAGCCATCAGAGTGCTGATGGGCCCCTTTAGCGTTGCTGAAGTAATTTCTCTTTCCAAAAATAATAGTTCTTTTGTAAAAAGTGGAAACTCTTGCAAAATATAATCTCCAGACTAAAAATATGTGCAGGAATGTGACTGAAAATTAGATGTTTTCTCTAATAACTGTGGGTGGCCACACCCAGTGGTGCACTGGGGCTACTGCAGCGCTACTCCAGGCAGTAGCGGGCAGAGGGAGGAGGCATACATGAGGCCGAAGAACACACCAAATCCTGGCACATGCTAAACATGTACTTTACCTCTTAGAGTCACTTCACCAACCTCTGAAAGGTAATTGTTCTAATTCTTTTGCATTCAAATTTTTTGAATGCTTCAGTTTGATGACTAAATTGCAAGTAGAAAAATATTTTCATGAGACTATGCATAAAAATAATTAAGATTAAAAATGTAAGTCACTAAAAAAATGTAAGTCACAAGACTTTCTTTTTAAGACACGCTGAAATTAGGGAGTATACTCGCAGCTTTCACAAAACTGTTTAGTCTTTGTGACAGGCAGGGATAAACTAGGTAGTTAACTACCAGATGAATTCTTCAGAAAGTTAGTTCTTTTGAATGATTAATGGTTCAATACTATGTTTGGAAAACCTCAGATAACAGGTATCTTGACCAGAGAATTTTCCAAATACTTTCCACTCCAACTTTCTCAAAGGCCTCGAAGCTCAATGAGCTTAAACAATAAAGCAAAAGGCTCAGCTAGCACCAAACTGCCCAACAAATCCTCAAACAATCACTTCAATAACATTGTGAGCTACAGCAATGATCACAAATTGACTTATTTATCTAAGTTTTGATAATTCCATTTCCTTTTGTGTTGTAATAAACAATATGAAGTAAGTTTGTTTGTGCCTACCAGGCTGAAGTGGTGAGCAGGAAACAGCAGTCATTGGTGAAGGGAAGGTCATACTGGTAGTGAGATTGCTTTTGGAGCATTTAGTGCTTGAAACAACTATATCATGAACAACTTGGTAAATCACAGTGTTTTAATAAAAAATTAAAGCAACCACAGCAAAAAGAACAAAGAAGAAAAAAAGGTATTTAAAAATTATAAGGCATTTTATAGATGACTGAGACAAAATTTCTGAGAAATATTTTGTGAAATAAAGATAGCTCCAAAGATTCCTTCCAGATTTAAATTCTAAAGCTCTGATTCACATTTACTTTCCCTGGGTCTGGACTGACTTTACCAAAATATGCTACTAGACTCTGTATTCTCTCACCAGACTGCTAGATGTTTCCATAAACACCCTAGAGCTTTGCTTCACAGAACAGACCCTTTATAGACCACCAATCAGCACATTAGTCTCCATCAGCTCAAAATGATCATTGCCAAAGGTCCTGATGACTGGCAGGTATGGAAGGACAAGACCATCCATTATCCCAGTGGGGAAGTGGGACTAGACTTGTGCCTCCTTGAACTCCTTCTCACCAGGTGCTGCTGGTGATGGAGTCCCAGGTAATGCTATACTTTATCTTTGGTGAGCATTAAAGAACTACAAAGAATCAGGAACAGAACTGTGTTGCTCACCTTGATGACCACCTGCCAACTTTTGTCACATAAAGGCCTATCTAGAAAACAACCCCTCCTCGATGGAGTGCTGTGGGGGTGCCTTCAGCCTTGACTGAGATTAATTCAAATTAAATAAAAAAAAAAACAAACAAATCTTAAAAACCCATAGTTTCATAATATTTAAGCTGAGGATGAAAGAAAAGCATTTTAGCAGAGTAGATCTGTTTCTTCGATTTCTGTGGGAGTAATAAGACGAGAGATAATGAATTGTGAATGACCCTGGCATACTAAATGAGTGGGGACTACCCAACAGCAAAGCCATAGAAAAGGATGAAGGAGTCCAGCCAAGGCAGCAGTAGACCCCACCCTCCGGAAGCCAGTACCTATATCATAACATGGGGCAGAAGGGGAAGATAAGTGCACAGCTCGGTGAGTTTGTACTTAGGTGATAGCAAAACAATGCGCTCATCTCTGCTAATTAGCTTCATTTTGTTTAATGAATTAAAGTGGTATTAGCTGAGAGTACGGCTGAGGCCATAAGATAAATGTCAATAAGTATTGACTTCAGCTATGACTATTGTTTTAGTCTTTATTATTACCTTTAAAACTGAGTAATCCCGTCTCCAGGCCTCCATGAAATGCCCATGAGAAGTCTCTCAACATGTACCTGGGCTTCCATGCTCCTATCCCCTTGATACTTTGACCAATCCACGTGAGATTTATTTTCTCTTTATATTTTGGCACTAAATATAAAGTGCCTTGGTTACCTCCTGTTACTTTCCATTCATTTTCTGAAACAATATAATTGGTGGTTTATAAGTTCCTTTCCCTTTCCTTTCTTCACAGTTTTTTTCCTTTCTCATTTTGTCATTTTTCCTCAAAGTTTATATTTATTTCAGAAATATTTTTTACTCTAACTCCCTTATTGCACATCACTGGGAAAATTTACTGACATGTTAGTATATCTCTTGAGCTGTAATAGAATTCCTAAGTACTGAATCTCTAAGAATCTAAATCTGTTTTAAACATCCACCAATACTTTCAAACTCCACGTGTTCCAAAACAAATCACCTTTCCACCCAAACCAATCTTTCCATCTAAACTTTAGTCTTTGTCCTGATCAACCCAAATTTCTCTCTGTCGGGGCTGGAGCAATAGCATAGCGGGTAGGGCGTTTGCCTTGCATGCGGACGACCCGGGTTCGATTCCCAGCATCCCATATGGTCCCCTGAGCACCGCCAGGAGTAACTCCTGAGTGCAGAGCCAGGAGAACCCCTGAGCATCGCCATGTGTGACCCGAAAACAAAAAAAAACAAAAAACAAAAATACCCCACAAATTTCTCTCTGTCAGCCAGAAATATCCAGTCATTTTTAAGTTTTCAGTTTTCATTCTTGTCTCCTTCATTCAATTACCAACCCCATTTAATAATTTTGAAAAATCTCCAGAACTTATCTGGAAATAAATTCCACTTTTGTTATGTCTATGTAAATTTCCTATTTACATAACAAATTTCCCTATATTTTGTGGCTTAAGACAATACCAGTTTATCTTTGCATTCCAGAGTCAGAAACTTAAAAATCAAATAAAGGTTGCAACCTTCTGAGAGTGATAGGGACTGAGCATCTTTTGCCTTTTCCAGCAGCTATATACCTTTGACTCAATACAGTCAGACTTAGGTTTTGCCCTTAAGCCTCCTTGAACAGTTGTTCTCTATGTGGGTCTGAGCTAAGAGGGACCAAGAGGCAACACCAGGGGAAACCGTGGTCTCCAAGCTGACATAGCCCAATAGCATATGGGAACTGACATCTTGTACCAGGAAAATGAAGCCTTCCCCAAACCTCACAGAATGCTTAGTTAGACCTTAAGCCTGAAACGTAAATTCAAACCTCTTAGAAAAGTCTCCTTGCCGTGGGCCCTCTCCAAACACATCCTTCCTAAAAGCCAGGGTTTTTGTGGAGATTTTTGTTTGTTTAAACTTTTTATTTAGGCCTTTTGTTTACAACGCTGTTACTAACAGAGTTTAAGGCATACAATTTGCCAATACTACACCCACCCTAGACTCGGTTTCCCTCCATCAATATCCCCAGGTTCTCTCCCACCCCCTCGATTCCCCACCTAACCTCTTTAGTAATCTCATTGTTTTGATTTTTATTAATATAGTTTGGTTCACATTTTTACAACACTGTTGGCTTTGATGTTATTAAAGCCCAGGTTTAGCTTCTGATTGAAGCTTTTTTCATTCACCCAACTAGAAATTTTTTTCTAATTCTTAGAATATTTTCTGACAATAAAGAATTTGTCAATAATCAAAGTGTTATGTTTGGAGATAGAAACATTTACCTTTGCAGAACAGTATACACAATAGAGACCATTAACTTCCCTGATTCTACACATTCATTGCTTGAGAACCTGCCAATTACTGTGACAATCCCAATAAAATTTCCCTTAGAAAGGTAAAGATACTGTCTGACACCATCCATTTTTCAATTGACACTAAAAATATGTGGCCCCAGGGTCAGGAAGACAGAGCTGGAAGTAAGACACTGGTCTTGCTGGTGGATGACCCTAGTGGTTTGAATCCCTGGTACCACAACTAGTACCCTAAGCACTGCCAGGGATCATTCCGGAGCATAGAGCCAGGAATCACCCCTGAGCACCACCAGGTATGCCCCCAAACAAACAAAAATTGATCCCAACTAGTAAATAAGTCCCTAAAGGGTAAATTCTATACTTTGAATATCCTGAACTATGAGTTCAAGTGTGGGTGAGTTTGGTGACTGGGTCACCTCCCTGATCTCCCCAGCAGAGGAGCAAGCAAGAGACAAGGGACTCACAGATAGATGGTTAAAAATGGTCTTTTGAATGCAAAGCTATTAGCATACCTATAGAGCATCTTATAGAGGGGCTTCAAGGTATAGGACTGCATGTAGGTGTGATTGATCTTTTATAGAGGTAAAGCATTTTGAAGGAGACAATTCTCCTTGGGGCTGGGTGGGGGGTGGAGGGGTGGTTAACTTAATGAGACACTCTGTCTCCCAAGGGGTTAAACTGGGAGATTTACCCAGGGGTGACAAGCATTGTATTGCTTTTCTCTTTCCCTAGTTACCAGTAAATATTAAAGAATTGTTTATTTCTTATCAATACTTTCAGTTATGTGGATAAACACAGTAAGAGATCACTTTATCACCTTATCACTGTCATCCCATTGTTCATCATTTTACTCAAGTGGACGCCAGTAACGTCTCTATTTATCACAGCCCTGAGATTTTAGCAGCCTCTACTTACTTGTTTTTCCCAACGATTGGAGTCTCCTTTAGAGTCAGGGGAATGAGAACTATTATTTATAACTACTAGTTTTGGCATTATCAAATATGCCACAAAGAGCTTGCCAGGCTCTGCCTGTGTCGGTGGGATAATTTTGGTAGTTTGCTCGGCTCTTGAAGAGGCATATATATATATATATATATATATATATATATATATGTATATATGTATATATATATATTTCTATGATTTGTTGCCTATTGTCTGAACCTCATCAAACATAGTGTGGTAATTATGGAAAAAGGGTAGGGAGTGTCTTATGATGTGTCCAGGAATATGTTCACTCACATGTGAGGCTCGGCCCGAATTGTGTGGAAAGCTGCCCGGAGTGTGGCAGCGGTTGGGTAGTGAACGCCAGCTGCCAGGGCTGCATCCCTTGGGATGGGAATGGCTCTCACCTGCCCCTCTCTGGGGCTCCCCGAGTGAAAACAGCCTGGTGCGGAGTCCAGTAGCATGGTTATGGGGTTCTTATTTTATGCTCCCTTTTGGGAGAAGCAGCTGTCACATTAAGAGATATAGATTTCAAGACTTAGTTCTCTGGGCTCTGAGAGCAAGCCAGGCTCTTACTGTAATTCCCAGACTAAGTCCTCAGATCTGTTCAGCTTGTCTTTCCCCATGGAGGTCCTGTCTCTTAAGTTATAACAGCTTGCATCAAGACTGGTTTTTATGCTACCTAGACTGTCCCATTTCACTTTGCCGCTTGCTCCAGGTCCATGGGAGGCTTATTTCAGTACTCCCCCTTTTGGGAGTGTGAGAAACTATGGCAACTAAAACCTGAGTCAAGTAATTATGACAGATGCCCAGGAGTAGATATAGTTCAAGTCAATCAACTCCCAAATAGTAGAAACACAGCATTAGTGATCTTTCTGTGTTTAAGCAAAGAATATTGCTCTATAGTAAAATATGAAAAGGTTATTGGGAAAATGAAAAAGCAAGTGATTCACTTCAAATGCCTGACTTACAGAATTTTAAAACCACAGAAAAAGTTAAAGATAAACACACAGGGGATTAGGGCACTCATAAGAGGGGAGAAGAGGAAAAGGGAAATTCACTGATGAAACCTAAAACACTTAGTGTTAACATCCAACACTGAGCCTCAACTCACACAGACATTCCTCTATCCTAGAAATTGACAGTTGAGCTAATATAATGACCAAATATGGTAAAATAGAAAAGGCAGTGATTTTTCACTATTAAGAAAATTACTTGACCTCCTAGAGTGATGGACTTATCTTGTATGAATAATAGTATGATAGAATAACTCTTGCACTGAAGTTTTCACATACCCCCCTCAAAAAAATTTGCATGCAAGGCATACTCTAGGTTTCTCTGATTTCTCCCTTCCTCTCCCTTTCTGTCCTTCAATACCATATAAATAAATATTCTGTTCTCACCACTAAATATAGCAGAGACGGAAATGAACCAACCAAATTCCATTCGCATGTTAGTCATAGGACACAAATAGTGGATTCTGAACAGGTTTTTCATAGTATATATACTCCAAGGTCATTCCTCGGGGTAACTTTCTGTCCTAAATTAAATGAGTTACATACTTCTCTTCAGACAGCTAAAATCATGATATAAAATATAATTGAGAGATCTTTACATCCCAGGTGGGGTAGGTAGGTGCCGCATCCCTCCTTCTCCAGATGAAACCCTGGTGACCATGAGCCTCTACAAGCATAGCTCGGGCATGCAGGAACCAAACTGCTGGGACTGCCTTGGCTCCCAGGTAACCTCTGACTCCAGAAGTCATGCCCACAACCTGCCCCCCTCCGCGCCATCTTTACAGCACACAACAACAAAGACAAAAAACCGCTGGGAGGCTCCACAGCTCCCGGAGAAAGCTCCAGGTCCCAAACAGAGCCAAGATCACCGGGAAGTCCCAGAAGGGGTAGGTGCCGCATCCCGCCTTCTTCAGATGGAACCCCAGTGACCATGAGCCTCTACAAGCATAGCTCGGGCATGCGGGACCAGGACTTTTACTCCAAACCGCATAAGCGGCTGCGCGACATCTCCTTATATACAAAGTGATTAATGGAAAGTAAATCATCCAACGTTTCTCCCTGATAATCAGGCTCAACTCTTTTACAAACCACGACAGCCAATAGGAGAGAGAGAACAAAAGGGAATGCCCTGCCACAGAGGCAGGGTGAGATGGGGGGGAGGATGGGGGAGGGAGGGATACTGGGATCCGCGGTGGTGGGAAATGGTCACTGGTGGAGGGATGGGTATTCTAAATAAATAAATAAATAATTTTAAAAAATAAAATATAATTGAGAATTGTGAATAAGCCTACAAGAGGAACATGGGTGTTATTTGTGGGTCAAACACTAGGGAGAAGTACCAGAGCAGTGGTGGAATGAGACATGGTGCATCAGGAAGAATAATACACATAACTAGATTATACAAGAAGCCATTCCAGCCATCCCTGCTACATGTAATGAATACATCTTCTGACTTCACTGTAAGTCAGTGAAAGATCCCTGAGCCACAATTTCCATGACCTGAAAATGTGGGTATCTGGGAGACGTAAACCTGGTAGACAGAACCTGGTGATGCCCAGATCATCTGTGTGCTGGGACACAAAATCCCCCACACTCCTGTGCCCCAGAAAACCAATCATTCTGGAAACTGTGCTAGATTTTCTGAAATGACATATAGCTGAATAGTGCACACATAAAGTAGTCCCCTTAATCATAATAACTCAGAGGAAATTATTATTTTCTCCATACTACAGATGAGGAAAATTATAGCTCACTGGAGTTAAGTAACTGCCATACATTCAATATGCCATTATGTGTAGACTTGAAATAGCCTTGATTTTTCTGTTATGCTTTTTATATCCTGTTAATGATTTTTTAAAAAGTCCTTAGAGCAATCATTGCAAAAATTTACAAATAGATTACAAATTTAGAACACAGAGATAAAATGAAAAACTGATGTTTGAACTATTTTTAGAATTTTATCAGGGGTTCTCCAAGTCCTGCCTTGACACATAATAACCTGTTTTATCTAAATTTCAAAATCTTTTGGAGTCATTTCTACTCTTTAGAAATCAGAAATCTTGTATGCTAAGTTAATATTCTTTTGTTTCTGATCATGAAACAATAGTGGAAAATTGAAGCTATGCTTTCTATCTAATAATCCATTCCAAGACCATTTGGACTCCCTTCATTGGGAAAATTGGTCTGGGAGTTATGAAAGTGACTCTGTTCTAAAATGTCACACCAGTTAATCTCTGCATCTCATTAAAGTCTCTTCTTGATGGCCCGGTGCAGCTCAATAGGAAAGCAATTGCACTGTAAATATGAGATCAGTAAAGCAATGATATTTGCCTGACTTTATATAATCCCATCACTTTTGTTATCTAATTCCTGGTACCATGAAAATGAATGATCTCTTGTGAACACCAACCAAGTATGTGTGAGCATCAGAACTAAGGCCTGTGAACAAGCCCTGGAGAGCACTTTCACCAAAATGTACACAAGCGCAACTCAAAAATCATGTAATCTAGGTGAACTCTGCATCTGAAAGTGTGCAATAAAGCAACCAAGTTACGTGTGTGCTCCCTTTATCAAAGAATAAACAACAATTTAGGGCTGGAGCGATAGCACAGTGGATAGGGCATTTGCCTTGCATACAGCTGACCCGGGTTCGATTCCCAGCATTCCATATGGTTCCCTGAGCACCGCCAGGAGAGGCTCCTGAGTACATGAGCCAGGAGTAACCCCTGCACATTGCGAAGTGTGACCCAAAAAGCCAAAAATAAATAAACAACAATGGAAAAGGAAAGGGACAAATAACTTTTTAAAAATTCCACTTACATGCAGTTCAGCTGCCATATGACCCAGCAATTCCACTTCAGAGAATCTACCCCCTAAGATACAAAAGCACTTATTCAAAATGATGAATGCACGTCAATATTTACTGCAGCACTTAGTACACTAGCTAAAGTATGAAATCAACTTAGGTGTCAAATGACATATGAGTAAATTTTGAACATGTAGTATAAATATACAGTGGAATACTATGAAGCTTCAAGGAATGACAAAATCATGCAATTTGCTGCAAATTGGATGGAACTGGAGGATATGTTAAGTGAAGAAGGTCTCAAGAAGAAGGACAAGCACAGGATGGTCTCATTTACCTGTGGTCTATAGAGTAACTGAACAAGGGAAAGCAAAACATTCAAGGGGGTTAACTAGATCACCCTTCACCCTAGAATATAAGAAAAAGGACAGAGATGGAAAGACTTTGAGAGGAATCATTGTATCACTGTCACTGTCATCCCATTGTTCATCGATTTACTCGAGTGGGGGCCAGTAACATCTCCATCCATCCCAGCCCTGAGATTTTAGCAGCCTCTCCTTACTCGTTTTTCCCAATAATTGAAGGCTCTTTCAGGGTCAGGGGAATGATACCTATTATTGTTACTGTTTTTGGCATATTGAGTACCCCACAGGAAGCTTGCCAGGCTCTGCCATGCCAACGAGATACTCTCAGTTAGTTTGCCCCTGCCACTGAAAGATATCAATTCACTACTTAAAAAAATTAACTCATTAATTTTTATTGAATCACTGTGAGATACACAGTTACAAAACTGTTCATAATTAGATATCAGTCACACAATGTTCCAACAACCACCTTCCACCAGTGTATATTTCCCCCACTAGTGTCCCCAGTTTTTCTCCTGACACTGCCTCCTCCCCAGCCTTCCTCTATGTAGGCACTTATCTCTATTTCTCTCTACCTCTCTCATTCTCTCTTTTTCTCTCTCTTTTTGAGCATTATGGTTTGCAATATGGGTACTGAAAGTTTATCATGTTTACCTTTTACCTCCTTTCAGCACTCACTTCTATACATCTATATGTACGGTAGCTCTATTTACAATGTCCAAGATATATGTTAGATAAATTTCTAAAAATATATACTAAACAAACCCTATGGAATACAAGTCAGAGGAAAAGGCAACATCTTGTCTTTTGCAACAATAAAGTTAGAAATGAGACCCATTGTATTTAGTGGTTTTGGCATATTGAATATGCCTGAAGAAACTGCTGTCAGTACTCATCAATACACTGGCTCAGCTCTTCACACGCTACCTGTCTGAATGCAAGGTTCCATCCCAGTGGAAAACCAGCAGAACTGTACTACTGTACAAGAAGGGAAACATCCATGACATTGGCAACTATCGCCTGATCTGCCTGTTGTCTGTTGTCTACAAGCTGTTCACTCGAGTCATCCTAAATAGGATTGGCAGAACACTAGATGAAGGACAACCATGCGAGCAAGCTGGGATCCTCAAAGGATTCAGCACCATTGACCATATCCACACGATAACCAAGCTCATTGAGGTTTCTCGGGAGTCCAAGATGCTGCTCTGTCTAACGTTCATTGATTTAAAGAAGGCCTTTGATTCTGTTGAGACTAAAGTGGTCATCGAAGCCCTCGCCAAACAGAGCATTCAAACTAAATACATCAGGATTCTCCATGAGCTGTATTACAGATTCACTACCAGGATCTCACCATTCTACAAGGAAGCGATCATCCATGTCAAGAGAGGGGTTCGGCAAGGTGATACCTTTTCACTGAAACTCTTCAGTGCCACCCTCGAGAACATCATGTGACGACTGGAATGGGAAGGAATGGGAGTGAAGATAGACAGTTGGCAACTAAACCATCTTTGCTTTGCTGATGACATCATTCTAATGACACCAAACATTAGCCAAGCAGCACAAATGCTGGCTGACTTTCACTGTGAGTGTGGAAAGGTCGGACTACAGCTGAACCTCACGAAGACAATGTTTATGAGAAACAGTATCATTCCTCAATGGAACGAACATCTCCAAATGTAGCAGTTATGTGTACCTAGGTTGAGAAGTCAACATGACGAATGATCTGGCACCTGAGTTGCGCAGGAGGAAGAGAGCAGCTTGGAATGCCTTCAAGAACATCGAAGAAATAGCTAAGAGGATGAAGAACCTCTGGCTCCAGGAACATCTCTTCAATTCCACTGTTCTTTCTACATTAACATATGTCTCAGAGACCTGGGCCCTACGAAAACAGGATGAGAATGCTATTTGGGTCTCGCAAAGAGGAATCAAAAGAGCTATGCTTGGAGTATCATGCTTCATTCAAATGAGAGAAAGAATCCGAAGTTCCGACCTCCATTGATGATCCAGAATCAGGGACACTGTCTCATTTGCTAAGGTGTCAAAAATTAGATGGGCTGGACATGTAATGAGATTTGGAGACAACTGCTGAACTAGAGCCATTACCAACTGGATTCCATAGGACATCAAAAGATCGCACGGCCACCCACCTACAAGATGGTCAGACATCTTCGTCAAGACCCTGAAGGATCGGTTTGAGGCTCTTCATGTTCCTAGAATGAGCAGACGCCATTGGGATACACAAGCACATGACAGGGACGAATGGAGACATTACTGGCACCCGCTTGAGCAAATCGATAAGTAACAGGATGTCAAGTGATCAAGAAAGATAGAAATAAAATGGGTGATCGTAAATGAAAAATTCAGAAGGAGAAAGATAAGTATCAACTGATCTTGCTCATAGTGTAGGATAAGAACTGGACAAAGCCACAATCTTGACTAAGATTGTAGAAATGAGGTTACCAGAGAGGGTCATAGGAGAGCGGGACCTGTGGGATGTGAGAGAGGTATACTCTATGCAGTGTTAAGAAAGGTGTGAAATTGTGCTCTAAGCCATAAATTCATATAAACCAACATTGACCACACATAAACAAGTATGTGCCAGCAAGACAGTACAGGGGTCAAGGCACATGCACTGGAGTGCAACCAACCCAGATTAATCTCTATCACCATTTGGTCCTTCAGGCATGCCAGATGCAGCCTCAGTGGACCTGGAGGTCACTGGTCCTACAGGTCTCTCAAACTGTCCTGCTTCTCTGAGCATCCTGACCTTCTTGAGCCCTGCTTGGAAGACCCAGTGAATAAGTAAACGAATGAAGAGATAGGTTACTGTAAAAAAAAGAAGTCACATAAGCCATAGCGGTAGTAAACTTGAAATGTCATAATTAATATAACAAAATAATAGACAAAGAGTGGCAGGAGGGAAACTGGGGACATTGGTTCTGGGGAAAATACACTGGTGAAGGGATAGTATTAGAATATTCACTCCTTTTTAAATTCACTAATTTTCTTAACTATCACCACCACTGAAACTGTTTAATGAGGTTGTACTATTTTAATTATTTTTATTTTAATTTCTGGGATTAAAAATAGACCTGTCAGCATTTAGCATCCTTTGTTTCTTTCAGCATACTTATTAGACTTGCTCTAAGGTGTTTCCTTAGTCTCCGTTGACAGAGGGTTGTTGAATAAATACATGCATTAACTGTATAAGAAGTAGGAAATTTTGATGGGCTCTAAAGGTCAATATAAAATTTTTTAAGTTAGTGCCTATTAAAAATTCTAGCAATTGTTTATTATATTCAGGTCTTCACTGTAGATGTTTTCTGACAATAGTAAGTACAGTGATGCTGGGGCTGAGGGTAGAAATGGTTCCTGTAATTTTACAGGAATATTGGTCTCTGAAAGTGATGAACAGGCTAACCTGGTAGGAAATTTCTGTGTATTTCCCTGTTTCACCTTCCTATAAAAACTAAATCTTAAATAGCTTCATATTGAAGGGCAGCATAGTTAATAATATATGTAAGATGTTTCCTAAATCAGTCTTCAGATTTTTAAAACTTGTTTGCATTTGCAACTCTATTTTTTTCTCCTTCAATAAAATTTTACTTTTATTTTGGTTTATTTTCCACAAGATCATTTTAAAGATGTTTTGTTGATTGAACAAAAAAAGAGTTACACCTCAGGTGTTACATGAAATTGTTCTAGTTGTTAATAGCCAAGGAGTTCTTTATTCCAGAATTTTGTCTGTCTTTTCTTCCAAACCAGTTCAACTTAGTTAGTGTCCATATATATTTTGAGGTGAGGTCAAACCAGTGCCCAATTTTCTTTAAAAGGAAAAGAATTTTACCCTTCCCTATAGAAATGGACGCTGCAATCTCAGTGGCCAGTGGGGAGCTTTTACAATAATAAATCTTGAAGCATTTCCTGAATCCTCTTTCCCACTCAGAGCCTTGCCTGAAGAGATGGAAAGGAGATTCTGGAGTTAAGCTTGACTGCTTGAGTTGCAGACAAATTAGTTTAGATACGCAATGACTCCATGGAAGCAAGTGTTAGCCAAGACTAGACCCAAAATGAACTCAAATGGATTGAAGATTCCTATGCAAGAGCAATACTTTTTGAGAATTGGGATAACTTGCTTTTGGCAAAACACTGTTTCTTTTTTTGAGGGTGAGAAGAAAAGGGTGTGGGAACAGTTTTGGAAATCTTGCAAGACCTCTGAAACATGGACTATGTGTTACACAACACATTTTTGATGACTTAAGTGTAAACCAATCAAAACCAGACAGCTTGTTTTTCTCCTGTTGACTTCAGAATGCATCAAGGGAAGTGCCACAGCTGAATAGGGCTGGGGACCTGCTGAACCTCGTCATTTGCAGAGTGTCACAGTCTATGGAATAAGACAAGAGAATTGGGTTTGCTGATGTGATTGCAGCCTCTCTGGAGGAAAAAAATCAAAAGAATAATAACAAATGAATAGGAGTTTCAACTGCAGAGGAGTGTAGTATAGAATAAAATTTTATAAAAAGAGAGGGAATTCTATTTGTCATAGAAAATTCATCCCTCCCCCCCAAAAATAGCATTTTAAAATGTCTTCTGAGAGGCAATGACATGAATACTGGACATACAAAGATAGTTATTTCTTGCCCTCGGGTATATTTAAAAGTTCCCTTCCCTTTCCAAAGAACTATATCTTAAGTAAAAATTTTCTTATGATTTTATAAGACATGTCAAAATTTATTAAGACTTTACAGAACTCATAGGAATAAAGAGGGAAGTGCTGAATCTGGTAAAACCAGGAAAGATCTAACTATATTTCAAAAACTATTTGGGAGGACCAGAGAGGGAGCTCCAAGAACTGGCATGTTTGAGGCCCTGAGTTTGGTTCCTGGCCACAGCTGAACCCCTCAGCACCAGTGGGTGGGAGCTGCTGGAGCCAATGTTAGATCACTGGGTCTTCCGCATTAAATCTAAGTAATACTAAAATAATTACTTGAACACAAGATGTAGGATAATGTTAATTGCAGTAGTGATCCCAATCTTTAGCTTATGACTTTAGTTGATTTGTTTCCATGGGGAAAAAAACACAGTCTTGAGATAACAATGCCGTATTTTTAAGGTTGCAAGATTATTGCTCTTTGCATCAAATAGTATGAACACAATGCAGAAGACACAAAGCAAAAAAAATTCAGGGACAAGAAATAAAATTTAAATAATCAAACTATATCTGAAAGATTTTCCATTAAAAAAAAGAGAAAAAAATTAGAAAAGAATTTTGGTGGCCAGAGCAATTGTACATCGGGTAGGGCATTTGCCTTGCATGTTGCTGATCCAGGTTCAATCACTGGCATCCCATATGGTCCCCCAAGCACCACCAGGAGTGATTCCTGAGGTCAGAGCCAGGAGTGACCTCTGAGAACTGCTGGGTGTGACCCAAAAAGAATTTGGTAGAAATGGGGAATGATACATCCCTTATGTTAAATATTCATCCTATATCAAGATTAAAGATGAATTTTCAGCCTGATATACCAATGTCACTAAGACATATAAAATAAAATACATAAAATAGTATGACATATAAAATAAAACAAAAACAGATCAAAGAAATTACCTAGGGAAAATGAAAGTTTGATAGTAGCCTTCTTAAATCTATTTTCCATGAGCTAAAGGAAAGTTGGTAGTTATAACAAGCTACACTATTACTGAAGAATGGGAGAACAGAAATAGCATTTTCAAACATAAAAATTGTGGTTGTAAACGATACATAGTTATTCAAAATACAGAGTTATTCAAAAGAATCTCTTAATGATGAATTTCTGAAAGAAAAAAAGCATGAATAGTAACAAAATGAATTTTAACAAATAATACTGATAGTATGTTTTCTTAGAAATTTAAATATATATTTTCTATTTATTTGTCTATCTTTTTTGCTTTATTGTACTATCAATTTACTGTGGTCATTTTAGCTGAAAGATACTAAATTCTAAATGGAAAAATTAATCTTCAGAAAAAAATAGGACTGATAGGATTAAATGTGTGAAAGTAATTGGGGGAGAATACATTTATAAATTGATATATTTATGTATTACATATAACATAATATTTATATAAACAGTTTACATATAACTTTAGACTCAGAAAAGCATAGTTAAAAGTTTGTGATATAAATTTAAAGTTGCCACTAAAGAATAAATATAAAATCAATATATCCAAATCAACTGAGATATAAAAGCATGCTTTTGAAACACCTGAGTTTAACAGAACAAAGGAAAGAGAAAAATGTCAAATAATAAATTTTCTCTAGAACATAAATAATTATATGGCTGAAATAAATTCCAATCCATCATTAATCAAAATAAATATATACATTATATTTCCCAATCAGCAAGCTAAGTAAAATAAAACAGAATCTAAGAGGCAGCTAATGGATAACTACTCAAGATTGAAATATAGAGAAAAGTTAAAATTAAAAGAATAGATGAATATATTTATTGTAAATAATAGTCAAATACAAGATGATTTAATCAGAAAATTTTAATTTAAAGGCAAAATGCTAATTAACATAATCTGGAGCACAAGGACAGGACAATTTTTCTGAAATTGTAATAATCATAAATTTACAACTGCCTAAACCAAAATTTATAAATTCTTAATTACAAAAAGACAGCCAAGATTGTTGGACTGGGAGAAACTGCGTTTTCATCCTCCTGAGATTACTGATCACTTATTCCAAACAGCAATTCGGCACAGAAAACTTGAAGCCCCAGTGAACAAGGGACAGAAAAGAGCTCACCGGCAGGCCGGAAGGAGAATCCCTCAGATGGAGAATCCAGATTTGGAGCAGCAGCAGAGATCAGGGAGGGATTTTGGGGGTGCAGAATTTTTCCCTGGGAAATGACAGTTATTTGAACACGTGGAACCCTACGTTCCTCTTCCGACAACTCTGGATGGGAGGTAAAAAACCATCGTCTTTTACTGGACAGCTGTGTCGGGGGACACCAGGTTGGATCTCCTCTTCACCAGCTGTTGAGGGCGACCCCTGAAGTGAGCTCATCCACACTAAAAGTGGGGCTAAGTGTGGAAACACTCCCCTAAGCTAGCAGACAGACCCAATGCCACCCCTCCCAACTCAGTTACCTGGCAAGAAGAACCCCTGAGAAAGTATGTGTCATCTCCCAAGCTGCCAATTAGCAACCGGGCTCAAGGCCTGCTATGCTCCTGCCATGGCAGGGCAGCCTCTGACGAGTCCCCTCAAATCACATGCCACAGCTTTCCCAACAATGCCCAGAACTTGTGACTAGCAGGACAGCCTGGAAGCTGCCGGTGACAGGCAACCTGGAACCCTGGATCTCTGTCTTAGTGCACAGAAGTCTCCTAGAAGGTCTGTTGGAAGTTGACACAAAGCTGTCACGGGGAACTTGTAACCACTCACTTCTGGCTACCATCCATGCCTGTTAAATCTGGTGGCTAGGTAAACAGGGACACTGGAAATCTTGGACCCTGCAGTATCCACCAGGCATGTTAAACTTAAGATAAGGTACTCCAGGAACCTGAGAGCAAGACATTTTATCTCTGCTGCAAATATCCAAATTTGGTATGCAGGTACCCCTGGGAACATAAAATTTAAATATTTAGTTGTTGAATAATTCACTCAAATACAGTACTTTGGGTCATAAGCTGGTTTCGACAATATCATATGATTGTAACTTTGGCACTGCATTTTCTGCCTTTGCTCACAGAGACAAATGCCCAGGAAGCCACACAGTTGTGCTGGATGCTTCTACAGCTGCTGTCTGTTAAGCACTCAAGACCATAAGCCACCCACTGGGATGCTCAGGCCCACTTGATATTGACAATATCTGCTGGGCACTTATAACCAAGAATTATGGGTGCTCATCCAGGTTGATCTGGAGAATTGAGCAGGTTACTCATGATCTAAGTTTCCAGTCATTATCCAGGTCCATGCAAACTCAAGGCAACAGCCTTTGCTTGGAATGTATAAACCCCTGATCAATGCCCAGACTGACTTAAACACAATAACTCACACCAGGTCCTAGAATAGCTCCAGGCATAATGAAGAACCAAGAATTCACATGCACTTGTGGATAAAAATAAATCTCTGGAAGAACCCCAAACACATCAGAGATTTCTAAACTCCCTGATGAAGACTACAAAGCAATAATCATACTGACACTCCCTTAATGAGAGAATCAATAACAGTGAACTTCAACAAAGAAAATATAAGAGGTTGAGAAAAATTCACACAAATTGCTGAGAGAAAAGAACACAGAGATTGAACCAAAAAGCAAACAGAGGAGTTCAATAGATTGACAGAAGTGACAGATCAAGTAACTCAGTTGTAATTCAAACATAGGGAAATTTATCAAAAAAAAAACCAGAAAAATGTTCTTATGAAGATAACGAAGATATTTATGCAAGAGCAACACAAAGAATAGTTTCACATCATAGGATTCCTGAAGGAGAGGAAATAGAAATAGTAACAGAATTTTTATTCGAAAAAATAATAGTCAAGAACTTCTTAACTGCAGAAAACAATTGAGAATGTTCAAGGAGTTCGTCGGGATGGGAAGGAAACTGGGGACACTGGGAGAGAAGTTTACACTGGCAATCAGAGTGGTGTAGGAATATTGCATGCCTGCAATGCAACAACATGTAACTTTGTAAATTACAATGCCTTAATAAAAAAAAAAATAAAACAAGCAAAAAAGAGAAATTCAATATACATCAAGGTACATTGTAGTTAAAAAGGTCAAATTCAAAGATGAATATAGTCTCCTTTGCAAAAGCAGCAAGAAAAAAGCTGACTCATTTATGAAAGAAGCCCAGAAGACTCACAGCAGACTTCAGAACTGAAACTCTACAGGCCTGAAGGGAGTGTTAGGATAAAACCAAAATGTCAAATGGAAAATACCTTCAGTCAAGAATATCCTACAAGTTAGATTATCACCAGATTTGAAATAGTAGGGAAAAAAGACTCCTCAAACAAGAGGAATTCAGGGTCACTAAACCTGCTGTGAGTAAATATGAAATGTTCTTTATAAAAGTAAAAGAAATCCCTCCTCAAAAATAGTAAGTTACTTCCAAACATACAACGTGTTTGGTGGCAGAACGTTGGCCCAAAGCCTGGGTCCATGCTGTGTATGTAGTGGGCCTGTCACGGTTGCACCCTGTGCTCCAGGAAGGATCTTCCTCCACATCCCGCAAATAAATGAATAGATGTAGGTAAGGGAGGCTAGATGTAGATATTGGAGGCTTTAGAATAAACTAAATACTCACTTTTTATGTGTAAGTGTAATATAGGTTTATAATTCTAGATTTAAAATAGTTTTTAGTTTTCAAAATAAAACATGTAGGGGTTAAAAAGAAGCAATAGATGTACAGAGATAGCTTTTGAAAGGACTCAACATTCACTTATGATGAAAACTCCAAAACATTGGCCAAGAAGTGACTTCTCCTGACATAATGAAGACAATATGCAAGAATATCACAACCAACACCAACCTCAAGGGAGTCAACCGAAAACCCTTCCTTTATGATCAGATACAGGGGAGCATTTACAGTGCTGGAAATTGGAGCCCAGTAAAACACATGCAAGGCAAGCACCTTTTCTGCTGTACTATCCCTCCTGCCCCTAGGGAGATATACTCTGATTGCAATTATTCTACATAGTGTTTCTAGTCACAAAAATTAAGCAAAAGAATAAATAAAGGGTATTCAAATTGGAAAAGAGGAGTAAATCTCTCATAATTTGCATATGACATGATAATTCTAAAGAATTCACTAGAAGCTCCTAGAAACAATAAACTAATACAGAAGGGGCGGGGGGAGAAAGACTACAAAATTAATGCACAAAAATCTATAGACTTTAGAAAAAATATTTCTATAGATAAACACTAATTTGGAAGAATAAATTAAAGAATAAAAATTTAAAAACAATTTACAATGTCATTGAAGAGAATTTAAAAAACTGGAAATTGGAGGCTGAAGTGATAGCACAGCAGGTAGCGCTCTTGCCTTGCATGTGACCAATCCTGGTCTGATCCCCGCATCCCATATGGTATTTCAAGCCTTCCAGGAGTGATTACTGAGTACAGAGTCAGGAGGAACTCCTGAGCACTGCCAAGTGTGGCCCTAAAAGAGACAAAGGAAATCTAGAAATCAGTTTAACAAAGGGATTAAAAGAATTAAGCATCTAAAAAGTGACATCATTGTTGTTTTGATCTGCATCTCCCTGATGATTAGTGATGATGAGCATTTTTTCATGTGCCATTTGGTCATTCGTATTTTTTCTTTCAGAAAGTTTCTGTTCATTTCATAGCCCCATTTTCTGATGGGGTTGGATGTTTTCTTCTTGCGGAGTTCAACCAGTGCCTTGTAAATCCTTGATAGCAACCCCTTATCAGATGGGTATTGGATGAATATCCTTTCCCATCCTTTAGACTTTCTCTGTATTCTGGTCACTGTATCTTTTGAGGTGCAGAAGCTTCTCAGTTTAAGGTAGTTACATTTGTTTACCTCTGTTTCAACTTGCTTGGCCAATGGTGTATTACTTTTAAAGATATCTTTAGCGTCAATGTCGTGGAGGGTTTTGCCAATCTTGTTTTCAATGTACCTAATGGATTCTGGTCTGATGTTGAGATGTTTAATCCATTTTGATCTGACTTTTGTGCATGGTGTTAGGTAGAGGTTCTGAGCCCATATTTTTGCATGTAGCTGTCCAGTTTTGCCAGCACCATTTGTTAAAGAGGCTTTCCTAGCTCAACTTCATATTTCTTGTTTCATTATCAAAGATTAGATGATCATATATTTGAGGGTGTGTGTCAGAATATTCAACCTTGTTCCATTGGTCTACGGCTCTGCCTTTTGTTTCAGAACCATGCTTTTTTAATTATTACCACTTTGTAGAAGAGGTTGATATTGGAAAAGCTAATGCCTCCCGTCTTCTTTTTCCCCAAGAATAACTTATTCTTGGACAATTGTTGTTCCATATGAAATTCAGGAGTGTTTGATCCATTTCTTTGAAGAATGTCATGGGTATCCTTATAGGGATCGCATTTAATTTGTACAATGCTTTCGGGAGTATTTCCATTTTGACCGTGTTAATTCTCCCAATCCATGAGCAGGGGATATCTTTCCATTTCCTCGTGTCTTCTTTTATTTCATGTAGCAGCGTTTTGTAGTTTTCTTTGTACAGGTTTTTTACCTCCTTAGTTAAGCTGATTCCAAGGTATTTGATTTTCTGAGGCATAATTGTGAACAAGATTGCTTTTTTCATGTCGCTTTCTTCTCTCTCACTATTTGCGTATAGGAAAGCCATGAACTTTTGGGTATTGATTTTATAGCCTGAAACTTTACTATACAAGTCTGTTGTTTTTAGAAGTTTCTTGGTAGAGGTTTTAGGGTTCTCTAAGTATAGTATCATATCATCTGCGAACAGTGAGAGCTTGATTTCTTCCTTTCCTACCTGAATGCCCTTAATGTCTTTTTCTTGCCTAATCACTATTCCAAGTACTTCCAGTCCTATATTGAACAGAAGTGGTGAGAGTGGGCATCCTTGTCTCATACCTGATCTTAGAGGGAAGGCTCTGAGTTTTTCCACATTGAGGATGATACTTGCCATAGGTAATTGCCTTTGACTATATTGAGGAAAGTCCCTTCTATACCCATTTAGGTGAGTTTTCATCATAAACGGGTGCTGGATCTTGTCAAATGCTTTATCTGCATCTATTGATATGATTATATGGCTTTGAGCTTTTCTTTTGTAACAACAAAGTCTCCAATGGAGACGTTACTGGGCCCGCTCAAGCAAATTGACGATCAACAGGAGGGCCTTTACCTTTACCTTTGTTGATATGATGGATTATGTTGATTGATTTCTGAATGTTAAACCATTCTTGCATTCCTGGGATGAAACCCACTTGGTCATCTCACAGTGCAGAGATTGGTCCACATCCAAAAGAACAAAAGCAGCAGGTGCTAGCATGGATGTGAAAAGGGACTCTCCTTCACTGCTGGTGGGAATACAGACTGTTTCAGCCCTTTTGGAAAACAGTATGGACACTTCTCAAAAAATTAGAATTGATCTCCCATTCGACACAGCAATACCACTTCTGGGAATATATCCCAGAGATACAAAAAAGTATAGTAGAAATGACATCTGCACTTATATGTTCATTGCAGCACTGTTTACAATAGCCAAAATCTGAAAAAAAAACGAGTTTTTTTCTGGTTAAAGAAACTTTGGTACATCTACAATGGAATACTATGCAGCTGTTAGAAAAGATGAAGTCATGAAATTTGCATACAAGTGGTTCTACATGGAAAGTATCATGCTAAGTGAAATGAGTCAGAAAGAGAGAGACCGACATAGAAAGACTGCATTCATTTGTGGGATATAAAGTTACAGAATAGGAGACTAACACCCAAGAATAGTAGAGATAAGTACCAGAAGGATCACTCCACATCTTAGAAGCTGGTCTCACATGTTGGGAGAAAAGGCAGCTCAGATATAGAAGGAACCATCAAGTAAAGGGTGCCAGGAGGACCCGCTCGGGATGGGAGATGCGGACTGAAGGCAGACTTGAGACCAAACATGATGGCCTCTTAATACCTCTGTTTCAAACCACAACACTCAAAGAGAGAGAGAGAGAGAGAGAGAGAGAGAGAGAGGGAATGCCCTGCCACAGAGGTGGGGTAGGGTGGAGGGGACGGGATGGCGGTGGTGGGAGAGATGCTGGGACCATTGGTGGTGGGAAATGGGCACTGGTGTAGGGATGGGTACTTGATTATTGTATTACTGAAATGCAAGCACGAAAGTTTGTAAACCTGTAACTATACCTCACAGTAATTCACTAATTAAAACAAAAAGGAAAAAATAAATTTTAAAAAAGTGACATCATTTATTTCACAATCACGATCATGACCATCCTGTTTTTCATCGATTGCCTCGAGGAGGCCCCAGTAACATCTCCTTCGTCCTAGCCCTGAGATTCAAGGCTCTTTAAGGGTTAGGAGAATGAGACCCATCATTGTTACTGGTATTTGGCATATTGGGTATGCCGCGGGGAGTTTGCCAGACTCTGCCGTGTGGGCGGGTTACATTTGATAGCCAGCAAGTTTGTAAGTAAGGATGAGATAATAAGATGTCACGCGACCGTGAATGCGGCTGAGAGTTTCCGGGATCTGGGTTTAATAGTCTCTGGGTCTTGGTCGTTGATGGGATTACACTGCGCCAGGGGGCCAGTTGGTGGGTGTGACCCCTGCCTACTGGAAGAAGGAGGATCTGGGTGGAGGATGCTCAGCCCCGATCCAGCAGGCTTGGAGATCTCAGCCCCGGGTCCCGCATGCCTTTGATCATTTATTTAGGGAATAATAAATGCTCAAAATCAATAGATAATAAGAGCTGATTCACAGAAAGAACTTACCGCGGCATGCAGTAAAGATAGTGCAGCAGGTAGGGAGATTGCCCGGCACTCAGCTGCCCCGTGGTCAATCTCCTGCACCACATACGGCCACCTGGAAAAAAAAAACAAACAGCAGTGTGTCTTAAGACCTGATTGCCTCAGGGTATGACCAAAAGTGAAGTTGGGGGTGAGGGGGACACTTACCATGGCAATGAGTCATTGTGGAGTCTAGTCCCACCTAGATGGGACCTTGATACCAAGGTGGAGAAAAACACACACTCTAGTGGTGAGGATATGGTATTTGAATGCTGTATGCCTGAAACCCCATCATTGACATATTGTAAAATTTTAAACCTAGGGGCCAGAGAGTACAGTAGGTAGGACACCTGTCTAACACATTGCTGACCTGGGTTTAACCCCCAGCACTCCGTATGGTCTCCAGAGCTGGACAGAATTTACTCCTGAGCATGGAGCCAGGAATAAGCCTTGAGCATAGCAGGGAGTGGCAACTCCTTCCCCAATTCGATCTTGGATGACTCAAATAAAATTAAGTAGCATAAATAAATTAATAGATAAATCAATGTCACTGGTAAAGGGAATAGAAAAAAATAAGAAAAACTGAAATATTCTCTATTCATGGATTGGAACAAATAACATTGTTTAAAAATTGCCATGTTGCACAAAACATTTTATAGTTACAATTGAAATTACAGTGGAATCTCTTGACCCAACCTCCATATTTCCAGAAGCCCCAGAAGCCACACCCACATTCCACCACCATGTAAACTTATGTAAGCTTATCTTCCAGGCCTGTTTCAGAGACTTATGATTAAATCTCCAAGGAGATAGGCTAGGCACAAAAATTTCTCAGACACGAGTCCCTGCCTTAGACCTCTGGGATGAGGGGGTGGACCAAGTTCCTGCCTTGTCAAAGCCCCAGCAGCCACATTCACACACCCACAGCCATGGCCATGTGAACGTCTGTCTCATAGTTGAGCTCTATAGAGATTTAAACTGCTGAAATTTTAAGTACACAGATTTTCAGGGCTGAAAACTCCGGGCCTTTTTGGAGTTGGGGTGGGTGTCCTGTAAGCACAATGCTCAGTTAAATATTCTGGATTTTCTGGAGTATGCAGTCACATTTGTGGCCGCACAACATCTCCAAACTCTACAATACTAACATCCAGCAGGGGCACACCATATTGGATGGGAATGCAATATAGAAGCCAGCTAAGTTTAATTAACAAAAATATTAGCACAGAAGGCTCAACTGGTAGCAACAATGTAGTAAACCCTCAGATAAAAACTTGACATCCCCATGGTGAGATACACTTTTCACAAATTTTCTTTTATTGACATATTTTTAAAATAAATCCATTAGCCATTTAGTAGTAACAAGCAGTACAAAATAAAACACTTTGGGCTGGCTACGGGAGCAGGCTTGAGGGGCATTTGGGAAAAAATGGGGACAGAAATGAAGGAAGGTCATAGTGCTGGTGAGATTGGGGTTGGAATACGAAATGCCTGCAACAAATGCCTCATTAACAACTTTGTAAACCACAATGTTTAAATAAAGTGGGGGGAAAATAAAAAAAATTTCCAGTGGCATTCCCTATTAAAATTCCAGTCTTCAGTGACACATAAAGAAAACATGACGAGAATTTTTTTTGTGGAACTGTAAAATCCCCAGACTAACCATAGCAATTTTGAGGGGAAAGAAAGATGGGAGGCATCACCTTCCCTGACTTTAAACTACCTTGTCAAGCTGTAGTAATCAAATAGTACTGGAAAAAAGAGCACTATGACCAACTCAAAACTAGGAAACACCAACACATAAGAAGAATTAATTTTACAATAAAAAGTTAAAAGCATAAAACGGAGAAAGGAAAGTATCAAAGGGTTTTGGGAAGACCAGCTAGCCGCATGCAGAAGATGCATACCTCTGTCTCACTCAAACAATAACGTTAACTCAGAATGTATCAGAGTTAGACAGAAGCCCATATCTATAAAAACACATTGGAGAGTGAATGAAGTGGTCAATGCTTGAGACACATGCTTGGCACGTGCTGGTCCCAGCCCCAGCACTTCATGAGCACTGAGAAGGGTTTAGTGTGGCCTTGCTGGCCCCAACACTGCAGTGTCTGCATTAAACCTGAGCACTGAGCTTCCCAGTCCATCTAAACGGATTTATGGTCATTAATTTCTTTCATATACTTACTAGACTTTCTGATAAATTGAACCCCTGGATTAAACTTCAACATTAAGCAAAAACAAATGGTTTCATAAAAAACCAAAAGCTGTAGAAACTATAAAAGCAGTAGAAACTATAACTAAGATAGAAAGATATCTTACTGAATAAAAGGAAGAAGATATTTGTATGCTATTTATCTGCAAAGGGCTAATATCTAATATCATTCACAAAACTTGACAAGTAATGCCCTTAAAAAGGAGCAGAAAATCTGAAGAGATCCTTAATCAAAGACATACAGATGGACAACAGACACATAAAAAACTTCTCATCACGAATGTTTACAGAGAAGATACAAAAAAAATTCACAGTGAGATATCACCTCATACTAGCAAAACTGCTTTATATTTTAAAATTTTTAATTAAAAAAAGTGTTGGCAAGAATATAAAGAAAAATGGAACCCTCAGTCATTGTTATAAGAATGTTTTTCTTTGTTATTTTAATTCATTGAAAAGTTTGCTTTATTATCTTCATCTTTATGGAGATATTGTTATTTACAATATTGTTAATGATGGTTCCATGCATATATAATCCCAACCCCACTCAGTTCTGTGGAACAACTATTCAGTTCTATTTTCTTTGATCAATTGTCACTCTCTTACTGTGTATCTTTACATCACATATTTGAGCAAAAATATCCTCCAGTCATTCACATGGTCGTAAATTATAATATTGCTATTTTACTGCAATAAACATAAATATTCATATAATTTTTTTCAAATTAATGTTTATGTGTTTTGGAGATAGATGACAAGAAGTGGTATCACTATGTGATATGAGAGCTTTGGTCTTACTTTTTTGAGGAATTTCTATATTGAGTCCCATAGAGGCTGAACCAGGTAACATTCACACCAATAGTGAATGAGGGTTCCTTTCTCACACTAACCCCACAACACTGGCTGTTACCAGACTCTTTGATAAATGCCATTTCCATATCCAAATGTATTTCATCATTGTTCTTATTACCATGTCCCTAAACATAGATTATTCTGAGTACTCTTGAGAGATAGCACAGTGGGTAGGGTGTTACCTTACACACAGCCGACCCGGGTTAGATTCCTCCGTCCCTCTTGGAGAGCTTGGCAAGCTACCGAGAGTACCCTGCCCATACGGCAGAGCCCAGCAAGCTCACCATGGTGTATTCAATTTTCCAAAAACAGTAACAACAAGTCTCATAATGGAGACATTACTGGTGCCTGCTAGAGCAAATCGATGAACAACTGGAGGACATTGCTATAGTGCTACTTTTTTTTTTAATGTAGGAATAATGCTATTTATTCAGCCATTTATTTGGCTGATTGAATTGGGCATGAACTCCACATTACATTTTTTTTTCTTTTTTATAAATTTATTTATTGAATCACCGTGAGAGCAGTTACAAAGCTTTCAGGTTTAAGTCTTGGTCAGACAGTGAAACACCCATGCCTTTATTAGTGCCCATTTTCCACCACCAAAAACCCCAGTATACCCCACTATCACACCCTCCCCCTACCTGTGGGGCAGATGATTTCCACATTACTCTCTCTCTCTACTTTGATTACATTCAGTATTTCGACACCAGACCCACCATTATTATTTGAAATTTTACCCCAACACTCAGATCTGTCGAAAAGGCAACCATAGGCAATTTGTTTTCTATTGCTGGTTATGAATAACATATGATGTCACACAACCACAATAGTGCCTGCGCAATTTTGGAATTCCAAAATTTTAACAATTATATCTGGAGGGATTTCTGCCAAAACCTGCTGGGTTCTGAGATTTGTTCCTGAGTCTCTGGGATCATGGCCGTTAAGCAGCTTGATCAGGAGCCAGAGAGGCTGTTCATGGGCAGCAATCTGGGGTCTCATTGGGGTAGAGAGGAAAGGGCTGGCTCCACCCCATCCAATGAGGCCCCGTGTGTCTCGTCACTGTGTGCCCAAACCTGACTGTCCAATGACCTCTGGAGGATGGTGGCCACCAAGCCGCCAGGGAAGCAGGCCAAGGCACAAAACCTATTCCCACCTGGGGTGGCCTGGTTCCAGTAACCTACTTAGAGGACCAGACACATTTCTGCCAAAAGCCGCTGGGTTCTGAGATTTATTTTTGAGTTTCTTGCATGATGGCCATTAAGCAGTTTGATCAGGAGCCAGGGAGGCCTTGCCTCCAATAATATAGCTGAGCCGAGGTGGTTTGTGGGTGTGTCTTCCATATACCTAACTTTTGGCCATTTATTTTCTTGGTAAATTTGGCCCCAAGTTGTTGGGGTCTGGCCAAAGCAGCAAGTTGGGGGTATCTAGAAGTCTGAATGCACCATCAGGCTGCTGATGCACTCACCTCACAGGTACAGCTTGCCCTGCTGGCAGCACCATACCTCAGGGTGCTACATTTTTTACATACCTGTTAACCCTTCTTAGGTATACTTTGGGAAATTATCTATGATCTCTAGTCTCCACTTTTGGAAAGGGTTGTTTGATTTTTTTCTTGTTGAAATTATGATGGACATTCCTCAAAAAACTGAAAATAGGGACTGAAGAAATAGTCCAATAAGTAGAATCCTTCCCTTGCACATAGCTGACCTGAGTTTGACCATGGTACTCCACATGATGCCCCCCAAGCCCTCCAGGAACGATTCCTGAGTGTGGCCCCACAATCTACATAGAACCAAAAATGAATAAAATATAGAAAACTTAAGTTAAAAAATTAAAAGGCACATAACACAATTTGCTAAATTGATAGGTTTGGACTACAAATTACTAAGACAGAGCAGCAATCTTTGAATATTAGTGCATCTCAGAGACCTAATTGCCCTAATGATTTATATGAAACAGTCTATGCAACAAATTATTTTTCAACAACACTTGTACATTTTGAATGCCCTCAGAATATTTTTTTCTTTTTCAGGGGACAAGTTGGGGTTCTCTAGAGGCTAGGATCAAACTAGGTTCTGCCACATGTAAGGAAGGCAAACTTCATATCTCTTGGGCCACAGTGTACTTTTTCCTGAAGGTATATTCTATCATTTCTCCCTCCAAAATGCTTCTCTGTTACTTGTGCCTTCCATGTGTCTGCCAAAGAGTGACTCAGCCAGTTAGATGATGTCTACTGTAACTATGGTTTGAGACTGATGTGTCTCTTGGGAACTTCCCAGTTTGACCAATGTCTTCCTGTCCAGCCTTTGAACAGTCATTAGAGGCAGATTCAGTCACAATGATGTGAATTAACTTTAAACTGTTGGCCTTGAGTTCAGATGCTCATGTTGTTGTTGTGTTTTTTTGTTTGTCTTTTTAAGACAGAAGTTACTCTCTGGGACCCTGCCTGTCTTTGGAGTGAGAGTCATAAGTTCGACTATTATTTCTGCTCTTGGGAAATCTTAAGAAAGAGTGCAAGGAATGTAGTGGAATAAGATGATGAACTTAATCAATGACCTTCAATGTCATTGCTGCCTCTGAGTACATTAGCCTTTTATGGTCTTTCCCAAGAGAATATAATTAAGATAACATAATGAATCATAGTAATTTGGTCCATTGACCCAAGCCCATTATTGTAGGCTTCCATTTGAGGCCTGGAATACTTCTTGGTTTTACTTTCCTAGTGATACAAATTTTAATGTCACTCTTTTTAAATGACAGTGATACTAAGGTTTTACTCTAGACTGGTCATTCATTGTGCCATGATAAGAGGTCTTCATGGAATCTAAGAACTACTTACATCTTTATTCTTTTTAAAATTTACCAAGTCCTTTCCTAAACTGCCTTCATCTGATATTATCCCAAATCCAAAAATATAGGCAAGAGAGGCTTTATATTCATTTAAAGAATTAGAGACCAAGAGAATATAAAATAACATTTAGAATTTTACAAAGTTTTAAGGAAAGGAGTTAAGCTTGCATGTTCTAACTCAACTCTCAGTGACTCTCACGTTTTTTTTTTTGACCTCTAATATGTGTTGCAAATTGATTTCTCAGTGAGAGAGATACAGCATACACCACTTCTCAGGAGCATTACACTGGGGGCCTGTAAATACCTGCATACACCCATTTTCCACTTTTGGCTTGAGCTCTCTGGAAGAAAACTGCTCATCCTCAAATTTGATTCAAGGAAAGAGACTGCTGTGTGACTGTAGGCATTTTCTTACCTATTTGTATGTTAATCTCTTCAACTGCAAAATACTAAATTGGCCTATCATCTGAACTTTTTGTAGAATTGAGGAAGTGAAAACACATTCAGAATGCATCAGGTAGGTAGTGCCTGGCATTGGCACCAAATGGTGGATGGGTATTTTCTGGTAGGAGGTTGTTTCTAAAGCTATTATATGATCAAAGTTGTTTGGTTCAGGCAGGGAGCTCAGTGGTCATGGGTAAACTCTGTTATCAAATACTCAAACATGATCTAGTAAGAGCTGACCTAGGTTAAGGTGCAGGGTTAGACTTCCTTCTTGATGAGCTAGAAAAGAATATGGAACAAATGAAGCAGGTAAATTTGTATAAATCCAAATGTTAGATAGGCATTAATGGGTCAGTTCAACTTTAGAGCTCCCGGACATGACAAGATCACCATTGAAGTGAAGGTAGTCACTAACTTATTATGACTCATGTCCACCTCTGTAGCTTGGGAATCAAATCTATTGCCATCTTGGTTTCTTCTGAGTCATTGTAGGAAGCAACAAATTAGGAATTTGAAGATCCAAGAACCCAGTTATATTGATGACAGAAGTCATGAACCAAGCTGCTTTGGCCTGCTTGCACTCTTTTTCATCATTTGGTTAATTTCTACACAGCTATATGGTTCTCAGGAAAACTCAGGTGTACCATCATGCACACATTAAAACCCATTAAAGCCACAGGAAACTCACTGTTTTGAATTTCCTCTGTTATCTAGCAAAGATTTCAATCCTCAGAAGTCCTTTTCTGCTCTCCCTTTGTCTCCACTCCTTTTTCTAGCCTGAAGGACCTTCACCCTGTTAGACTTGATGATGATTGGAACTGTCTATGTGCGCACACAAACCCAAGTAAATTTTTCCTTTAATATGTACTTAGATCACAAGGGAGTGAGCTTGAGTTCTGTAATCATTCTCATTTTTCTAACCAGAACTCCCTACCTCCTACCATATCCCTCCCTAAGATCTCTCTGCTGTTCCTCCTCTAGTATCCTGATTACTCTTGGTTCACTCTCCAACCTGTGCCTTGGCCTTCACTAACAGATCCTGGCAACTTTATATGAAATTCTTTGCTTCTGAATGCCTTGTTCATTTCATTTTTCCACTTGTTCCAGGCTTCCTGAAGTCCATCCTACAAACACCCATCCCCCAGCCACTACACATCAATCTTGGTGAGGTCACGTGGCATACCAGTAGACATTATCCTCATAATGCCGGTCTGTCATCATGAATTCACCATATTCTTTCCCCATGATATGCAACTTCATAAGATAACAAATTATGTCATGAAAGAAAAACTGCTTGGTAGTCCAAAAATTTCAGTTTTGAGGAGAGGACAAAATATAATACCCACAAAGTTCAGGTATGCATCTAGCTAACATCTCTCACTTTATACACAATGTACTAAACAAATGTTAATTTAAAATAAAACACTCCAACTTAAGGCTTTCTAATGCATGTGGGAATTATGACAACTCATTTCTAATCTTCAGTATCTAAGTAAAATATCAATGGTGGTCAACATTAAAATACATTTCAGTTAAAAATCAATTTTAAGTTAATATTTGTAAGCAAATATACTGGGCAAAGTGGAAGCAGCATGATGCATTGAGTATCAGATTTATTTTAATTATGCCTAATGTTTTGTGCAAAGTAGAATCTAAGCATTATGGAGACTTGTAGGATAACTTTGGTTTGTCCTTTCTGCCTTGCCTCAGGGAGCTTAGGTTTATTGGGTTACTCCCATCACAGTGCTCCCATTCCTCT
Organism: Sorex fumeus; assembly: GCF_029834395.1. Taxonomy (NCBI): domain Eukaryota; kingdom Metazoa; phylum Chordata; class Mammalia; order Eulipotyphla; family Soricidae; genus Sorex; species Sorex fumeus. The sequence goes on along the minus strand of NW_026606077.1, from coordinate 16,557,691 downwards.
GTGTTTATTTGTAAACGCTTTCTTTATGCTCTGCCTCCCCAACTGGTCAATCACCTTTATCTCCTAATCAGACTCTGTTAACTTGTAAATATTGCTTTTTTCTTCTCCTTAAGTCCTTTGCATAGTTAATTCAGAGTAATGTCCATTTTGTATAGACACAGGAAGACAGTTAATGCTATGCTTTTGGAAGCTGGGAGTTAATTGACTCTGAATGATATTCACTCCTGAGCATCTGTTCTTTCGATTTAAGCATCAGTTGCCCTTAGTTCCTAGTACCCCCAAATCAGGGTCTCCATGAGGGGCTGGATAGACCCACAGCAAGCTGTGAGCTACCCTGGCATCAAAGTGGGCCAGGCCAGAGCTCCATAATACTTAACTATAAATTAAGAGCATGGTCATGGACAAATTCTGTCATGATCCAAAATAGTAACAACTAGATCTGTCACAAGAGGTCCCCAGAAGAGCCACCCTACAAGCTTAATGTATCTTTTACTGTCCATAAAAATAACTAACATTAAGAAATAGAATTAAGATGTTAATTAAGATGGTAATTAAGTTATTGGACTAAGGAGAGAAGAAAAACCCCTAAGTGGTATTTTGCCCTTGAGCAGAAGGACTTTCATGTTTATGGTGGGTGTGGTGCTACCCCCAATGCAGGGAGCTGGAAAGAGACTAGAGAGCCAGGTTTTAAGATGGAGGACTGAGAGATGAGTGGGAGAGACAGGAGGAGACAGGAATGAGGGGCAGTGTGAGACTAGAATGGGGGGCTTAGTGAGACTGGAACAGGTGCGTGGGGAGAATGGAATATATGGCAACTGACCAGCCTGGCCCTCGTTTCCTCCTTGGCATCGTCATGGCATCAGCTGTCCTGGGTGGGGAAGCAGCGCGAGACCACCGAGCGCAGGCAACGAGAGAGCCACCTGGTGATTACAAAGAGATCTCATTCTTCCATCAGCCTCTATTATATTGAAGCGCCCTTCTCCCTTAGGCACAGTCTTCCATAGCCACGGTGGCTAGTCACTTGTGGTGAATAAACGTCTTCCTCACTCTCCCACTCAGGTCACCCAGGGATATTTTCCTTTCTCTTTTACTTCTTTATCAGCCCAAATACACAAACATGTTTTTCCTTCCAAATCCTCTCTCTTTCCAAGGTCCCTGGGCCGCATTGGGCCATATCACTCCCTCCAGGTCTGGTCTTTACAATGTTTTCAGACCAGAAGCTGGGTTGGTTTATATGGAGTGGGATGGGTAGTGTTTGGGGTTTTCCTGGGGAAGCACACACCTAGCAATAATCAGGAGTTACTCCGGGCTATGCACTCAGAAATTACTCCTGAATTACACTCAGGAATTACATCCTCTGGGTGCTAAAGATCAAACCCCAGTCGGCCACATGGAGATAAACACCCTACCCGCTGTATCGCACAGCCTCTCAGCCTGTAGTTTTGGCACTGACCCATATATTAACATTGCTTATTCTTTTCAGACATAGCTCAGGTTCTCATCACCTCACCTATGCCATTAGCTTTGTAACTACTAAAATAACTATAATCGCTTCTATAAGAATATCTCTAATATTATCAGCTTAAGATGAGCAAAACTGGATGGCAAGCAACAGAGTCCCCCCTGGATCCTTAGTCATCATGATCAGAACCCCTGAATAGGTTAGGAAGATCCCAAATGCAGTCCTGAGAACTAACCTTCCACCTTCCACAAAGGAGCAGTATAGTCATAAACCACGTGACTAGTAAGGACTGGAGGGAGCCGGCTGTGAGCAAGGAAAAAACGCTTCTTTCTTCTTGTTTTTCCTTTCAGAGCAGAAGTGTAGCCGATGCTTTCTGGCTGCTCAGAGGCAGATTCCTGATTCCCAGGGCATGCTTCAGAGAGCAGTCACTAGGGAATCTTACATTTTCCACTTATCCTCCCCTCCTCAGTTCATGGGCGAACGAATAGGGTGAGTCAGGCCACTGGTCTGGTGGAGGAAGTGGTCAGCAGCTTGTGGGGGGGCCCACCGGCTGTGCCTCACTTTCTAGGTCACTCAGACCCAGTGAGTGATCCTTGAACTCTGACACAGTCCCTGGCTATGAAAATGTGACTGAAAACTCACAGCTCCAAAAGCATCTCCAATCCATAAGCCATAAGGTATTTCAGGCCAATAACTAAATCATTTGAAGGAAAACAAAAGTCAATTTTACTTTTACAAAAATATCTGCTGGGATTAGAATTTTACTCTGATGACTCAGAGTGCAGCTGAATGTGGTCTGACAGCAGTTTTGCTTTGCCTCATGTCTCTGAGTCCCGGCAGTACACATGTCCTAGAGCCCAGCACTCACCCTTCCTGGCCACTATTCACTTCCTCTTACTATGGCCTTAGGTCTCTCTCTCCTCTCTCTTCCCTCTCTCTGTCCTCTCCTTTTTCTCTCTCCCTCCCCTCCCTTCCCCTCCCCCTCCTCTCCTCTCCTTTCCTCTCCTCTCCTCTCCTTTCCTCTCCTCTCCTCTCCTTTCCTCTCCTCTCCTCTCTCTGTGAAGCAAGGTAGTGTTGATTGAACAGAATTTGCTTAGGAAGTTGTGAGAGAAGACAGAGAGAGGAACACAGGTCTCTGGAGTGGAAATGAACAAGCAGAGAGACAGAGCACGGGCATGAGGATGAGCCTGCAGAGTATTTCTCAAGGGCCTTAAGAGTCTCGAGTGTCAGGCTTTACAAATTACTCTTTTTCATATTTTTTTTCTTTTTGGGTCACACCCGGTGATGCACAGGGGTTATTCCTGGTTCTGCACTCAGGAATTACTCCTGCTGTACTCAGGGAACCATATGAGATGCTGGGAATCGAACCCGGGTCAGCCACATGCAAGGCAAACGCCCTACCCACTGTGCTATTGCTCCAGTCCCTCTTTTTCACATTTTAATTTGGGCTACTTCTTCCTAATATTTTCTGGTTATGGGTGATTTTAAAAATAAGCTCATTGCTATGCATTTTCTCACTATAATCACTATAATATTACTATCGTTCTGAAGTGCAACACACCATTCTTGGAGTTTCCTAGCCTGTAGAACCCCATCAACTACCATGGACACATGTGAGAGAGGGAAAAAGCATATCTTGATGTGTAAGGACTTGGATGTGGCACTCGAGTGGCCTGTGCCCATAAACCCAGCTGGACTCCAACTGGGCCACATGCACTCTGAGTGACGAAGTGCCAGGACCCAAGGCCACAGCCCCAGGAAAGGCCACTCAATCCTGCTACCTGAGAACAGATTAAAGCAAGATCACTGTGTGACTGACATAACAGTGCACATTCATTCCACTCCAGAAAATGCCAGGGACTCTACCTCTCCCTACATATTATAATTCAGCCTTTGCTGTTAGTCTTCCATCTTGGATAAACAAATAGGATGTAAAGAGACACTCTATCACAGAACAAAACCTCCTTGATTTTGAGTTTTCAGCCTCCCTTCAGGGTGCTCAGAGAACCCTTGTACTCAGAGGGGCTGGTCAGTTGCACTATCTCCACAATCTCTTCCTTTCTTAAATGTGTTTTATATTAGAAGCATTATTGAGATATAATTCACATATCACACACATTAAATTTTTTAATTCAATGGTTTTTCTCTACCCTGATTTGTTAGAACCATTACAGCCACCAGTTTCAAACATTTTCAGCATCTCCCAAGGAAACCCTGCATCTCATTACCTCACCAACTCATCCATCCCTGCAGCCCTAAGCAACCACAACTCTATTTTCTGCATCCTTACAATGTATTTTCTTCTTTTTGTTGTTGTTTTCATGAGACCATTCCCAGAGGTGCTCAGGACTTATTCCTAGCTCTGTGCTCAGAGTTAACTCCATCTCTGGCACCTTAACCTTGGAACTAGAGCCCAGCCCCTCATTATATTTAGTCATTCTAGTTCTTTAAATGAAATCTTAAATGATAGCTGGGGTTTTATGACTATTTTATTTTGGTTAGCATATTGTTTTATGAGATTCATCCATGTTGTAGCAAATGTGAATGCATCATTCTTTTTCAATGGGCAAATAATGTTCTCTTGCTTGTCTATGCTATATTTTGTTTTCTGTTTACTAGATGAAAGACATTGTGGTTGCCCAGGGGAATTTTTGTTTGTTTTGTTGCTGTTTTACTTATTATTATAACAGCATGATTTACAAAGTTATTCATAATATAGTTGTTTCAGGTATACAACAGCAATTCAGTCTACTTCCTGCCACCATTTTCCCTCCCACCCTCTAATCTGCCCCTTAACAAGCACAACACAGTTCACTTCATGCTGCTTGCTACAACAGAATGCCAAATGGATTCATCAAAAAATAGATCAGTCCGAGTCCATTTGACAAATGACAGATGTCATTCTGTCTCACAACAGTGTTCCTAAAGTCATTGTCTGAGGGTTTACTGAATTGGTTGGTGCTGGTTGAAACTTCTGGATTATTATTTTTCCTCCCACCATTTTCTTTGAGTTTAGTCAGCTTCTGCACAACTTTCCCATCAAAATTGGGAGGGTTTCTGGGATCATTGGTGGTGGAGAATGGGCACTGGTGGAGGAATGGATACTCAATCATTGTATACTGAAAACCAAGCATGAAAGTTTGTAAGTCTACAACTGTACCTCAGGGTGTTTATATATATATATATATATATATATATATATATATATATATAATTGACATGGCAATAACCCAAAAAAATTGCTGTGCTCCTACTGGACTGACAGTACTATGAAATATGAAGGAGGAGTTGCATGGTCACGTATGGGGCCATGTGCTTCAGGAGCTATGAATCTTTTACGTGGTGGAGGAGGCCAGATGTAGTGACTGCTGGGCCTTGGTAGAAGAGAGAAGAATCTGACCACACACCCCCATTCCCAAAAGGCACAAGTTTTCAGCTCAGAGGTTGAAATATTTGGACAGTTTTGTGGCTTTACTGTTTGTCAGCTAGTTGAGATTTGTCTATGAAGCTTGGCATGCTTAGACAGTCAAGGAGGTTGGGTGTGGTGGTTTTCAGGCTAGGCTGGCCCTGGTTTTCTTGTCAGTACCTGATCTAGAATGAAACCTTGCTCTCTTCTCAGTATATATCTATAATCAATATGTATCAATACATAGTATGTAGAATATACATTATAAGATTATATGGATTGTGGTTGTTATATAAAATTTATAATCTATAAAAATAATCTGTAATTGGTCCTTTCTAATACCCACTGCTATTTTGCCTAAAGACACTCCTATCTATCTATACATAAATCCCAAATCAGAAGTTTGCACCATGGGAGATCCCCCACAATTATGCACTCAGGTCCTAGATCTGTTCCCCACTCTTAAAGACTGAAGCTGCCCTATATTTCCTGCTTGGAGCACTGTGATAACCTATTTACTAGCTGGTCTTACCGTCCAGCCTTTTCCAGTCTTCCCTCCTTTCTTCCACACGAACTGGTAGAGGTCTCTCTACTTATCACTGCTTTGGGGTGATGCTCAGCAGTGTTCAGCCAACCACATTGTGTCAGAGGATGAAGGCCAGAGACTCATTCATGCAAGGCATGTATGTGATCTATCACTGAAGCTGCATCTTTATCTTTAACCCTAAAACTCTTAAAATAGAAAGGTTGTTGCGCAGTTTTTTTTCTCAAAATATTTTCAGATCTTCCCATCATCTGCAGAGTAAACTTTCTTTATCATAGTTTATAGAAACATCTCTACCTTCATTACCCTGTTTCCTGGTCGAAGTAAAGAACCTGGATGAATTCCCATCTTTATCATCACTATCCAATGCTCCCTAAGGTTTCCATCCCAGGAAGTCCTTCAGATTTTACACTGTGCTTCCACATGCTCTGTTATGCTTTTTTAAAGCACTTATTTGTGCACAGATTTTTACATGTGCCACTCACCTCAAAGTGAGATTGTCATAATAGTGATTACATAAGAATCCCCTAGCCGAATGAATAGGTAAGTATTAAATATTAAATGAATTAAATATACAACTTGTTGATTTTAAAACAGAAAGAATCAATGAACCCAGGAGGTTTTTCTTTAAAATAAATAAATAAATAAATAAATACAATAGACAAACCTTTAGCTAGACTCATAAGGAAAAAAAAATAAAATTCTCATATAAAGTCAGATCAAAGACAAAACAAGAGAAATCAAAATAGTCCCTCAATTGCCCCATAGCTGGAAGCCTGTCTCATGAGCAGAGGGGAGAAGGAAAATGGAATAGAGAAAGGATCACTAATAAAATGATGGCTGGAGGAGTCAGTCGGGATGGGAGATGTGTACCGAAAGCAGATAATAGACCAAACATGATAATCTCTCAGTGTCTATATTGCAAACCATAATGCCCCAAAATAGAGAGAGAATATGGAGAATATTGTCTGCCATGGAGGCATAGGGAGGGTGGGGAATGGGGCTATATTGGGGAGATTGATGGTGGGGAATGTGCACTGGTGGAGTGAGGGGTGTTTGATCATTGTGTGACTGTAACCCAAACATGAAAGCTTGTAACTTTCTCACGGTGATTCAATAAAATTTAAAAAAAGAAAAAAATAAAACAAAAAAAAAACAAAATAGTCCCTCAAAAATTAAAAATATTGTGAGAGTTTACTGAACAAGTTAATGCTGTTAAAATGGAGAACTTGGAAGAAATGGAAAAATTCTTGGAGATATATAATCTCCCAAAAACTGAATGACGAAGAAATAAAAAAACCTGAGCAAGCAACTAACAAGCAAGGAAATAAAAATAGTAACTAAGAATCTCATGGAGAAAAAAAACCTGTTTCAGATGGATTTACTGGTGAGTTCTGTCAAATTTTAAAGACTTACTTTCTTGACTTCTTAAGCTCTTCCAAAATATTAAGGAACTGATAATTATTCCTAAATGCTTCTATGAAGCTAATATTATGCAAATACCCAAAGAAGATAGAGACACTACTAGAAATTTTCAGACCAGTTTTCCTGATGAATATTGGTACAAAAATCCTCAACAAACCGAATTTAACAGCACATTAGAAAAATAATAATAAAGAAAAAGATGCACTATGATCTCAGATGTGAGGATGGTTCAATATATGCAAATCAATCGACATAATACACCACATTAATAAAAGGAAGTAAAAATCATATGATCATATAATTGATGCAGAGTAAACTTCCGACAAGCTCCAATTCATGATAAAAAGCTTCCACAAAGTAAGGATGGAAGAAACTTTCACCAATGAAATGGTCATCTAAAATAAGTCCACAGACAGTATCATTCTTGTAGCACTGTCCTCCTGTTACTCATCGATTTGCTCAAACAGGCCCAGTAATGTCTCTTAATGGTGAAAAACTAAAAGCATTCCTTCTGATTAGCTACAAGGCTAAAAAAGTGTTTCCACTTTAATATAATATTAGAAACCCTAACTAGAGAAATCAGCCAAGAAAAATAAATCCAAGGTATCCCAATGGTAAAATCTTCCACAGTCAGGTCTTGCCCCCTGGATGAGGCTGATGTGTAGCCTACCTCCCTCCACCCACTCCTGCTTTTCTCATTCTTTACAGGCTCTGTTCTGGGTCATGCCCAGGAAATAGTAAACACAAATGCTCAAGACGTGGAGTCTTAAGGAAATAAAACCTAAAATCGGTAAATTAATTTTTTTTTAAAAAAAGATGATTGTATGCACCTTCTTCAATGAAAGAGTCTGAGATTCAAAAAAAGTTAACTTATACTGTCACAGGATCAGTGATTTGGGGGGCTCACACCCAGCTGTGCCCAGGGCTTTGCATCAGGAATCACTTCTGGTGGGCTTTGGAGACCCTTGCCAAATGCAAGGCAACCCTGCCTGCCTGCTGTCCTATTTCTCCAGTACCTGATGAGTGATTTTAAAATGAGCTGAATCAGCTCCAAGATTTTGAGTCCAATAAGTGTTCTTTTTTCTCCAATCCTTTGTGAGTTCTAACACGAATCCACTATTAATTTGCTTTGTGATCTTGAGAGAGTTACTGGACCTTTCTCAGCTTCACTTTTCTCATCTGGAAAATGTTACATAGTAGATCTCTCTTTCTCTCCCTGTCCTGACCTCACTTGTTGTGAAAAAATAGATGTGAAAATGTACTTACTAGTGTAAACTGTCCTATCCTGTTAAGAGCTTAGCATATGAAAGGCACATGAAACTTCAGATGTAGGCTACTGTTTCTAAATATAAATGCCTTTTGTCTATCAGCTTAAACTTCATAAGCCAGCCTCTCTATCCTTCTGTCTCCATAAAAGAGAAGAATTTTATGGCAGGGATTTCTCTTCGAGAAAGAAAAACCAGGAGACTAGGCGAGGATAAATTCCTCACCTTAGCACCTCTGGTTAAGGAAGTTGAAGCAGGACATTTGCAGAGTTGCAGACCAGGGGCGTTGATGGACAGGACCTGGTATGCCAGTGTGGGCACATGTGATGGCAGAGGAAGCTGCCGCCAACTTCACATGAACTGGAGAGAGTAATGTCAGAATGTGTGACTGATACCAAACTTAAGCTCTGGGTAAAGAGCTTGAGGACCGGAAACGTATCGCAGGCAGCCCTTTGCCTCCAGAGGCCCACTCTGTCCAGGGCTGCAGGCAGAACATCCTCAGGCAGTTCAAAACAAAGCCAGGGAGGGTGGACCTTATCACCAGGAGATCCAATCAAAAGCTGCAGACTCCTGGTCACTAGAGATTCAAATGTTTGGGTTCAGGAATCTGATTTGTTTGTTTGTTTGTTTGTTTTTCTGTTTAAGAAGCAGCCAGGACAGTCCGAAGCCATGATCTCAGTATCATCTTTGACAAGCTTCATTCAGTGTCTCTGGATCCACCTAGATGTAGCTGCCATAGTAATAAATACCTGAGTCCAGCATGGTGTTGATGAGCTTCTACATGGCCCTCTAGGACCTTTAGAAGTGTGTGTGTGTGGGTGCACTGCCAACACAGGCCACATGTGTTCCCCCCTCCCCCCCCCGCCTGCCCAGCTGATGGAGTCTTTGAAACGTGACTGCCCATATTGACCTCTGCTGTACATGGAGCATCGACACAAGTCATGAACACTTGATATGAAGAAAAAAACACAGAGATGTAATAAATTTTGCAACAAACTGTATATTGGATTGACAGTATTTTATGGATAATCATAAATAAATTTTTTTTCATGACATTTTAAAACTGAAATTTTAGGGCCAAAGCTATAAGTAAAGCAAATACGGTACTTGCCTTGCTTGCACTTGGAAAACCCGGACTTGATTCCTGGCATCCCATATAGCCCCCTGAGCCTGTCAAAGTGATCCCTGAGTGTAGAGCCAGAAGAGTGCCCTGACAGGGCCAGGTATAGCCCAAACCCAACCAATAAAAACAAAACCCTGAAATTCTAAACTGTGGATTGTTTGTGTGATTTGTCATGTCTAACTGAACATGACTATGTAGACAGTGTCCCTTCCTCCAGAACCCAACCCAAACTATCCCCACACCTACTACTGCACCCCACCTACAAGATCACTTTTGAGCCCCAATAATCATAATGTAAAGATTTGTGTGGGCCAGATACCACACTAAGGTGGACTCCAAATTACTACACAGACTTCCCTGTGATATCTCAGTTATTGTACAGACTTCCCCCGTCATAGTCACTGTACATACTCCCCCTGTGATATCTCAGTCACTACACAGATGCCCCTGTACTCCCCTGTGATATCTCAGTCACTGCATAGACTCCCCCTGTGATATCTCAGTCACTGCACAGACTCCCCTGTAATACCTTAGTCACTGCACAGACTACCCTGATCTTCCCTGTGATATCTCAGTCACTGCACAGACTCCCCCTCTGATATCTCAATCACTGCACAGACTCCTCCTGTGATATCTCAGTCACTGAACAGAATCCACTGTGTTATTTCAGTCACTGCACAAACCCCTCTCTACTCCCCTGTGATATCTCAGCCACTGCACAGACTCCCCCTGTGATATCTCAGTCATTTCACAGACTCCCCCTGTGATATTTCAGTCACTGTACAGACCCCCTTGTGATAGCTCAGTCACTGCAGATTCCCCTGTGATATCTCAGTTACTGCATGGACTCCCCTGTGATATCTCAATTACTGCACAGATTTCCCCAGAGACTAGACCTGATGTCCCTAGTCCTCAGACTGTGTTTTCAAGACCATCTCCCCCTGAAGCTAATGGTGCAGTATGGAAATCTATTGTACTTATGAGATGCCAGGTCTATTTCTCTGTTTTCCTCTGAACACCTAACACAGAGATGTCTTGGAGTACAGAACTCAATTGGCTCATCAAAGAAGGCATGACCCGATTAAACCATATATCAGCTGTGGGTCACACAACTCCTACATTACATAAACATCTTAATTTGGATCTAAGTCTATCTGCATGACACTAACTTTATTTTGGTGGTGGAGGTGGGGGCATAGCCATCAATGTTCAGGGTTTACTCCTGGCTCTTTCCTCAAGGATTACTCCCAGTGGTGCTCAGGGCATTATGTGGTGCTGGGGTCAATCTGTGGTGCTTGGTCACATGCAAGGCAATGATGCACTATCATTCTGGTCCCTCATTATCTTTTTAGAGAAGAGCTCTAGTTGCATGATTTCATTGTAGATACTGTTTATATTCACAATGTAAGCAAAACAAAATATTGGTGAATTTTTCAGAGTATCTGCAATAGATATTAAATTATACTCCTGAAAATAAAAAGATGAAGAGACTAAGGTTCCTAATGCTGCTGTTAAATATCATAAAATGACACTTAGTCCTCCCCCATTTTATTTATTTATTGTTATTTTGGGGGGTTTAGTTTGGCCACTCTCAGAGGTCCTCAGGGATCACTCCTGGAGGCAGGCAAGCACCCCGTCGTCCCCCCATTGCACTATCTCACCTGCCCAAAATATGCACTTTTGAACGGACACAAGACAATTTCCAGGTGGGATGCAGTGGAAGGGAGTTTGCCCTGAGCCCAACTACGGCTTTTTCTGTGATTTTTCTCCCTATGGCCAACCTGTGTGGAATGAGTTTAATAATCACTGAAACAGGTCCTTTTCACTCACTACTGGCAAGATTGCTTGTAAGAAACTCAAAAATACCTGCATTGGTTGATCCGGAAACACCTAGCACAACTATCCTTTAGCTTGTTGGAGCCATGATATGCATTAAATTGTGAGGACACCAGGGGGCAGTGTGTGACTGTTTCTCCTCCCACTGCTACTTCAGAGCCTTAGGGCCACTTGCTCAGACCCTGTCTGAACAGCACTGGTTCCTAGCCTTTGTCCCTCTCTCAGCAGGACCTTCTCCTGTTCGTGAGTGTTCACGAACCTGTGACATGATTGTCCATGACTGCTGCAGGCTGCACCATCTTCGATGGCAGGAAATGTTTCCTGATCCCTGGCTGCTCCTTGCAGGGCATAAAAGCAAGAAATCAGAGTGCGCTTATCACCAACAGGCAAGAGATACCTAATACACAATCTTTCTCTTCTCTCTTTCTTCTACCTTTCCCCGTAAAGAAAATAATTTCTGTTAAAATGCATTAAGGCTAAAATGCGCATATGGGCGCTTCCTATGGATACTTCATATTGGAAGTAGGTGATAAACTCCAAACATGAAATGCCCAGTGACAAAAGCAACGTGCTCCTTACTCACTGGACGTTCATACACCCTCAGATAATCCCAGGGAGCTCAGCACGGTCTGCCTCCCTCCCCTGTCCTGCCCGCAGCCTCACTCTTATCCCATTCCTGCATGGTGCTGCCCTCACTCTCGTCCCCTTTCCTGGTCCTTGCTGCCCCTACCCTCTCACCTGGACCCAGCCTCTGTGCATGCCCAGGTTGGTCCGCAGATGTCCCTTCTGGTCACCTGTTCTCTTTTGGAAGTAGATATTTTGGCGCTGCTCTCATCCCAGCACTGGCCAACTGAAAGGATTTCAGACACTTAGTCCTGCTCACCTGGGGTTTCGATTCCCCTGGGCTTCACGCGACGGCCAGCCAGTGTAGAATGGGGCAAAGTTTGGCACTTCCAGTCTGCACAGCTTTCACTTCCGTTCATGCTGGAAAAGATCGGCGAGGCCTGGACCAAGGAGCCACAGCCCACTCAGCTAAATGGCCCGGCAGTGAGCATCATCATGCAGACTGGCCTGGCTGCCTGGAACAGAGAGCAGCATTGCTCACCCGATCCTCATGACCCCTTTGCTAGAAGGAGATTCGCCCCATTTTACAGATGAGGAAGCAGAGGCTCCTGAGAAGTTAGGATGTGCACTGAAACTTGCTTCTCCAGGATACACATTTTGACCAAACAGTTGGAGTTTCAAAGTTCCCGTTCCTGTCCCCAGAATAACTCACTCAGGTTTGATTTCTGGAGCTGCCACCTGTTCTGGGCTTCACCCCAGACTCTGTGGTCTCTGCATGCCAGCCCCCAGATCCCGGTGACAGAGAAAGACCCGCCAAGCAGAGCAGCCCAGGCAGCTGGGTGGCTGATGCTCCACCATAGCGAGCGCCCCAAATACACTTGTGTGTGACCCCACAGGGGAATAAGAATCAGTGCTTCGGTTTTGGGGTTTTGGAGCTGCACCTGGCAGTGCTCAGGAATCATTCCGGGAGGGCTCAGGGCACATACGGTTTGGTAGGGATAGAACCCCAGGTGCCACATGCCAAGCAAGTGCCCTAGCCCCGTCCTACCTTTCCGCCTGAGACCCACTTTTCGAAGTCCTTTCTCTGTCCAGTCGCTCTCCGGCTCAGGAAGCGCTGTGAAACACACCTGGCTTGTGCGCCCACAGGAGGGGACAGGGACCCTCAGGGGCAGGAAGCCCGGCTGGGCAGCCAGTCACAGCCACCAGAGCCATTCTGACCAACAAGACAGAACCTGCTGTCCGCACACCCCTCCCGTGGCCAGCACACCTGGCCCTCTGCACGGTGGCCCAGGGAAGCAAGAGCAAAGACCAGCTTAGCTTAGCTTCTAGTGCACCCAAGTCAGCGCAGCCCGAGTTAAGCGAACCAACGTTAAGAGGATTCCAGATGCGCCCGCTGTGCATGGTCCCTTATTGGGGTGGGTAGGGCTCTCTGGCGGTGCTGGGCCGGGCGGGGCGTCCGTCCGCCGTGCAATGCACGGTCTCTTAGCGGGGTGTGCAGGGCTCTCGGGCGGTGCTGGGCCGGGCCGGGCATCCGCCCCCCCCGCAGTGCCCTTGCGGCGGGGAGCCAGCCCCGCGTGCCCGGCCTCGTGTGCCTGAAAGCGCGGGGCCGTGCAGGGGTGCGGGGGTGGGGCGGCGTGCGGTGATCCGAGCTCACAGGGTCCGGCCACAGGGTGGCAGTAGTGGCCCGTGTCCCGGGGGCCGGGGCCTGCCACTAGGCAGGGTAGAGAGCCCGCGTGCTGGCCGAGCCCTCTGGAGAAGGCGCTTCCTCCCTCCCAGGCTGCTCCCGCACGACCCCAGGGAGCACAGCGGCCCGGGAGCCTCTGCAGCCGCAGGGCCCTCCCAGGGGTCTCTCACGCAGTTCCTGCTCCCGGGGGCCCCTCAAGCCGATCCCCACGCCCCTTGTCCCGCAGCTTCTGCTCCTCCCAGCCCGGCTCCATCCTGCAGCTCTGCTTCTGCGCCTCTGCAGCCTGCCCCAGCCACTGGGCGGAAAGGTCACGGGGCACCAGCAGGTCCTGTCCGTTTCCGCACCTCCGCGCCCCAGCTCGGGGCACTGGCCGGATGGGTCAGTCTGGCTGTCTGGACCGGCGCCAGCAGCCACCGGCACACAGCAGGTCAGCAGCAGGACAGGCCAGCAATGCAGGGAGCACTCGGACTCCTGAGCCTAGAGACAACCTCTACCCAGACCCTGTCACCGCCCCGCCCCGTCACTCCCCAAGCAGGCCCAGGCCCCCAGTGTGAGGCAGAAAGGGTCTTCATAGGGGACTCTGCCCCTCCCTCGCTCCTCCTGCCCCCTCTCCCTTCTCTGCCTCTCCTCCTCTCCTCTCTAGTCTCCTCCTCACTCCTTTTCTCACCCCCTCCCCCCGTTCATTCTCTCTTCTTTCTTTTTAAAAATGATGCTAAGAACAGGCCGTTCTCATGAGGATTGGTGATAAAATAGTGTATGAAGTACAGAGGATCTCGGAAGGGTAATTTCTCAGCTTCACTAAACCCCTGTAGCCAAGAACTCCCCTCCAGCCACTTTCTAAGCCCAGAGAAATGCAGCCAAACCCAGTGTCAGAGTCTGAATAAACAAGGCCGCTGGCTGGGCTGTGTGGTGGAGACAGTGAAACTCTGGGGAACAAAAGCCTGAGAAGCCTGAGAACTGCCTGGGAGCTCTCAGCCTGCCTCTGCCTTCTCCCCCCACCCCACCCCACCCCCACCCCTGCTTGGGGGGGGGGGCTCCTTTCCCAGAGAGCCTGGCCCCTGCGTGCGTGCTGACCCACAGTCCCTGTCCAGAGCTGCGACCTGCTGGCCCCTGCGCACACGCTGACTCATAGACCTAATTTCTATAAGTGATTGTTTACCTTAAATTCAAATTATTTGAAACTTTCAACAACTAGATTTGTGCTAAAACAGTCATTATAGAAACATATTCCACGTTCAGCAGATACCGGTGAAAGCACAGAAGATCAAGTAGAAGAGTGTGCATGTGTTCAGATAGAATTGTGGGTCTACACTCTGTCTTTGGTGGGGACCTGGCACCTTTCTGTGGCCAGCATTACACGCTGGTAAAGGCCCCAGGGTGGGGCTACACGGTGCAGGTGTGTGTGTGTGTGTGTGTGTGTGTGTGTGTGTGTGTGTGTGTGTGTGAGCATGATCATGGCAAGTCTTTATACACTCTGGAACTGGAGAGAGGCCTGAACTGGAGCCTGTCCTTACAGGCCCTGCGGGAATGTCCCCTCCCTCGGCCACAGCCCCGCCAAGTGCTGGAGTGGCACCTGAGCAGCAGCTGTGTCCTCCGGACAGAAACAATGCCCTTCTATTCCTTTGCAGCCTTGAAAAGAGGCCTAGCCGACATCAGGCACTTGTTACTCCTTGGGGTGGGGCCCTTCCTGTGGCTGTAAGATCATCCAGATAAGCCTTCTGCTCTCACCTCCGCAAACCCCGAGCTGCTGCTTCGTGTCTCAAGAGTGACCAGGGCAGCCGAAGGTGGACACTGTGCCTCCAGCTTGCATGAGCCCTGATTTTCCCCTCTGCGGGTGAGGGGAAGAAAGAACCAGGAAAGCCTCTCGGGAGCTCACTGCATTTGCTCTATGGTCCCAGCCCAAACTCCAGGTCTCCTGGGGCCAACTCTAGCATATAACAAAGGCCCTTTGCACCCAGAAGCCCGGTGACCCTGCGGGGTGGGTCAGAGGGCCTGATGGCTAGCCTGCCCGCTCTCAGGACTGGCCCCTCTGCACGAGACACTTCCTGCTCTCCTTCATTCTCATTCTCATTTGCTCGGAAGTGCCCCAATTACTGCTGCCACTGAAGCAGGGATTGACCATTCTAAAGCCCTGAGGCCTTCCCCAGTACCGGGAATTTGTTTTGTGTGGTTCCTGAATCCCAAGGATTACACCTGAGTTGGTGTTAATAAGGGACTCGGTTACTGTGAGTTAGTTGGCTTAAGGATGGCACTGCTTATCAGAGGCACCAACCACGGGATTGGAGGATCGGGACTTAAGAGTGAGCCTGTTCTGGGAGCAGGCGGGGATTCAGTCAGAAGCTCAGTGACCCAACCTAAGAATCCCCGAGAAAGCGGCAGGGCACAGACTCAGTGGCTGTGCCGGTCAGATTTCTCCAGGCTCAGAGACTGCCCCTAGGTCTCATCTGATGCTTCCTCAAGGGAATCCTGTTTCTTGAATTCTCTGAGTCATCCTGAAGAATTCTCAACCTAAGGTGGTCACAGGAATTCCTAAACTAAGAGTCAAATCAGAAATGTAGGTAGTTCCGCGTCCCTGAGGCGAGGTGCTGTGTGGACAGACGAGTCCCTCAGTAGGGTGGGGCAGCAAACAGTGGCCTCTGCTGCGACTGGGGTGGGTGCAAGCCCCCATCTCTCAGCTGGGCCTCTATGAGGGAAGCGGGGTCTGCACGTGGCAGCAAGCTGGGATTACAAGCAGCTTATTTTCCAAAAACCTTGCTTCTGGCTGAATGTGAGGTTTACTCGATTTAGGAGTGCCTTGGAACATTTCAAACAAGCTGGATCACGGCCCTGCTGAGGGGAACCTGGACCTGATCCCAGCAACACTGCACGGGAAGTGAAGACACCCTGGGTGAAGGCAGCCCACGGGAAGACTTCCTGAACTTTCCTCTGAGAGGTCAGCAAATGTCCTGTTCTCCCCAGCGCTGTAGGCTATAGGAGTGCAGGTGACAGTGTGCGGTGGCTGGAGGAGCACTGTCCATGAGCTTGGCTCCAGTGACACATTCCTCTACCCTGGAGGGTGAGGTGCATAGATGGACCTTTGGTACTGTTCTCTGTGTGAACTTTCGGGATGGACTTAGCATGTTGCGTCATGAATTTGTCCCACAAGGATGTAGGTCAAATGGGCTCTGTCCACGGGGCCCGGGGTTCCGGAGGATCCAGATCCACCCCTCACCCCCCTCGCAGCCCGGTTCCTGAAGAACAGCCGAGCCCAGGAAAGCCAGGCCACGGGTCTGGTCGTTCATCATAGGAGAAAGAGGCCAGGCCGTGTGGAACTGAGGGGAAAGAAGACTCTCATTCAAGAGACCTTGTGAAATCTCTGGGAAATGACAAACACACAGTGCAGTTTTGTTTGCTGGCCAATATTATTTTTCTTGCCTCCTAAGTTTGCTGCTTATGAAAAAAAATAACCCCTGGGCAGTTCATCTGGAAAATAAATAACCCCTGGACAGTTTGGGATAAGCTTAAATTTAAATTTTCTTTAAATGAAAATGCAGGTGCTGCTTGCCTGGCCTGCTGGGTTTCTGGCTCCAGACCTAACTCGATTCCTTTCTTCTGCCCCCAGAGCCCTGGCAGACCTCCAACCCGCGCCTCTGTAGGGGAGAGAAGGGAGCTAGTTGGCTGCCGTCCTCCATCCCGCAGCAATGGAATTCCTTGGCCCGGCTGTTCAGCAAGCCTGTGCCAGCTGGCTGACTCCCTTCCCTCTGGGAACACAGTGAATCACACCTCTGCATGGGAACACAGTGAATCACACCTCTGCAGCGCGTTTGGCCCTTGCCTCCCTGAGGCCGCAGCCAGGCTGCCAGCTCCAAGCAGCGCGGAACTCAGGGAGCGGGCACAGGTCCTGTCAGGGCCTGTGGGTGTCTGATTTCTCCCCAGCTGCAGGGGAGGTGCCCAGCAGGCCAAACTGCCCAGGCAGCGGACGAGGGCCATTTTCTCCCCGCTTCTCTGGAGGGGCCCCTCACAGAGGACAGCCCTCTTGGGTACCAAGACAAAAAGGCAATATGCTTGGTCTTCTTCCTCCTTCATTCCCCTGACCTCAGGACAGCGACCGTCAGTTTCACGAGCTCTCCAGTGCTCAGGCAAAGCCTGGCAGAGCATAGGAGTGAGGCTCTGGACTGCACACGAGGCAGAAATGGGGCACAGAGAAAGAAAGCAGCTGGCAATGGCTGTTGGAAGAAGTCGCATGCCCAGGTAGCCCCTTCATAAAGTCAGACTCATGGCAGTGCCAAGGCTGCCATGCCCAAGAGCCCTGGGGGCAAGCATGGGCTGGGAGAAGCCCAGTGTGCAGTAGCAGATGCAGACACAGCAGCTGCCCCTGGGGAGGCCCTGGCAGGTGGGGCTGTCCACCCCGCACCTGCACTCTGCCAGACCCGCCATGTCCCTTCTACAGTGCCCTGGGCAGGGTCCTGAGGAAGACAACTGGGAGAAGGAATATGAAAAGTATCCCCCACGCCCCACCACATGGGGACTCCGCGACTTCTCATGGATCCTGTTGAAGAGCTTGGAAAGGAAACACCCCTATTGCCCTCCTCACTTTCTGGTCATGCTCTGCCTTTTCAGGCTGGAAAACGCTCCTGCTCCGGGCTGTGGGGCCAGTCGGGAGCCCTTGCTTGCCCTCCCTGCTCTGTCACTGGCAGTCCAAGGGAACCCCTTCCACTCAACTCTGACCACTTGCCACCCACTGCTATGGCCAAAAGTACCCGAAAGAATCACTGTGCAGGCATGGAGCTACTCAGGGAGAGCACTTGTCTTATTTGAGTGAGTACCTGGATTGGATCCTCTGCTTCGAGATCAAACTTGCTCCTAAATGGGTGTCGCCTGCCGCCAATACCCTCCAGTGCTGGCATTACTCTGCCCCATGCTGCTCGCTCTGAGCTTCTAACCCCTGCTCACTCTCAAGGTTCAGTTAAAGTTCAGTGACATTTCTGATACACGAATGACGACTTGTGCTTTTCAGGAGACTACACTTCCCTGGGTTCCTCAGCTCCTTGCGGTCCAGTTCCAGCCCACATCTATCTGAACTCATCATCTTTCCTCCTTTTCTTTCTCGTTTCTGGTGGTACAGGTGAGCGAGTGATCCAGATAGTTCTGATGCTTGCTTCCTTATTTTGGGGGGTGGGAGTTAGAGGGAGGGAGGGTCATGCCTGGATTGGGATTCGAACCAGAGTCAGGCCATAGACATATGCTGGGCAAGTTCCTTAACCTTTGCACTATTTCTCTGGCCCCCTCTTGCTTTCTTCTTATAATATCAACCACCCTCTCTTCTACCTCTTCTTTTTGAGAGCTTAACAGGGCCATGCCTCTTGCATTAAGGGAAGAAAGGAGCAGAGAGAGGCTCAGGGTCTAAGGCACATGCTTTGCATACAAGAGATGCATGCTCAGCCCCCACGCGGCATACCCGGGCACTGCCAGGACTGGTCCCCAAGTAGACAGGTGGGGAGGGGGAGGGAGAGAGGGGAGGGAGAGGAAAGCAGGAAGAGAAGGAAACTTCAGCCTTCCACTTTCCCTTGACCCTCGCCTCTTTGCTTTTCCTCAGGAAGTGTATTACACCGTGAAGGGTGTGTGCTTTTCTCACCTTGGTGACACAGTCAAGGCTTTGCAGCTTTGAGAACCCTGGCAGCAGTTGGAGAATATGTGTCTTAGTATCGATGACATCTTGGGGGTGAGATGTGGCTTGTCCACTTCCCTTTTCAGCCCAAGTCTCCCACCCTCAGCTGGTAGGATCTCTTTATGCTTCTAGCCCTTATCCAGAGAAACGCTTCTACACAGTCTAAAGCAGCTCAAACACCAGGTTCAGGGCAGCATTTTCGGTCTGTGGTTCTTGCCGGGCCGACATGTTGCTGTGGCAGAGCCGCCTCTGACCCTTGGCTCTGCTGCCAAGCCATGCCACACTGCCGTGTCACTCACCTCGCTGGCCTCTTTCCACTCTTGGCTTCTGAGCTCCAAAGTCCTTGAGGCTTCTCTTTACTTCCCTTTCCCTCCTCATGTGCCTGGCGCTGCACTCTGCTTCTCTGCTTCTCTAGAGGCTTTCCATTCTACCACTGCACTTCACTGTCTTCAGAGTAAATACTCAGCAGCCAGAGTGCCTCTCCCTCAGGCTCTCATTCCTTAAACAGAGCTTCTCAATCTGGAGCCAATTTCCTTCCAGGGGTATGACAACCAGTACTTGGGTTGTTGCACTGGAGGAAAAACAAATGGCTTTCACTAGGGATTAGACAGGGATTCAGTTTAGAAACTCCCCTACTGCAGGAAGGACTTACATCCTCAACAGAATTCTCTGCCACGCAGGCGAATTTCTAATCCTGAGACTAAGAAGCACTTTACACAGAAATGCCCCAAATTCCCTTCCCTTGAAGATCTTCAGTTATAGCTTGTCATTGCATTCTGTAATGACACACTGTCCCTCACTGCACAAGAAGCTTCCGGATGAACAGTGCTTTATTTAATTCCTGGTCCCCAATATTGATCATGGAATTTGAATGAATTATTGAGTGGATTAAAAGGCGTTGATTAAAATATTAAATCAAGGGCAGCACCTTGATTTAACAGCACTTATTTTCTGTCCAATATGCCTGATACACTGTGAGCTGTCTGAAGTAACTGTCAACTATTGTGGGAGAAACGATAAAAGTACCTGAAAGAAGTAGAAGATTCATGAGAAGGTGAAAAAAGTCTGTATATGCTAAGATACCTTTTCTTTGCCGGGGGGCCATTATGAGTAAAAAGGAGAAAAAAATCCTAGAAATATTCATATTCTATTACAATTTCTAGAAATCATAATTAGGTTGAGTGAGTAGGCAAAGAAGACATACTATAGCACTGCACTGTCCTCCCGTTATTCATCGATTTGCTCGAGCAGGCACCAGTAACGTCTCCATTGTGAGACGTTACTGTGTTTGGCATATCAAATACATCACAGGTAGCTTGTCAGGCTTTGCCATGTGGGCGGGATACTCTCGGTAGCTTGCCGGGCTCTCTGACAAGAGGGGTGGAGGAATCAAACCCAGGTCGGCCTTGTGCAAGGCAAACACCCTACCCGCTGTGCTCTCGCTCCAGCCCAACATAAAGGTTGGTAAAATGCTGTTTTAAAACCTAAAGCTAAAAGGTAAAGGCCCTCCCGTTGTTCGTTGATTTGCTCGAGCGGGCCCAGTAACATCTCCATTGGAGACTTTGTTGTTACTGTGTTTGGCATATCGAATACGTCACGGGGAGCTTGCCAGGCTCTGCCGTGCGGGCGAGATAGCTTGCCCTGCTCTCCGAGTGGGGCGGAGGAATCGAACTCGGGTCAGCCATGTTGGCTGCGTGCAAGGCAAACGCCCTACCGCTGTGCTATCGCTCCAGCCCCTAAAACCTAAAGCTAAATCTACTTTATTTTTAATGCATTTATGTATCTGTCACATCTGGCTGTGCTGAGGATAAGGGACAATTCACTGTGGGGTTTCGTGTTCCATAAACAAAATATGTTCTTGGAGCCACCTTCTCCTCTTCACTAAGAGGGAATGTTAAAGGAAACACGACCCCCGATTATGTTTGGGATATTAAATATACTACAAAGCCAAACTGAAGAGATGATATGCCCAGGAAACAAAGAGAAAACCCAAGAGGCATGATAGGTGACTACGACATTTTGGCAGTGCCTCAATTTTTCCATCTTATTCTAGCATTCTATTTATTCTTACTTGGGTAATAGGTCATATCTTTGAATTTTCAGAATGATTTAAAATAAATTTTTATGAAATCTCAAAGGAGCTGCAAATGTTCTCTTTGACCTTGCATTTCACTTCTCTCCTTCAGGGAGACTTTTAAATAAAATTGCAGGTCATACTTGTTCCGCTTACAGAGAAGCCCATAAATCCACTGGCATTTCATGCTGGGGATGCCTCATGTCCTTTTCCTTCTATTTGCTTAATTTCTCTTCATTTTCTTCGGATGCACATGGCATTGTGGCAAGGAGGCAGTGTATACCTATAACAAGATCAACTCTCTCTTCTCAATTTTTTTGAATCCACGTGGTCACCTTATACAAAGGATCAAGTTTTGAAAGTGAAGGAAGTTGGATCACAGGACAGAGGTTTCCTATAATGTGTGTCCTGTCTGTGTGTGGGCACATGCAGGACACAGTTAGGATGCCCATTACCAAGACTCTGTCCCTCCCTTCACAAGCAGTGTCCTCAACTGGGCTCTCCCAGGGCACCGGGGCTTTGCCTCCCTTTGGAATCCACTCAGCCACATCAAAGCAGGCTTCCCTGTCAGTTTCTGTTCCAGTTCTAGCTCCAATATGTGGAAGGGGGGAAGCTGTTAGATATTCTACAATCTAGAGTTAAGAGAAAAATCCAGTTTTTGGGTAGAAAATGTCGCCTTCTGCCCAGGCTGCAGTTCACCAGATAAAGCACTCCTTCCACTCAGCTTCCAATTAAAGACATAACCCAGCAAACAGTTAGGTACAAAGAACTTTTTAATTGACATAGTAAGAAACATGGTTTTTTCTCTTTGTTACAAAAGGACTAAGTGGTTCTGAAAGCAAGAGTTGAGTCCCTTGGTGGTGGGACAGCAGCCCTGGGCTTTATGTGGCACTGTGGCAGCCACTGACTGACTGATGGAGGAAGGCCCAGGGCCTGCCATGTCCAAATACTAGGCCTACGATACTTAAATGTATTTACATGTATATCTTTTAAAAAAAGGATTACACATTTTATTTTTAAAGTTCTAAAAAAGGTGGGAAAAACAAAGTTGGTTTTATCTTACATGTCAGCATGATACACAACAGTAAGTGTCAGAAGACATCGTTCTACCAGGTCAGAACATAGGCAACCTGGTCACAGGACAGCGAGCTCAGACTTGCTACCAACAGTGGCCGGGCCAGTGAGTGCAGCCTCAAGCTCAGGTTGGACGACACCAAATGGTCCCTTGTATAGACAAGATTAACATAAAATAAGGCACATACATCTCCGGAAGCAAAACTCAGCAGCTCAAAAGGGTGAGCCAATGTGTGAGGCGCTGGGGCAGTCTAGTTCATTGTTTAGAAAAGAAACAAAATGGTTTGACAAAAACACTTTTAACACAGATCTTAAAACGGAAGTACCATGACACAGATCTGAAACAGACGTACCATGTATGAATCCTCATTTACAAGGGAGGCTGTGATATTTAGCACAATTTCCCCTGACTGCAAAGTCAGAGAAGCAGGGGAAGGTGGGGACAGAATAGGAGGTGTGATGTCTACAGAGTTCCATATCCAGACAGCACACTGCTCAGCTGCCCCAAAGACAGACCACTGAACCCCCAAAAGAGCATTTGTTCTTCTCTCTTTTGGAGGGGGCACAAACAGCTGTGCTCAGGGGTAACTCCTGGCTCTGCTCTCAGAAATCACTCCTGATGGGCTCACAGGACCATATGGGGCACTAGGGATTGAACCCTGATCGGAGGCATGGAAGGCAAGCACTCTACCTGATATACTATGGCTCCAGTCCCTACTTTCTTCTTTTATCCTCTTCTCCATCCTTCTGAAATTTGCAGAGAAGATGCTAAACATGAAGCTGAAGCATCTCTTGCAAATCAAAATGTAGTAGCAACAAAACTAAAATGCAGACAAAAAGAGAAGAGAAAGGCAGAGACCTCAAGCATTGCCTGGAACCAAAGAAGAAGGCAGGGGTACAAGATGACAACGTGCGGGTCCGGACCACCAGCAATTCTTCCATGAAGGAGATGAGGGGCCCACGAGTCAGGTCCCAAATGGCTGCTCTCAGGAAAGGAGCCTGGAAGAAAGGCAGGAAGGATTGTGCCGAACCAGAAGAGAACACCTGGGAGAACAGGGCAGGGAGGAAAACAAGATTCGGGGAATGGATCTTGGGTTTTTTCAAAACTGGATCACTTACTTGGGAAACAGAGAAAAGGCCTTTTTTTTTTTAAGCTGGAGAGTGGTAGATTGACCCTATTAAGCACATCTCAGCAAGTATTTTTGGCTTTGGGGGCTGTTCCAAAGCAAGTGAACCTTTTGATATAAAGGAGAGGTCCCCACACTTACTTGGTTAACTGCCCATTCAGAAAACTGGAAATCTACCATCTTTAAGGAAACAAACAGAAATGTCCCCAGTCCCACCCAGAGCATTATTACCCTCTTGGATGGCTCCAGTGGCCCCTGGGGAGAGGGGAAGTGCCACCCAATGTGGGAAATGCAGATCGAAGAGAAGTTGCTCTGTGCTTGTGTGAGTGCGTGTGTGTGTGTGTGTGTGTGTGTGTGTGTGTGTGTGTGGTGGCTGGGGATAATGGGGATGCTGGGGATGGGGAAGGAGCATCTCAGCATTCCTCTGATGATCCATCAACCTGAAAGCAAACCCAACTGTCTTTACCTCAAAGTCCCAAAGGACCAATTTACATCAATGCTGAGACTCTTGGTCCAAATGAAATAATATGGACATAGAACAATGGGCTTACCCGAACAGCATTGCTATTTCCTAGTATTTTACTTTACTTAACTGTAAAAGTGGCAGAAATAATATATGTTTCTAATACATAATGTTTCTAATAAGTGGCAGAAAGAATGTTGGGGGTGGGATGAGGAAGGGAAGCCACACGATTGCTTATGAATCATTTTGGATAAATCCAACTCCAGGGCCAAGTGAACAGAGTATAGCAGAGTCTGACATGTTAATATTTAAATAGAATGAGTATCTTTAAGTGTAAAATGCTGGGTGATCCATGAACTCTGTGCATGCATCGTATGTCTTTTATGTGTATCACCTGCACATGATAAGTAGCTGTAGTTTTAAAATCTCTAAATGTTTTAGTTCAAAACAAAAGTATAGATGTTAGTCCACATTAAGGACTAACTGCACAGAGCATATAATTCTTTAACTGCTGCAGCAGTGAATGGTTAGAATGTAAAAACCCAAAAAGGCATTCACAAAGCTAGCAAGCACACTCTCGCATGTTTAAATACTGGGAGTGGCAGAAGCAATTTATTCCAAATGGAAGTGCGCATTCCCTTTTATAACTAAGTTTTATAAATCCCTCAAAATAGGGTGCTTAAAATAAAAGTACTCCTTCACTATAGAATTAATAGAGGTAAATGACATGGTTGCCTGTGGGATTATTTAAATACTTGTATACTTTGAACTATATATAATCAATTCTCAGTTACCTAGGATAATGGGGAAAGAGATAGAACTATTCAACAAATATAGAAGCCCACATATATTCCCAAGACTACTGCTACCCAATGCTGTGACCTACAGTCTAAGCACCTTCTTGAAAATGGAAGGGAGAGTGTTGTCTGAGTGGCCGGGGCTGACCAAGAGGAGGTTGGGAGATAATAGAACCAGACAGACATGGCCGTCCCCAGCCCAGTGATGGACAAAAGATGGGCGAGCCCCAGCTGCGAGTGACCCTTCTCATTTGCAAGAGCCCTTAGTTTCTAGCTGCATGCAGCCATGGGAGGGAGCCTGACCTGACCTGGGGTGTGGAGGTCAGGGAAGAGCGTGTCACACTGACATCCAGGCCGGCCTCGGTACACCCACTGGAGACTTAATCACAACCCATTTATCCATAGTCTGATTTTCGTGCCCTACTTGGGAGTTAAAAGAAACAACAACTCAAAAAGCAAAGCATGCCGGGCCTGTGTGAATAAACATCTAGAAGCTGTCAGAGTGACCCACTGGTCACCAGTGTACCAACTTATGCTTCCTTCAACAGAAGGAGGGGCCACTCTGTCCACTGGCCCTCCTGAGGACAAAGGGCACGCACAGCCACCACACTGGCTCGCAAACAGGGTCAGGCTCAGGGTCTCCAAAGCAGAGGGCATTTCAGTTAGCAATACTGATTCAAAATGAAATGGAAGACAGTTTCTCCCTAGAATACTTTAGGGTTTTTCAGAGTCCTTTTCCATAAAAGGAATATACTTGAAACACATCCCAGGTAGGTGAGATGAGATTGCTAAATTACACAGAGACAGACACCCAGACTCTGAACCGTCCCCATCGCTCCATCTCCCCTGGCTGCTCTCAGCAGTCCTCCGCCCTACTGCATCACTGCAAGGAATTTGCTTTCCTCCGCAAGGGAGGTCAGCAGAGAGCTCATGTCCCCGATGGCCATGTTGGTGGCACTCATGGCCAGCGCGGGCAGTGGCAGGGCCACCCGCGGCGTGGTGAGGCGGGAGGAGCTGTGCGAGCGGTTCTGAATGAGACTCGGGCTCAGAGCTCCCGACATCAGGCTGGCATGATCCCCGTCATCGATGATGGCCTCAAAGTCGATCTGCACCCCTTCCAGGTCGTGGCTGTCCAGGCCATCCACGGTGCTGGTCACCTGGTTAGACCCTGGGGACAGCAGCTCGGCGCTCTCAGAGCTGCTCCCCTCCAGCAGGCAGCTGGTTTCCGGGACGCAGAAGGGAGCTGCCTTCATGTCCTGCTGACAGAAGCCCTCGGCCTGGCCGTAGAACTGCCCGGAGTAGCCCTGCAGGCCGGGGCAGCGCAGCAGTGGCGCTGCCGGTGCCTCCGTCTTGATGCCGCTCACCCTGCAGGGCTGACTGGTGTCGCCGAGGGACAGGCCGGCCCTGGGCCCGGCCTGCCGCCAGCTGCTTCCATAGCTCACACACGGCTGGTAGCCCCTGGACACGGCCCAGCCCGAGAGGTGGCTGCTCCCGTTGGCCAGGCCCGGCAGGCCGCCATCTGGATAGGTACTGGCGAGGGCGGTGGCACCGATCTGCCCGATCCCCGGTGGCCCAGCGCGGCCCGCCCCCTGCGGCAGGGTCCCCTCGTACCCGTGTCCCGGGGCGGCGGGCGGCATCAGGGCGCTGCTCAGCGGGGCCCCGAGCGGGCGGCTGGTGGGGGCCTGGTCGGGCAGCTGCAAGGGGACGCTGCTGGGGCCGCACTGGGGCTCGGTGGCGGCCAGGTCGGCGCTGCCGGAGCTGACCTCGTTCCACTGGATGGGCAGCTCGGTCTTGCCGGCAGCCAGGCCCTGGGCGTGCAGGAAGCGCAGCACATCGTCGGGCAGCAGGTCTGCGTCTGCGGGCCCGGTATCCGCGGGCCCGGGTCGGGGCAGCAGGCCAGGGTCCAGGGGCCCGGGACAGGGCAGCGCAGCGTCCAGAGGCCCATGTCGGGCCAGCAGGCCAGTGTCCAGAGGCCCAGGGCGGGCCAGCAGGCCGGTGTCCAAGGGCCCGGGGCGGGCCAGCAGGCCGGTGTCCAGGGGGCCTGGGAAGGACAGCGCGGGGTCCAGGGGCCCGGGACGGGGCAGCGCGGGGTCCGGGGGTCCGCGCGCCGGATCGCTGGCCCTCCTGGTTGGGCGCACGGGGCGTCGGGCTGGGCCGTGGCCGCCGTCGCTGCGGCGGCGCGCGGGGGGCGCGGGGGGCGCGGGGCCGCGGTCCAGCAGGCTCAGGCGGGCCAGCGGGGGCAGCGGCGTGGGCGGCGGTCCGCCCGTGGCCGCCGCGTAGCTGGCCCGGAGGCGGTAGCGCTGCGCGGGCGTGAGGCCGAGCGGTCCGGCCGGCGCGTCCCCCTGGCTGGCCACGCTGGATCTGCGAGATGCGTCCGTGGAGATGGGGTCGTAGGAGTCGGCGGCGCTGGCGCGGGGCCGCCCAGCTGGGGACGCGGCGCTGGACCTGCGGCTTGAGAAGCAGGGCGAGATGCCCGAGGAGCGCCGGCTGCTCAGGTAGGCCGAGCTGGCCGTGCTGCCGCTGCTGTCCCGCCGGCTGCCCGCGCCCAGCGCCGTCATGTCCACGCCGGGCAGCGCGCTGCAGCCGCCTCCGGGCATGGGGCCTGCGGGCGGAGATTGGGGTCAGGGACCGGCCGGAGAGCGCCCAGTGCCGCCGCGGGTGGTGACCGGCCCGTACCCCGTCGCTCCCAACCGAGCTAGGCCCCAAATCCTGCTCAGGCTAGGCCTCCACCAGGACCCGCCCGAGAAGACCCGCTCTCTAGACCCCGCCTCGGGAAGGAACTCGCCTCCCAGACTCCGCCCTGGGGAAGGACTCATACCCCAGACCCCGCCCCAGGAAGGAACTCGTCCCCAGACCCCGCCCCAGGAAGGAACTCGTCCCCCAGACCCTGTCCCGGGGAGGACTCGCTCCCCCAGACTCCGACCTGGGAGGACCCAACCCCCAAGCCCCGCCCCGGAAAGGGACTGCCCCCCACCCCAGTCTCTGGAAGGGAATCGCTCCCCAGACCCTGCTCCAGGAGGACTCGCCCCCACCCCCAGACCACGTCCCGGGAAAAGACCCGCTCCCCAGACTCCACCCCGGGAAGGGACTCGACCCCCCGAGACTCCGCCCCGGGGAAGGGACTTGCCCCCAGACTCTGTCTCGGGAAGGGACTGCCCCACCACCCAGGCCCGGGAAGGGACTCGATCCCTAGACCCCGCCCCTGGGAGGGACTCGCCCCCCAGACCCCGACCTGGGAAGACGCAACCCCCAGACTCCGCCCCGAGAAGGGACTGCCCCCCACCCCAGAACCCGGGAAAGGAATTGCCCACCAGACCCTGCTCCAGGAGGACCCGCTGCCCCAGACCACGCCCTGGGAAGAGACCGGCTCCCCAGACTCCACCCCGGGAAGGGACTCGACCCCCCCCCCCCCCGACCCTGTCCCGGGAAGGGGCTGCCCCCCCTAGACCCGGGAAGGGACTCGACGCCCTGACGCTGCCCCAAGAAGGAACTCGTCCCCTAGACCCCGCCCCTGGGAGGGACTCGCTCCCCAGACCCCAACACGGGAGGACCCAAACCCCAGATCCCGCCGTGGGAAGGAAATGCCCCCCACCCTAGACCCGGGAAGGGAATCGCCCCCCAGGC
The DNA here is from genome assembly GCF_029834395.1 of Sorex fumeus. Classification (NCBI taxonomy): domain Eukaryota; kingdom Metazoa; phylum Chordata; class Mammalia; order Eulipotyphla; family Soricidae; genus Sorex; species Sorex fumeus. Next base: position 16,529,576 of record NW_026606077.1, on the reverse strand, counting down.
CCCGCCCTGGGAAGGGACTTGACCCCCACCCCCCAGACCCCAGCTCCGGGAGGACCCGCCCCCAGACCCTCCCCTCCCCTCTCCAGTGCCCGCCTGACCAGAACCTCCTGGGCTGGGGGTGGCCCTCATGGCCTCACAGAGGAAGGCCTTGGAAAGCTACTGGCAGCATGGGGGGACAGGAGCCCCTACAAGGACAGGAGGCAGCAGGGAACTCACCACTTCCGATGAGAGGAGTGACCGCAGGGGCTCTGGGTGGGGGGACGGGGTTCAGTCGTGGAAGTATTCCATTCACTTGTTTGAGTCTGTCCAGTTTGACGTGCTCCATCCACTTGGTCCCTGACGGGTTTCTCCTGGCCTGCAGGGCGAGGGCCGTGGTCGCCGTGGAAATGGTCGAGTCCATGATTGGGCTGTCGTCGAGGGCGCCGAGGTCTCCCACCCCGCCCTCATCGGTCAGAGGAAGCTCGAGCCCACTGTTGGGATAGTTGCTGAGGGGGGACTGTTGGCTGCTGCATGAAGACTGAGCACCAGGGCTCGGCTGAGATGTCTGTGGGGTGAGGGGAGGCGAGAGAAGAGTTACCTGGAGGAAGCAGAAATAGAGCCGGGACCCAGACAGCCCAGGTAAGGCCTGCAGAACTCCTGATGGGTCAGTGAGAAGATGCTCTGGTGAGTGGATGCGCCTCTGTGGTCACAGGGACACATGATGGGCCCCCAGGTAGCTGTACAGTGGGAGAAGAGTGCCACGTGTGGCGCTGGCCACGGCATCTGTCCCAAAGGCCAGGTTCTGTGGCACTGCTCAGTTCCAGCTTTCTTCTCAGGGCAGTTTACTCAGCCCTTCTAAGCCTGTTAACCCTATCCATAAAATGGGTACAATTTATTTGTGTTGGGGGCTGTCAGGGAATGAATGTGAATCCTGGAGAGCATGCACACTATAAAAGCACTTGGTTCCTAGGGACTGACTGGCTCTGAGCATTAGCAGCTGTCAGCACCCCGGGAGCACTGGTCTTCATGGCTAAAACCACATGGGACGTGGTACTACAAAAGCAGCCTCAGAAGGTCACACTGCAACAACACAGCTCTTGCTGTCCCCAAGAGGGCACTACCACAGTCCCCATCACAGGCCAGTGACCTGGCATAGGATGCCCAGTGCTCCACTCCAGGGGTCAGGCTTGACTAACTCCTAACCCCAATCCAACCCTGGAAACTGAACCAGATGGAACTGGACCCTCTGTGCTGCTGTGTCAGTCTGTGGTAGGACCTTCTCCCTCCGTTACCCTGAAGCCAAGCCTGATGTATGGATGCCTGGATGTGTGGCCAGGCTGCCACCCCTATGTCTGGCAGCAAGAAGTCTGAACAATTTACAACCGTTCCACCCAAAATCCCACTCTGTCCTGCATGAAAAAGATAAGAAAAGTGATGTTCGGAGAGGTTTAGTGATTGTCCAAAGCCAGAGAGCAAGCGTGTGAAGAGCTGGGTCCCTGCGGGCACCGCACCCCTCTCTCTGCAGCATATGAAGAGCTGGGTCCCAATGGGCATTGCACCCCTCTATCTGCAGCAGCTCCCCCAGGACTGCTTCGGTGGCTGGGACCTGGCAGAAGCCCTGAGAATGTTCTGGGGCTGAACGGTGCCATCAGGAGGGCCTGGGCGATGCGGGGTTCTCAGGGAACCTACATGGCTTTCTGGGAGACAGAACAACACCTTCTGGTGAGGATCACATGAGTTTATGTTCGTCCTGGGCAACCAAGCAGAGTCTTATTTTAGATACACAATGTTGGTCATGATTTTATAATGCCTCCTTCATTCACTTTTTTTTTTTTTAACTTCAACAGTCATGGTGGGCTAGACTGCCAGCCCGTCCTCAAGATTCTTGGAGCTACCCCCGCTTCGGCAGTCTTTTGCTGCTAGGTCTCTAAATCAGGGTGCATGTGTATTATGAGAGAATAATGGGTATATGTTGTATACGCATGCAGATACAGACACACTTGTACGGGCATAGGAGGAGGCACAGATACATCCCAAGTAGAAAATGCCTTAAGGGAGCTCAGACAATTCAGAGAGATTCAACTGAAGACCATGAATATATTCAAATCTCTCCCAGAGAAGGCGGTGCTTTTTAGCTGGCCCAAGAATGAGTTACACTAATCAGTATAAAAATTGAAGATTTAGTCTGAGAACATCTGCTTGGTCGACCCCAGTGTTATTTACTATGAAAACCTAGACAAGGAATACAATGACTTTCACCATCTATCTTCACGTTACCACATGCTAAATGCTCAAAACACATTGTTTCTATGTTTGAGACATTTCTGAGTGATCACTACCAAAGATATCACAAAGCACAAAAACTTTATGAATAAAAGTTAAATGTTAATATGAAGACAAATCAAACAAAAAATAGAGAAACTAAAATTCCCTCACCTTATTACCCACTGTCCTTAGGAAGTGAGAACAAGACATATAGGCGCATTCATTACACAGAAGAGGTGTTGGATTAATAAGAAAAAAGAAGAAAGAATTTAATTCATAGCATAATGATCAAATCAAAGATAAAATTTTAAATGTTAATTTTAAAGAAGTACTGATTTTAAAGAATAATATATTTTAAGAAAGAATGTAGACATAAAGTACATTAATATTTATGAATATATCTACCCACAGTCATATATGTGTCCATATAGGCACATAATATTGTACTAATTTGTGCAATTCATCAACCTCACAGAATCTCTTTTCTCACCTGGAAAGGTTGGGGCCCAATCTCATTCACTATTTTCACTTCCAGGCATCTTCTCATGATTTAATTACTTTATAAAATAATCCACATGTTAGGGCATCGCCTATGTCACTGAGTCAAACAAATTTGCTTCATTTTTGATTAAATTTTTTTTTGTTTAAATAATGCATATTTGAAGAAGTCTCCATCTTGAGCTGGAGATGTACATCAAGAGAATAAGAGATTCTGGGTTCTTAGGATTGAACAAAAATCATTGCCTTTCAAAGATACAGTCTAGTATACCACAAATAACTTTTGTTATATCATTAAATTCCTGAGGACAAACTGTTTATATAGATGATCCTAAGTTTAGAAAACAGATACGTGATCCAGCAAAAAAAGATATAGAATACAGTTCATGAATTGATTAATTTAAAAGTATTATGAGCAGACACTTGACCTATGTATATTTATGTGTGTATATGTATATATGTATGCATATATATAACATATATATGCATGCACATATAACATATATATGCATGCACATTTTATTGAGTAGTTTCTAAAAGCAAATATAGCTACCCAATGAGAGATAATAATTCATTTTCATAGCTTTGACTGAGTCTTAAGAAGTTTAAGAGTTCAGGGACTGGAGCAACAGCATAGCAAGTGGGGCATTTGCCTTGCATGTGGCCAACCCGGGTTCAATTCCCAGCATCCCATATGGTCCCCCCGAGCACCATCAGGGGTAATTCCTGAGTGCAGAGCCAGGAGTAACCCCTGTGCATTGCCAGATGTGACCCCCCAAAAAAGAAAAAAGAAGTTTAAGAGTTCCAAAGCAAAAGTTAGGCCTCATCAGAATGCTGCTTCCCACCCACTGATGCCTGAGTTCTGCCGGTGCTACTTCTCACCCAAGTGTATTGCTGCACAATCAAGAATTTCACTCCCAAATTTGTAATATCTACATTTAACTGCCAAACTTTTCTCATTATGCAAAGATTTCCTTAAACTGAGGGTGTATTCGTCTGCCTTATCACTTTCATGCTTCCCAAATCCTGAGCATGTAGCTTCTATATGGTCCATTCAGCTTATTCTCTGAAGAATGTCAGGCTGGAGCCCAGCACATCCTGCAGAGCTGAATTCATTATACATACAGCCCATTACACATAATACACTGTATGCACATGTACGGAATCTCCCTAATAGCTACTTTTTTTTTTCATTCTTGTGGTTTCCTTTTGGGAATTAAAAAAATTACATCTAATAGCACATACTTGAACTGTGAAAGCAGCAGTGACAGCAGCACAATCCTTGCACCCAAACCATAAATATTTCTTGCATCTCCAAACCATAAATATTTCTCTTTGACATCTTTCAAATTCCTCCCTACTCTCCAGCTCTTCGTACAGGCACCACCAAGGAAATGGTCTACCATCTCTCAGGCCAGCTGGCAATGGAGCTATCTTTTCCAAGCCATCTGCATGGCCACCATTGCTCAAGACACATAGTCCTTATCTCCACCCTCTCTGACACGGACCTCGCACTGCCCTCAGTTTGTGACTGACTCTGAGCTCAGTGACATCTTTGGTTGTCCATATTGTGAGGTTGATGAATAGCACAAATTAGTACAATATTATGTGCCTATATGGACACACAATATTTATTATTCAGCATGCAGAAACTGCCCTGAGCACTTGTGGCATTTCTCCTCTGAATTTCTCTCTTACGCAAGCTTCATGAAAAAACCCAGAGCACTCAGCCAGAAGTATTTGTTTGGGGATGGTCTGTCTGTGTCTCTGACTGCACCTCCTTAAAAGAATAGAGAAAGGGACTTATCTAGTTTGGGGTCCCCAAAGCAAAACATAGCACACAGTCCAAAAAGAGCGAATGAACAGTTTTCTGCAATACAGACTCCGAAGATGCACTCAACTTTCTACTCCCACAAAGTGACCTGGCTCTAAGCAATTCTCGAGTCAGCCAGGAAACCATACTGACGCGCCCAGCTGTCTAAGGGACCTGTTGGGGGCCTCAGAAGGAAAGTGAATGCCATACCATGGGCTTCTCTGCCTTGACGGCCTTCACCTGCAGGCATTCTTCTCGTTTTGAGGTAGTGTTGCTGAGGTCCTTCTCCCCAAGGGTTCCCTGAGTCTGCCGGCCAGGCGACCTGGACTGTGAGTGGCTGCCAGGATCTCGTGGTGGCGGGGGCCGAGGATGAATGTCTCCACGCTGCTTCTTGGTGACGTGAGCCTCAGGGCCATGCACTGTCTTCACGTGTTTGCGGAGGGAGCTCGGGTCTGTGTAGCGCTTGGTGCAGCCTGGGATCTTGCACACATACGGCTTCTGCCCAGTCACATAGGAGGAGAGAGATTTATTTATTTTTTTTGATTGATTTATTTTTTAAATGAAAGTCATCAATAATTTTTTCTGCCGCCTCATTAGACTTTGGCTTCTTTCTGCTTTGGGGCCAACCCCAGCTGTGCTCAAAGTTTATTCTCAATGCTGTGCTCGAGGTTCGGTCTTGGTGCTTGTGGGGGACCCTTGTACAGTGTTGGGGATCTGATATGTTGCTGCATGCCAAGCATGCTCCTTAGCTCCTACATTATCTCTTCAGTCCAAGATCTTTGCTTCTTTCAAAGCACTTTCAGGAGATACTGTAGTGTTCAAATACTGATAAAGATTTAATAATGGCCCATTGTGAACAATGGACAGAGTCCAATTAATTATTATTTTAGAAAGTGCTTAGAGAGAGTCAATATTATGCAAACTGCCATGTTGTCCCTGGGAATTCTATGCGTGAGAAGATGTATTTTCATGCTATGGTACATGCTTAATACATATTTGTATGAGGATGATGATGGTAAAGCTAGTGAGGTTGAGAAGAACCCCATGATTTCACCTCCATGATCATGCCTGTCAGGAGTGCTAACACGAAGGAATTTCTCATGGCATCTTGGATCTTGAATCTAATCTCATACCCACTTTAAAATGTCCCCTTTCCCACAGACATGATAAAAATAGCTGTCCACAGCCTCTTTCCACGAGTGCTCTGGAGTGGCCATATTCAGGTATCAAAATACCCAGAAAACTTCAGATCTTCAAATTAATGAATGTGGGATCAGACAGACAGTATAGCAGGTAGGGCATTTTCCTTGCACTTGGCTGACCCGGATTCAATTCCAGGCGGCCCCTATGGTCCCCCAAGCACTTCCCAGAGTAATTCCTTAGCACAGAGCCAGGAGTAAGCTCTGAGCACTGTCAGATGTGATCCCAAAGAAAAACCAAAAAAAAAAAAAAAAAGAATGTGCTCACTTTCAAGCTGAAAGTGTCCGATAATGTGGTGCTGGGAACTAGACTGACTCATCTAAACTGTTTCTGAGTTTATACTATTAAGGTATATAAATTGTTGCTTGCTAATATCCCTTTCTGGGTGAGCTGGTGAGCACGGTTGCAGAGAGAAGTCATCCAAAGTTATTTGAATGTTTATAGATGAATATTTACTCAAATCGTAGAATGGCTGGTATTTACTTTTACATGACTAAGAGCTGCACTGTGATTATTTACTTGGCTTGAAATATAATATATTAATGAATGTTTTGTGTGGGTATATATGTTAAAACATCAAATATAGCAGAAGATGAGCTATTAGGTAAGCAATGTCATGAAAAGAATGATGAAGGAATCTAGTTGAAACAAAGTACGTAGAATGCATATGTCTAAAAGGTGCTTTTTTTCCCACAAACAGTCTAAGAATCGATGGAGCGCTCCATAAAATGATAAAATGTCCTAATGTAGTGAAGCAAAGAATCCAAAATTATCCTGAGACACATTGCCTGCAAACCCTGGATTCTTCTAGGTGGAATTCATTTCCATTATCTATGAATGCCTTCTTTCAGGAGCTCATGTGATTTGCAGCATATTGCATCAAATTCTATGCATTAGGGACAGAAGAGCTACAGCGATTACAGCTATTACTGCATAGTACTGAGATGGGCCCTGTGCTTGCTCACCGCTCTAGCCCTATGGTGACAGCCTGTGGTATGAGCAAGGGGGCTGGGATGTTCGCAGTTGTGGGCAGGGAGGTGGGGATGTGGGGGAGGCAAAATCAGGGCAGCATTACATGGTCCAAAATCCATTTTCCTCATAAGCATAGGCATGTGTCTATGAGGTTATTCTTGACATTGTGACAGGGAAGGAATAAGTCTAGGAAAGGTCATGAGTCCCAAGTTCCTACGGACACAACTACACACAAGCACTAGAGTGTGAACATGCACAAGAAGTTCTTACTTAATATCATAACAGGTTATAAGGGAAACAAAAGCAGATTATTAACTATTGTCATTTTATTCAACATCAAATAGAATTTTCTCTTATAAATATTGTAACAAAATGGTACTGAATGAAATGAACCCTCTGTTTGTATATTATCCACAGCAAAACACACAATAGCTTAGCCTTGGGTAACATTGCTTTACCACAAAATACATTGATTCAGTCAAATAGTTGGATCCTCCAAGTTTTGTTGTGATCAATGATGGAAATTAAATACAACTGTAGTAAAGATAAGTATTGTTAGGCTCATTGAATATTGTCAGTCTTAGTGAGATATCTATGTTTCCTATCTTGGAAATTCAACTTTTTGAACTCACTAAATAGATACTTTGTGAAAGCAACTTACATTTTTTTACTTAATTTTGTAGAATTTATCTAAATAGATTTTAAATAAGAATTTAGTGATCTATAGTATATGCTATTCTGTAAAGTTAAACTTAATTACACGGATTTTATATTCTTCAGGAATCTAAAATATGTGAGGAAAAGAAGACAGTGAATTCTTATTCACTGTAGGAATGCTAGCGGAGGAATATTTTTTACTTGGGATAATCACAGTTGACTCTGGTTGTTAAGTTTCTGTATCTGGATATAGTGCCACATCACAAAGCCTGGGAGAGGACTAAACAATGGGCATGAAGTGCTTGCCATGCTGTGCTGCACATAATAAGTGCTCGTTATTATTATTAACAGGACTTTGCTTATGAAGGAGCATTGTAGTTAAGTCCTAAAAGGGCAAGGTTCTGAGGTAAACAGATGAGGATAAGACAGTTCTCAGAGACTGACACCCAATGCCAGGCTCAGCTCAGAACACGCCAGCACACAGTCCAAGCACAGGTTCTCTCAGCGGAGCCATGACATGTGACTCTGCTCCTCAGGACTGCGAGGCTGGCTACAGCCCAGTAAGAACAGGCGCAAACCGAGGAAGCCGTTATGTTTCCTAGAGGAGAGAGGGGGCTGGGCATCAGCTGGAGAATGGGCAACAGTGGAATCTGAGTCCACGGCAGTGGCCTGATGTGGGCTCGGGAGGAACAGGACCCGCCACCAGAGCTTCCTCCCTGCTCCCGTGGAAGCTCCTTCTTTCCTGCCTGTTCTACTGGATTATTCTTTACATCTCAGACAGCAAAGTGTCTGGCATATAACCAGCTCTCAATAGTTGTTTAATGGATGAATGAAAGTACAAAGAGGAGATGAAATAAATGAAAGGAAATATCTAGGTCTTCTGTAGGATTTTTGAATTACGTAAGTTTGGATTTCCAGGACAAGCTTAATTTTTTTGTATATATAAAACTGCCCATCATTCAAAGCCAAAGGCAAAACCTAGAGAAAAATATTTTATTTGTTCCCAATTATTTGTTAATTAACTCTTATGGATAATTTATGGTCAGTAATAATTCAGTGAATTACTCAACCACAGAGAAAGTCACCTACATTCTTTCCCACCAGATTCTAGCAATCACTAGTCTCCGTCTGCCTCTGTGAATTTCTTAGTGTCTGTACAAAACAAGTATAAAACAAGCACACTGAATCACACTACAATTAGCATCTATAGCAAATGCATTTTTGGTAGAGAAGCGGAGCTGTAGACTCTCTCTTGAATATCTTCCAACTGTTGCTCAATAAGAGATTTCAATGGTTTAGATCTCCTTATTCCACCACAACCTTTTCAAAAGGAGTTTGTATGAGTAAGTGTGCTTTTTAGAGTGTGGTTCATCCCATGAGGGGTGGGTTTGCTCTGTGGGTTCAGCTGAAAGGAAATTTAGTGCAGACCGTCCCCCCGCCCTGCCCCTCAACCTCCCAAAGCAGTGACAGCTGAAAGGTTGCTTTAACCTTACCAGATTCTCTCTCATAATGTCTGGCCCAAACGCCATGAATGGGTTCCACTGCCGCCCTGTCAGATGCCCATCCTGCCAAGGTCCAGGGGCACTCTTTCTACACTGCATGGCAGCTGGCCCACAGAACCACATTCTGGTAAGTCTCCCATTTGCACTTGAATTGGGGGAATGACTTTATTTTGCTAACGAATCGTGATTTATAAAGTTATTCATAATTGGGTTTATATATCCAAAGTTCCAGCACATACTCCCACCTTTAGTATCAATGTCCCTCCATCAGTGTCCCCAGGACCACTGCCCACCCCACCCCTAAGTCTGCATTTTCAAAGGAACCTTTGAAAGCTTGGCTGTTGAAGTTTGGGTCTCATCATTTCAGTGCTGTTGACTGTATGGTTTGGGTACTTAGTTCAGTCATTCCCGGATGCCACCCCTGTGCCTGGCTCTGCTGCCCCCTGCCCCCTGGTGCTTCTCATCTGCTTCCTTTTCCTCCTTTGAGCACAGACTTTCATAATCCTTTTTTCTGAAGGTGTGGGGGAACTCCAATGGTGGTAGAATTAACAGCTCAATGCTCAGGTCTGGGACGGCCAGTGCCCCAGACCAGCAGTGCTCAGGGACATTGGGGCTACCCCGACAGTGAAATAGTCCCAGAGGCCAGGGCTACACCTGGCAATGTTTAGGGGCACCATCTGGTGCTGGTGCCAAGGATCAAACTCAGGGTCTTGCATATGATAGAAGCGTGCAATGGTACCTGTGCCATCTCACCATCAATCCCTTGCTAATGTCTCACTCACTCAGTGAAGACCTTACACAGGAGAGTCAGACCTCAGAGAGACAGGAAGGAGCGCGCGCGCGCGCGCGCGCGCACACACACACACACACACACACACACACTTTTATAAAAATGCATGTAGAATGGGTAATAACTCTCAGGAAATGTGGGGGTACGATGACCTACAAACAACAAAGCAATGGGAACCACATTAGACCATGAAGCTTAAATGACTGGCTAGAAACAAGAATTCTGGGATTCTTGAGAATAGCTTCTGGGATCCTTTGGAATTTGGAATGTCTGGAAATCATCTCTAGTTAAGACTAGTTGCTCTGTAACTGTCTTTTTTGATCGAATGCATTTGAAGATACCACCTGGAGCAAGTGAGAGAAAGTGGCTGTCTTTGCAGGAAGCTGTCAGCAGCTGCCAAGATGCTGCTTCTGAATTCATCTTGTGCACTGACCCAAGCGATTGCAAGCAGAGCAAACCCTAACGGCTGGCTTCCACGATTGGCCGGCAGGTGGCAGTCTATGCAACATGAACCTGGCTGTCCAGGCTCGGGAAAACCCCTGGCTCTCATCACTCTCCTGACCTGACTCAACCTCTGAGGCTCCACCTTCACCTGCAGATCAGTGCTTACTCGTACTGGCAATGAGCAAGAGAAGAGGTGAGGGAGGTCTCTGCTCCAACCCGCAGCTACTTACCTCGTTCGAATGTGTTCTGTTCTGGTGCTTGGCACGATCTGAGGCATTAGAGAAAGCCTTGTTGCAGCCTTCGTGCTCACAGACATACGGTTTCTCTCCAGTGTGGGATCTCAAGTGAGTTTTCAAGTTTTCTAGTCTTGAGTAGGCCTTTGTGCAACCTTCAAACTGAGGAGAGCAGGTAAATCTGGATTACTCAATACAGCGACAGCTTATCCCCAACACTCCAACTTGACAGAAGACTGATATTTCAAGGGTCAGCAGCTTTTTAAAACCGAGGAACAAAAGTCCACTAAACTGCATTCATTGGGATTCAGATAGGGCTCAGGACCCTTGAAGAGAAACCATTTTCAGAGCTAGTAAAAGTCCTGGAGTTGTATGTGTATGTGTGTATTCAAACAGACCACTCACTGTGGACAAAGGATTTCACGATCTGCTCATTGATCTCCTTGAATCCCCAGTGATTTCAGATTCAGCACAAAGTTCATTACTATGACTTTGTGTTCACACAAAGATACAGAATCTGAGCATGTTTGTAAAGAGTCTTTAAGATGCAAAGTACAGAGACCAGCCATGCCCAGGATGGGGTGCTTGGTGACACCTCTTGAGTGAATGCTGGGGGAAAGAAAAACTCTAAAGCCAAATAGGCTGATCTTCTGCAGCTCTTCTCGCAAGCCCTCGGGTGAGAGGCATGTGTGTGGTGACAGGTACAATGACCCTGATCTGTCTAAGAGGCTGGTAAGCCACTCTGCACATAGCAGCTGAATGCCATGTGGGACTCTACATGGACATTCTTTAAGCTGAAAGAGCATTTTCCTAGAAATATGTCCTTTCTATTTGTGCATATTTGATATACTTGAAAAACATGAAAAAAAATTTTAAATATTGTGGCCATGAATATAGTATAGCAGGAACTGTGCTTGCCTTGTTGGCAGAAAAAAATCTTGGTTTGCTCTCAGAACTGCATATTGTCTCCCAAGATGCCTCAGTAGAGAGTCCAGAGTGCAGAGTCAGGAATAAGCACTGCTAGGTGGGGCCCCAAAGCAAAACAAAATATTTGTGTTTTGATTTTGCTTGCAGGGATGATACCAGCAGTGCACAGGGCTTTCTCCTGACTCTGCACTTGGAAAATCACTCATTGTAGGGCTGAGGGACCATGCAAGGTGCTGGGTGTTGACCCCTTGTTGGTCCCAGGTATGACAGATGCCCTGCCTGCTATACTATTGCTCTTGCCCCCCCCCCAATTTGTTTTTAAATTCAAATATTATCTATAAATCTGGCTGTCATTATATTCCGCTTCATTTTCTTTTGTTTTGGTTTACTTTCTGACCATTCCTGCTAGTGTTCAAGGGTACCTCCCGCAGGCCAAGCATGGGTCTTCCAGCCATATTCTGGGCTTTTGAATTAAAGGAAGTTTTAAAAATCTGGGCCTTGGTTGCTCTGGACACAAGTCCAAAGTGGTCCAAGGGGAGTTTAGGCTAACTGAGCAGAGGTTTAGGGTCTCAGCTCTACATAGCAGATTTGGCGCTGCTCAGGGGGCTCAGGCACTGCTGCCTTCCCACCAGGCGTCCATCTCCTCAAGACCACCTGCTGGCCTGCTCTCCCTTTCAGGGGTCCCTCAGCACCGCTCCAGTCCCCACCAGATCCTCCAGATGCCCCGCATGTGCCCAACAAGAGCTGGGCTGCCCCTACAGGACCCCACTGCTAGGCACACACAGGGCATGGTGCGGCTTCCCCCCACCCGCTGCCGCCGCGGGCACGCACAGTGCATTTGTGGGGCTTCTCCCCTGTGTGTCTCCGCATATGCACCACCAGCATGTACTGCGCTTTGAAGGGCTTCTGCTCTCTCGAGCACTCCAGCCACCGGCACACGAATTCCTTCTTCTCTCCATGGATATGGTCGTTATTTATATGCTGCAGAGTGGACAAAGTGAGAGAAATGAAAAGAAAACACATCACTCATTTCTGAAGGCAACAGAAGTGCAAAAAGTTCCCAACTTTTATAAAGTAAAGTAATTTTTTTGTGTGTGCTGTTTTGTTTTGGGGCCACACCCGACGATGCTCAGGGCTTACTCCTGACTATACAAGGGATCACTCCTAGGGGTCTCAGGACTCTATGGGATGCTCGGGACTGAACACGGATTGGCCCTGTGCAAGGCAAACACCCCACCTATTGACCTCACTCCAGGCCATAAATATACTTTTATATTTTTATACACTTATTCAGATTTCCTTCAAGTTTTTTTAATTCCCTTTGCTTCTGCCTTACTAAATTATATATTTGTAGGATTTATTCACTTCATGTGAATTCTAAAATATATTAACATAGAATGACCCATACTATTAATTTTTAATTTATATTTCTGTCAAAACAAAGGTATCTTTTGAAAGCATATTTTAGCAATTTACTGATTTACAGTTTTCTGGAATTTCAATACTCCTTGTATCTGTGTAAGTGTCACCATCTCCACAATCATAAAAAGATCTCTCCCATATGTGTGATGGAAAGAACATAGTATGGGAACAACAAGAAGTCAAAGGAGAGTCTCTCTGCAGAACTGAAGGGGGCAGGTGAATGGAGGGCAGATCTGGGGGAGGATCTTTGGGATCACGGCAGAGGACCTCGGGTACCCAGATGATGGGAGGAAACCAGCCCCCATGAAGCTACTCTTATCTGCACTGAATAATGGTATCTCAGTAAAAATGACATGTGTGTGTGGGGGGGGGGGGCGGGGGGGGAGTGTCCGAGCTTAAATTCTAAATATCACACAATGACTTTATTATATTACAGATCACTGTGTTCTAGTTAGTATTTTTCTTGAGTGATTTTGCTTTGTGTATGCGTACTTTCTAACTATTTGGAGGAATCCAAGGTATCCCATAAAAAGTGTAGCAAAGGGCAACTGGAGAGCAAAACAGAGCATGCACAGGGTCCTCTTGGGCCGTTGCTATTCTTTATCTACCACAGGGGAGTCAAGTCTAATGTGCAAAGTAGAGTTTTCCAGGTCTCACACACTCTGACCTGGCTGAGGGGCAGAAAGAGAATGAACACACACATACACATACTAACACACACTAATATACATTCACAAACCCATATACTCACACACTTAAACACACACCCATACTCACACACACACTCATACACTCTCACACACATATACTCATGTACATATACTCATACACTCACACTCTTTCACAGACATTACACACACAGACACTCGCATATATTCACACACACACTTTCACATACACATATCATCAGGAGCATAAAGCCCCAAAGCATGTTTAGTTAGTGCTATCTACAGTTAGTCTGACTGGTAGGATTTCTGCTTGATGAGCATCACAGAGGAAGGAGGTATTGAAGACAAGGACTAAGTGACCACACGTGAATGTCCAAGTCTCATCTCTTGGACAAAATATCAAGGACCAGAGTAGCTCATTTCTAAGGTACTTTCCATCTCTTTGAAATGGATATGCATTTTCCTTTTATTTATCATGGATTCAAAGAATGCTTCTGACATAGTTATCTGGATTCACTGCACTCCCATCGGAACCTAGAGAAATCTCTCACAGCACCAGAGGAAGCCAACCGTCTTAATTTCGACCAAGTTTAAGTAAGTTGAGTATTTGACCTAAGGGTCACATGATAGATCTCTGAGGAAATTTGGTTTTGTGGCCATGCTGCATTTTGTATATGCTTTAATATAAATGAGGCTTTTGCGAGTACTTTCTCAATCTTCAGAACACACCGCTTAGTAGCATGCACAGGGAAAGGACACTCCCGTCCTGTCCCTCACCAGGTAACAGGGAGAGAGGCTTGCCCTGTTACCTGGTGACAGGGAGAGAGGCTTGCCCATTTGTCTCTTTTTTTCTTGCTTGTGGGTCACACTCAGCAGTGCTTGGGGAAGATACTCCGGGGAAAGCAGCATCAGGAGCTGAGCCGGGGCTGTACTCGAACCTCTGCACTCTCTGCCTGGCCGACACTCAGACTTCCAAGTGGGCTCTCTCTGGGCGCCAGACCAGCCTACCACATGGCCCCCACTGGGAGACCCAAATGCTCCCGGAGGAAGCAGTGAAGTCACTGTGCATGTGGGGCATGTGTGCAGAGGCCAGCTGAGGGGACGGACCAGTCCGCCTCATTGCTCTGACCCAGGTTCCAGCCCACTGGCAGAGACACTGTAACTCCTGGTGCCAGTCCAGTGTGGGAGGGGTCTGCAGCCCCAGAGAGCAGCTCCAGGGGCGACATCCAACCCTCACGAGAGCAGCAGCCAAGAAGGTGACACTAGACAACCCCCAGGGCTCTCGGGAGTTGACCCCAGAAGAGAAGAGAACCAAGGGGAGAACCACTGCCCAGGGAGGAAGTGAAATGACTTTAGGAGCAGACAGCCCTTGCTTCACAGACACAGTGGGGTCCGTGAGAGTCCCTCCCTTCATATTGAGAGTGTCTTCTGCTCGCTGTGCTGGTGCTGGGAGCCGGAGGAGACTGGCTTTCGCACAGGGCTGCACGCAATCTTTAACCAAACTCACGGGGTGCTCAACTAGGGTTCTAGAAATTCTCCTCAAGGATCACACAAAACCACTCCACAAAATTTGCTCTTGGGTTAAATTTGGAGTTTTGTCTGGGGAGAGGACTGAGCACAACTTTAGAGATGCCAGTCCTGGGTGTGCAGACGAGTGTTTTCATGCCAGGGGCTAAGGATCGCACCTCTAAGCCACAGGGCTTGTGTGGGGTGGGCTGTCGGCCTAGCATGAACCTTATGCACCAGCATTCTGAGCTGCATCCCTCCTCCAAATTTGGATGCTTAAAATACAGAACTTAGAAGTCATGTTCTTAGAAACGATATTAGGACTTTGGATTAATATGCACAAAAAGAAAAGGAAGATGGGCGGAAGGCAGGCAGACAGTGAAACTCAGAACACTAACAATAGTCTTCAGATGGCCTTTCAAGTAAATATTTTCTTTGGGGGTCAAGGATTCCAAGGATGGTGTCAGAACATTCTATGACTAAAACTCTATCATGAACACTTTTTAAATCACAGTGCCTTAATAAAAAAATAATTTTAAAACATTGAAAACTGGGGGGGTCAAAACCATCGTAGAGCAGGAAAAGAATATGCTTTCAGAATGTGAAGCAGCATCCCAGGCACCCCACATGGACCACCCCATATGGTCCTGGCAGGAGTAATTCCTGAGCACAGAGCCAGGAGCAGACTCTGGAGATACCAGACAGGGATTTGGGGGCAGATTGTTCAAGCACAGCTGGATGAGGCCACAAACAAAACCAAACTGGAAAACTGAAGTAGCATTTCGGCCAAGCTTCCCTATTGATGTCAGAAACCGTGTCTTTCAGTTTCAGATTCTCCGCAGCTGACAAGTGTTTCCAGGAGATGGCACATCCTCAGTGAATATGGGTGAACTGATTTGACTCATGAGTAAACTTAACTTTCAGTGCACAAAAGAAATAGTATCTTATATGTTCCTGTTTACCATAATTCAATGCATTCCACCTAGTATCCATGATGGAAGATTTGAATGTAAGGTGTTTTATTACTATAAGAGAACATTTTTTTTATAATTCAAAAGCATTTTAGAGCTATCCAGATGCAAAGCCTAGCTTGCATGATGGAGAAAGAGGAACAGCCTGTATGGTGACATTTCATTCATCTCAGCTGTACACCCAGTGTCATCCCACAGGACGCCCTGTGCTGAGGAATCAGAAGGGCTCATGACTCCTGCCCTACAGAAATCACAGTCCATGGGAGAGAAGAGGATGCTGACTTGAATCACAACACCATGACAGCTACACTCAGGGTTACGTGGGGAAATAAGAAGGTTTTAAAAGAACAATTAACAGGAAGTACTGAGTTTGTGTGGGCAGCAGGAGAGCTTCGCCAATGGGATGTGTGTAGTAAGGGTGCATGTGGGAGAACGGAATGCATCCCAGAGAGATGAGAGAGAAGCCTGTGCAGAAGGACAGACAGTGAGCTGAAGACACAAGCAGTTCTGAGCACGGCCATCAGTCTGTGGCAGGAGGGCGGGTGTGGACCACAGATGAGGTCGAGCCCAGAACCACCCAAATGCAGGGTTCAGTTCTGTCTTAGCAGCAAGACTGGGCAGGATACTTGCCCCAGGGAGGAGGGCTCTAGAATGATGTCACTCTTTGAGAGGGAGGGGGAGTGAGCGGATCTCATCTCTTTGTGCTCATCCTTGTACCACACTGCTGGGCAGAGTAAGTAGAATGCCTCCTTGCCAGGAAGAAACAGAATCTCCATGGACTTTAAGTCTTCAGGGTGGAGAGGGCTGGCATACAAGTGGCATGAGGTTGGCTGCTTGGTGCATGGGCTTTACAAGCCCAGAGTGACTGGGGCACTTACAAATGCTGCCCACCAGCCACGGAGGGATGGGAGCTGATCGGAAAAAGGACTGGATGAAACAAAGTCATTTTCTACTTCCACTTTGGTCTCTGGGGCTATGTCTGAAGGTGGTGGTGGGGTCCCAGGTCAGTGGGCAAGCATGGCCCTCATTGCTGTCACGTTGGGAGAGGGGTCAGGACCTGCTTTTCCTTTAGACTGCCTAAAAGCTTAGACGATTCCTTTCAGAATGCCCTTAGGGTTCCCTGAAATTGTTCTTAAATACAATCATGGATTGAGACCACGTGTTATTATTACTACTTTTGACCAATGAGAATGGCAATGACAGATGAATGGACTATGAACATGTGACACACACACACACACACACACACACACACACACACACGAATACTACACAGCTGCAAGGAATGATGAAATCATGCAATTGGCTGCAACATGGTTGGAACTGAAAGGTATCAGGTTAAGTGAAGTAAGTCAGAAGAAGAAAGACGGAGAAAGACGGAGA
Organism: Sorex fumeus; assembly: GCF_029834395.1. NCBI lineage: Eukaryota > Metazoa > Chordata > Mammalia > Eulipotyphla > Soricidae > Sorex > Sorex fumeus. Next base: position 16,512,346 of record NW_026606077.1, on the reverse strand, counting down.
AAGACGGAGAAAGAAGAAATGACCTCATTTATCTGTAGAATATAGGATAGAGAAGAAAATTTATTGTAGTAAAGGAGCATGCCTAGGTCACCCTTGTCCCCAGTACTTAGAGAGAAGGACAGAGAAAGAAAGAATTCCAGGGGGGGAAGAAGAAGGAAAGAGGAGCTATGGGTGAGCAGGCAACAGCCTCAGTCACACCAGTGACACAGCTGAGCGATAGGTCTCACACAGACTCAGCAGCACTGGGAACCCGGGATCTAAGTGCAAACTCCTGTCAAAGTGCCGGGTGGGATGGAGCAGGGACTGGGGAGAGGAGGGAATCTGGGAACACTGGTAGAGGGGAGTTGACACTGGGAGTGGGATTGGTGTTGAAATATCATATTAACATTGGTGTTGAAATATTATATGCCTAAAACTCACCAATAACTGTAAATTACAGTTCTTTAAATATTTTTAAATAATAATGATTTAAAAAATCACCTTTAAAGACCAGAGTGGTAGGGCAATAAGGAGGCATTTGCCTGGCATGTGGCTTACCTGGGTTCCTTCCCCAGCATCCTATTTGGCCCCCAATCCTGCCAGAAGTGAGTGACCTCTGAGCCAGGACTAAACCCAGCTGGGTATGTCCCCGGAACAAAACAAAAATAAATATAAACAAGATCTATGACCCCAGCCACAAAAACAGTTTCATCTTTCTTGTCTTTATGATCCAAACTCTGAGTTGAAGCTATAATCGGTTAGTTGCTGTAAAGAAAAGCTTAGCAGAGAGAGAGGGCAGGGGCATAGAAGAGGGGAGGGAAGCCAGCATTTGGGTGGAGGGTGAGTGCTGGAATGTTTCATGTATGAAACCATACATTGGCAGATTTGTAAACCACAGTACTTAAAAGTGTTTTTTCTTTTTCTTTTTTTTTTTAAAGAAACATTTTCTACCTCTTTATTCCAAAGTTCCAATGCATTTTAACCTTAAATATTTCTTGGCACTAGATTTAAAGTGAAGTTTTGAGAAATCATAGATGTTTTTCCATGTCTCTGAGTCTATAATATCTACTATTATCTAAAAATCTGATCAGGGAACTTACGTTGCACATGACTGACCCAAGTTCAATGCTCAGAACTCCATGAGGTCCCCTGGAAACTTCCAGGAGTGATTCCTGAGCACAGAGACAGGAATTAAACCTTAGCACAGTTGGCTGTTCCCTCCCGCTCCTCTCCCCCAAAATATGCTCAGGGTTGGACTGAGTACTGAAGGGTACTTGCCTTGTATGCTTTGGCTATGGGAGGAGTGGGTAGGCTTATTACTTCACAAAGAAATTGTAAGGAAAAAAGATGGGAGAATTCTCTTCCCCAATTTTTTAATTTAATTTTTTTATTAGTGAAACACCATGAGGTACGGTTGTAGGCTTACAAGTTGTTGTGCTTGGGTTTCAGTTATACAATGACCGAGTACCCATCCCACCACCAGTGCCCATTCTCCACCCCCACCATTACCACTATCCCTCCCACCCCCCCAGCCCACATCCCACCCTGCCTCTGTGGCAGGGCACTCCCTTTTGTTCTATCTCTGGTTTTCGGTGCTGTGGTCTGCAGAAGAGACATTGGGTGGCAATCATGTTCGGTCCATAGACTACTTTCAGCAAGCATCTCCCATCCTGGGCAGATCTTCCCAACACCCTTTATTTGGTGCTCCCTTCTCTATCCGAGCTGACCTTACCCCTAGAGTGTGCAGCTGGCCTCTAAGCCATGGAGTGAACAACCTGGTATTTATCACAGCTGTTCTTGGGTGCTAATCTCTTATTTTGTTACTTTATGTTACCCAGATGAATGCAATCTTTCTTTGTCTGTCCCTCTCTTTCTGACGCATTTCGCTTAGCATAATATTTTCCATGTAGTACCACTTGTATGTAAATTTCATGATTTCATTTTTTCTAACTGCTACATAGTACTCCATTGTGTAGATGTACCAAAGTTTCTTTAACCAGTCATCTGTTCTCGGGCACTCAGGTTTTTTCCATATACTAGCTATTGTAAAGAGTGCTGCAATGAACAAACAAGTGCAGAAGTCACTTCGACTATACTTTTTAGCCTCTCCGGGGTATATTCCCAGGAGTGGTATTGCTGAGTCAAATGGGAGCTCAATTTCTAATTTTTTGAGAGTCGTCCATACTGTTTTCCAAAAGGGTTGAACCAGTCGGCATTCCCACCAGCAGTGAAGGAGGGTCCCTTTCTCGCCACATCCACGCCAACACAGGTTGCTTTTGTTCTTTTGAATGTGGGCCAGTCTCTGTGGTGTGAAATGATATCTCATTGTTGTTTTGATCTGCATCTCCCTGATGATTAATGATGTAGAGCATTTTCTCATAGGCCTGTTAGCCATTCGGATTTCTTCTTTGAGAAAGACTCTCTTCATTTCGTTGCCCCAGTTTTTCATGGGGTTGGATGATTTCTTCTTGTGGAGTTCAACCAGTACTTTGTATATCCTTGATGTCAATCCCTTGTCGGATGTGTATTTGGGGAATATCCTTTCCCATTCTGTAGACTGTCTTTGTATCTTGGTCACTGTTTCTTTTGAGGTTCAGAAGCTTCTTAGTTTAAGATAGTCCCATTTGTCTATCTCTGTTTTCACTTGTTTGGCCAGTGGCGTGACATCTTTGAAGATACCATTAGCTTCAATGTCATGGAAGGTTTTGCCAACTTTGTCTTCAATGTACCTTATGGATTCTGGTCTGATGTTGAGGTCTTTAATCCATTTTGATCTTACTTTTGTACATGGTGTTAGGCAGAGATCTAAGCCCAGTTTTTTGCATGTAGTCATCCAGTTTTACCAGCACCATTTGTTAAAAAGGCTTTCCTTACTCCACTTCGCATTTCTTGCCCCTTTATCAAAGATTAGATGATCATATGTTTGAGGGAAGATGTCAGTATATTCAACCCTGTTCCATAGGTCTGCAAAAGCTCTGCCTTTGTTCCAGTACCATGCTGTTTTGATTATTACTGCTTTGTAGTAGAGTTTGAGGTTCGGGAGGTTAATTTCTCCCATTTTCTTTTTTCCAAGAACTGCGTTAGCTATTCGAGGGGGCTTATTGTTCCATATAAATTTCAGGAGTTTGCTCCATTTCCTTGAAGAATGTCATGGGTATCCTAATAGGGATCGCATTGAATTTGTACAGTGCTTTGGGAAGTATTGCCATTTTGACAATATTAATTCTCCCGATCCATGAACAGGGGATATTTTTATATTTCCTCGAGTCCTCTTTTATTTCAAGAAGCAGCGTTTTGTAGTTTTCTTTGTACAGGTCCTTTACTTTCTTAGTTAAATTAATTCCTAGGTAGTTGATTTTCTGATGTACAATTGCGAATGGGATTGTTTTCTTCATGTCATTTTCTTCTCTCTCACTATTTGCATATAGGAAAGCCATGGACTTTTGTGTATTGATTTTATAGCCTGCAACTTTACTATACAAGTCTATCATTTCTAGGAGTTTCTTGGTAGAGGTTTTAGGGTACTCTAAGTATAGTATCATATCATCTGCGAATAGTGAGAGCTTGATTTCTTCCTTTCCTATTTGGATGCCCTTAGTCTCTTTTTCTTGCCTAATTGCTATTGCTAGTATTTCCAGCACTATGTTGAACAGTAGTGGAGATAGTGGGCATCCTTGTCTTGTCCCTGATCTTAGGGGAAAGGCTCTGTTTTTCCCCGTTGAGGATGATGCTTGCTGTAGGCTTGTGGTAGATGACTTTAACTATATTGAGGAAAGTCCCCTCTATCCCCATTTTGGCAAGGGTTTTCATCATAAACGGGTGCTGGATCTTGTCAAATGCTTTCTCTGCACCTATTGATATGATCATATGATTTTTATCTTTTCTTTTGTTGATATGATGGATTACGTTGATTGATTTCTGAATGCTAAACCATCCTTGCATCCCCAGAATGAATCCCACTTGGTCATGGTGTATGATCTTTTTGATGAGTAGTTGAATTCTATTTACTAGTATTTTGTTGAGAATCTTCGCATCCATGTTCATCAGGGATATCGGCCTGTAGTTTTCTTTTTTGGTGGTGTCTTTGTTTCTTTTGGTATTAGAGAGATATGGGCTTCATAGAAACTGTTTGGGAGAGTTTCTGTTTTTCCAATTTCCTGGAAAAGCTTGAGAAGGACTGGCAGTAGGTCCTCTTTAAATGTTTGGAAAAATTCGCTAGTGAATCCATCTGGACCTGGGCTTTTGTTTTTGGGAAGACTTTTGATTACAGTTTCAATTTCCTTGATGTTAATAGGTCTATTCAGGTATTCCATATCTTCTTGACTCAGCTTTGGGAGATTATAGGAATCCAGGAATTTATCCATTTCTTCTAGATTCTCTTGTTTCGTGGCATACAGACTTTCAAAGTAGTCTCTGATGATCTTTTGAATTTCTTTGGTTTCTGTTGTGATATCCCCATTTTCACTTCTTATTCGGTTTATTAGGGTTCTCTCTCTCTGTTTCTTTGTGAGTGTTGCTAGTGGTTTATCTATCTTATTTATTTTCTTGAAGAACCAACTCTTAGTTTCATTGATCTTTCGGATTATTTCTTTGGTTTCCATGTCGTTGATTTCTGCTCTAAGTTTTATGATTTCTTTCCTTCTGCCTACTTTGGGCTCCTTCTGTTGATCCTTTTCTAGGATCTTGAGCTGTGAAGTCAAGTTGTTTATGTGCATCCTTTCTTCCATCTTGAGGTATGCTTGCATAGCTATAAATTTTCCCCTTAATATGGCTTTAGCTGCATCCCATAAATTCTGGTAGCTTGTGTCTACATTCTCATTTGTTTCCAGGTACCTTTTGATTTCATCCTTGACTTCCTTCCTAACCCACTCGTTGTTTAGCATTGAGTTGTTTAGTTTCCAGGTGTTTGATTTGGTTCTCCGTGTCTGTGTGTGATTCACTTCTATCCTCAGTGCTTCGTGGTCTGAAAGGATTGTTGATACTATTTCTATCTTCCTGATTTTATTGAGGTATGTTTTGTGGCCTAGCACATGGTCTATTCTGGAAAATGTTCCATGCGCACTGGAGAAAAATGTGTATTCTTTCTTTTGGGGGTGTTAAGCCCTGTATAGGTCTATAAGTCCTTTCTCTTCTATTTCTTCATTCAAAGCCAATGTTTCCTTGCTGAGTTTTGTTCTTGTTGATCTATCCAGAGGTGATAAGGCGATGTTGAAGTCTTCAACTACTATTGTGTTGCTAGCAATGTCCTCCTTAAAATCTGTTAGCAGTTGTTTTAAGTATCTAGCTGTTCCTTCATTAGGTGCGTATCCATTTAAGAGTGTTATTTCTTCCTGTTGTACGTATCCCTTGATGAAGAGAAAATGGCTTTCGCTGTCCCTTCTAATCTTTTTCAGCCTGAAATTAATGTTGTCGGATACTAGTATGGCCACCCCAGCTTTTTTAAGGTAGCTGTTTGCTTGTAGGACTGTTTTCCATCCTTTAACTTTGAGTCTGTGTTTGCTCTGAATGTTCAGATGAGTTTCTTGTAGACAGGAGAATGTTGGTTTCAGTTTCTGGATCCATTTTGCCACTCTGTGTCCCTTGGTAGGTGCATTTAGACCATTGACATTAAGGGAGATTATTGTCATGGGGTTTTGTGTGCCATCTTTCTGTAGGAGTTGGTTGTGTTTATACGTGTTTTCCTTCTTATCTTACAGGAGCCCCTTTAGTCTTTCTTTTAGATTTGGTTTTGAGTCTATGAAGTTCCTCAGCTGTTGTTTATCTACAAAGTGGTGTATTGTTCCATCGAATTTGAGTGAGAGTTTAGCTGGATAGAGTATTCTTGGTGGCATTCATTTCATTGAGTTTTTTTCACTATATCCCACAATTGCCTTCGGGCTTGGAGGGTTTCCTCTGATAGGTCTGCTGTGAATCTAAGGGGTGCTCCTTTGTATATAATTTCCTTCTTTGACCTTGCTGCTTGTAATATTGTGTCTCTGTCCACAGCGTCTATCGTTCTGACTATGATATGCCTTGGGGTGTTTTTTCTGGGGTCTCTTTTAGCTGGTACCCTTCTGGCTCCTTGGATCTGGATGTCTGCCTTCCTTAACTCTGGGAACTTTTCAGCAATGATTTCTTTGACTGTAGCTTTTCATTGGGGTTGTCTCCCTGTCCTTCTGGTACTCCAATGATTCTAATGTTGTTCCTCTTGGCGTCATCCCCTAGGTCTCTGATTCTCCTTAGAGCCATTTTGAGGTCTTTTCGTATTGCTTCTTGTTTCCTATTGGATTTCTGTTGCTCATCTTCAGCTCGCTGATCCTCTCTTCAGCTGCACTTATACTGTTGCTAAGGGCACTTACTTTTTAACTTCATCTACTGAATCCTTTATTTGTGACACTTCTTTTTGTAGCTTTTTAATTTCTGCCCTCATTTCTTCCTGTATTTTCTTGAGTATCTGTTCTATTGTTTCTTTCATTTCTTCTTTTAGTTTTCTGGATATCTCTTCCATTGATTCTTTGAGTAAATCCTTGAACACCCTCTGCATTTCATCTTGGAATTCTTTATCGAAAAGAGCATAATTGTGGACAACCTCGGTTGAGGATTCGGGATTCTTTCCTTCGTATTCTCCTTGTAGTGGAGATTTGCACTGTTTCTTCATGCTGTTTTGGTTGCCTAGAGGGAGAACCCTGAAATCACAGGTACTGTTCCCTCTTATGGTGGGAAAGGATTTTGGATAAGGTTGGTCGATGATAGCCACCCTTCTCCCCTTTCTAGAATCCGACCTTCTTCTCAATCAGGTGTTATTCTTTGTTTTATAACCGACATTGAGTGCAACTTTGGAGGAGGTGCTTTTTTTAGTATTGAGCTTGAAGAGTTCATTTCATACAGGTCTTTTGTTAGAAATGGAGTAGGCGAGTGGGATGATGTTGTATTGTAGTAGAGGTGGTCAGAAATTTTTGGTCAGTATTAGGCGACAAGATGTGGGATGAAAGTCCTGAGTGCTTGGATTGGGAAATATAACTGTGGCGGCATAAGAGGCTGCCCGCCAGAAAGAAGGCCACGCCCACTTCTGGGAGGCCACGCCCCCTGACCGGCCCAAGGTCACACCTGTAGGGGAGGAGCCGATTAGGTAATGGACTGTCCCACAGAGCTCAGCTGTCTCCCGCTGGGAATGTGGGGTTCGGTTGAAAAAGGCAAGTGGCTGGGGAGGAGGAGTGGCTCCCGGCTTGGGCACCCCCTACACACCTGGAGGGTAGGGGCTGATTAGGTGATGGACTGTCCCACGGAGTGCAGCTGTCCCCCGCTGGGAATGTGGGGTTCGGCAGGAAAAGGCGCATGGCTGGGGGGGAGGAGTGGCTCCTGGCTTGGGCATCCCCTACACACCTGGAGGGGAGGGGCCGATTAAGTGATGGACTGTCCCATGGAGCGCAGCTGTCCCCCGCTGTCTCTTCCCCAATTTTAAATTACACTATAAAGTCATAGAAATCAATACTGGAATAAAGACAGACTATCATACCAATAGAACAAAATTGAGAGCAGAGAGACAGATCCTTAGCTATACAGATAGCTAATATTTGACAGACGAAAGAATTTGAGCAATAGCACAGCGGGTAGAGCGTTTGCCTTGCAAGCAGCCAACATGGCCGACCGGAGTTAGATTCCTCCACCCCTCTCGGAGAGCCCGGCCAGCTACTGAGAGTATCTCGCCCGCACGGTAGAGTCTGGCAAGCTCCCTGTGACGTATTCGATATGCCAAACACAGTAACAACAAAGTCTCCAATGGAGACGTTACTGGGCCCACTCGAGCAAATCGATGATCAACGGGAGGGCCTTTACCTTTACCTTTAAAGAATTTGAAGTAAAATTAGTAAAGTCTCTTGAACAAAAGGTATTGGGAAAACTGGCCAGTCACATGTGGGGGAAAAAAACTCAGGCCCCTATTTCAAACCATGCACAAAAGTCAAGTCAAATGAAGTAAAAATCTCAATTATCAGATTGAAATCTGTAAATTAGAGTGAATAACACATAGCTGAATCATTCATGACATTGGATCTAGATCACCTTCAATGCCATTGGCCAAACAGAAGCAAAGACAAATGGGATTACATTAAATTATGAAACTTATGTACCACAGAAGAAACAATGATCATAAAGACACCCCATGGACTGGAAGAGGATTAATATCTGAGATACATAAAGCACTTGAAAACTTAAGAAAAACATTTAGTTGTGGGGATCAGTTCTCTGGCTGTGTTGCCTTTGACCCCCGCAGTGTGTATTCAAGTCCCATATATGAGGGCCATGTGGGGTGGACACAGGAAGTCGGTGTGGGGTTAAATTATGTACATGGGAAAATGGAAAATATCATTAGCAATATTGTAAATCACAGTATCCCAATCAATTTTAAAAACTTAATTTTTTTAAAAAAAGGGGGCTGAAGAGATAGTACAGTAAGTAGTGTGCTTGCCTTGCACGCAGCTAATCTGTTTGACCCCTGAAACACCATATAGTTTCCTGAGTACCACCAGGATTAAACTCTGAGTGCAAAGACAGGAGTAAGCCCTGAGCACTTCCAGGCATGGTCTCAAAACCTAAACAAATAAAATAAAACAAGAGAATAACTAGGGGAAAAGGTCAACTCCATCAAAAACGGGGGGCAAAGATGAACAGACATCATAGAAGAAGACACACGGATGACCAACAAATCAAAGGGGAAATTCTCTGCCCCACTTATCATCAAAGATATGCAAGTCAAAGTAGTGAGATATCACCTCATACCAGTGAGATTTGCACACATGAAGAACAAAAGAACCAGTGCTGGCATGGATATAGGGAAAAGGAACACTCACCCACTACTGATGGGAATGTTAACTGGCTCCACCTCTTGAAAAATAATATGCATATTTCTAAAGAAACTGGAATATTGAGTTCCCACACAATGCAAAAATGTCAGTTCTCAGCACCCCAAAACATTATTTTGAAAAAACAGTGTGCCCCTATGCTCATGGCAGCTATAGTCACAATAGCGAAGATTTGGAGGCAATCCAAGTGTTGAAGAACAGATGACTGGGTAAAGAAACTATGGAAGACAATGGAATACCAGTTAGTTATAATTTGCTCCTACATGGATGGATCTGAAAAAGACATCAGTCAGAAGGAGAGAAACAGAAACATAATAATCTCTCTCAAATGTGGGATGATAAATGTAGTAAGGCAAATACAAATGGCCAGCAGTAAAGGTACATGAGAAGTGATCCACAAAACTTAGCTTGGCATGAGGCGGGGGGCTGTTGTGGGGGTGGGGAGAGACTGAGATAATGGTAGAGGGAAGCAGAAACCTGTCTGGAGGTTAACAGACGCCCCTGTGGATGAGAGCAGACACCTGTGTGGAGAGGAGCAGACACAGAGTGTGTGGAGGGGAGCAGATGCCCATGTGGAGGGGAGCAGACAGTGTGTGGAGGTGAGCAGACACTGAGTGTATGGAGGGGAGCAGATGCCTGTGTGGAGGGGAGCAGATGCCTGTGTGGAGGGGAGCAGACACCCGTGTGGAGGAGAGCAGACGCTGAGTGTGTGGAGGGGAGCAGACGCCCATGTGGAGGGGGGCAGATGCCCTGTGTATAGAGTGGAGAAATGCCCATGTGGAAGATGACTGTATGCACAGAACAGAACTGTAAATCATGGTGCCTCAAATAAAACTTCAAAAACAAGCAGTTGGGAAGATTTGTGGGTCCTGGGTTTGCTCATCCCTGACAGACAGAATTTCAGTGTTTCCTTTCTGGCCTAGCAGAGCCCAAGACTTTACCTTCTCTGTCAGGCCCTTAAGTTCTGAGAAAGTAAAATTTAGAGGGAGGTTTGAGGGCCTGAGAAAAGGAGGAACAAAATGAAGGAACAAAAATCAGTGTCCGGACTAAAATGAGGGGGTGAGTAAGGCCATCGGACTCCCCAGTGTGTCATTTCCCTGGACTTGGGTAAAGCACACTTCCCAATGCACACCCACACCCTCCGCTCCCAGGAGAGTCCATGCACAGCAGGCTCTCATCATTCTACACTATGAGCATGAAAGGCTGGTTGCAGTACCGCGGGCATGTGTTTATTTGTGACTATTGAAAATCTGACTTCCTAGCAATGAAAACGTTAATCAAATATATAAATAATTTAATTGGAGGGAAAATAATGCATGATTAAATTCCAAACTAATCCAACACAAAGACATGCAATTTGCCAGAGGCCCAAGCAACAGAAAGAGATAGATGATGTGAATTAGCACGCTCTAGACCAACTTTTCCTGCAACGCCTCTGAACTGTCCTGTCTGAAGGGACAGAGCAGTGAGGCCAGAACCAGCAGCTCCCAAAGAAAGGCTAGTTCTATCAATAAGCTTCCCGAGGAGCCTGTTCCTGAGGTTTCCAATAGACATCCTAGGCACTCGCATCAACTTGCTGTTGAAACAGTTAAAACCTACCAGAAGTCCATAACAAAACTAGTATTTTGTCAATATGACCTTGTTTGCAGCAAAATGAACCCAAGTCAAGACTCTGCATGTCTTTCATCCCATGGTGCGGGTGCTCTGGGAGCACAGAGAAAGGTGGGAAGAACCACGTGGGTGACTTGGCCTCGAGGAAGCGTGTGGCACCTTTTCCTTTCTCTCCAGCAGGGCAACCCTGCTTCTGCAACACAAGAATAGACTTCCATTTACATAAAAATTTCATGATTTCATCTCTCCAAACAGCTGCATAGTATTCCATTGTGTAGATGTACCAAAGTTTCTTTAACCAGTTGTCTGTTCTCGGACACTTGGGTTGTTTCCAGATTTCAGCTTTCGTGAATAGTGATGCAATGAACATATAGGTACAGATGTCATTTCTACTGTGCTTTTTTGCATCCTCGAGATATATTCCCAGAAGTGATATTGCGGAGTCATATGGAAGCTCAATTTCTAGTGTTTGAAGGTCCACCCATATTTTTTTCCAGAAAGGCTGGACTAGTGGGCATTCCACCAACAGTGAAAGAGCGTCCCCTTTCCCCCACATCCACGTCAGCACTGGTTGCTTTTGTTCTTTTGAATGTGTTCCAGTCTCTGTGGTGTGAGGTGAAGTCAGAAAGAGAGGGACAGACATAGAAGGAGTACATTCATTTGTGGAGTATAAAACAACATAACATGAAGCTGACACCTAAGGACAGTAGATACACAGGATAGATAGATTGTTCCATAGCTGAAACCTGCCTCATGAGTGAAGGAGAGAAGGCAGCTGGAATAGAGAAGGGATCACTAAGAAAATAATGGCCTGAGAAACCAGTCGGAATAGGAGATGTGTGCTGAAAGTAGATAAAGGACCAAATATGATAACCTCTCAGTGTCTATACTGCAAACCATAATGCCCAAAAGTAGAGAGGGGGTGAGCTGGAGCGATAGCACAGCAGATAGAGTGTTTGCCTTGCACGCGGCCAACCTGGGTCAATTCCCAGCATCCTATATGGTCCCCTGAGCACTTTCAGGAGTAATTCCTGAGTACAGAGCCAGGAATAACCCCTAAGCATTGCCAGGTGTGACCCCAGAAGAAAAAAAAGCAAACAAGCAAAAACCAATAGTAGAGAGAGAGTATGGGGAATACTGTTTGCCATGGAGGCAGGGGGAGGGTGGGAAAGGGGAGGGGTATACCAGGGTGGTGGGGAATGTGCACTGTTGGAGGGATGGGTGTTTGATCATTGTGTGATTGTAACCCAAACACTCCACTACCGACACTACCTCCACTACCCAGCCGCCGTCACACTCCAGGACGCTTTCCGGACCCGCAAAGCGGCCACATGACACATCATAAGACACTAAATACCCATCTTCCAGAATTGCCATATCATATTTGATAGGGTTCAAATATGATAACACCTACGAGGGTGATTAGAGGTTGCCCCAAAAGCCTCTATCCCTCTCGGAAAGACTGGCAAGCTACCAAGAGTATTCCGCCCGCATGGCAGAGCCTGGCAAGCTATCCATTGTGTATTCAATATGCCAAAACCAGTAATTACAATGGGTCTCATTCACCTGACCCTGAAGGCTTCACCGACATGGCAGCATTGAGAAGGATGAGAAAGGAGAGGCCGATAAAATCTCAAGGCCGAACTAGGCTGCCACAATGAAGGAAGACAAAAATGATCGTCTGTACTTTCAATGCATGTACGCTAGCATCAGATGCATCCATTGAGGACCTTATGGTACAAGCGCGAAAGATCAAGTACGACATCATTGGTCTGACCGAGATAAGAAGGCACCAATCTCATCATGCCGTTTTTGACACTGGAGAAGAATTGATCCTTGGAGCATGCGATAAAAGAGGTGTCGGAGGCATCGGTGTCCTTGTCAACACAAACTTGGCCATGAACATTGATTCATTCGAATGCCTAACAACCCAAATCAGACGTTTACATTTGAATAGATGTGGCTCGCTGCCGGCAGTTTCTATCTTCGTTGTCTATGCACCAACATCTAATTATGATGAAGGAGAAATTGAGAAGTTCTACATGGAGCTGGAGAAGTTCTATAAAGAAGACCACACCTTCTACAAGATCAATGTGGGTGATTTTTTTTTATTAGTGAAACATCATGAGGTACAGTTATAGACTTATAAATGTTTGTGCTTGGGTTTCAGTTATAAAATGATCAAGTACCCATCCCTCCACCAGTGCCCATCCTCCACCACCACGGGTCGCAGCATCCCCCCCCCCCATCCCCCATCCCTCCCATCCCACCCTGTCTCTGTGGCAGGGTATTCCCCCTTGTTCTCTCTCTCTTCTTTTGGGTATTGTGTTTTGCAAGAGAGGCACTGAGTGGCAATCATGTTTGGTCTATAGACTACTTTTAGCATGCTTCTCCCACCCTAGGAGGGTCCTCACAACACCCTTTATTTGGTGCTCTCTTCTCTATCTGAGCTTCCTTTTCACCTAGCATGTGTGGCTAGCCTTCAAGTCATGGAGCAAAATTCCTGGTACTAATCTCAGCCATTCCTGGGTGTTAGTCTCCCTTTTTGTTGCTTTATGTTCCCCAGATGAATGCAATCTTTCTGTGTCTATCCCGCTCTTTCTGACTCATTTCACTTAACATGATACTTTCCATGTAGTACCACTTGTATGTAAATTTCATAACTTCATCTTTTCTAACAGCTACATAGTACTCCATTGTGTAAATGTACCAAAGTTTCTTTAACCAGTCATCTGTTCTCAGGCACTCAGGTTTTTTCCAGATTCTGGCTATTGTAAAGAGTGCTGCAATGAACAAACAATTGCAGATGTCACTTCGACTATACCTTTTTGCCTCTCTGGGATATATTCCCAGGAGTGCTATAGCTGGGTCAAATGGCAGATCAAATTCTAATTTTTTGAGAATCATCCATATTGTTTTCCAAAAGGGTTGGACCAGCCGGCATTCTCATTGTGGGTGATTTTAATGCCAAGATAGGACCAAGAAGATCAGCTGAAAAACTTCACATCGGGACCCATGGCCTTGAATGGAACGAACAGGGTGAGAGACTGTCTGAGTTCATCATGTCGACCAAGACCATCCACGGTAACTCACAGTTCCAGAAGGCCTAATCTAAACGTTGGACATGAGAGTCTCCCGGTGGACGATTCCACAACGAAATAGACAACATCATATTCAATCGACGGTTTTGCCTGACCAATATCGCTGTTGTTCCTAAATTCCAAACGGGATCGGACCACCGTCTCCTTCGTGCAAAATTCTACTTCACAGAGCGGAGAGAAAGGGCTGCAAAGTTTAAAAAGACAACTCCCAGAACGACCACCAACTGGGAACTCTTTGGCACTATTGCGGCAACATGGGAAGATGCCATTGTTGACAACATTGACGAGGAATATGATCAACTGGTTCAGCACCTCCATGAATGTGCGAGGAGCGCCAAGAGAGAGATAGCCACAAAAAACCGCCTGTCTTCGAAAACTCTTGAGCTTATTCGCCAATGTGGTTTGGCACATGCCTCAGGCAACCACAAGCAAATGTCCGAGCTCGCAAAGCAGTGCAGAGATGCGATCAAGGAAGACCTCAAAGAGAGAAGAGCAGAAGTGCTGGTAGATGCGGCAGAAGCCGGGAAAAGTATTCATAATGCCCGCCTGTCCTTCGCCAACTACAAGACCAAGATTAGTGCCCTCCGATGTCCTGATGGATCTATCACATCTTCCAGAATGGCAATGGAGAAGATCATCCTTGGCTTCTACTCAAATCTCTTCTATAGCCATGTCCACTTGCCGACATACCAAATTCCACAGGATGGATATGTCATTCCCAATGTTCTCCCTTCCGAAATCTGACACGCCATTTCGTCAGCAAAGGAACGAACAGCACCCAGCCCAGACAAGGTCAGACCTGAACACCTGAAGAACCTGCTATCGGTACTCATCAATACAGTGGCTCGGCTCTTCATACACTACCTGTCTGAATGCAAGTTTCTGTCCCAGTGGAAAACCAGCAGGACTGTACTACTGTTCAAGAAGGGAGATATCCATGACATTGGCAACTATCGCCCCATCTGCCTATTGTCTGTCATCTACATAGTGTTCACTCGAGTCATCCTAAATCGGATTGGCAGAACACTAGATGAAAGACAACCATGCGAGCAAGTCGGGTTCCATAAAGGATTCAGCACCATCGATCATATCCACACGATAACCAAGCTCATTGAGGTTTCTCAGGAGTTCAAGATGCCGCTCTGTCTAACGTTCATTGATTTAAAGAAGGCCTTTGATTCTGTTGAGACGGAAGCGGTCATTGAAGCCCTAGCCAATCAGGGCATTCAAGCCCAATACATCAAGATCCTCCGTGAGCTGTATTGCGGATTCACTACCAGGATCTCACCATTCTACAAAGAAGTAATCATCAATGTCAAGAGAGGGGTTTGGCAGGGTGATACCATTTCACCGAAACTCTTCAGTGCCACCCTCAAGAACATCATGCGACGACTGGAATGGGAAGGAATGGGAGTGAAGATAGATAGCCGGCAACTACACCACCTCTGCTTTGCTGATGACATTGTTTTAATAACACCAAACATCAGCCAAGTGGCACAAATGCTGGCCGACTTCGACCGTGAGTGTGGAAATATCGGTCTACAGCTGAATCTTATGAAGACAATGTTTATGAGAAACAGCCTTGTTCCTGACGCCCCATTCGCTCTCAACAGAACGACCATCTCTGAATGCAACAGCTATGTGTACCTAGGTCGAGAAGTCAACATGACAAATGACCTGGCACCCGAGCTACACAGGAGGAAGAGAGCGGCTTGGAATGCCTTCAAGACCGTTGAAGAAATAGCTAAGAGGACGAAGAACCTCCGGCTCTGGGCACATCTCTTTGATTCCACTGTTCTTCCTGCATTAACATATGCCTCAGTGACCTGGGCCCTACACAAACAGGATGAGAAAGCTATTCGTGTCTCCCAAAGAGGAATTGAAAGAGCTATGCTTGGAGTATCACGTTTCATTCAAATGAGAGAAAGAATCTGGAGTTCCGACCTCCGTCGACGATCAAGAATCAGGGATGCTGTCTCGTTTGCCAAGGTGTCAAAAATCAGATGGGCTGGTCACGTAATGAGATTTAAAGATGACTGCTGGACTAGAGCTGTTACCGACTGGATTCCACGGGATGTCAAAAGACCGCGTGGCCGCCCATCTACCAGATGGTCAGACTTCTTCATCAAGATCATGAACGATCGGTTTGAGGCTCTTCATGTTCCTAGAGTGAACAGATGCCATTGGGCTACACTAGCAAGCGACAGGGACAAATGGAGACATTACTGGCGCCCGCTCGAGCAAATCGACGACTAATGGGAAGTCAAGTGATCAAGTGAACCCAAACATGAAAGCTTGTAACTATCTCATGGTGATTCAATGGTCACGGTCCTCTCGTTATTCATCGATTTGCTTGTGCGGGCCCAGTAACATCTCCATCATGAGACTTGTTACTGTGTTTGGCATATCCCGAATATGTCACGGGTAGCTTGCCAGGCTTTGCTCTGTGGGCGAGATACTCTCGGTAGCTTGCCAGGTTCTCCGAGACGGGCAGAGGAATCGAACTCGGGTCAGCCATGTTGGCTGCATGCAAGGCAAATGCCTTACCCGCTCTGCTATCGCTCCAGCCCATGGTGATTCAATAAAATTAAAAAAAAAAAAGAATAAAGACTTCAGGAAAGCAGAGAAAGTGATGCTTTCCCTGGTAGGAAAATGGAAGCTCACAATTAACTACACTGAGCTAATCAGGGTCTTTTCCACTTGCTTCATTACTTTACTTCAAGTCTAGAACAGGCAGCTTTTCATCAGTGGAATTCCTATGCCATCAGATTAAGTGCATGCATGCAGTATATCTATCCTCAGAGCTCATAGGTCTCCAAAGAAGGCTGCTACTCAGGCAGTACATGAACCTTGGAATCACACTTTTCTCTCTTTTCCAGCTCCTGCTCCCTGAGCCATGATCCCAACTAACCTTCTTATAAAGGTTAGTTACTTTTCTAAGAGTTCTGTACTGTTACTGTTCTTTAGAGGTGAAAGTATCCCCCATCCCCAGTGACCTCCAGAATGAGACCACAGAATGACTCAAAGATGTGTGGGAAAGTTTTACTCAAACTCTACTGGATTAATATGTTCACTAACTGACAAGCACCTTGCCATTTCAAACCTTTCACTCCTAAATTAGCTAGCTTCTTAACATCAAGAAAGTACATTCCTTCCACTGTTGTGATGAAATGATTACTCTGAGCACACCTAAAAACAGTGAGGGCACAGGATGTGACAAAACGTCATGTGCAGCCAATATCCCATGGCTCCTTTGCATAAACATTACCCCCAATATTTCTGTATGTACTTTTTCCTCAAACAATGTAAGTTAATTTTTTTAAATCAACCTAAAAGGTTTCTACATAAAATGCTGCCAGGCTTTTCAGAGCATAGGGTGCACAGAAAGGCAAAGTGTACGGTCTAGAACAGAATAGAACTCAGGTTAATATGTCTTCTCTCCAATCACAAACACCCATGTGTATACACAAATACCCACACACAATCACACGCACATACATATAACATGACCAGTTAATATAAATGAAAAGGACTTGGGAGGTAGTAAATTTCATCTATGAATACCCAAGGCAACATAATGGATTATGGAGTGGCAGGTGGAGTGGCTGGAGTCTGGGTTCCAGAACCAGGAGCTGCCTGCCAGACTTTCACTTGAACTTCTGGTTCCCACCCATGCTACATTCCTCATATCCTGACGCATGAACATGATTGCTACTGAGATGCCATTTGTAAAGGAAAGGAGAGTCAAGGAAGGGGGTTCAAGTTCAGAGTATATGTGAGACTGTGGGTCCCATTGCCATCACTGCCAGGAGTGGCACTCACAACAGTGAAATATGAATAAAGGAAAGAAGAACAGCAATGGATATTTCCTTCCTCGGACACCAACTTAGAAATGATGACTCCCTTGCAAATCTCTTCAATTGCAACCAAATTAACTCACAAATAACACCCAAGTAAACACATTTAACAATGCTCACTAATTTAAAACTTCTAAATATTTGCTAAAGAATACATTATAAAATTTTACTTTGGCAAATGATGAGATATAAACAACAAAACAATTTTCAGAAAGTTCAGTTTTTATTGAAAGGATCTTATGTTAGAAAGCCATCATTATTTCTCCTAGTTTAGAGACATATCTGAATATGGAAAATAATTTAGAATCAATTAAGATGTAATTTACATAAACAGAACTGAGAAAAATACTAAAATGTTTTAATGTAGAAGAAAAGAATCTACAAGAATCTCTGTAAACTCTCCCTCTGGAAGCATGCATTTTCCTTCTTGGTTTCTATATTATTTGATACATGTAACATTTGGGGAAAATATTCTGTTGTAAAAATTTTAAATCTGTCAGGACAGGATTCTGTTAGATTTGATTTCTAAAGGTTTGAATAGGCAAAAGCAGAATAAAGGCAGAAATCTCAGACTATCAGGCTAAAACAAATCCTGAATGTCAATAAGCACTTCAGTTTTAGAGCAATAAAATAATTTAAAATAAATTTGGTGGCATCCATAAACCTTCACAATAGAGCATTTGAAAAGTTGTAACAGCTGTGCTGGGATGCAGGGGGTCGTGGAGATATCTTTACCAGAACTTGACAAAGTTTTTCAATTCATGATGGCTAATAATATCTCAGTAATCATGCATCCTTCAGTTTTCTGATGAAATATAAAATTATTAGATAAACATCAAAAGACTGCATATGTATAATATTCTCCTATTGATAAAATATTTCACCATCTCTTATTTGTGAATATTCAAAATTAGATGAGATTGAAAAATACTTAGTAGTTGTGAAGAATACAGTAGTTATGTAAATTGTGATAGGTATAATGCCTTAGAAAAATTATTTTCTTTTATGGTTAATAAAGGTCAAATTCTTATTTTTTATTAAACTTTGTTTTTAATAGATCTAAAATTCTGTGACAGATTTTTGGCCAAGCTATTTCCATAAAAAAGTACTGATTTTAAAACTAATAACTTAAACTCTCCCCTCCCCAACACACACATAAAACAAATGGCCCACAAAACATTTTCGTTTCCTTTTGAAGGTTTTATGATGCATTACTATCATTAACCCATCTTTTACTATTAAATTTAGATGGTCAATTGAGACAAAGTGTTCTGAGACTGTTCTTCCACCACTGATTAAGATTGGGGTGGCAGGAATGGGAGAGAATATCCACCTGGTCTTCTGGGCAGACTGGCCACCATGCCCACTCCAGCTGCCTTCCTGTCCACTCCTCTGATGATGCTACAGCAACAGTGGCCCCTCATCATGAACAGCAGAACCACCCAGAGGAGGGCAGTCAGAGAAGCTTTCAACACACACAGTGTGCCAGGCATCGCAGCAAACGCTTTGAGAAGGTAAATGCTTGGATGAAAGGATTACCAATGTTGGGTTCAGAAACTAGAAATTAACTCAAAATAGCACTCTCAGGCCACCACAAGCTGGACACGTGTTCCAATGCAATGGAACTTCATCACCCTTCTCATTTCAAAACAAAAGTGTCTAAGATTTATAAGAAAAAACCAACCAAATTCATCCAAAAGAGGGGAAAGAGATGAACAGAGACAGCCTCAAAGAAGACATATAGGAACTCAGGAGGTGTGTGGAATATTCCCTCTCATCAGGGAAATGTGAATCAAACAAATGGAATGAGCGATATCCCCTCATATTCACAAAACTAGCGGACATCCCAAAGAGAACAGCGTAGAGCCTCCTGCCCCCGCGCCTGGCTGTCCTCGCCGGGGCCCCTTGGAGGGGAGCGGGTTGAGTTTCCCTCCCCACCCCGACCAGGGCTCGGGCAGCTGAAGACCTCCAGAACCAGCCACCACCATGCTGAGACCACTCTCCGCACACATGAAGGTGCTGGCAGAGGAACAAGGGCATGCGGATCAGGGCTGAGCATCCTCCACCCAGATCCTCCAAATTCCAGTAGGCAGGTGTCACACCCACCAACTGGCCCCCTGGCGCCGTGTAATCCCATCAACGGCCAAGACCCAGAGACTATAAAACTCAGCTCCCGCGGCCACACGATATCTTATTATCTCATTCCTACTTTGGACAAACTGGCAGTCAGAGTCTGGCAAATTCCCAGTGGCATACCCAATATGCCAAATACCAGTAACAGTGATGGGTCTCATTCTTCTAACTCTGAAAGAGCCTTGAATATGGCACTTTTTTAAAAATCTCAGGGCTAGGACAAAGGAGATGTTACGGGGGCCTGCTCAAGTCAATCGACGAATAACAGGATGGTCGTGATTGTCGTAATCCAAAAGAGCAAGAAGAACCTGCGCTGGTGTTTATATGGGGAAAAGAGACCCTCACTCACTGTTGCTGGGAGCATCAACTGATCCTGCTTCTTAGGAAAACAACATGGACACTCAAAAAGGAAGAATTCAGCTTCCATATGACCCAGAAATTCCACTTATGGGTATATATCCCAAGGGTCCAGAGCTATTCAGAAAAGACTTTTGCACTTCCTGTGTTCATTGCAGCACTTTTTACAATAGCCAAAATAGTAGAAACATCTCAAGTGTCCAGGAACACATGACTAGATAAAGAAATTATGGTGCATATACACAGTGGAGTACTATTTAGTTATAAGAAAAGATGAAGTCATGAAATCTGCTGCTACGTGATGGAGCTGAAGGGTATCATGCTGAGAGAAGTGAGTTATGAGAGGGGCAGATAGCGATCTATCTCATATGTCGGACATAAGGAGCAAAGCAGGTGAATAACAAATGCACACAAGCAACAGACTCTGAGAATTAGGCTTTAATACGGAAGTCAGCATGACAGGCACAAGGGGAGGAGGTGGGGACACATGGCCGAGGGAGAGGGTGGTGGACTTGCTGGTGAGGGTGTCATGCTGGAGCACTTTGTGTATGAAGCCCTAACAGTTGCAGGATTGTAGTTCAAGGTTCCTAAAGTAATTTTTAATGACTTAAAAAAGTGCATAAAACTGCAGCACTGGAACATGCACCTTGGCATGTGCCCAGAAGCTGGGGGAGCTAGACACAAAGGCAAATAGGAGAAGCACCACGTGACCCACTGACATGGTGGTCCCGGAACAGGCAGATCTAGAGGGAGAAAGGAAGAGCACCCCAAAGCAAGGTGACTGATACACAAGGAAGCTTTAACTTTTGAGAAGAATTTTTAAACAAAATATAAATATGTGTTGTATGCCTAAACATTATTTATATTACTTAGGGGGAAAATCTCATTTTTGAGTTAAGGGCCTTTAATTCCTTTAAGGAATGGTAAAAGTGTGTTTTCTCTTAGTTTTGTTCTCCAAAGTCTAAGTCATTTTATAAAAACATAAATCTTCTCAGAAGCTTCCCTTACAGTTTAATAAAGTGGCTTTTGTTAAAGACCTTCTTAGAGTTTCTTCTCTAGGAGAGTGTAATTAAATCTTGCTGAGATTTTAAACAGAGATGTAAAGTGGTTTGATCACACCCTCCAAGCATTGTATGACTGTATTTACACTGTTTCTGAGTTATTGGGCACATTTGGGTTTTTCTTATTCTTTTAAATACCAACTTTTGTTTCCATCAAAATAGCAATAAAAACATAAGCTCTTCTCAGAAAGGGCTTAATTACCAAAAAGATACAAAAAGTAAAAACTTCATAGCATATAATTGTAAAAATTAAGAAACTAATTCTAAACAAGAAAAATTTAATTGTAAATTTAATCTTTAAGCATGGAATGAAATAGTTCATGATTTTTTCATCTATGTGGAAAATCTATCTCCAAAAAGGTATTGTCTAGTTCATTACATTGTACTGAACAAATTTACCAAACATGATATAAATACTTTCTGGCTCCAACTGTAGCTCGAAAGATGTAAGCTTCACTTTCCTGGTCCCCACTTGACACCCAGTCTAAAGAAATAGCCAAGGGCAGAGAGTCTAGGCAACTGACACAGAAGAATCATCTCACTTCAGGATCACATTTGTCAGGCAGTCCCAGGTGTGGGCCATTCTGCAGGTCCAGTGTCTCGGGAAGCATCTATCCATAGCAATCATATTGATCAGCAAATTTGATGTCAGAAGCAGAATTGTGTTCGAGAGCATTAAAATCCTCCAAGCTGATGGGCTTGGAAATCTGCCATGAAAACCCACGAAAATCAAGGAGGCTTGCTAGGCAGTTTCCCTGCAAGCAGCTACACCCTTCAACTCATTGTCAAAATGACCATTTCTTTTGTTATAAAACTTTGAAAGGTAAGTTGGATATGTACAACAATTATAACTATCACTGGACACTTATTTATGGAATGTTTAATGTTTTTAACACACACTCCTGGCTCAGGAAGAAAAAAAAAGGAAGATTCATTTTTAAAAAATCTTATACAAAAGTATACGCGAATGTTTTCTTTGGGGGAAGATTTAAATTCCATTTCCAGGAGCACTAATTGCTTGATAATTGTTATTATCATAATAATTAAGAGGCCTAAACATACATACATTTATCTCTGTGAAGAGCATAAACATATAGTGCAATTATTCAGAAAATTTAAAATGTAAGAGTGAAATAAAGATGAATTAAAGCTGAAATCTAACTTAGAATGTTAGGGTGTTCTCTGTTGTATAAAAAAAGCCATGGTCCCTCCACATTACTAGAACTGAATTCTGACTGTTACAACAATTAGTCCTTGAAGTTGCACACTATTTTCTAAGTTTTGACATAATTTTAATGATCAAAATACTTTTTAGAATAATAGCATATGGAATAAAGTAATATTATTATATTGTATTATAATGACATATCAACTGTAAGTCCAAATAATAAAATATATTTAAACTTAAAATGATCCATTTGAATAGATTAAAGGCAAAATTTTTAATTTGGGGGGGTCTCTGTGTCACACCTGACAGTGCTCAGGGCTTCCTACTGGCTCTGCACTTAGGGATCACTCCTGGGGGCTCTGGGGACCACCTGATGCCAGGGACAGAGCAGGTTCTCCCCTGTGCAAGACCAGCATACTACCTGCTGTACTATTTCTCTGGCCCCAAAGCAACAGGATTTTTTTCATTGTTTGTTCGTTAATATTTTTATTTAATTTTTTATTGAGATTCTGTGGTTTACAATGCTATGAATGGTTTCTCATGCACATAATTTCAACACTCCACACATCACAGTGTACCCCTCCCTCCCCCAAGAACTCCAATATCCCTCCTCCCAAACCTCCAGCCTGACTCAACTGTGTGAGTCAGTTCTCCTATTCTGCTGCCTTGGGCTCTCTGTTGCTCCCTCACTGTCTATCTTTAAGTCCCACTTATCAGAGATCATTCTGATTGACTTCATTTGGCATAGTATCCTCTAGTTCCATCCATGTTGCTGAAAGTTGCTTGAATCCTTTGAAGATGTAGGATAGAAGAGACATTTTGTGCTAGCTCAATTCAAACTACCTCCCTGTTCTTTCCTATTCTAGAAAGTCTCATGTCCATCACATTGCTAAGAAAGCATACTGGTCAAAGAGAGATTAAGTGAAGAGATGTGCGCCAGGCAGGGAGTAGAGACTGCTGATGAGACAAACAGAAAAATTGCAAGAAGTACTGAAGAAAGAAATGGCCTGGCATAGAGGCAAAATTACCCTTTTGGAAATCTGCCCACAAGTCCCCACTGAGCTGACCCATTCATTCATTATTAAGTCTGTGCTTATTTATGACATGACAGTTACTGTCCTGAACACTGCAGAGGCAAGACTGAGTAAGACATGTCTTGGACCTCACCCAACATCAGCTGGAGGAATGCAGGAAGGAATACTGTTTAAAGCTTGGTTTTCATGTTATGGAAACTATTGAAATGTAAATGTTGGTAATCAGGGTCAAAAAGAGAGCACAGTGGGGGGAGCACAGCCTTGCCCAGAGCTAACCCAGGTTTAATTCCTGATACCAAGCATGGTCTCCTCAGTCCCAGCAGGAAGGATCATGAGCACAGAGCCAGGAGTAAGCCCTGAGCACTGCCAGGTGGGGCCTCCAAATAAGCAAACAAACAAACCTGGTAACCCAGAAAAAAATTCTTCTTTCTCTACATTTCCAAATCCCAGAAAGCTAGCAGACTTATTGCCCAGAACTTTTCCAGGCTGGGTCTTTCCAAAACAAGTGGAAACAACTAAGGAAATCCTGAGACATATTTACTTAAACAGGTCTTTCAACATGTAAAGTAATGAACTTTGCCATTTTCTGATGACTCTGAACTAATTCACATGTTACCTGGTATGATTCTCATTCTTAATCACTTATTGAAGGTACATAGAAGTTTATAAAAAATAAGATATACTGTTTAGAGAAGGAAATTTAGCCAAACTGGAAACATCTAGGGGGGTCCACCAAGCCAAAAGTAACACTCCTCCTTCAAGTCTCTCTTCAAATATCACCTCCTTAGCAATATTGATATCCCAACTTTCTCCTGATCCTACTCACAACCCTAATCAAGTAACTTCCTCATCCCTGAACTTGTTACCAAACTATACTTCTCCTTTCTCCTTGTGATCTTATCACCTAGAAAATACTATAATTTACATACAGAGCCTATTCATGATTTATTGTTATCCTTCACATTCCACTAGAATGTGAATTCCCCTGGGGCTAGGGTCTAAGTAAGGCATCTAAGGCAGCTGAAACAATGCCCACCTTATAGTAGATGCTCAATAAACATTCGATGGAGAAATATGTGGCTGGAAATACTACACACAAAGCTGATGTGGTCACAGGCTTCACACTACCAAACCTTGCTTGCAAGTTCATACTCTGAAAACCAGAAGCAAGAAGAAATAAAAGCAATTTCCTGTGGTTCTTCTCCTCTAAAATTTGGTCAGTCCCTGCATCAGAATACTCCTTGAGGGACTGCCAAGGAGAGTCCTTTAATACATCAGTGGTAGACTGAGGCTTTGAGCCACCAATGACATGAATTCAATTATCTTAGTTGGTTCTTATTCATTCTGAACAGAAAGAAATTCATCATTTAGTTTTGCCCACCATGACAATGTTGCCTTAACATTAGGGTTAAGATTCTAGTTTTTGAATGATAATCGCAACTTTCAATGTTATGTTCCACTGACTAGAAAGAAAATCATTTATCTTTCAGATTTTTCTTGAAATAATTCAATAAATTTTCAGATAAAGGAAAGAAAAAAAGACGAAGTTTCTCTCATGATTATGCTACTTTCTTCTCCCTCGAATTTTGCCTCTTGGCTATTGTTTTTGTTGATAGTTTATATAGAGATTTCTTCCTAATGCAATGCTGTTAAGTAACAGATGACTGAAGGGCATATTTCCTCTTTAATCTGCTTGTGGAAATCTCATTAATAGAATGGAAATTTTGCCCCCTACCGTGACTAAAGTGTTTGAAGAAACAGAAATAAGGAAGTAAGGTTTCTCAAATGGAGTTCAAATTGAAGAAATAAATAAGGAAGGCACTGTATATTAGATACAGTGCTAAGGTTGGATTCAAATAAAAGTGTATGAGTTTGTGTGTACGTGTTTGTATGTGAGAGTGTGTGTATGTATATCTGTGTGTTTTCATAATTGTCTTCACATTGCATCTGAACTAAGAATTTATACAAATTTGAGTGTATGTATGAATGTGATTGTGTGTGTATATGAGTGCATGTGTCAGTGAATGTGACTATATGTATGTATGAGTTTGTGTGTGAGTGCATGTGTGTATGTATCTTTGTGTGAGTGTATGGATGTGTGGATATGTGTGCATGTGTGTGGGTTTGTGTGTGTATGTGTGAGTGAATGTGAATGTGTGTGTGTGTGAAGTGACGTGTGGTTCTCCCCAAATGCTGTGTCGTCTGCCCACCTAGCACTAAGCACATGGGTGGAGACATTCCTGGGAAATGTCTTTCCTCAAATTTGAATTATTTCTGTTTGTTTTGTTTAGTTTTTTTGCTTGGCCTTTTACCACTTCACCAAAGAAAATACTTAGTTTCTCAAGAAGTGCTAATGTATCATAAAAATATGTTTTTAATTTAGGGCTTGGTTCTATAAAACGTGCTTTTCCAAGGACATTTTTCAGGAAAATGTGGCCAATATATACTGAGTATTCATGCAACTTATAAAGTTTCATTTGACCTTCAAACATATGCATCCAACATATAGGTGGTTTTCATAATTGTCTTCACATTGCATCTGAACTAAGAATTTATACAATGCAATCAAAATAGTATAGAAACTAGTTAAAAGTTTATGAATTTTAACAATGTATATGGAAAAACAGTGAATGTACTTGCCAAAAAAATAACGAGATGGAAATTAATTGAAACTCAATGTTTGACCCAAATATTGTCACCTGAATATTTAAAGCAAAAGAGCACAATTAGGTTTTCATATGGTCTAAAACAGTTACTTTTACCCTCAAGTCAATAGGTGTAAAACAGTTGAAAACCACTAATCTAAATCAGCTGCAAATGTTCATTTAATTTTTCAGATAACTCAACCACATCATAAAACCAAAAGAATATTTTAAGAAAGTGTCAAGGTTTAGCCCCCACTTCCAAACTGTTTCACCTAGCTCCTTCTCATTGATTTAAGCTGACCCATTGTCCAGAAAGTGGTAGGCAGCATTCAAGTAATTCTTGCCTTCTCTTATCCTCTCTTTTTTCCAGGAAACTGGTGTATCTTTGGCCAGGTCAAGTCCTGTGCCTGGCTATGGTGTCCATGTCATTCCACTGGGCTAATTCCTCCTCATCCTTCATCTCCTATAGGAGCATTTTCCTGACATTCTGGGTCAGAAATATTTTCCCAGTGTGCTGAAAGTTTGTGGCATAGATAAGGACAGAATCCAGGGTTAGACTTTTTAGTTACACATTCATGGAACTATGAAGAAAAAGGGAAACATTCAAAATTAAGACTGAATCTGTTCCTTTTAAGAAATGGAGACAAATAAGTTCACCTAAAGGAGTAGTTTTCAGAATTTTTTTTTTTTAGTGTCACACAGGTTGGTGCTTAGGGGTGACTCCTTGCAATGCTGAGGGGACCATGTGCCCCAGGGGTCAAACCCAGATCGCCTACATATGAAGCATGCACTCCAATCTTCTGGGTTCTTGTTTCTGGGCTTTAAGTGCTCCTTAAAGTCTACAGAAAGTTCTACACAAGAGAGCATGACCTATACTCCAAAGGAAGAAAGAAGGAAAGAAGGGGGAGAAAGAAAAATGAAGGAAGAATAACTGGCATTTCTATAGGGTAGACCATAATAAAAGAGTTAGACTTAAACATACTCAAGGATCTTGAACTCAAGGGCACTTCTATGCACAGCATGACAAGGGTTAACCAAATCTAACTGGCAGTCCAGAGATAATCAAGTCTGAGAGAAGTTCTGCCAAACTTTGAATGGTGAATTTGCCATTTGGGGTATCAGGGTTTGTGGTTTGAGTCCCAGGAGGCAGATGCTAACACTTCACAGTTAACAGGAAGAGAATTAAAATTTATAGGAAATTCATTTTTGTTAGCTAAAGACCTTTAGGTTACATGTATATACATTCATATAAACTGTAACTTCACAATTTCTGCCTTGAACAATAATTATTAAAGTGGCCTAGTTTTTCTCATTTGAAAACTATTAGTGAGAAAATGATTCCTACCCCACTCCCCTAGGGACTGGGTGTCCTCACGGCCCATGGCCAATACGCTTTCTCTGTGGCTTTCAAGAAGCATAAAGAGCTCTGACATAACCAATCTGTACCTTTAAAAATACTCTACACAGAGTATTCTCCATGGGTTAGTCAACTTCTGGCTCATAGACAAAGAAAATACTACATTTTTCTCTGAAGAGCTTTCTGCATCAATTTAAACACAGTGAGACAGATACAATATCCCAGGGAGAGGGAAACCCACCTTATTACATTGCTGACACAAGAGAAAGGATTTGCCCTTAGGACAAAAAATGAATCCATAGGGGAGCTGAGAGGTGGGAGGGAAAGCTATCTAATCCTAAACATAGAAACAGTTCATAATGCAGCATGAGAATGCTTTTAATCGCTGACATAATTGGAATATGTATATATAATATGATACAAGGAAAGTAAATGCAGCCTTAAAGGCTTTCTCCAATATTCAACTCTCCGTCTTCTGGATTTTATAGATGCTTGGGGGACTTTTCAGGGGAAGGTAACATGATATTCGAAGGATTCTTTCTCCATAAGATCACATCTTGTTCCGATTTGAGTCAATGCATCTGTCTGTGTTAAGTGCGCAAAGCAAAATGCTGAGCTTCTTGGATGCAGCATTTTACAAGTCCTTCTTGATTTCCTGTGCAAGTCCACGGGGTCATGCACAGATGGTCAGAGGGGCTGGGGTTTTCATTTGTTCCTGCTGCCAAGCTCTGGGAGACTCTCCCTAACCTTGCTGTTAGTGGTGTGGGTGTTAACAATCCTTTTTTTTTTTTTTTTTTTTTTTTTTGCAGTTAGTAAAATACTTTTTAAAGAGGGTTTGGGTGAGCCAGAAAGATCTTGAGTGCCCATGTCTGAACCTGAGTCCACTCTAGCACTGCAGCGCCCACTGCAATATCACGAGACCACCCCACCACATGCTCAGGCCCTCATACTGAGCCTCAGGTCCAGTGACTAAGAAGGCAGGAAGTGGCACCGTGTCACCCCCCTCCGATGTCCTCATACACTAGAACACAAAGCCCAGATGCCATCTCCCAGGAAAGAAGTACAGCCTTGAGTCTGCTTGGCAAGGGTCAGGTTGAAACGTGACGTCTTGAGAAACTCAGTCTACTCCCTTTATGGGAAGAATCATACACTATCCCTAGAATACTATGTGGATGGCGGGACTGCCAAGTTTCCAGGCTGACAGTGCCTTGCAGGCCTGTCTGTCACCAAGGAGTGGGCAATGTCCATGTTTTATAAAGTGAATGCTGTGAACGATTCTGGCACAGGCAATGGCCATTCCAGATCACAACGCATCAGAGCCACTACCACTCTTGGCATACCTCTGATTAGATGAGCAAAAGAGAAGAAAGCATACAATGGTAGAAATTCAAAAATAAAGATAAAAAAAGGAGAAGAGCTGGTATCCCAGAGGGTACTAAGGATGCCCTCACTCTGCCCCCAATTGAGATTCCTCTGATGCCTTCCCTGCTGTACTTGAGATGGTCTGATCCTGCATGTGCCTGGCTGCTTCCTTCCAGACTGCTCAGGAACAGACAGACTCTACTGCCTTCATCTCAGTGCCCCACAGGCCTCCACCAGGACTCCCACACAGCAGGTGCTCAGGAAATGGTGCTCGAGTGAGTCACATGAATCCCTAATGTGATCCAATAATCTCTGCTTCCTCATATTTCACTGCAGCTGCAGTAAGGCTGTTCATCCACCTAGCTGCATGAAAAAGATTATCTCAGCGCCTAACTCTCATATTATTTCTTTGGAGGGAATGACATGCTCTTCGAGTTGGGACAGCTCCACTATCGCTGCTCCACTGAGACTCCAGTTTGGGGAGGGGAGATGGGCCAGATGCAAGGAACAGGAATTCAGGAATTGTGCTGTCATTCAACTGGTTCTACTATCTAGGGAAATATTTGGAAAAAGGAAACAAATGATGGAAGTGGTCATTAGGGATTTAGAGAGGCCAAAAGCTGACTTCATTTATTTTATAAGTAAACAGAGAGAGCTGAAGTAATCAATATATGGCACCTCTTCTGAGGTATTCTGACTGTAGCCTCAAATTCCAGGCATGTGACAGAGAACAGTATTTTCTTCAGATATTTAAAAAAAAAGTAGTTCTTTTACTGCTTCTTAACAGAAAGGACTGAAAACCTGGACAAATAATTCCAAAGATGCCCAAGATTTGCAGACAACTGCTAGCTATAGCAAGACTTAGGCTACGTAAAACTCATGACGCTTTCATGGGCCTATTCCACAGGCCTTGGTTCTGAAATTTTCTCTTCTTATATCTTACTTTTAAGATCTCTTATCTGTTTAGGAAGTATAAAATGCATTACTTTTAGCAAGAAAGTAAAAATGCACCACAGTATTCCAGTAAAGTATTTAATGTTATTAGCAGAGGCTGAATAATATTAACATAATATTGGCTCGGTGAAATTACACAGACAGACCAAACCCAATGCTCAAGCTAGGGATACTTTTTTTTTTTTTGCTTTTTGGGTCACACCCGGCGATGCTCAGGGGTTACTCCTGGCTCATGCACTCAGGAATTGCTCCTGGCGGTGCTTGGGGGACCATATGGGATGCTGGGAATCGAACCTGTGTTGGCCATGTTGGCTGCATGCAAGGCAAACGCCCTACCCTCTGTGCTATCGCTCCAGCCCATAGGGATACTTTTTTAACTGCAGGTTTGCTCACCAAATCATCCATCAATTTTTTAAAATTTTCTTTTCTTTTTTTATTAGTGAAACACCACGAGGTACAATTATAGACTTACAAATTTTTGTGCTTGAGTTTCAGTTATACAATGATCAAGTACCCATCCCTCCACCAGCGCCCATCCTCCACCACCGCGGGTCCCAGCATCCCACCCTGCCTCTGTGGCAGGTCATTCCCTTTTGTTCTCTCTCATCCATCAATTTTGGACATCGGGGATCAACTTACTTAAAAAATATTTCTAATGAAGGCACCATGATTTACAAAGTTATTCATGACTGAGTTTCAGGCATACAACGTTCCAGCACCAATCCCACCACCAGTGTCAACTCAATATTTTTTTTTTAAGAAAAGCACTGAGGTAAATCTGAACTGGCATCCTTAATTACTTTGTTTCTTTCTTTTCTGCTTAAAAGCATTCTTTTTAACTCTCATTTTCCTCAATGCTCATTTGTTGTCTGTCTTTTCTCCCATATAGTTTTTCAGCCTTTATGGCATATGAAGGGCACATCAATTTTCAGCCTTGTCCCCAGTGTAGCCAAAATTTGCTACATTTGGTATCAAGTTACTTAGAAAGTTGGAAATGGATTTAGTATGTAAATAAATGATTAGTGAGTAGCTTCTATTACTGAAGAGAAGGTGCATACCATGACCACAGTGTTTCAGCGTGCCAGAGTTGAATTAGGGGTTACATATCCCTAACTGAAACATCAGTGATGAATCAGGAGTTGGCCTATGATAGACATGTCTTCTAAACCAGAACGCACATCTCAAAACCAAAAACAAACAAAAAACAAATAGACCAAATGAAAGGCAAAATAAGCTTTTAATTCATTTCGCTGTATGTATTGGCTCCAAGTCACTGGAGCTGCACTGGCTATGGAATTAGGCGCCCCTCCTCCCAACCCTCTTCCCTCCCTCCCCACTCCCTCCGTCCCTTCCTTCCTTCTGATTCTTTAACTCCACACATAAGTGAGATCACTTGGCATTTTTCCTTCTCCATTTGGCTCATTTCATTAGTATAACTTCTGTCTGAGTTTCAGTGAAACGGCACAATCCCACCTTTCCTTACAGTTAAGTAGTATTCCCTCATGCCTATCTATCAGACAATTCCTTTGTTCAGCTGTTGTTGATCATTTGGCTGTTTTCACATCTTGCCTATATGAAAACAGAAGTGCCAATGTATCTTTTGAAATTAATATATCTGTGCTCAAGGGCCAGAGAGATAGTACAGGGAGGTAAGATGCTTGCCTTGTAGGCAGCAAACCAGAGTTCAATGGATTCCAAGAGCAGCATAGGTTCCCCAGGTCCAGCAAGGAATGATCCCCGAGCACAAAGCCTAGCACTGAGCACTGCAGAGTATGGTCTCCCAAATCACTATAGATGTGAATCCACAAATCCATATCTCTACCTCTAAATATACACATGCAGACAGTCATATGTGCTCCTGAATTAGATGTCATGAAACAAATTTACTGGTCATACAGACTTTATTGTTAACTTTGTGAGGAGTCCCCCATATTTTTTTCCATAGAGACTAAACCAGATGACAATTCCACCATTGTAACTGGTATTTGGGGCATGGTAAAGTGGGGAGCAAGGACTGTAGACACAAGCAGAATGTGTCCTCTTTTATTGGTTCCCCTCGGCCACCAGCACTGGGGACATGCCTGGTCTAGATCAGGTCCCAACCTCAGCACAGGCATTCCAGTTCCAATGCCTTTCTTTCACAGAAAAGAATTTCATGAGGACACAAAAGTGAAGGAAGCAAGGTAGCTTTTTTTTTTTTTCGCTTTACTTTTAGGGTCACACACAGGGGTTACTCCTGGCTCTGCACTCAGGAATTACTCCTGGTGGTGCTCAGGGAACCATATGGGATACTGGGAATCAAACCCGGGTGGACACTTGCAAGGCAAATGCCCTGCCCACAGTGCTATCGCTCGAGTCCCGTAAGGTAGCTTTAATTGAACAAAACTTACTTATAAAAATGTGAGAAGAGAAAAAGAGAGGGAATATGTTCAAGAGAGGACACAGGCTTCTTCAAAGTGGAAATTAGCAACCACAGGAACAGAGAAGCAAGTGAGAGATATGTTCCAGAGAGAACAAGGCCTTGAAGAGTGAGCCATCAAATACCTTCTTTAGCCAAGCCTACTCTGAGCTGTCCAGTGCTTTCTCTGCTCTCATGAGCAACTCTCATCTGCATTTTCAGACACTGTATCTCCAAGCATATGTCAGTGGTTCTCAGATTCTCTATAAAGAAGGGTCATTCCCACGTACTCCCATCCATGGCTGATGGTTTGGAGTGCCGAGGTCCTACTATTCTGGTGTACTCAAACACAAAATTGACAGCACCCAAACTGTTCAGAAAGAACAGTCACTGGTAACATACTTAAGCACCAAATTGGTAATAATGCCAAAATGCCACAAAAGGCTTGAACATGCACATGTTGGCATCCCCGGTAAGGCGTAATGAAGCTGAAGTTTGTGCCTGGTGGTAGGGTGCTTCAGGGTAAGCTTATCAAAGAGGAAGGAACTAAGCAGTTTCTCACCTAGACAGAAAGCAGAAAAAAAATTCCACCTCATTCACACAGAGGTGCAGGTCTGCCTGCCAACCAACCATGGAAACATGGATTAAACAGGATCTGGGCTGAGCCAAATGCATGTCATTGTTTCTATCTATAATATCTTATACAGAGGGAGCATATTTGTGTTTGCTTATATACTCATGAAGGGCTTCCAGAGATCAAAAACAGCTTATCATGTGGAGGGAGCTCAGAATTAGCTGCTAAGAAAAGAGGGAGATTTCTCAACCCATACCTTTTAAAATTTTTTTAACTCCACAAGTAAGCAAACAATAAAAAACAAATTAATGGAAAAAAGTAAACTAAAACATTAAAGGGCTGAAATGGGAAGGTACACCATCACCAGAAACATTAATCACACTGCTCATTCACAGACAATTGTCAAGAACACTCTTGACAACCTATGCTGTCACTCAAAATTTTTCTCTCCTTGAGAAAAAAGGAAAGACGAGACTCAGAATCAAAACAGAGATTTCAAATACTGAATCGAAAAATCAACTGGGGAAAAAATAGAAATATTTGTTCCCAACTAGCACAAAAGCAACCAGGTGCCTGCATAAAATCTCCAAGAAAGGCCACAAAACTATGCAGCACAATGGAGGTTCCCAAAGTCTCAAAGAAGAAAGAATTGATCAATACAAAATCTCCAATAAGAAGATGAACCCACTTTATTTAAAAATCTTTTTCACTGTACCTTACCAATATCTCTTAGAACTAATGTCCTGAAAAGTATGTTTTGGAAAATATTAAAATGTATGAGTATAATAAAATTTCTTTCCAAAATACTTGACCTATTTCTATTACTACTAATGTAGTTTTTTTTTTTATCAAATTTTGTCTTGCCAACAAGAAGATGGGGTGAGGAGGGACAGTTCTCAAGAATGTGAAGTCTTTACATAAGAGGGTGAAGCTCTGAAGTCAACACAAAGCAAAGCAGAAAATGTGGTTGAGAAGACTTCACAGTAAACGAAAAATAATGAACAAGGAGACTTACCTCATGAAACAACCAGTATGCAGTATTAATTGAATCTATAAGTACTACTTTACTGTAAAGGAGAATGAGATAAAAAGGGAAAGAATTATTTAAATCAGCATTTCTAAACCAATGGTCCTGTGTTTCCTTGTGGAACCCCAAAATAATCTGAGAGGGCCACACATGAAAACAACACAAATGGGCAGGAGCAAGACTTGGGGTCAACTGATAGGAAGGCAGGTCTCAAGAAAGAAACATGATTGGAAGGGCCACAATTGGAAAAGTGATAAACTACTAGTCCTCCATAGATGGGTTATTTTTCAATAATTAGAAAATATGCACTTAATAATGTATTTAATAAATGCATAAATATTGAAAACAGTGCATTTATTTTCAAATTCACCATGGTCAAATAAAGAACATATAAAATAAAGAAAATAAGGCACATACATACCTAAAGAAGGAAGAATTTTTTAAAGGCATAGAAATATACACTCAAAATAAATGTCTCTGATTTAGCAGCTGCTGGTGAAATCTCTTAGATGATTATAAACAGAATTAAAAACCTTATAAGAAAATCAGTGTTATCATTAATGTTAACTATTTGCTACAAAACTATAGAGAAGTTTTGAAAATGGATGGATACTAAATTAGTGATAGTAAACTTGAAACTAGTACGTGGTAGTAACCTTGAAAATAAAATTATATGGCAAAACGACTTAAATGGAGTAAAGAAAACTGCTTTATACTGTTAAAAGGGTAAATTTTAAGGAAATTGACACTTTTATTTATAAAAACAAAATCTTTAAAACATGAAGAACAGTGCTAGGAATATAAGACCTAACATATCATTATCAGTTGCTAGCAAAATAAGTGAAGAAATTAGTAAAGACAAAGATGTATTTAATAACACCTTTAGAAAGAGTGAATAAATAGCTCAAATTGTTTTAAATTTAGTAAAAAAAATTTAAGATAAATGTACTCACACCAAGAAAATAATCGACAATAAAAAAGCAGAAATTCCATGGCCTAAAATCTTTAAACGTAGAAAATACATACAGCTTAAATATGTTAATAAATGAAAGCAGAACCAGAGGTGTGAAGAATGTAAAGAATGACAACAGTCTCACTCAACTAGTAACTGTCACTGCCAGTGACCAAGATTCTCTCTGACTCAGGTCTTTCCTTCACTTGTAAATTGAGAATAGTAATATTTATCTTATTAGACTGTTGAGTGGATCTGATGAGCTTACACAGAATCTGAACAGTGCATAGCACTAGCATTGCTGGCTACTTAAGCAGCATTAATAGCAATAATAATATATAAATGCTTATTTAGATATCAGAAAAAAAAACCAAAATAATCCAAGAAAACCATTCTGATTTTTTTTGGGTGGGGGGGGGGCTGGAGCGATAGCATAGCAGTAGGGCATTTGTCTTGTGCACAGCCAGCCCAGCTGAGCCGGGTTCAATTCTTCCACCCCTCTCGGAGAGCCCAGCAAGCTACAGAGAGTATCTCGCCCGCACAGCAAAACCTGGCAAGCTCCCCGTGATGTATTCAATATGCTAAACACAGTAACAACAAGGCTCAAAATGGAGACGTTACTGGGCCCGCTCGAGCAAATTGATGAACAATAGGAGGACAATGTTTGTTTGTTTGCTTTTTGGGTCACACCTGGCAATGCACAGGGATTACTCCTGGCTCTGCACTCAGGAATTACTCCTGGAAGTGCTCAGGGAACCATATGCGATGCTGAAATTGAACCTGGGTAGGCCATGTGCAAGGCAAATGCCCCACCTGCCGTGCTATCACTCCAGCCACAACCATACTAGACTTTATTTATTTATTTTTAATTTTTATTAGTGAGACACCATGAGGTACAGTGTAGACTTACAAATTTTTGTGCTTGGGTTTCAATTATACAATGATCAAATACCCATCCCTCCACCAGTGCCCATTTCCCACCACCACGGATCCCAGTATCCCTCCCACTCCCTATCCCCCCATCCCACCCTGCCTCTGTGGCAGGGCATTCCGCTCTGTTCTCTCTCTCCTATTGGGTGTTGTGGTTTGCAAAACAGGAAATGGGTGGCAATCATGTTTGGTCTATAATCTACTTTCAGCATGCTTCTCCCATCCTGGGAGGATCCTCCCAACACCCTTTACTTGGTGCTCCCTTCTCTATCTGAGCAAAGCACAAAGTAAAATTTAAATTTAAATTATAAAGAAAACTAAACAAAGTAAATATAGCAACATAATCTAAAAATAACTCATTGTGGCATATTCTAGATTGACAGTGAAATAAAGTAGAAGGCAATCTCTTTAGGGGACAAAATGCAATCTAGTAACTATGATTATTAAATAAACTCTTAAAAATTGAGAACAGAAATAAGGGCTATGCATCACACGTACTAACCATCTTAAATCAAGTCAACAGATTCCATAAAGGTTGAGCACCAGATACATTCCTCATAACGCCATTTACAAAAGCGGACAACAGGTGCTGTTAGAATTATTTATGATCAGGCAGTGTGCAGAGCAGCGACAGCAAGCAGGAAGGCCCCTCTATGACCACAGGTGCCCAAAGGAGCTGCTAGGCTACAAGGGACACCTGCAGTTTTAGAAAAATGCCAGAAGTGGGACTGGAACTGTAACCCAGGATCTCACCAATGCAGGGCCTCTCCACCTGCAGGTACACTGGCAGCAAGGGTGTGGCCTCTGGGCCGGCAGTTGCAATAATTTTCTACTTCCATAGTGTACTGGACCTATATCTCAGCCTCCTTTAACAAACTATTACGAGGGCCCTGTCTATCCCAACAACATTAGGCCAATAGTCCACTAGCCTATTCCAAGCAAAATATACCCTAAACTCACTAAAATAATGGTAAACACAAGAATCTGCACAAAGCAAATCTAAAAGAACACATTCCCTGAATCAACACTAGCGTCCCAACATAGTTACAAAGGAGCAACAAAGAGGAAGGTAATATCCTTAGAGAGGAAAGAGAAGACCACTATTGACTAAATTCATCCAGAGTCCTCCTTGGCAGTGAGAGGGGTACACTGATAGTGAACTGGAGGGATCCACCTCCATACTAGCATAGCATCATGGGGAAAGAGCACAGAACCCCACCAAGAGGAGTGGATGAATAAAAGATCCCTGAAGCCTCAACAGGAAATACCCACATACACAAACTCTTTGACAAAGAATTCAGAGATGAAATGGTGAGGATATTTAATGAACTCAAAGAAACAGTGAAATGGACATCCAAGAAAATACAGGAGAACATGAAAGAAACAGTGAAAGGGACAATCAAAATATAGGAATAAATGAGAGGAGGAACAAGAAAGCTACAAACAGAATTGTCACTAATAAATTCGATAGATGAAATAAAAAACTCAGTGGGTGCCCTCAACAGCAGAATAACAACAGCCGAAGACAGAATCAGTGAGCTTGAAGATGAGCTGCAGATAGCATACAGGCAACAACAGAAGATGGAAAAAGATCTCAAAATAACTCGAAAGTGAGTCAGAGACATATGGAATGGATTCAAGAGGAACAACCTAAGAATTATTGGAGTATCAGGACAGTGAGGCAACCCCAATGAAGCCTTAACAATTAAAGACATTGCTGAGAAGTTCTCAGAACTGGAGAATGCAGGCATCCATATCCAAGAAGTTTGAAGGGTACCAGCTAAAAGAGACCCTAATAGAAGGACTCCAAGAAATATCCTAATCAGAATGGTGAATACCATAGATAGAGACACAATACTGCAAGCAGCAAGGTCAAAGAAGGAAATCACATACCAAGGGGCATCCCTTAGATCTACAGCAGACTTATCACATGAAACCATCCAGACCTGAAGACAGTAGCGGGATATAGTGGGAAAAAAATCCATGAAACGAACACCTCACCAAGAATACTTTATCAGGCTAAACTCTCATTTAGACTCAAAGGAATGATACACTACTTCATGGACAAACAACAGCTCAGTAACTTCATGTCAAAGCTCAAAACTTCATGTACTTAAAAGAAGAACTGAAAGGGCCACTGTATTTTACAAGACAAATCCCACAAATACACTTCTACAGAAATATAGCACAAAACCCCATGACAATAATCTCTCAATGTCAATGATCTAAATGCACCAATTAAGAAACACAGAGTGCTGCACCTGCGGGGTGAGTGCATCAGCAGCATAATGTTGCCTTTAGGCTATCTGATAACCCCAAATTGCCGCTGTGCCTTTGGCCAGACCCCAACAACTTGGGAACAAGTTTACCAAGAAATTAAATGGCCAAAATTTAGGTATGTGGGAGTCACACCCACAAACCACCACTGGCTCAGCTATACAAGCTCACTCAGAGTTGGGATGGGCTACCTCCCCCACTTCCCAATACACATGGAAGCACTGGCAATCAGCCCCATGAACCAACTCCAGAGCCACTTGCCTGAGAAACCCCCAAATAAATCTTGAAAGAGATCAAAAGCTGCAGTTAAGCTCAAGGCCATACCTGGCTGAACAGACCAGAGTAAATTGGAGGGGGCGGGTTGGCCTGTGCTTGCCCAAGCAGAGTCTCTGGCAGCCACTTGCTTCCACAATCCAAAATTGCCACTTTACCCAAATCTGACTCCACCATCTCAGGATGGACCTCACCAAAATATAATCTGCTAAAAACTTTGTAATGTGGATCTTAGCACACGAATAGACCTGGCCCAGAGACAGAGAGGCAAGTCCCAGAAGACACCACAGTGCCAGAGATCTCTCCGGGCCCCATACTAAGCCAATATCATTGGGCCACCCCAGATGGAGAAGGTGCAGTCTCCCTGCCTACTCCAGATGGAATCCCAGTGACCAAGAGCTTTCACAAGCAAGGCCCAGGAATGTGGGTTCAGGACTAAATCTCTGGGCCGCATGGCAGCAAAGGAACTATGCTGGCCCTCCCCGGGTCACCATCGCTCAGAAGAACTGGCTGTCACACCCATAATTTGCCTCCGGACGCCATCTTAGCACAACAGCCCTACCCCAAAGAATCCCAATTGAATCCCAAAATGGATTACTGCCATAGAGATGTCTCTGGAACCCAACCATTTACAACCTAGAAATTTATATTTACAATCACAGCTGTGCGAGCTCTTGTGATATTTGAAATGAGCTATGGAAAATATATTATCTAGCATCTTCCCCTGGCAGGTAGGCTTGAATGGTGGTGGGAAAATTCGAGCAAAATTAATGCCCTAAATTAGAGAAAG
This sequence comes from Sorex fumeus, assembly GCF_029834395.1. Taxonomy (NCBI): domain Eukaryota; kingdom Metazoa; phylum Chordata; class Mammalia; order Eulipotyphla; family Soricidae; genus Sorex; species Sorex fumeus. The sequence goes on along the minus strand of NW_026606077.1, from coordinate 16,473,666 downwards.
AATATTGGGGAAATTGTCTGTCATAGAGGCAGGGTGAGGACTACAATGTGTATGTGTGTGTGTGTGTGTGTGGGGGGTGATACTTGGAACATTGGTGGTGGAAAATAGGCACTGGTGGAGGGATAGGTGTTACATCATTATATGGCTGAATCTCAAACATGAAGGCTTTGTAACTCTATCTCATGGTGATATAATAAAATAAAAAGTAATGTGGAGTTGATGCCCAATTCAGTCAGCTTAATCAATGGCTGAACAAGTAGCAGTACTCCTACATTATTAAAAAAAGGAAAAAAAGAGACACAGAGTGGCAAAATGGATTAAAACACTGAGCCCAACACTCTGCTGCCTACAAGTAACACAATTGAATCAGAGCAAACACAGAGCCAAATTCAAAGGATGGAAAATGAGTCTTCAAATAAACAACGCCCTCAACAAAGCAGGAGTGGCCATACTAGTATTGAACATAGATTTAAGGCTGGAAAAAAATATTAGAAGGGACAGCAAAGGCCATTTTAAAAAAATAATCAACGTATACGTACATCAGGAGAAATTACTCTCTAATATATGTATGTATCAAATGAGGGGCCTGAAAAATACTTAAGACAACTGCTAAGAGACTTCAAGCAGGACATTGGTAGCAACACAAGGGTAGTCAGAAATTTGAACACTGCCTTGTCACCTTTTGATAGATCAACAAGATTAAAATTCATCAAGGAAGTACTGGTTCTGAAGGAAGAAATGGAAGAGAGAGTGCTAGTAGATATATACAGGGCTTTTCATACCCCAAAAGCCAAATACACGTTCTTCTGCAATGCACATGGAACATTTTCCAAGATAGACCACATTCTGAGCCACAAAACATACCTCAATAAAATCAGGAAGACAGAAGTTGTATCAACTATCTTTTCAGACCATGATGCAATGATGATAGAAATTAATCAAATACAGAAACAAAGAATAAAATCAAACACCTGGAAATTAAACAGCTCAATGCAGAAAAATTAGTGGGTTAGAGAGAAAATCAGGGAAGAAATCAAAAGGTTCCTGGAAACAAATGAGAATGAAGACACGAGCTACCAGAATACCAGAACTTGTGGGACACAGCAAAAGCAGTGTTAGGGGGAAAGTTTATAGTTCTGCAAGCATTCATCAGGAAAGAAGAAAGGGCCCACATAAATAACTTGACTTCACAGCTTAAGATCTTAGAAAATGACCAACAAAAGGACCCCAAACCAGGGAGGAGGAAAGAAATAATAAAACTTAGAGCAGAAATCAATGAGCTGGATTCCCAAAAAAACAATCCTAAAGATCAATGAAACCAAGAGTGGGTTCTTTGAAAAAAGAAATATGATTGATACACTACTAGCAAGACTCACAAAGAAAGAGAAAACCCTAATAAATTGAATCATAAATGAAATGGGGAGGATCATAAAAGAAAACACAAAATTCAAAAGATCATCGGAGATTATTTTGAGAGTCTGTATGCCACAAAACAAGAAAATTGAGAAGAAATAGATAAATTCTTTGATTAATATAACCTCCTGTGGCTGAACTAAGAAGATTTGGAATATGTAAACAGACATATCATTATCAAGGAAATTGAAACTGTAATCAAAAATCTTTCCAAAAACAAAATCCCAGATTCAGATAGATTCACTAGTGAATTCTTCCAAACCTTTAGAGAGGACTTACTGCCAGTTCTTTTCAAGCTTTTCAGAAATTGAAGAAACAGAAAACTCCCAGTTTCTATGAGCACATATCACCGTGATACCAAAAATAGACAGAGACACCCCCCAAACAGAAAATTACAGGCTGATATCCATGATTAACACAGATGCAAAGATCCTCAACAAAATATTAGCAAATAGAATACAATGACTCATCAGAAAGATCATACACCATGACCAAATGGAATTCAACCTGGGAATGCAAGGATGGTTTAACATTTGCAAGTCAATCAACATTATATCAATAAAAGATATAACTATATCAATAGATGCACAGAAATCATTTGACAAGATCCAGTACCTGTTTATGATGAAAAATCTCAATAAAACGGTAATTTAAGGAACTTTCCTCAATATAGCCAAAGACATCTCCCACAAGCCACTAGCAAGCGTTATTCTCAATGGGGAAAAACTAAAAGCCTTCCTTCTAAGATCAGGGACAAGGATGCCCACCCTCACCACTTCTATTCAATATAGCACTGAAGGTACTTGCCATAGCAGTTAGACAAGATAGAAATGTCAAAGATATCCAGATAGGAACAGAAGAGTCAAGTTCTCACTATTTGCAGATACCATTATACTATACTTAGATAACCCCAAAGTCTCTTCTAAGGGCTCCTAGAAAAAATTATTTGTATAGTAAATTGTCAGTTTACAAAATCAATACTCAAAAGCCCATGGTTTTCCTCTATGCAAATAATGAAAGAGAAGAAAGTGATATGAAAAAATCAATCCCGTTCAAAATAGTGCCTCAGAAAATCAAGGACCTCAGAATCAGCTTAAATAAGGATGTAATGGACCTATACAAAAAAAACTAAAAAATCCTATTTCAAGAAATAAAATAAAATATAAGAAAATGGAGACACATCCCTTGCTCATGGTTTGGAAGAAATACCACTGCCAAGATCGCAATACTCCCCAAAGCTTTACACAATTTCAATGTTGTCCTTATAAGGATATCTATAACATTTTTTCAAAGAAATTGAACAAACAGTCCTGAAATTTATATGGAACAATAAACCCCCATGAATAGCTAAAGAAATTCTTTTAAAAAAGAAGATGGGAGACATCATATTCCCCAACTTCAAACTGTACTACAAAGTGATAGTCATTAAAACAGCATGGTATTGAAATAAAGACAGACCTGCAGAGAATGGGATAGGGTTAAATGTCCTGACACACATCCTCAAATATATGATCATTTGATCTTTGATAAGGGAGCAAGAAATATGAAGTGGAGCAAGTAAAGCCTCTTTAACAAGTTGTGCTGGCTAAACTGGATAGCAAAAAAGATGGACTCAGACTTCTATCTAATGCCATGCACAAAAGTCAGATCAAAATGGATTAAAGACCACAATATCAGACCCGAATCCATAAGGTACATAGGGAAAATTTAAGCAACCCACACCTCAATATTGAAGCTAAAGGCATCTTCAAAGATTAAACACCACTGACCAAGCAAATGGAAGCAAAGAAAAAAAACGGGACTATATTAAACTAAGCCTCTCACCTCAAAAAAAAAAATGGTGACTAAGATACAAAGACAGCCTATGAAATGGGAAAGGTTATTCACCCAATACCCTTCTGATAGGGGGTTAATATCAAAGCTATACAAGGCACCGGTTGAACTCTACAAGAAAAACAATCCAACCCCATCAAAAATGGGGTAAAGAAATAAACAGAAACTTTCTCAAAGAAGAGATTCGAACGGCCAAAAGGCACATGAAAAAATGCTCTTCATCATAAACCATTAGGGAGATGCAGATCAAAACAATAATAAATATCATCTCACACCACAAAGACTGGCATACATCCAAAAGAATAAAAGCAACCAGTGTTGGCGCAAACGTGGGGCAAAAGGGACCCTCCTTGATTGTTGGTGGGAATCCTGACTGGTCCAGCAGTTTTGGAAAACAAGGCCCTCCCGTTGATCATTGATTTGCTCGAGCGGTCCCAGTAACGTCTCCATTGGAGACTTTGTTGTTACTGTGTTTGGCATATGGAATACCTCATGGGGAACTTGCCAGGCTCTGCGGTGCGGGCGAGATACTCTCGGTAGCTTGCCGGGCTCTCCAAGAGGGGCGGAGGAATCGAACTCCGGTCAGCCATGTTGGCTGTGTGCAAGGCAAACGCCCTACCGCTGTGCTATATAAACATTTTTTCAAAACACTAGAAATTGAGCTCCCATTTGATCCAGCAATATCACTTCTGGGAATATACCCTGGGGGCCCCAAAATACAAAGCAGAAACACCATCTGCACTCATATGTTCATTAGAGCAGTATTCACCATAGTCAGAATCTGATAATAATCTGAGTGCTGAGAAAAGACTAATGGATAATGAAACTATGTTACATCCACACAATGGAATATTACACGACTGTTAGAAAAAATTAAGTCATGAAATTTGCCTGTAAATGGATGGACATGGAGAATATCATGCTAAGTGAAATGATATTGTCAAAATTGTAATATTGTAATATTGTAAAAATATTGTCTAAGAGGTAAAGGTAAAGATAAAGGCCCTCCCGTTGTTCATCAATTTGCTTGAGCGGGCCCAGTAATGTCTCCATTGGAGATTTTGTTGTTACTGTGTTTGGCATATCGAATACATCACGGGTGGCTTGCCAGGCTCTGCCGTGCAGGTGAGATACTCTCGGTAGCTTGCCGGGCTCTCTGAGAGGGGCGGAGGAATCGAACTCGGGTTGGCCATGTTGGCTGTGTGCAAGGCAAACGCCCTACCCGCTGTGCTATCGCTCCAGCCCAAAACTCGAGTGGGCCCAGTAACGTCTCCATTGGAGATTTTGTTGTTACTGTGTTTGGCATATCGAATACGTCACAGGTAACTTGCCAGGCTCTGCCATGTGGGCAAGATACTCTCGGTAGCTTGCCGGGCTCTCTGAGAGGGGCAGAGGAATTGAACTCGGGTCGGCCATGTTGGCTGTGAGCAAGGCAAACGCCCTACTGCTGTGCTATCGCTCCAGCCCATTGTCTAAGAGAGGGACAGATATAGAATGACTGCATTAATTTGGTGTATATAAAATATATTGTAGAAGACTAATATTAATAGCCAGGGAAAACAGGGGTAGGGGGACTGGTCAATGCTTGAAACAAACCACAAGTGTGTATGGGGTAGAGGGTGGGTAAGATAGAGAAAGGATAAGTATGACAATATTAGCTGGGAATGATCACGGTGGACAAGAACTGAGTGTTAAAAGTAGATAAAGAGATACTCTTTTTAAAATTTTTTTATTTTATTATTATTATTATTATTATTATTTTGCTTTTTGGGTCATATCCTGCAATTCTCAGGGATTGTTCCTGGTTTTGCACTCAGGAAGTACTCCTGACAGTGCTCAGGGGACCATGTGGGATACTGGGAATCGAACCTGGGTTGGTCGTGTGCAAAGCAAACACCCTACCCACTGCATATCGCTCCAGCCCCATAAAGAGATATTCTAATAACCTTTCAGTATGGCAAACCACAATGTCCACAGGAAGGGGGAAATGAGAGAAGAGAGGGGGAAGAAAAGTGTCTACCATAGAGGCAGGCTGGGGGTGATGGGAGGGAACCTGGGGACATTGGTGCTGGGAAATGGGAATTGTGCACTGGTGGAGGGATAGGTGTTGGAGTACTGTGTGACTGAAACCCAATCATGAACAGCTTTGTAATAGTCTATCTCACAGTGATTCAATAAAAAAATTTAAAAAAATATTATCTAAGATCATTTCAAGAAATCATCCCCATCCTATTAAACAGAAACAAAACATGTCTCTATTAGAAAAAAAGACAGTCATTATACTTGCAGATGACAGTGTAGAATTCCCATGCCTGAGATAATGAATATACCAGACAGACATCCGGAGATGGACAGTATTCCAGCTCAGGGCCATGGTCCGCGTGGTGTGGCAAGGCTGGTGGTGGAAGGCTCAGGGGGGCACGTATGCGCCCTGACCCCTGCACAGGCCACTGTGATCACAAGCATCATGAGAGCCTGCAGAGGCACAACAGAGAAGCCCCAAAGCCTAGCGTCCTTTCTATAAATGCAGTGACCAGAGTTGAAAAAATAATTTATGCTGGGCATAAGCAAGAAAGGTGAGTACTGAGAAGAGTAAGTTTTCGAAAGCTCAATTGTGTTTTTGAAAAAAATACTCCATTCCTACATAAAAAAAATCTGAACATTTAGAGAGTATAAATCTTTCTATTAAATTGTTTAACACATTGAAGGTAAAATCCCACTGATAGATTCTTTTAAACAAAGTTAAAATCACCCAAAAGCTGACCTGTTTAACTTAGTTTCCTTGTTTTAAAGATAATATATGAAAAAAGATAATGCCAACTAGGAAGACATAATTTATGTAAATAATAACAATAATGATTGTCATCATTATTATCCTTGATGATTTAAAATATGTTGGTAAAACCCTAAATGCCAAATAAGGATTAAATAATTATGATGTATCCCTATGATTAAAGCAGTACACAAAACACAAATCCAGCACATTGAGTGTATTCTCAACTTCAAAAACTACCTTAGTGGCCAGAGAGATGGCTCAAAAACCAACTTCTGCAGATCAATACAGTATTCACCATATCTTAAACCCTGACATCTATTTTCAGGATGGACTGATAAATGGTGCAAGGGTAGGAACACGCATACCTGAGTAAAACTATTCTTCATAAGCCCACATTCAAACACACAAATAAATTTCTCTAGGCCACTGTGCTGAGGAAAAAATAAATTATTAATCAGTTTTTAAGTTTACTCAACACTATGCACAGAAAATCTATATATCACCTGCCAGACAAGCTTGGTCCTGGAGAAATAAGAAACTGGAGAAATAAGTTTCTTAGCTGGAGCGATAGCACAGCGGGTAGGGCATTCGCCTTACAAGCGGCCAACATGGCAGACCCAAGTTCGATTCCTCCGCCCCTCTCAGAGAGCCCGGCAAACTACCGAGAGTAATCGGTATGCCAAACACAGTAACAACAAAGTCTCCAATGGAGACGTTACTGGGCCCGCTCGAGCAAATTGACGATCAACGGGAGGGCCTTTACCTTTACCTATTTTATGGAGTTTAGAGCTTTGCTATGGAAGGCAGACTATACAATGATCAAACATGAAATTAAGGTTTTTAGACTGCATTGATAGGTGTAAAAAATGTAAAGGCAGAGTGAGGTGGAGGGAGACATACATATTCTTTCCTCAGGCTGGTGAGGAGAGGCCACTCAAATGCCCTGGGAACTTTGGCAGAGACCTGGAGGAAGGTCTGTGGATTAACCCAAACTATAACCAAATCTGACAGCCCAGCCTGCGGTGTGGTCCTGGTTCCCTGAGTAAGAATTAAGGGGCCATTAGGCTGGGAAGGATATGGAAGGAAACCATACTGGGGCTATGGAAATTAATATGAAGGGCCATTATGTACCACATTAATTGCACATGTTTAATTATCACCCCCCCACATACATACATACATACACACATACACACCTCTTAAATTTTACACTGCATTGCAATTGAAGAAATTTTGGAAAGAAACTTAGAGCATGTTGGAACCAACTGACTCTTTGAGTTGAAACGGATCTATAGAAGCCAGAAGTTTTATAGCATTTTATGAGCACAGAAAAAGCATTTAATCCCAGGAGCCAAATTACAGGTTTGAAAATATCACAAGTGTGCCAGAGTTGCAGGGAAGCAGGATGCTTTGAAAACAAAATAAAACACTGGCGCCCTGAGCACTCTGGTCCTCTGTGATCAGTCAGTGTGTTAAAAGGCCCTTTGAGGGGAACTGTGGGGAACCCGCCCTGCCCTGGCTATTTCCATGACACAGGCTATGAAGCCAACCCAGAGGGTCACTGAAACTTCTCTAGGTTACAGTCACCCAGGGGCGAGGGCACCGCATGCCTGAGGGCCTTCTTTGTTGGCTGCAAGTAGCCAGTTGCTGGTGAAAGAGATTCTGAGTCTGTTAACGGGACCTGGATACTTCTTGGGGTTCTTCCCCATAAAAACAATCATTATGCACTATCCCAGAGCCAAAGTTGAGCTACTATGGGGTGACCAGAGAGGTGACCAGAGACGGGACAGGGACAGGGAGAAGGTGATACCAGGCAGTGGGTCTGAAAGCCCCTGGTCAGGAAGCCCCTGAAACTTTCCAGAAGATCTGACTTTCCAAGTGAGGGTGCAAGCTAGCTGGAGAAGGCCAGAGTGTAGACACTGACCAGTCTGCAAGGTGGCCTCTAACTACAATATGGATACTTCCACTTGTATTCCTACAAATAGATATTAGGAGACAGGTGAAAAGTGTTTCAGTAGGGCTGGAGCAAGAATTCGGCAAGGTAGGCACTGACCTTTGCATGTGGCTGTCCAGAGTTCGATCCCCCACTGCCTAATGATTACTGAGCCCTCCAGGAATAACCCCTGGGTACAGAGCCAGGAGTCAGCCCTGAGCACCGCTACATATGACCGCCCAAACCAAAATGACACTAATGATGAATAAAAACATTATTAATAATGAATAAAATTAATAAAAAATTGAAGGAAACTTCTCATATAATGACCACAGCAGAGTTACTTGATACTGCAACAGAGTAAGGCAAATTAAAAATCCAAGGTTCTGGACACTTGTGAATATAAGGCAAGTCTTTGGCCTTAGGCTCCTCAATAGTTATTTTAGTTTATCTGAGGAACATGGAGGCTCAATTTTTCAAAACGTGTTCGGTCTAATTCACCTTATTAAATAGCACTATGTTTAATAAGCTTTTACTAAGTTACGGAAAAGAGTATCCAAAATAGAGGAAAGACTGTTGAAACCATGCTGATTTAATTAGTCTTATTTAAGAACAAATGCTAAGCTGTCTCCTGTTTGAACACAGCACCACTGACTTAAGAGTCACACGTGATCTTTACAGCATACAGCCGAAGAGAAGGGCCACATGGAGGGCGGGATCCACAGCTCCCGGAGGAAAAAAAAAACAGGTTCCAAAAAGAGCCAAGATCATCAGGAAGTCCCAGATGGGGTAGGTACCGCATCCCGCCTCCCCCAGATGGAACCCCGGTGACCAGAAGCCTCTACAAGCACAGCTCGAGTATGCGGGAACTAGGACTTTTCGCGGCCGCGTGACATCTCTCTATATACAAAGTGATCCATGGGAAGTAAACCACCCAACGTTTCTCCCTGAAAATCAGAGTTAAGTCTGGAACACGGCCACAGCCCCAGAAACACAAGGACTTAATGCAGAACCCAGCAGCTTGGAGCAGAAAAGTGAACGGACTATGCATTAATCCAGGCCATCATGTCTGCCCGGAGGGGAAAGGGTGTTGCCCCATTCTCCCTCTCTTCTCTGGAAAGAAGGATGGCGGCCGCATGGGAGCCTTGTGGACAGCAGGTATGAGCCGGGGGTGTGGGGGCGACTAAAACCTCATGGGAAGGGGGGCATTTCGGTCCACCCTTCACGCCCTACCGAGGCCACCAGTTGCCCCCCATGAGCAGCTCTCCAGCACGGCCACGACTCCAGAGCACAGAAACCAATTTCTTAACTATCTGACTTTCAGTAGAAATACTTCCAGGGTCAATAAGTAAAATAGCAGAAATCCAAAACCAACATTTAATTCTTGAACCCAGCTGTAGAAAGCAAATCACTTCACAATGCTTTTTCAGCATGTCTGATTTGGGGGGTGGTAAACTCTAAATAATAGTGGTGAATCTTTTATTGAAACAATGAATCTAATCAAAGCAGATAGAGTGTTAACTAGAATTCATCTGCCTCACAGGGACTGGGAGGGGTGGGGGTGGGGTTTTATTGGGGTTCTTCATGGTAAAAAATAAGTATTGGTAAAGGGAAATGTGTTTGATATTTGCATGACTGAGACCTAAACCTGAAAGCTTTGTAACCTTTCCCACAGTGATTCAATAAATAAATAAATAAATAAATAAATAAAAGAGTCACACGTGAGCTCTAGTAGACAGGAGTGTGTCAGGTACAGAAGTCCTGGGAGCTGCAATCGCCTCAGGGATTCTGCTCAACTCCCATTTAAACTCCAGTTTAAATACCCTCTTCCATTTAGGGTCAGCACACTGTCCAGCTTCCATTGTTAGGTCGGCCTAAATCTGTTTCCTTATGGTTTCATGCACTACATCCAGGATCTCACAGGGTGAATCCTTCTTCCACACGACATCTGACTTACCCGCCACTTTCACCTACTATCTTCCATCATACCCCTCTTTCCATAGGAAAGAAAGTCTAATGTCCTCATAGAATTCTTTCTGCACACCACACCCCTGGTTTTATCAAGGCATGTTTGGGATCTTATTTTTGCTTGATCCAGTAACTATAAATCAGTAACTTTAGAATGTGGAGGCGGGACTGATTGTTATTTTCCAGAAACAGTTTTAGCATAATTCTAAAAGTGCTTACTTCCATTTCTGTACTTCACAATCCCATTAGTTTAAGTGGCTAATCTCAGTGCCTAGTAAAAGTAAATTTATAGTTAATTAAAGGCCCTATGTTATTATCATAATTTTTAATCTCCTTGGAGCTATTCCAGTGTTTTGATTTTTCAACATTGTTAAGGCCCTGATTTAGTAATTAACTGGATTTGAAAATTCCTTATAAACAACTTTGATGATAATTGCTCTCTGTGACTTTGTTCCGGAAACAAACACCAAATTGTTCAGTAAAACAGGGCAGGTAGCCAAGCCCAACAGCCTACTTCTAGAAAGAGCTTTCTCTAGACTGAAGCCACGTCATTCCTTATCATCCATCCAATGACTACAAGTCCAAACTGCTGTTTAAATATTCATCATTCTCTCTCTTGGCCAAGGTTGCTTATTAAATACTTTGCTGGAATCTCAGCACATATTTCCTGCATTTTCCTAAACAATCAGTCCAAAGATATTTACAGAGAAATTAATCAGCCCAACTGCTCGTGATTTGTTTTAATTGAGCACAAAAATCCTGGTGATTGCTATTTCAAGTATGGACAATAAAAATATCGTTTCTCCTATAATGTAGAAAATAATTGACTCAAATAGCTCAAAATAACTCAAATAAAAATTCTCTGCCTGTACTTTTAGAATTTCTCCCCTCCCCATTTTTTGGAGGGTCAGGAGCCACAACCAGCGATGCTCAGGGCTGACTCCTGACTCTGAGCCCAGGGATCACTCCTGCAGTATTCAGGGGACCATACTGGAGTTCCAGGGATCAAACCTGGGTCGGCTACCTACAAGGCAAGTGTCCTACCTACTGTGCTCTTTCTCTGTCCCCTTAGAATTTATTTCCTTGCAGAATGACACTCAGCACATTTGGTCTCCCACTACCTCAGCCACTGTTTATGGTTATTCAGGTATCTCTGATACTGGACCATGCTCATGTGTGTAAGAGGTCTCAGTTCTCTGGCGACAGAGAGATCTATGTTCATGAGAGATTCCGCATCACTCCTGCCTCTGGTCCCCATCACCGGCCATGGTCTTTGCCACCATTTCAACTGGCAGCACGTTTCCTTTGCTCACTTAGCATCTGGTCCATGGATGTGATGGTGGTCCCAGGAGGTCAATCCTCACCAGAACTGTTGATGCACCCTCCATTCCATGTCCTGAAAACACTAAGAGGAGGGCCAGCAGTTTTGGACTCAGCAGTCCTGCTCTCCCCACATGAAACTATAGGAACTCCTCACCTGCACCTCCTCTTTCTCTGACCCCCAGCAGCTTGGGTGCCTCATCCTGTCAGTGGATGGGGTGCAGGCACATGAGTCTGACCCATACTCTTTCTTTTTCCCAGGAACTGTGCTGCATCCTCTCTCCATAAGATATAACATCTAGAGTTACCATGGAATCCAGATCTTCCTGGATTCCGGACTGGCTGTGTGGCGAGATCTAACACCCAACTGCTGACACTGGGAGTGCAGAGGACAGCAAGGGGCAGGCCTGCTGACCATTCTCATCTCAGGGTTCTCTCTGCTTTCTCTGTGGAAGGGCTATGGCTGAAAGAAGGACTAGAAAACTAAAGTCGGAAGGGTGTAGTCTACAAAGCTTCTTGTCTCAAAAATCCAAACATCCTGCCTTCTTTTGGTGTACTTTCTGCCATGAATTTAAAGTAATTAATACTATATGTCCAGTAGAAAGCAAAAGACAAATGCATGTTATAGATGGGGCCATGAATTTTACCCTGAGCCAAGAAGTCTACCTCTAAATGAGGGCATTGTCTCTGTTTTGGTAAAGGTTACTAAATTTTGTGAGAGACCTATATTTACTCCCAACAGTATCCAAAATATAGTAAAAATGTGGGTAATAAAGCAAACACGAAGCACCTTGCCCCACTAAGAGAAATGACTGTGGAGAGACAAAGATGTGGTCAAGACTGCAAGCTGAAGGAAGCGGGGAAGCATGAGTGAATGGCTCTGGGTTCATGGGAGTGTTGGCTAGAAGAGGATAACAGGAAACTCTTGTGCATGATTGGTGATATGTAAACTGAGGCAACCATTATGAGAAACAGTACAGAGATTACCCGAACTCTAAAAGCAGAACTACCTTGTGACTCAGCAATCCGCTCTGCATAATAAACTCGTGATCTCAGAGCAGTATCTCCACAACCATGTTAACTGCAGAATCATTCATAATGGTCAAGATATGGAAACAGAAACACAAGTACCCATTGTCAACAGATGCCTGAGTCAAAGAATTAACAGACAATCCATACACCATGGAATATTACTTAGCTATGAAAAGGGAATTCTATTTGTGATAGAGTAGATGAACCTGGAGGCACTGTGCTAAATGAAATCTTTCACAGAAAGGCAAATGCAATGCAGTATCACTTTTACGTGGGGAAGAACAATAAAGCAGATCTCACAGAATGGTGACTGTCAAGGGGAGGGAGGGAGGAAATGGGGAGGTACTGGTTAGAAGATACTAACTCTATTTGTAAGGTGAGGAACAGTCAAGAGGGAATGAGGGTGCTTGCCTTGAACCCAAAGAATCCCATTTGCTCCACTGCTCCACTATGTTCCCCTGAGCACTGCCTGCAAGGAGGAAGCCCTGAGCATAGTCTGGTATGGGCCCCTCAAAAACAGCTAGAATGAGGAGGTCCTGGGGGTGAAGGTGAGTACGTGAGGTGGTGGCTATGTGGCTGGCTCACAGTGCATACACACCTACGCACATACATCCCCCCATCACTTCACAAAGTTTAAATATATAGAGGCCTACCATCAATTATGTCTCAGAAAAGCAGACACATAAAACATTAAGTTTTATGTTATTTGTGTTTTCCTATAATAATTTAAAAAATTATAAGTAAAAAAAAAAACCTTTGCAAATGAATGACCTGGCCAGACCCCTGGCCAGACCCTTTCGTTTCTATTTACTCACTGTTGATCTCATTTTCATCACTGCACCCCCACGCTGGCTGCGCAGTACCTGCTGCCCTTCCCTGCCACCGTGACAGGGCCAGTGCCGTCTGCTTCCCGCAGCCAGGACCGGCCTAATGAGCTCAGTGTCATCACAATATAAATCACAGCCGAGGGGAGAGCAACAACTTGATGCATGGACCAGGACCTGAAAGAGGAATGTCCACTATTGTTCGTGATTATGGATCACATCCCAATCTAATAGCAATTTTTATTTAATCAATAATTTCCATGCTGAACAGACAGCCCTGTTACAAAGAATCGACACGCAGGTACTGATAGCGCCAGGCCTCCTTATTAATCTTTCCTTCGCCGGCTTATCAGCCAAACTACTGCAGAAGGCACCGCCAAGATGGATTTCAGACCCCCCCCCCACCAACTCCCTCCCCTCCCATCGCAGAGCACACATGCGATGGGGACGCTGCATCTCTTGGTGTAACTGGGGCTGGAGTGGCAGAGAAAGGCAGCTTCCTCACGAGATTTCCCACATCAGCTGGGCTAGCCCTCAGCCATCTCTCAGAACTGGTTGATCATTGAACGTTAATAAATCACACTTTCTGAGTTGCCAATCAACAAAAAGCGTTGTTAGAAACTGGTGTCTGTAATTCCCCAAAGATCTTTCATCTTAAAATGAGATGGTCTAGACTGATAAGAAGAATAATCTCCTCTTGATCAGAAAATTTCCCCCAAATCTGCATTTTAGCAATTAAAGCTGCTGCCAGAAGCCGAATGTCTGGGAGCTGAGACTTCAGGGAGTTTATCTCTGTAGGACACAGAGCAAGGCAGTATGGGCTGAATGTCATTGGCAGCTGGCTGTTCTCGCTGCAGGCTGACCCTTGCCGACAGGCTGACCACTCTCTCGCTGCAGACTGACCCTTGTGGGTAGGCTGGCCACTCTCTTGCTGCAGGCTTGAGAGCAGGCTGACCGCTTTCTCGTGGGGTGGATCCTGTATGCTTGCAGATCACTGGGAGTAGAATGGCCAGTACTCAGGGGACCTTTGAAGGAGTCACTGGGGAGACAGTCAGACTCATCAGCACCCAGGCTGGCGCCTCCAGCTCCGGGGACACAGCCACTGCACTGAGGTTGAGTGGTAGCAACACAACAATCCAGACACGGCAGGGTCAGTTCCCGGGTTAACTCAGTGCAGGGCCAACATTGTGATTCCTGCCAGGAAGACACTTTCAAAAAAGTCAATGATGCAAATAAGTCACCCCCAAAAATTATAAAAAGAAAAAAGTCATGAGACAAAGGAAGCTGCAATTACTGGGCTGGCTGCCACGCTAGTGGGCATTTCACACGTCACAGACAGACTGGCCATGCCACTCTTCGGGTGTGAGGTGGGAGGGGGTTCACCCAGCAGAGTCCACTTGGGTGCTGAGCTTGTGGCACCCCAAGGGCTCCCAATGGTCGGTGCCAGCTACGGGAGCTGTGAAGGAAGTCCACAAGCACCTTCAGGGTCCAAATAATGTCACTGAGAACCCTGTCTACTCGGGAGCCTCCCTCCTGCCCTCCCTGCATCCCTGCAGCACAGGGATGGGTCTCTAGCTCCAGGCCTTGGCAAAGGCCAACCCGTGCCGGTCCATAGCACTGCCCGCCACACACCCACCATCCTCTGCAGGGACCACAGTAGGCACAGCACTGGGAAAGGACCCAGGGCCCCCTCCCGCACATTGCTTCCACACACTGTGATTCTGTCCTAACTGTGCCACTGACCAGAAAGCTCAGGATGGATCATTTTGTGGTTACATTTCTGACCATGGAAATGCCACACTCCAGCCTTTCACTGCACTGGCCGCTATCACAGACCAATCTCCTGCTCTTCCTGTAGCCATTAACTCTTCCCCTGCCAGCTGGCCCTGGACACCCTGACTCATCCCCACAGTGCTTGCTGTCTCAGGGCACTACCCTGGGTCGAGACATGCCCGGGCCTCAGCAGCGGAGAGCAAGCTGTCCTTCCTCTGCCTCGTCTTCCCCACCGCACTGCCTGTCAGCTGTGGTGTTCCCAACAGCCTTCCTGACTCTCCAGTAACCTATCCTGGCTCCCTGACTCAGAGACAGTCAGAGAGCAGTATATGCCTGGGGCCTGGACCTCCTGCCAGACCCCAACTCCACGCGCCTGACTGGAAGGAGAATTCTTTGCAACATTATGCCTGCAATTTCCACAGTGGCCACCAGGTGGTGGTGATACATTGCGGCAGACAAGATCAACAGCTTCCATCGACATGTTCATTTCTTATTTTGATTTTAAGCTTCCTTAATGTCTCCATCCTTCCGTTAATGGGGTTTATGAGTATCCTCTATCCTGTATCACGGTATTCCTTACATGTAATTATTGGTTTAGCGTTTACAAGCATTTCTATTATATGAACTCATTTTATCACAAACCAAAAAACCTTTAATGAAAATACTGTTATCTTCACTCTACAGAAGAGACGCTGAAGACTGAAGTTTGTATGGCTACTTACTAAAAATCAGAAGCGGTTCTGTGACACATGTTGAAATGAAAGATAAGCTTCCAACACCCACTCAATACTCTCAGCATGCCCCCACTTACTGATTAACGTCTAACACTCGTAATGGGGTCAGGGGAACACTGCACTGGAAACCTTGGCTATGGAAAGTCTTTGAGGTTATGGCATGCATAGTTCTCTTGTCAACATTAACTTTCAGGGATTTAAAAGTAGGGCCTCAGACAGGGGTACAGGGGTAAAAGCACTTGATTGTATACTCCTGCATTGAACACCAATCAAACAGAGAGAAAGAAGGAAAAAAGAAATGAAACAGAAAATAGCATTATGATAGTATTTAGCTAGGTTCGGATAAACCTCAATGTCCCTGAACTGTCAGAAGTCAGAAAATTGATTTCTGTTTTAGAGCTCAATTTTATGTCCAAATAGGAATCTGACCCCGAGCTCTGCTCAGCATGATATCAGAAGCTGCAGTGACTTTCCTTGCTCTGGAAAAATAAAAAGTAAAAAATAAAATGAAGTGAAACACCAAGATGGAATTTCTATAGCAAGACTAAAGCTTGGCTGCTTGGTACTTCTGACCTCAGGGTATGAGTGTCTGAGCTGATCAGCTGTGACTTCCCTCCAGGAGCACATAAGTGCACACACATGTCTGTTTGCAGACACCCATGTACATGCACTGTTTGGTTGTCTTTTCCTTGGGGTCTGAACTTTCCAAGGCACATTCAAACAAGAGTAAATTTATCTTCAAGTACAAATAAAATTCCTTTGGCTTTGTTGGAGTTTTTTTCCACCATACTAACGAAGAAATATTTGGGGCAGAACTGGGAACAATTTGTCATTTGACAATTTCTGAGAGCATTCTAGTTGTCACAAAGGGATAAAGGAACTCCTGGGATGCAGCAGAGAGGCACAGGGCGCAATCCCCATAACGAGGCTTTCTCTGTCCTGCTGGGCCTGCCTGCAAAGTCCTTGTCTAGGATCACCAGCAAAAACTTTCCAGATATCAGTTCCTAGTCAGCACAAGGAACGCTAGACAGACTGCAGCTCGGAAGCTCACACAGCACTAGGGAGAGGGAGAGAGGGGCCACAAGCCTTCCTGGTCTTACTAGGGGGCCACATCCAGTGATGCTCAGGGCTGATTCCTGGCTCTGCCACTCAGAGATCACTCAAAGCGGTGTTGGGGGACCATACGGGTACTGGGGATTGAACCCAAGTCGGCCACATGCAAGGCCAGGATCTTTCCCCACATTCCTGCCACTCCCGCCCCACCTTTCCAGCTTTATCGCAGGTCCATGAACAGGCTCATCAGCACGGAGGAATGGTTAATTCACAAGGACATGCCACCCACATGCCGCCTACAAAACAAACTAAACCCGCCTTCATAGGCACATGCAGCACATGAACCTAAATGTGTGCAGCATAGAGTTACACTCTTCACTTTTATAAAAAGAATGAGATGCTCACTGAGTGTATTCCTGAATTTTTCTGCCCTTGAGGCCAGAATGACTTACCCTTATCTCCCAGGGAGCCGTTGTGCCACACCTAGGGAGAAGAACAGCTTTGGAGCCAGCTGCGTCCCTCCCAGGGTAGAGTGATGGGACCACATACACGCTCACCTGTGCACTGGGTTTTGACTCCCAGCAGCCTTTCCCAACGCCCCTTGTCCTGGTCCTTCCTGAGCTCCAAGAAGCTCGACCACATCCTCTGGGCTGGTGCCAGGCTGCTGCATCTCCTCCATACACAAGACATGCTGCTGCCATGTCCACTATGGACACCAATGGTGGGCAAGGCTTTCTCCAGAGAAAGCCACACTGACTCACAGACAAGAGGCGGCCTGTAGGCAGTTGACACTGTCAGCTAGCCAAGAAAACCAAGGTCTTGGCCAATCCCCCTCAGAGGGAAGAGATCAAGGTCCCAGATTCACTCAAGTACACGCCCTAGCGCAGCGATGAGGAATAAGAACTCAGCCTCTGAGCCAGCAGCACTGGCTGCCTGCTCCCCTGCACAGCACAGGAAACAGAGGCAGACAGGGTGTCCCTCCCACCCTGTCTAGCTCTTGTCAGCTCTACTGCAAGGGATCCTTTGGATCTCTGTTTGGCCCTGGACACTGGGGACAGCGTTTGTTTTTACAGTCATTTCACAATATGGTAAGTGAGAAAGCAGCATTCTCCAGGGTCAGGTTGTGCCAGGGAGGTCATCCCTGTCCTAGCGGCTGTTCTCTGTGGACCCACTACCCCACTTGTACTCATCTTCAGGGAAGCAGTTTCTGCAGGTGCAATTCAGGGGGGTATTTCAGAAGAATGAAGCTCTTGAGGCATGACTGTCCAGGGATGACTTTGAAGTAGATCGTTCTTGGTTTACATTTTACATGCAATATTTCCAAATAATTAGAAGAACTAAATTAACTAGCAAGTCCAAGTAGGGAAAAGAAGATCAAAATCTCCACTCATTCGTTTAGGTTTTATGTGCCCACAAAACTAATTTCTGTCTCATATCTGACACTCCTATCACACATTAAATACAATTTTCTCTTAGGAAAGGAAATATAATACAACTTTAGCAAAGGGATCAAAATGAGATAGAAAACATTTAAAATGCAAATGTAGGATCACGGTATTAATATGAAAATAATGTCTCTCCCACCTCCTCCTCTTCCTTGCATTTCAACTGATGCATCACTTCTTTACAGATTAGATGTGCTTTCCTTACATCTAAATTTCTATGATATTAAAGGAATGCACTTGCTTTTTCCTGTCACCTATGTAAAGAATTTGCTTTCAAATGGCAGCAAAGGGGATTTTGACTGTACTCCTCTGATAAAGGAAACTTCAGCCTGCTTTTTTAGTGATCAAAATTTGCAGCATATGAAAGCATTTCAAATCCAAATAGGTAGTTAATCACTCCACAAAAAAAGTGGATTTTTTTTTGACACATGCTTAAAATGGAGAACAGGCGCCTTAAATGCCACCTAGCTGACACTGGAACTGATGTAAATACAACTCACATTCACCGCAGTCCCTCAAGGAGGGAAGGAGACACCCCACAACGGAGCTGCTGAGGACCGCCTGCAGGGCTGCCTGCCCGAATCAGGGTGGGGAATAAAACTACTAAAAAGTGATTCAGCTTTGTGAAGGTCTTAGGAGGGACAGCACGGCTGTGCGTGCTGTCTTTCAGCAGACATGATCACTGAAATAAACAGAGGGAAGGTCCTAGAAGCAAGCGGACACTCAGGGGTGGCCATTATCCTTTTTATTCTCTCAGATCCCGTAAGGGATGTTCTCAGGGCTGGCGAGTTACTGGCCCCCATTCTTCACAGGTGCTCTTGTCCTATTTTTTTAAAAGCTTTTTAAAACACGGGTGGCCTCCATGGAGTCATTCAGAAGCAAAATGTGCTTGATTCAGAAATCTGAGCAGGAACTTGTGCACATGATATGTCGGTTTGTCACCAGAAAGTCAAAGGCTGGTTCAGGATAGAGGGAACAGAGGGTGGGTGATGGGTCTCAGGACCAACAGCAACTGGGCAGGAGAGAATAGTCAGAAGAAGGATATGGATTTGTTTACCATAACAATAAAAGCCAGAACCTGTGTGTGTGTGTGTGTGTGTGAATGTGTGTGTGTGTGTGTACAACATTAAAAACAAGAACTCGAGCACCAACATTTTACAACTTTCAGAAACTAATTCCAATTTAGGATTCACATTATCTGTAACATAAAATGCATGGCAGCAAACAGTCTCACTCATTCAGAATTGAAAGGAAAATATGGATTTCTCAACTTATTTTGAAATGTTAAATTATTTATTTCAAATGTCAAAGGAGAGAGAAAACACTTGTATCATGACAAATCAAGAATAAATTTATTATTAATCAAAGGTACTTTAGAATTCAATTTTTGTACTACAGATTTCTCTTCTTCTCTTTTCCTTGCTTTGAATGGCAATAAGAAAGGGCCCAACTACGACAAGAACTAATTATATGTGTATATATATATATTTTTCCTCTTAGCTTCTGGGCATATAAGCAAATTTATGACAAACTTAATCCTAGCCTAAGAGTAAGTAAGCCAAATTATAATTATCTTCCTGGGAAGATAAATTAATTAAATGTCGATGATAAAGACCCCACAGCAAACTCAGAATAAACACACAGTTGGAGAAATACAGGGTCCTGAAATAAAGGAGAGGAGAAGGAAAAGGCAGTATTTAGCCCATCTGCTGGGACAGTAACAGGATGAGGTAATCTTTTCAAGAGAACACTAAGTGCTGTACACGGGAAATGACACTGCCTGGCAGGCAAAGTCAGCCGGGTCCTCATTATACTCTTCAGTGATTTGCTGGTGGAAAACACGTGTCCCTTCTTTGCACCAAGTTCAACTAACTCTGGAATTCCACCCGTGCAGCTCAACGACTGGGCCAGAACAAGGGGAGAACTTGTCAGGATTTAAGAGCTTTCAGCAAAACCCTTCAATTGCAGCGAGTACCCCATTCCACAGAGGATATCAATTATAGATAGTGACTTGCTTTAGCAGGGAGTCGGGACTGTCAGACATGAGATAGACAGCCATGAAGAATCATGAATCTTTCTATTAACTGTGAGAGGGAGCCAAAGAATGGCCAGGCTGTAAATAAGGCAGAGCCCCAGAAAGCTCTGATGTCTCACCTCTTAGTTGCAGGTAGCAGCAAAATTCAACTGAGTCACAAAATGTCCCATAGTAACAGAAACCGTTCAAACTTCCCTCAGACCCTAAGAATGTAGATTTTGCAACTGGCAATCCACCCCCCCCCCCAACTACTACCAAAGTAATCAGGTGGACTTGAAGTATATCCTGTTCAATCAATCAAATAAAGCCTCTAATCTAAACCAGGACCCTGTGGATGCGAGCAGACATGCTTTGAGTAGGAAGGTCCCAGAGTATCCAACAGAGTCAAGTAAATCTGAACACACAGACACAGAATACCCACACTGCACAGTGATGAAGAAGGTAGTCAGTG
Source organism: Sorex fumeus (assembly GCF_029834395.1). Classification (NCBI taxonomy): domain Eukaryota; kingdom Metazoa; phylum Chordata; class Mammalia; order Eulipotyphla; family Soricidae; genus Sorex; species Sorex fumeus. The sequence continues at coordinate 16,453,076 of NW_026606077.1, read as the reverse complement.
ACAAAAGCTGTGGCTTTGCTTTTGTTCTTGTAAATCAAAATTTTAATGCACTTAAGTTATCCACAGACTTTATCTCAGACTAAAACTAGTATCAGAAAGTGGACATATTGGATTCTTTTCTAATTATGACATGAATATTATCCCAGCTGATTTGGACTTAATTTTTTATCTCTTTTATTTCTTATTTTTTAAAAATATTGGATGAAACAAGCAACATGATTTGTTTAATTTTTTTGTTTCAAAGCCTTTTCACAGCTATGGTTCCCTTCTAACCTGGCTTCCTTCCCATGGTTCCTCCTTTCCCACTGACTGGCACCCTACTCTCGTGCCATGCCCAGCATTTACCCAATTTTTACATGCAGCCTCTTTAAAATACAGTGGGGACACTCAGGCTGGAAAAAAAAAACACTGATCTAGTTGACCATTTTAGCAGTTTTACCCTAACAGGACTCAGATCTCTCAATTAAAACATAATCACCACCTAAAATCTTTTGAAATAGAAATTATACATAAATACCTATTCACCACCCTTCTAACGTGCCCACATTAAGCAATTTCTAAAAAAGGTTATTACTGCCCCACTCCTCATAATGCTCCCTCAAACAAGTCTTCTAATGAATGCAATTCATTTGACATGTAGATTTAGAATAAAGTGTCTCTTTCATTCGTCATCTGTAACAGCTGAACCATGATCACAGAAGTCCTTGAAACTATAATGGCTTATCTACAGAAAGCATCTCCAGACAGCTTCACTCTCCAAAGGATGTAGGCTGAACTGGGGCAACTGGAGAGTCCACTAAATATTTATAACTGAAATTCCGCACAACACAGTTACCCCCTTCTAATGTATTTATTTCCCAAATCCAAAAACACTACTTTAAAGAAATATACATACCTCCATGTTTACTGCAGCATTATTTATAATTTCCAGGAGCAGAAAACTTCCTAAATACCCAATAACAGACAATTGGGTAAAGATGATGTGGCATATATACACTAGAGAATGCTACTAAGCTACTGAAAAAAGATGGAATTCTGCCATTTGCAGCAACATTCCCATGAACCTAAGGTATTAATAAAATATTCCAGCCAGAGAAAGCCAAATATCCTGTGATTTTTATCTAATATGATATATTCAGAACAAAAGAAAGTAAACTGAAATAAATGTTTAGACTGTAAGATTAGTTACTAAAAGAAAGAGGAGGGTAAAACAGGTAAGTATTGATAAAGTGTGGCTCTAGATTTTTAGTTTTATACACTACTAGATATATATTTTTATAGTATTATACAGTATTATACCTAAATACAGTATTATACCTAAAACATAAAATGTTACCACAATACATTAATTCTGTTTTTAAAAATGCAATGGTCTCATTCTTCATACAAATGCAAATTGTCTGAATTTGTGTGTTCATTCTTTTCCTCACTAAAGAGTATTCCTAGCATGATCCACTCCACTCTTTGAGGACATTCCCTGAACACAAAGAAAAATTCCAAACTTTTTTCCCTCTTAGTATTACAATGCCTGTGGTTACTATTAAAACAGCCAGCAAGAATAAAGAACCATTAAGTGGAACTTGGCTTAAAAATAATACTTGCATCAAATTAAAGAGAAAGAATCAAATTAGGTTCATTGAAATGTACCTTAATTAAAAACATCTGACTTTCTACCGCCTTGCTGTGCTGAGAAATCTGTGAGTCTTCCTCTAAAATTATAAGACATGATTACAAAAGAAATAGGAATGGGAAGATTCACTTGATGTCATCCTAAATCCCCCAAACATTTTGAATATAATGAATCTCAAAACATGGCCAACCAGATATTTAACCCCAGAATGCACCTGCAGTGGTGGTCTATATTACCTAGGCTGGGCAAAGACTCAGGAGACAGTTTAGAACTCCTGTGGACTTGAAGTATTTGGGAGGAATGCTCTAATTCTATAATTTTTATAGAAGGATTTGATCACCACCATGTTTAAATGGAGGAGGGTCTCCGAGAAATGTGGATCATCTAAAAACAAGTTAACATAACCAACAGAGCTTAGAGCGACTGCATGTGTGTGCGTGCTTGTGTGAGTCTGTGTGCAGTGGGGCTTGGTGGGAGGGGGGTGCAGGGAAAAAGATCTTCTTTGTCAGATTTTCCACTGTATTGAAAGCTTATGGAACTGCCACACTAAGTAAAGCACCCTGAATACCTTAATGGTACTCCAAGCCTTCTGCACAGAACAGCCTCCAGCTCCCATTCCTGATTATCTAAATGCCTCCATCTAGCTATTCTGGGCCCATTTACAGGGAAGACTCCACTGGCCTGCACAGTGCTGGATGAAGTGCAGTCCGACAAAGGGAAACGTCTCATCAGGGAGGTGCTGCAGAGGGCCCTGCACAGCGGGAACAGCACACAGCCAGCTAGCAGACAGCTTCTGAACCGGGTGTGCTGTAACTGGCCGTCCTCATTAAGCACACTTTGAAATACATGTCACTTTCCTGCTGAAACGATTAGCCTTGCTAGGGCTGGCCCTTGGTCAGAAAGCTGAGCTAACGGTGACCTGCCGGCACCCACCATCTTCAGACAGGCTAACGGCTGGGCAGAGCCACGGAGGACAGAATGGGAAAAAGGAGCCTCCCACACCTACCTCCCCCCTCCATCATTTCTGGTTCTTGGAAAGGAGAATCAAGCTTGGTTAAAAGCTTAATAATAATTCATGTCCAGCTTACTATTACTCAATAACCATCAAAGTCGCTGACTCAAAATAGTGTTTTCTGGCTTAGTGGATCAGAGTCATTACACTCTCTATTGAAGACTTTATTGAATTTTACACTAAGCTTTAGCTGAGTGAACAGGTCAAGCACCGCAGCTCGTTTTCTTTATTCTCGGGGAGCCATAAAGCCCTCTCCAGTTTGCAATGCTGCTAGCTAAGAAACTTGACTCGGCACAGGGTCACGGAAGCTGATCCCATGGAAAAGGTCATGCAGTGGGTCCAGCCCAGCTCCCGGACCGTTCACTCACGTGCACCAGCTGCTCCTGTGTGTCAAACTCCCGTGAGCAGCCCTCCCACTGGCAGTTGGTCTCATAGATGACGTCAGGCTCCTGCTTACTCTCATCTCTGTCCCCTTCCTCCTTCACCAGGGTTGTTCCTTCGGGCTGTTCCTAGATGGTGGGAGGGGGAGAAAGGGACAAATTCAGGCAATATTAGAAGGCAGATCATGAAGGAAAGCCAAAACCTGAAGTCGTTTTTGTCTTAATGCCATTTTTCAGAAAAATAGAAATAGGACTCAGACCTATCAATAGAGTCAGGTGACTCACTGAAATCATTAGTGTACCCCTTCTTTACTCCAGATATCCAACACACGTGTGTTCAGAGATGCTTAACTTGTGATGGAGGACAACAAACCAATCTTAACAGTAATGAGAAACTCAGGGCACGTGCTGCTGTCACGTGGACAGGTCTGAGGAAGACAAACAACCCTGAAGTGCCATCCCAGGTGAGAAGCAGCTATGCAGTCACCCCATCGCGGGTCTAGAGGAACAGGTCTTCTCTCGGTCTGAGTCTCTCAGTCACTAGTGGGTCACCCCGGAGTTGAGCAATGGCTTACTAGGATGCGATTCTGTCTTTCCTGTGCTGGAAGTGGGAGAGGGGCTTAGAGAATCCACGGGGAAAACATATTTTGGGTTCAGTATCTGATTGCTGGGAAAATGCTGCTGTCCCAGACCATGAACATAAACCTTGCAGCACGTCATGTCTAGGCTTTTAGGAAGCTTGGAAACAAAGAAATACAAAGACTTCCAGAATTCTGAAGCCACCCAATCAGAGTCCAAGACACCCTCTGAGAGCCCAGTGCACCCACTCAGAGCCCAGGGCGCCCACTCAGAATCCACTACATCCATTTCTTCCAACCTCATATTGCTAAGGTGGAAATTAGAACTAATGCAGTTTAAAGTTTCCACCCAAACAGCCTGGCTGTAGCAAGGTCTTGATTCTTTGGCTTTGGGAACTCTTGTCCAATCCCTAAATCTAGGGAACCATCTTTAATGAGTTCCTTTCCTGTCATTCACAGAGACTTGGAAGTGGAATGAAGATCACAGAGGCCAGGCTGGACGCAAGCTGACCCTTGGAGCACTGGGTCAAAGGAGCAGAGGCAGCTGGGCAGAACAGACTGGGCAGCAGCAGCCCAACTCCCAGCCAGAGGGGACAGAGCACTGCACCAGGATGCCGACAGCTCTACCCTGCACAGGGGAGGCTGAGGCACTGACAAAGAGGACCCTGGCACCTGCAGACGAGCTCAGAGACACCGAGTGCTGTCGGGCACCTCACCTGCTGGCCACGAGGTCCTGGGCTGGGCAGGTCTTCGTCGGCTTTGATCTTGGACCGCTTGCTGTGCGTCAGGTCTGCACTGCTGCTCACTGCCGACTCACTTGTCGGCTTGTTCTGCAGGCACCATCCGCAGGGACAGAGAGAACAAGGCTCTGGTGAGTGAACAGGGCCACTGCTGAGACCGAGACACCAGGAAACTGGCCTGATTTGGTGCCCAGCACTGGGGTCACGCTGCAGAATTCAGAAGTGTGTGGCAGTGGGGAGAGAGCCTGGAGTCCTGCTGTGTCCTCCCGGCCTGGCAAAGGGGAGAGCTGGGGCGTGAATCCTAAGGGAGTGTCAGAGCTGTTGGGGGCAGGGCAGCAGTGAGAAGGGCCCACAGAGCCCCTCCTGAGTCTGTCAGGTGGGACCCCTCAATTCTGATTGAGGAGTCTCGTGTCCTCCTGTGAGAGCAGCACGGGGGGCACACCTGGCAGTGTTCACTGCTTACACCCAGCCCTGTGCTCAGGGGTCATTCCTGGTGGGGTTTGGGGGACCCTGTGGGGTTCAGGGGACCAGACCCCATGGAAGCATGCAAGACGTGCATCCTCCCCACTTTCCCATCTCTCCAGCCAGTGCCATCTGTTTGCACAGCCAGGTTTGGAGAAGCAGTGGAGGGGCTGGGAATGCAGGTGGCAAAGAGCACCAGCCTCCAGTCCAGGACCCTGGAATCCTGGCCCCTTTCCACCAGAGGTGAGGGTGAGGTGGCCAGGCACCCGCGGCCCAGCCTGAAACCAGAGTGACAGCTGGAGGGAGGACAGGTGTGTGCATGTGGCCGGACCAACAGGCAATGGACATGGGTGTTCTGTGTGGGGTCTGAGAACGGGGTGGGGCCCCGGGGGATACGAACGCTAGGAGTTCAGCAGCAGCGCCATGGAGGCCCCCACGGAGCTGGGGATGGCTGCGGAGAAGCACCCGGGCAGGGAAGCCACAGTCTGTGGAGAAGCACCCGGGCGGGGAGGCCAGGGCTGCCGGAGCCTGAGCTCAGTATCTCAACTGAGCACGTCCGCGCCCCAGACCTGCCTGCAGCATCTCACCTGGGACGCCTCGGATGGGCCAGAGCTGACCTGCACAGGGTTCCGAACCGCAGGAATCCCTGGGACAGGCCTCTGGGCTGGGAAGGTCGGGGCAGGGTGCAGCAGTGGAGGGCTGTGTCCGAAGGCGGAGCCTAAGCTCTGCTGGCGGCTCAGGAGCTGCTGGTGCATGTGGAGAGACACAGGCGCGGGCGGGTAGGTGAAACTCAGGGCAGGACTGCAGGGGAAAGAGAGACCATCAGGACTGCGCCCAGGCACAGGCACGCTTATGCGTGCGCCCTCCAGGCAGGACCGGCCCAAACCACAGCCCTTGGGTCTGCTGAAATCACAGATCAAAATGTTATCGACAGAATCTTAAAAGCTCCAAGAGAAATATGGCTACACAGAACATGTCATCCGAGCACACATGCAGAGTCCAGAGCAGAGGCACCGCTCAGAAGACTATTTACTGCAATAACAACCTTTCTGTGAAACGGGAAATGGTGACTACATGCTTTATCGTCCTGCTCCTGGCTCTGGTTCCGCGTGCTCTGTGCATGGAGCAATTCCTTTAATCTCAGCTCCCACTGCGCACTTTCATATGTCTCCAGATCTTATTACAAGAGGAAAGAAAATCAATTGGTTAAATGTGTTTTGAACACCATGCTTGTCATATCACTCATTTGTTTGTAAAGATGGAAAGCTCAGTTCATCCAGAATGCCACCTAAAGAATGTCCATCAGTGCCGTCTGGTTACAGAAGCTGATGGATTAACCTCTCCCAGCTGAAATCGGGGATCAATGGGCTTCGATGGAGCTATATTCCAATGGGAGAGCAATGCTCCCTCTTCTAGCTAAACTGAATTAAATGTCTATTAAAGCCCATTAGACATGCTAATGCCTGTCACCACTTCATTATGCCAAAGGATCTTCCAGGCTACTGTGAATTCTGAGGAATCCACAGAACTACCTTGGTTTTAGAACTACAGAGTGTCAGGTTTTTCTTTTTGCCAGAAAAATTTAGGAACCAAATCCTCTTAAGAGAATGAAGTGCTCTTGAAAATTTGCCAATGACTTAAAAATGTACTTTTAGTTATATTCAAGAAATTTCTTTCTTCAAAAATAACCAGTGAAAAATTACATATAGTTTGTTCCTAACCTGCACTGAATATCCAGAAAGAATCAGTGGAAGCTTTTGTATTGTGATCTGTATAATACATGCAAATTTTCAATCTGGTGGGTTAATTATTATTGCTATTAAGTGCATTAACTGAGGGTATAATAATTTCATTAGCAAAATTCAACCTTTTCAGCAATTTTAAACACTAATTTCGAAGACAAACTCTGTTCATGAATGGGATTCCTCTTTTGCCTTTTTGACTACAATCCATAAAACGTAGCTTCAATGGGTTACAATATTATTGTTCCTGCCAACAACCTTGTATTACAAGCATTTACCCATTAAAACTGAATGTCATTGAGAAGACTTAAGGAGAATTCCACCAGACTTGGAGGATACTCCTTTCATTCTCATTATATTTCTTTAATAAAGGGAAGCTAAAAACATGGTGAAAATAGTCATTGTTCATAGTAAGTTAGAGAGAATTCGGTAATAATATTCCATTTCTTCAGTGTTATAGTTTCTGCCAGTGTTTCCGAAAGCAACCATGAATGATTACAGCAAGACTTAGCTAAGGTAGCTGTGTGGATGATTGATAGGGCATTAATCAAAAGATGCATATCTGCCTTAGAATTTGTTCGCAAGCTTTCTTCTAATAGCTGATTTCATGTTCACTGAGCTCTATGCCAGTTTGTCCAATTTATTTTTCAGTGTACAAGCCATTCATCAAAAAACACAATGAATTAACGTGCATTCCACCCCCCACCCTTTTCCTTTTGGTGAATGTGTGTTACTGTGCAACTAACTCCCTATTCAGTTCATTAAAAAAAAAAAATATATATATATATAAATATATATATATCCCCAATGCACACATATTTGCAATAAGACAGAGACTTTAGCCTCCTCCACACACCTTTCTGAAGCTGCATGATCTCACAAGATCAGTGACCCTAAGGGATATCTGATTCTGGGAGGTGGCTTGGGAAGACTTAAGAAGTGAGGACCTAATTCAGAGTCAAGACAATGAACGGAAACCCTATGCAGGCAGACACTGTCCTAACGCTCACAAGGCTAACAGACACAGAGGTAGTGCATAGTTCCCATTTCTGGTTTTGAGGCCACACCTGCTGGTGCTCAGTGCTCAGGTGTGGCCTCCCCGAGGCGCTCCTGTACCATTGCAGCCAGGGTCAGCAGCATACATGGGACTTCCTCCTGTGCTGTCTCCCTGCTGTTGCCCAGTGCTGTGGGAGGGGTCCCCACAGCTGCCTGCAGGGCTGGTGCTGCTTACACACACCTAGCTCCAGAGTCCCCTTGCTGAGTTCCTAGATCAGGAGTATCAGCGTCACCAGGACAGCTTGGGCACATCTGCCTGGAGGGGCTGAGAGGCAGTCAGGGGAGGGTGCAGGCCCAGCCGCTCTATGGGCCGTCTGAACCCCATCATCACTGACGCCTGAGCACAGCTCGGGACAGCCATGGAAGCCCCCCCAGGACCACTAGGTCTATGTCTGGAGACCCTCAAGCACCACAGTGTCACTCTGGCATATTCCAGCACTGAGCACTGGCTGCCCCACACTGCCTGGACAGTGTGAAGCCCCCTGGCCTGGGCCCCAGGCCTAGAAGGCTGCTGCTTGAACACACCCCCGAGCCTACTTCTATGTTTAAAATGATTTATTTATGGAGCCAAAGAGATAATACAGTGGGTTTGCCTTGCACACAACCATCCTGGATTTGATAGTCAGCACCCCATATGGTCCCCTGAACCCAGCTAGGAGTGATCCCTGAGTGCGAGTCAGGAGCAAACCCTGAGCATCCCTGGGTGTGAGCCAAAACAAACAAAAACCACATACAGATTTATTTATTACTGAATGCCCATGAAATATAAAGTTGTTTGTGATTGGGCTTCAGGCATACAATACCTCACACCTTTCCCTTCACCAGTGTCAACTTCCCTCCACTAGTGCCCCCAGTTTCTCTCCTGCCCCAAGCCTGCCTCTGTGGCAAGCATTTTTGCTTTTCTTTTTCCCTTTGAGGCAATCTGGTTTTAAAGAGACAAAGGTAACACACAAGAGACAGGTCTGTGACTGAGCACACACCTGGCTGGGTGCAGCCCTGGGTTAGACCCCGGCACCTACAAGAAATAAAGAATAAAACACAATGAAGGCAAGAGGAAGAAAGCAAGGCCAGAAGCACAGCAGTCCTCAGCTCAGGTTTCTGCCTGGCAGCCCCAGGAAGGGCCGTGTACTCTCAACTTTGGGGAACGCCTCTCTTTGGAGGACAGGTCCTTTTCTGCCAGTAAAACCTGGGACATGAACGAACATTCTCTAAGATCCATGTTAACTGCAGGATATCTAAGAATAAACAGAACGAAAGGTTGGAAAGCACAGTGGGAACGTCCTGGCCTAGCAAGCAGTGATGGGGCTTGACCCCCAGGACCACATATGGTTCCTGAGCACACAAGCAGTGACCCTAGAGCACCAAGCCAACAGAGCGGACAGACATCTAAGCTGATTTATATTTTTTGGGAAAAGGCACAGCCAGCTATGCTGAGGGCTTACCCCTGGCTCTGCGCTCAGGGACCACTGGTGGGCTTGGTGGACCATATGGGATGCCAAGAATTGAACCCAGGTCAGCTGAGGGCCAGGCAAACTCCCTACCCTTGGTACAATCTCTCCAGCCCCCAAAAGCTTGTTTTAAAATGTATTTCTTCAGGCATAAACATGAGGAAATGTTTGATATGTGTGTGGTTTTATGTATCTACATGCCTAGGGCTGCATGAGGACTTCTCAGATGATGGGGCTGGGAGGGGAAAGTCCTGCCCCAGGACAACACGCATCTTCTGGCTTTCGAATGTTCTACATCCTGGCTCCTGGGCACTCTCCCCTTCTCTCTCTGTAACTCAGACCTTCTCATGGATGCCAGACGTCACACTCAGACCACTGGAGTCACCCAGCATGAGCTTCTCGTCTCACTGCAAAACCAGGGTCCTGGGACTGGGCGGTGCCAGGCCCCAGACAGGAGGCGGATGCGCACCACCATGACCCTGGCTGCCCCCCCTGCCCCCAGCACAGCCGTGGAGAATGAAGATGACACTTACCTCTGGAATCACTTTGTCAAGGTTTCTAGAAACAGGATTACATAAAGCTGTCTAGATTCAGCTCTGTCCACGGAGACACAGTGTCTCAGTAAGGACTGACTGGGTAGGCTTTAAGGTAGAATCGGGGTGGGGTGGGGGTGACAGTCCCATGGCATGGAGCGTTGACACCAGCATTACCCCAGTCTGACTGCTGTCCTGAGCCCCATACTCAGGCCCTGGCCCCAAATCCTGCGTGGCCCCTCTCCAGGGTGTGTCAGGTCCTCCAGGCAGCACTGTACATGGCCTCTACGTTATTTCCAGAGCTTGCATATGTTTTTTTGTCTTCAGAGCGGTGGCACACAGGATGCTGTTAAGGAGACATCCTTGCATACTGCCTAGAACCACTCCCACCTGTGCTTGGGGAAGACCTAGTCCCGAGGCCCCCACAAGCAAAGCATGTGCTCCACACCTGGAACCATCCCGCTGGCCCTGACCTCTTCTCTAGAAGATTACATGAGAGGCAGGAAAACCACAAAAACACAGACCTATCTAAAAATATCACTTGGAGGAACAGAGAGACAGTGCAGGAAGGGAAGCACTTCAGCCCATCCCAGTTTGATCCCTTACAACCCATACGGTCCTCTGAGCACTTCCAGGAGTTATCCCTGGCCACAGAGCTGGAATAGCCCCTCAGCATTACCACTGCAGTCCAAAACCAACTATATATAATACTTATAAGTATTTGCATCTTATAAGTATTACTCTATAAATTTAGGTAATAAGATTAGTAGAAAAAAAATGATTAGTGACTCAGATCTTCCCAGGCAATGTTTTACAGACTTAGAAATCTCTTAAAGGTGCAAAAGTAAGAATTATGGAGAAAAGAAGATAGAAACCTAAGGTCAGTACCAGTTCAAGAGTTCAGGCCTCAGTGTTACTTCTATGTGAATGGACACATTCCAAGGAAAGTCTTGCCCCACAGGAGTAAGAGCATGGCAGGCGGGTGGGAGGTGGGGGGAGGTTGCTGATCAAGATAACCACCCCTCAAAAACACTTAAGAAACCCTCATGCAGGCAGTGATCAGGGGAAAACTGAGCACATCTAAAAGTCATGACCAATCATTCCACCTTCTATGCAGTAGAGTATACGCCTTCCATATTCAGCTGAATTAAAACTGAGTTGCACATCACTGTCTATTTTCCAAAGATTTAAAATATTCTCAAAATCTCAATATTTTACAAAAAGTTGTCACATGGAGCTGGAGTGATAGCACAGTGGGTAGGGTGTTTGCCTTGCATGCAGCCAAGTCAAGTTCGATTCCCAGCATCCTATATGGTCTCCCGAGCAGCACTGGGAGTAATTCCTTAGGGCAAAGCCAGGAGAAACCCCTATTCATTTCCAGGTGTGACCAAAAAAATTGTCATGTATTCCCTATCAAAAATCAAAGAATATTATGTGAATACTCTTGCAAAATATGATCGAATCTAGCAAACTGGATCTTGTTTCTAAGTGTTGCACAGAAACAAATCACTTATAGCAAACTCCTCTGACTGGGAAGTTAGCATCTATTTTCAAGTTAAAATTATGGGTGCAGTGAAAATGAAGGGTACTTCATAACTAAAATTAGTGTCTAAAATGTCCACACTACATTATCTATTTATTTCAGAAGTTTTAACTGAATATTTTCTGTGCATCCTGTTATGTCCAATAATTATGTGCAACTAGAAATTTATATCTTATAACCAGTATATAAAACTTTGAAATCAACTGTATTTGACTTTTACAACAAATACAATTTTTTTACACCAAGTCAACATTTACACAAAATCCCTCATCAATCTGTAAATCAAAGTTATACTTAATTCCTGGAATAATAATATAAGTGAGGGCACTTTTAAGTTCATACTGTAGAAAATCATTTATTAAACATAAAATCCTGCTATAAATAAAGGCATTAATTACTACACAAGTCAAATACATGAAAACTAATTAAGATGGCACACAAAACAAGTCTATAAAGTGTTTTTAAAACACTACAGAAACTCTACACATGGCAGGGGATAACTCAATGCTGATAAAATGAAGGTAACCATATAACTGGCTTGCTGCAGCCTTGCATAACAGAAGGACAACAAAGTTCATCGTAGTGATGCAGATTATTTGTTTAAAGTGAAAATAAAGGAGCCTGAGCTAGTACAGCTGTGGTACCACATGGCTTACAGATCATCATTGGGTGACACTCTGGAGCCCCCAAGCAGTTTCCTGGGGACAGCTTTGGGGGTAGGAAAGCCCTATGTCCTGGGCCAATCCCTCAAAGCCTGGCCTAAGGTGCACATATCACAGGGAGCAGCTCCAGTTCCCCACGCACTGCAGGGAGCGTCTTGAAAACAAGTCAGTAAGCAAGAATGCACATTTTTTGTGTGTATTTTTTGGGCACCACTAGATTGTGCTAAGAGCTTATTCCTGTCTTTGTGCTGAGAGATCACTCCTGGCAGGCATGATCATATGAAGACCATCTTATGAGGTGCTGAAGACAGAACCTTGGTTGGCCAGTTCAAGGCAAGAGCCAGACCTGCTGAACTATTTCTCCATCTCCTGAGGATGCAAAATTTTGAGGAAGTACAAGAAAGGGGGCAGGAGTCTATACCGCTCAGGAGACTCAGAGGTAAAAGGTAGGCACCTCTTCTCTCTCTCTCTCTCTCTCTCTCTCTCTCTCTCTTGCTCTCTCTCAATTCAGGCATTATGATTTGAAATACAGATACTAAAAGGTTACCTACTTTCAACACTCAATTCTTGTCCAGAGTGATCATTTTCAACGGATGCTGTCATAATGGACCCTTCTCTGTCCCATCCCCCCCCCCACACACACATAAATACCCTGTGGTAATTTCCAACCACTGACCAGTCCTCCTGGCCCGTTTACCCTGGTCTTGGATACTAGTTTTATCCTTTTTTGGGTAATATCCCACAAATAAATGCAGTCATTCTGTATCTGTCCCTCTCCTTATGACTTATTTCATTCAGCATGATACTCTCCAAGCCCATCCATTTATAGGAGAATTTCATGTCCTCATTTTTCCTAACAGCTGTGTAGTATTCCATTGTGTAGATGTACCATAGTTTCTTTATCCAGTGTTCTGTTCTCAGGCACTCAGGTTGCTTCCAGATTGAGACAGACCCACAGACCAATGCAATAGAGTTGAATATCCTGACACAGAACCTCAAATATATGTCCACCTAATCTTTGGCAAGGGACCAAGAAATATGAAGTGGAACAACGAAAGCTTCTTTAACAAGTGGTGCTGAAAAAAATGGACAGCTACATGGATAAAAATGAACTCTGACCTCTATATAATGCCATGCCCAAACATCAGATCAAAATGGATTAAAGACCTCAACATCAGACCTGAATCCAGAAAGCACATGGAAGAAAATTTTAGCAGAACCCTTCATGATACTGAAGCTAAAGGCATCTTCAAATATGAAACACCACTGACCAAACAAGTGGAAGCAAAGGTAAACAAATGGGACTACATCAAACTACTACATTAAACTACATTAAACTAAGAAGTTTCTGCACCTCAAGAGAAACAGTGACCAAGATACAAAGTCAGCCTACAGAATGGAAAAGGATACTCACCCAAAAAGCCTTCTGATAAGGGGTTAATATCAAAGATATTTGTATTAACTTAGATATTTAATAATATCTAATTAATTTGGTATTTATCTAATTAAATATATATTTAATAACTATATAATATCTAGTTAATAACAAAGATATTTGATATTGACAGGCACTGGTTGAACTCTACAAGAAAAAAGCCTCCAACCCAATCAGAAAATGGGGCGATGAAATGAACAAAAACTTCCTTAAAGAAAAAATTCAAATGGCCAAAAGTCATGTGACAAAATGTTCTTCATCACTAATCATCAAGGAGACGCAAATCAAAACAAGACTGAGATATCATCTCACACCACAGAGACTGGCACATATCCAAATGAAGAATTAAAAACAGTGCTGGCGAATGTGGGGAGAAACAGACCCTCTGTCATTGCTGGTGGGAATGCTGATTGGTCCAGCTTTTTTGGAATATACAAATTCCTCAAAAAATCTAGAAAGTGAGCTCCCATTTGACCCAGCAATATCACTTCTGGGAATATATCCTAGGGGTCCAGAAACACTCAGCAGAAACACCATCTGAACTTCTATGTTCATTCTACTTCATTTTTAGCACATAGAAATGCCACAACTTTCTGCAAATTAAGTAGTCTATTTTACTGCAATGGTTTATTGTTCATGAGAATATTTTGGTAGATTTTAGTTTTCTAAGTATATCATCATACTGTCTGCAAATAGAGATAGTCTGCCCTCTTCTGTGCCAAACTGTATCTGTTTATTATCTTTCTTTTCCAACTACTGTGGCAAGGACTTCCAGAGCATTATTGAATAATTGTGGTGACAGTGGACATTCGTGTCTTTTGTCTAATCTTAGAGGAAAGGCTTTCAGTTTTCACTATAAAAATGAGGTTAACTATTTTTTGTGGTAATTGGCTTTTACTACACTGAGTCAAGTTCCTTTTATTCCCATTTTGTTGAGAGTTTCTATCATGAGTGGGTGTTGGATCTTTTCAAAAAAATTCTGTCTCTGTTAATATGATTATATGTGTTTTTAATCTTTCCTTGTATTTATGTGGTATATCACATTGATTGACTATTGTACATTAAACTATCCTCACATCACTGAGTTAAATAAATCCCATGTAATCATGGTATGTAATTCTTATAACGTACTGTTGAATTCAGCTTTGATAATGCTTTCTTGAGGATATTTTCATCTATTTTCATTAGGTATCCTGGTCTGTCATTTTTTCTTTAGTATCAGGGTGAAGGCTTCTGGCTTCTTGGTTTCCTGAAGAGCCTGGGCAGCAGAGGAAGGTTTTGAAGAACTTGCTGGTGGGGCCATATGCCTGGGCATTTTTTTAAAGAAATTTTTTAATTACTCTTGAAACTTCTGTGTTAGTAATTAGTGTATTCAGATGCTTTGCTTCCTCCTGCTTCCATCTGGGGAGGTATAATAGGATCCCAAATTTTATTTCTTCTAGTTTTTCCAGTTTCATGGATTTAAGTTTTTCATAGTGATCTCAGATATTCCTTTCTATTTCTGTGATATCATTTGTAACTGCTCTCTTTCCCTATCTGGTTTATTAAAGTGTTCTCTTTTTTTTATTTTTAGGTCACATCTGGCAATGTACAGGGGTCACTCCTGGCTCTGTACTTAGGAGCCAGTTTACCCCTGGCAGTTCTCAGGAGACCAAACGGGATGCTGGGAATCAAACCAGGGTTGGCCATGTGCAAGGCAAATGCCTTACCCACTGTGCCATCACTCTAGCCCCAAGTCTTCTCTATTTTTTATTGCAAGTTGAGCTAAGGGTTTTCCAAACTTGTTTATGTTTTCAAAAAGCCAGTTACTTTGATCATTTGTAATTTCAGACTGGAGGTCTCTACTTCACTAATTTCCACTCTACAACTCACTATTTCCTCCTTCTGCTGATCTTCTAGTAAACAGTTATCCATCTGTGCTTTTTCTGCTTTCCTATTGAACTCTCTCACTGCTATAAACTTTACTCTTAGAACAGCTTTTGCTGTGTCCTATATTTTTGATATCCTGTAGCTTAATTCTCATTTATTTTCAGTAGTCCTGAGTTCTTCTTTGGTTTCCTCTTTGTTCCACTAGTAGGTAACTTGTTTAGTAATGGTGAGTAGTGTTCAGTGGTCATTGTTCAGTAGTGCTCAATGGTGAGCTGTTCACTTTCCCCCACTTTCTAGTGGTGATTAATTTTCACTTTCGGAACATCATAATCTAAGAATATGGCAGATACATTTTCTATCCTTTTTATTTGCTGGGGACTTGTTTCTGTGACCTATTGGAGAGGAATTTATGCTCAACTTTCCTGAGGTAGAGTTCTATGCATCTAATGAGGCTCATCTCTACTATTAAGGCCAATGTTTTCTTAATGACATTTTAACCAAGTTTACCCCCATGGTGTGTTGTGTATGTGTGTGTTTGCCTTTGTGTATTCATAAGGACTATGGTGGGGGTGAGGAGAACAGGACCCGGACAACAGAAATAAGAAATTCTGAACCGGAACCAAAAGTTCTAGCTGCATTCTTTGATTCAAAGCGCTAAGTGCCCTGTGTGCCAGACCTCCCATCCTGTAAACGTGAAATCTGAGTGGTAGGCTTATGGGATTCCCACTGCTCTGGGACCAGTGCTCCTAGAGACGGTGCACGAACTAGCTGATGCTCTAGCTCACCGACCTGCATCACTGTGGGAAACCTCTCCCCTACTGTGGCCTCCGCACACCCACTACCTTCCTCTACTCCATCCCAGCTTTCTGTCTGAAGGACGCTTCCTTCTCCTCCCTGAGAGCAAGGCTCCTGTCTCCACTCTCAAACCTGGCACTGTGACTGCACGTGTGGAGTAACCATTAACTATTGGGGGAATAAATAAGTAATTGATGAAATAGAGTACTAATGTAAGACCACTGACCATGTGGGAGGAAATGAAACTCTATTTTAGTTACTTTCACTGACACTGGCAGAAGAAAATGTAGTCTCATAGATTTTAGAACATACATTCAGAGTTTGAAGGACACTGGCAGCAGGTTTATATTCATGTTTCTCAAAGTTTCCTGCCCAGCTCATTTTGGTACTGTTCCTGCAACATAAATAAGGCCTTGGTTCCCTGTACATTATTCCAGAGTAAGCTGATATGGAAGCCACCACTGGCTCTCCCATTCAAGCCAGGGGGCAGAGGACCTATCATATATAGCCTTTCAGGGGCTTGCTAACACAAAGCCTGCTGCTGTGTTGAAACAGCAATTAAACTAGTCCTCTCATCAATTCAGCTGTTAGGAGAGTTCGCTGTTAGTTTATAGATTATCCTTGTCAACCACGAGTTGCTAACTATTCTTCAAGTTGGCCTTTAGATTTTACAAGATACAACTTAGAACATGTTTCTTTGGGTAAAGAACTGGCAAGTGCTGTCAATGATGCAATTAATCTAATGATATCACAGGACTTTTCGATGTCATCCAGGGTTATCTGCATTACTGCTTGTGCCCTCAATGCTGCATCTTCTCCTAACATGCTGTGCATGCATATTCAAAAATGAGAGGCCACTCTGTGCAAGAAAGACAGAATGGAAAGGAGCAAAGACCGAAAGAGCCAACAACAGGCCTGCCTGGGAGCTGAGCGATCTTCAACAGTAGTTCCTCTTCCAGACCTACAAACAAAACAGTGTCCTGGAGCTCTTGCATTGTTTTAAGTCAAGACATTGACAATCTAGTACTGTGGCTCAATGACCTCAGTAAGTGGCATTCTGGGCTGAAAATAAAAGAAAGACAGCAGTAATTACTGGTACACCATTCTCTAATCTAAGTCCTTTAGGTGCTACAAGCAGTCAAGATGGTGAGCAGCAAGCAGGAAGAAAGAAAAGCTAAGAAAAAGATGGATAAACAAATACTCACAAACAATTCTGTGAGAATGCCTGTGTGCGAATAGCATCAGGTGCCCTAGTCTATGTCTTTGACATGATGAGTCCCTGTCAAGTCACAGGATAATGAATGACTTCAGGAAGTTGTGAGATAGTTCATGACACTCTATGGTTTCAGGAATTTGCATTAACGTGGAATAGACAGTGATGTTTCTGACAGAGGCCCACTTTCTCAGAGACAGATCAGGATGACCACAGAGGCAGCACAGCCTGGTTTGCAAACCATCCAGGGGCTGTAGTACTTGACCGAGCCCCTGAGTATTTAATCTTCAGAATAAGACTGGTTTAATACATAGAGCAGGTGTTTTGTGTGGAGTTTACAAATGTGGAGACTGAACATCGGAGAACTGAAGTACAAGCAAGGTCAGCACTGGTGATTGGTGGCAAAGTTAGTCTGACTCTCAGGCTCAATGTGTGAACACAATGACTGATCCTGGAATAGTTCAAGCCCCTCCACATACTCTTTGCTGTTGTGTGAGCAGTTCTTACTTTGTTTCATATTTCCACACTTCATTCACTGAATTGTTTGAAAAAGATTTAAATAGAACAAGGAAACAGCAGAACATGACATCAATTCAATTTAGGGATTTATAGCATTTAAAAACAAACTTGCTGGCTGAGAATCACTGCTGGCTATGCAGTAAGAAAAGAATTAAACTATGAATAAGAACATTATAGATAAACAAACAAAAAAGTGACTTTCACCATCTCTCACACTTGAAAAATTACTACTAACACTTTTTCCCTTCGAGATTCTTGGGGTGTCAAGGAAAAGATAGAAAGAGATACATATATACATTGAGACCAATCAGTTAATACCCAAAGTTAGAGTCCACTCACAGTAACACACCGGTTAACAAGTTCTCACTTACTCAAAGCAAGGCTAGTGAAAATAGACTTTAATATGCACTTTATAATGCAATGAATGAATCATCATGGTTTAGAAAAACTACAGCTCAAAACAACTGCTAAAAAATGAATTATTTTCAGTTATTGGGAAAAAACAGGGGAAATGAAGGTTAATGTTTATAACCTGGCTGCTTAGTTAATTATAATATTATGTAACTTGCCAGCTGGAGCAATAGCAAGAGGTTTGCCTTGCATGCAGCCGACCCAGGTTCAGTTCTTCCACCCCTCTCAGAGAGCCTGGCAAGCTACCGAGAGTATCCTGCACACATAGCAGAGCCTGGCAAGTTACCCATGACATATTAGATATGCCAAAAACAGTTACAAGTCTCACAATGGAAATGTTACTGGTGCCCACTTGAGCAAACCGATGAACAAAGGGAGGACAGTGCCAATGCCATTATGTAACTCAGTATCGAAAATAAGCACTTGTTAACTAGCATAGTTCATACAATCAGTGATGAGTTGACAAGTGCAGTGGTAGTGCTCCAGGTGTAAGCAGGATGGCTCTCTCTGTACCCTTTTTATTGACAGAGACATGAGTTTGATAATGATGACATGAGACATCCTGTACTGAGTGCATTTAGTTTATATTTGTATCTTTTCAAACAGCTAGCAACAACTTCACCAAGAAGTTGTCAAAATGCTTTCACTACAAGCAAAGAAGGAAGGTCAAAATGGACCTTTAAAATATTTTTTTAAAAAATGGACTTAAAATTTCTTAACACAAAAAAACACAAGATCTTGTTAGATCTTCTCGCAAAGTTGTGTCTTCAGATGCCAGCCACGTTTATGTTACATTAAACAAAACATCCCTGTTTCAAAAGTCCCTTTGCCCCTAACATCATTCTCCTCCAAGCAGTAACAGATAGAACTGACACATGAGTGGGCTTCGATTTTTGCTCCTGTTCTTATATGAGGCATGGATCTAGGTGGCAAGTTCATTTTTCCTCTAGAGAAGTATAATTAGTAAGAGGAAACTGGATAAAAAGATTCTGTCGTCTGCCTAAGGCAAAATCTTTTTTATCACTGTCTCTTAGAAGTGTATTTCATTACAACTGAGTGACTTTCTGTATAGTGCTAGTGACTAAAATTTGAGACATGAATCTGAACCCGTAGTTGGCTCCAGAATGTACCGAAGTGACCCACGAGCTGTCCGCACCTCCTTCGCAGTCAGCCAATTCTGCACGGGCTCTGCCATGGAACTCCAACAGGTCATTGGGAAAGCGCCACACACCACAGAATACATACCTGATTGCACTTGCAGACAAGTGACCGTAGGAGCCACTTGCTGAAGAGCTGCTACGGGAATTATTAAGAATCGTGACCAAGGAGTTGGGAGACGTCCGTATCATGGTCTGCAGGTCAAAGCTATGGTCGGACAGTGGTGATATGGATAGTGTGCGCTTTCGGCTCGGCCTGGCTGCCAGCCGGGGGCTGGGCAATCTGGTGCCTGTTATGTGACAAAACAGAACCCGGTTACCTGGGATCGTGTTCAGTATCCCTCACTCACTCTGCCAGAAAGGCAGAGACAGTGGCTTCTGTGATGAGTCCCGCTCCTCCCCCTCGGAGCTACTGGCTACAGTTGAGGAAATTAGGGAGAAATATTTATCTTCCAGGGGCTTACCTCGGGGGAGCTCTGTTTATTAACGTGGAGGCAAATGATAAATTGCTAAACAAAAGGGAGAGACTTTTATGTGCTATCCCTTTCATTTCTAGTGATTTATGAATCTGACGGTTGCTTAGATATTCCCATCATTAATTTACCATAAGGAAGAGACAGCATACACCCCTCCCTCTCCACCAAGGCAAGGAACCCAAGGAAAAGAGGAATTAAAGTATTCTAAGACAAAATAACTCGACTTCATTTTGCCCTTATTTTCTGTACTTATCTGATCTACGGAATACTTAACGCTTCTCTGAAACAATTGATAAAAACATTTTCCTAAATTAATAGTTCTCAGCTGGGGAGCGGGAGGCCTATTTTCCCCCAGGGAACAGGTGGAGACATCTGGAAACTTTTCCCTTTATCTTGATTCCAGTGGGTCAAGGCCAGGAATGCTGAACACCCAGCGGAGAGCAGGGCAGCCGTCCACAGGGAAAGAGCATAGTCCCAGAGGCCAAGGAAGCAGCCGGGATGCAGAGACTGACCCCAGTGTATGAGATCTCTGTCAATCCCCAACACCCCAATACCACAACGTAATAAAACAAGAGTGTGGGGTTCATTTACAGAGTTTAAAGTTAGTGGTAATGAGGGCTGGGAGCCCCACATACTCAAAGGCAATTCACTGAGTTTGTTTTCATCTTCTGGATTTCTCTATTCAGGACTAACAGGAAAGAAGGCATTCACCAGAACTGCTTCAAAACTCCAGCAGCAAATTCTAAACAGGAGGTCAGAAACTTACCCTCGCCAATTTAATATAATCCTTCTTTGTTTTAGGAGAGTTAAAATCTAAGTTTCCATTTGCCATCAATTAATAGATTCTAGATTTGCATTTCGGGAGATAGTGATGAATACAGCCCACTGACCACTCCTGCTTTTTCTTTTTCTTTTCCTTTTTTGGTGTCTGGGCTACACCCAGTGCTGCTCCCAGGCTGCCTGGCTCTGTGTTCAGGGATCACTTCTGGGAGCTGCAGATAGAAGCTGTAGTGCCTGTTCTTGTCCCACTCCTGCTCTTCCTTGATCACATTTCCACTTCTCAATTTTCACACCAGAGTTTCTGAGAGATGAGAACCCCGACTGGTGAGCAGTGACCCCAAACTGCCTATACCACAGTGGGGATGGAGAGTCCTGTGTGTTTCTGTCTAAAGTGCAGCGGGGGGTGTTTGGGGCAAACAGATAACTGAAGCAGAAAGTAGGTCTCTTTTATAGAAAAGAAAACTGAGTACTTGTTCTCTAGAAAGTTCAGTGGGACTATTTTCTTTATCAGACAGACAGACCTGACATAATGTAATACTCCAACATGTTATGCTGAGATAATTTAATAAACAGGATATAGAACTTAAGAGACCATAGAGATTATTCTAGAAATACATATAACTTACCATTAATAAAAAATAAAAGCTGTGACTTAGACTAAGGTAAAGGTAAAGGCCCTCCCGTTGATCGTCGATTTTGCTCGAGCGGGCCCAGTAACGTCTCCATTGGAGACTTTGTTGTTACTGTGTCTGGCATATCGAATACTCTCGGTAGCTTGCCGGGCTCTCCGAGAGGGGCGGAGGAATCGAACTCAGGTCGGCCATGTTGGCCGCTTGTAAGGCGAACGCCCTACCCGCTGTGCTATCGCTCCAGCCCGACTTAGACTATCATGTATAAAATTGGAAAATGAAGCCAGAGAGATATAGTAGAACAGGGAAGGGCAGTGCCTCCCGGAGCATCCCACACGGTCCTCTGAGCATGGCTGGAAATGATCCCTAAGCACAGAGTCAGTAGTAAGCCCTGAGCATGGCCAGGTATGGCACTAGAAAACAAACAAAAAAAAAACTGCTCTCCTGTTGATCGTCGATTTGCTCGAGCGGGCCCAGTAACGTCTCCATTGGAGACTTTGTTGTTACTGTGTTTGGCATATGGAATACTCTCGGTAGCTTGCCGGGCTCTCTGAGAGGGGCAGAGGAATCGAACTCAGGTCGGCCATGTTGGCCGCTTGTAAGGCAAATGCCCTACCCGCTGTGCTATCGCTCCAGCCCAGAAAAGAAAACAAAATAAAACTGAAAAATCTATTTGAGTGAGGAATGTAATACCTACTCAGATTTTTCTTTTAGGCACATTTGAAATCAGCTTCTTTGTTGATTTTGTTGAAAAGCTGCATTACCGGGCAGATTTGGGATGTTAGCACAAAAATCGCATCCCTAACCTATGTTTATGTCTTTCAGTACTCAATTTGGCGTCTTACCTTTATTGTGGCACCTAATACATAAATGTCCATGTCTTCCACTATGAGAGACTGGTTCGATTACAGCTGCTTCTCTATGAAGAAATGATTTCCAAACAATTCTGTGGAGCACCCAGACTATTGTTTCCTGTTGTCTGGCCCTCCTCAATAACCCCTTTCCATAGAGACTCAGTGCTTGCCGGCACAGTGAGAAGTTAGAGGAATGTCTCCACAGAGCTGGCCCTAAAGCATCTCCCCAGTTTTCCGAGGCCATTAATGAGACCGAGGACCGTCAGCTGCTATGCAGCACTGGGGGCCCAGGAGCCTGGGGCAGCTAGGAACTAGCCTGTGTCTATCACCTGTATGAGGCCTTGAGTTTGGTCATCAATACCAAACAATAAAAATCTCATAGAGAGAGACAGAGCTGGGAAGCTGGTACACTTCACCTGTTTGCTCCTCAGGCTGGGAGCCGTCATCAACATGATCAGTACCGTTTCCAGTGCCACCTTTCATGATAATGTTCCAACAGGCATTACTCACTCTGTGTCCCTTAAGGTTGCGTCTGTTCTTAAAGGAGGAAGATTGCCATAAGATAGACCTGTTTATTCTCACGGCAACATAAACTCATCCCATGGCAGCTGGAAACAAGATGCCACTGCATGGCACACGGGAAGCCAGGTGCTCACCTGGACCCACTGTTCATAATTTAAAAGCAGCTTCAAAATGAATCTGAGCCAGGTGAGCAGGGCAAGCCCCAAGTCCGTCTGCCTCAGCCCTGCACCTGGTCTGTTCCTCAGGAGATGCTGAGTCACTTTCTTCTCCATTGTAAGATCTAGGACCTAAATTCTTGGCACTTTTCTTATGTTCTGTTTAATTCATTCATTGTTACTTCAATTATTTAAGTTTTTCCAAACCCTTTTTTTATGTTTTTGCCAACCTCCAAAAATCAAAAAGCATGTCAGTCCTTCAGGTCTGAGACTCAGTTATCTCTGCTGAAACATGGACCACTGTACAGCCTTACTCTGGGCACCTGAGAGGGTCCATGTGCGGTGCAGAGCGGCCCACCCAGGGCCAGCCCCTGAGCCCCACACTCTGTCTCTGGCCCAAATCCTACAGGATGTGTTCTGAGAGCGTCCATGGGCCAGAAGAGAGAGTGTCCCCACAGGATCCTCACTAATGGGAACTGTGAAAACACAAGGGGAGAGTTTTCAAATCAGCCCAAAGACAAGTCACCCAGTTTTTCACCAATCACATTGCTTGCTCTTTAAATACAAGCCTAGACATTTTTATTTTTAAAAGTTACTCTGGGGAGGAGCACAAACCCAGCGGTGCTCAGGGTCGGTACCAGAGGTGCTGGTGAGTGAAAGGGCTTACAGAGAGCATGGGCCTAAAACGAGGTCTGCCTCTATGACCTTAGCCACCATGCCAGCTGAGCCCAGGTGTTTTATTATGCCAATATAGGTACCCTTA
Organism: Sorex fumeus; assembly: GCF_029834395.1. Classification (NCBI taxonomy): domain Eukaryota; kingdom Metazoa; phylum Chordata; class Mammalia; order Eulipotyphla; family Soricidae; genus Sorex; species Sorex fumeus. The sequence continues at coordinate 16,429,712 of NW_026606077.1, read as the reverse complement.
TTGGGCTTTTGGTTAATTGTTTTGTTTCTCTGCTCTAATAAAAAAAAATTATGACAAAGAAAAAGGAGTTTCTTTTTATATGATGAATGATAGGACATCTAAATTCCCACTTAATGACAATGAATTTACCATATACTTGGGCAAATTAAAATTCTTTTAATTAGTTTTTACAAAGTAAAAGGAGGTTCATCTTTTATTTAGATAAGAACCGCCACTGCCTGACTAAACACATTCTCATCAAACAGAAAAGGAAATGCAGGCTGACCTTCCAAGGCTTCCTCTGTGCTTCATTCTTTACTTGCAGATTTTTAAATAACTAATTTGCATAATCAGACTGAACTTTTTTTCCTAACAATTGTTAATTGAAATGTAATTAGAATGACTTGGAAATGTAAGCTCTTTTATAAAGGAGGCAGAGAGAAGCAAGTTACACCTTTTACCTTGTGTGTGGAAAACCAGTCTGAACCACATTTTGGTGAAAGCAGCTGCCACTTCAGGATGTGACTTAGCCTTGATCTTACTCCTGTGGCCAGGGGCCACTCTTCTATTCCATACCTACAGGGTACTACTGGTTACCGCTAGGCAGCTGAGCAAAGCCACGCCTACCAGGGAAGAATCCAGAAGCACTGTGGGGGTCACTAGAGAAAACAAAGCCCAAGGCAATAGTCTACTTAAAGGACATTGTTCAAAGGACAGTTCCTTGAGTGAAGGTTCTGGGTCAAATCCTGGTATGTGGCAAATGGATCCTGAAGAATCTAAATACATAAGAACTCTGGAATGATCTAAAAAGTGGCAGTCACAGGCTCATCTATTATATGTTTAGTTTAGTAACCAAAACCAATCAGCTTAAATCTTGAAAGACCCAAAACTATGTAACATAAAATATATTATTCTGTTTTCTTCCTCCCCTTCCTTTAATTTGTAAATTTTCTAAGTACAAGATTTTAGTGATATATGTTTAATAAAAATATGAAAAATCAGTAGGAAACAATAAAAAACTAAATAGTTCTTTACCTTTTTCTGGTTTTGGGGCCACACCCTTCAGAGTTTTGAGGCTACTCCTGGCTCAGTGCTCAGGAGTCACTCCTAGTGGCACTCATGAAACTACCAGGTGCTGGGGACCAATCCATAGCTACTGCCCTTTAATAACTCCCCAGATCAGTGAAGGTCTTTTATACTTTCTTAGTGGGGGATGAGGGGGTAGGGGTGGATTACCCATCTGTCAGTGCTCAGGGCTTACTCCTAGCTGAAGGATTCCTCAGAGCAGGGCTTAGGGGAACCATATGTGATGCTGGAGATTGAAACAGGGTGAGCCACATGCAAGGGCAACTGCCTCAGTCTCTGTACTACCTCTCTAGACCTACAGATTTTTTTACTTTTTTACTTATCCTTGTTTTGTTTGGGGCCACATGTGTGGGTGTGCAGGGCTCACGCCTGGCTCTGTGCACAGGTGTTACTTCTGGTCATGCTCGAGGGACCTTGAATTGGGGTCAGCTGCCTGCAAAGTAACATCTAATAGCCCCCCCTCCCCCCCACAAATTAATTCTTAAAAGTACAAAAGCTATGAAACCAAGGAATGACTGAGTAAACTAAATCCCTCTAATGAAATGCACTCCCTGATTTTGTTATCAAGCCAATCGGAGCAGAATATTTTCCCTTGTCTGTCAAATAACATAAGACTGCATCTTCCAGTTCACCAGTCACCATGAGAGTTAAACAGGGTGCCAGGGATGGCCAAGTCTGTAGATAATTTCTAGACAATCTCGGAACCACCATAAAGCTCCTGTTCTGGCTGGTGACCTGAGCAGCCCTCTAGCCCTTCTGACTTCCCACTCCCTGACCAGGGCCGGCCACTCCCCAGGCCGCACTTACTCTCTACGGCATGCAGGTACTCCATGTGGATGGCCCCAGCGCCCGCAGTGGCAGGCGAGGGGATGAGGTCTGCGTAGGGGCTGCGCTGGCCGGCCAGCAGGGCCATCTGATGGTAGTATTCAGCCGGGCTCACTCCAGCATGGGAGGCTGCAAGAGGACAGAGGGAAAAACTGACCAGTTGTCTGAAGGTCACCAAGAAGCCTGACTTGAAAACTACCAAAGTCCATTTGCCATGTCGGCACATCAGTGAGGCCCTTATGCTTCTTCCTACAAAAATGCTCTTAATTCCAATTTGCTTCTATGAGATTCCTTTCATTCAAAAAGCAAGCTAAAAGAAAAGAATAGCTTCAAGAAATACATTATAAAAATTTTGAGGGGAGAGAAATCACCAAGAATTCAAACAGATTAATATGTGTGTGTATGTGTGTGTCCATAGCTCATTTTCATATTTGCATCCCCAAATAAGAACAGTTCTTATATCAGATCTCTCCATGTCTTACAGAAGCAGACAACTGTGATATCTTTCTGGACATCCTTACAATACTTCCTCGCGCTCATGACAGCAAGGCCTGCTCTCACTGCTCCGAAGGCCGGAGCTTCTATGGGGGAATGGCAGCACAACTTAATAACACAACTGTGTGATAAGCTGTAATTTCACATTCCATAATTTAAAAGCTCTTTTCTCATTACTACACACACACACACACACACACACACACAAACACACCTATCAATCTAGATAATTAACAGGCAATTCTCAGCTTTCTAAGAGTAGTATAATAACTGGTTTTTACCTGCCAATTTACATGGAAAAAGTAGCATGATGCAGTAGCAATCTTAAAGGTGGTCTAATATTCACCAAATCCTGGATACTAATCCCTGCTCCCTCTCTTACTGAGACTTGAATTTGTTGGGAGCAATGAATCCAATGATGCATGTAAAGTGCTTAGCACATAATGTTCAATCAATGAAAGTTAGTTTTATAATTGTTAAATGCTGACATTCTCTCCATATGTCTGTGTGTGTTTTACATTTGTATCCATAAGCTCATATAGGAGACAGTGGGATGGGTGACTAGGTAGATACCAATACCTTAAACCAGGGAGAAACCTGAGTGAGCTGACCTAATGAGGCCAAGTATTAATTAAACCTGTAAGAAGCAGAGTAGAAGGCAGAACAACCAAGCATAATGTTTCAAACTCATATTCATCAAATCCTATGGAAAATAAACGATCAGATGCTTGAGCTGAGGTTCCACTTTCTGTGGCCCAACTAAGTTTCTGCAAGGCAGACACAAACCCAACCCACTGTCAGCCGACTCCTCTCTCTGCTCTCTTTGCAAGTCACTTCCGTGAACTCCCAAACACTCTACAGAGACAAATCTCCATTTTTCCTTTTATAAAATAAAACCCCAAATACTAGTCTTGTTGAAAAAATAAAATTCCTTTGGTACCTCACAATCATATTCGCTGCATTGTCTCAAAAGGCCAACATGGGTCTGTGCCTGTTAGCACAGCCCAGTGGATGTTTACGGGACACTGCGTGGTCCACTCCCCGCCCGGTCCCTCCTATGCACAGCCAAGTCCAAGCAGTGTGAGAAGTGAGCAAGTTTCCCTTACACCCTGGCACAAGTGCTACCAATTTGTGGTCTGCTGTTTCACTATTTGTAACAAGTACAGCTAATGTGATGTAAGGCATTAATTCAGAGTTCAGCAAATGTGGGCAAGTGAGTTTCTACATGTGTGTATGAAGTGGGTTATGGTCTTCCTGAATCAAAGAAACATTGTATAACTTGACAGTTGCAGAATACAGAGTCCCAGTTAAAATTAGGTTGTGAAATGAAGCTGGAACGAAGCTGGAAGTCCTAATGGGTCCAAACAGGAATTTGGCCCTTGAGAACTTAAAACAAGCATCAAGTATAACAAATTTTTTTTTTTTGCTTTTTGGGTCACACCCGGCAATGCACAGGGGTTACTCCTGGTTCTTCACTCAGGAATTACTCCTGGCGGTGCTCAGGGAACCATATGGGATGCTGGGGATTGAACCCAGGTCGGCCGCATGCAAAGCAAACGCCCTACCCGCTGTGCTATTGCTCCAGCCCATATAACAGAAATTAAAGTCAAACTTTGTTTCTTCTCTCACCACATTTGCCTCCTAGTACAACTGTCATAGTTAAGACCAGAGGGCACTCTTACCTGCCTGGGTCACCATACTCTGTTAAGTGGGAGTGTCTCACATGTCTGGTGCCCCGTACCCTCTAAGCCAGATCCCAGTCTGTGACCAACAGCATCAACATCTTTGAATGCTTCCCGGGACGCAGTTCTTCAGGTGCCATGAACAGGAGCACTGTATTATCACCCCAGATGACCTGTGCTGCTCCGTGGAGCATGAGAAGAGCTTCACTAATAGATACATCTGTTGAATGTATCCGTCAGATGCACAGAACAAAAAAGGGCTGATGAAAAGGTGAGGAAGTATGCTGGTCATGAATGCACACTGCATGGATGGCCATGGGGATCATCTGCATGTGCCCACGGAGACCCAGCACAGTGAGAACCCTTGGCATCAGGGAGATCTGGTTTGAACTTCAAGTTTCTTGGTTCCTCTGCACCTCGCTGTTCTCCCTGGGAAAATGGAGGTGACAGCACCGCCTCCAGAGAGACAGCCAAACGGAAGTTCTCACTCAGAGCACTCAACCTGGTGTGGAGCTCCTGGGAGACTTAGGTGCACAGTGAAGTACCTGGGAGAGAAGCTGGCCTGACACTTACCGTCAGTGGGGCTCAGGCCACGGGCTGCAGAGATCACGGAGAGGGATGGGCTGCCGTGCAGAGACCGGATGTAGTCCATGTAGGGATTGATGTAGGGGTGCGGCGGGCTGAAGGGGGACTCGGAGGCTGCAGCGGGGTTTCGGTGCGGAGAGATCCGAATGAAGGGAAGGTCTGTATATGTTGGGCTAGTGGATAAGGCAGAAGGCCTGGGTGAGAGAAAACATGGCACAGGAGGGACATGTGAGATTGGCAAGGATCTCTACAGGCAGAGGTGCACAGTGAGAAGAAATGAGGACCGAGGGGCCCAAGGGCTTCTGGTGAGAAAAAGGGCCATAGCACATATACAAACGAGGGGTCCTGATGGAAAAGAAGGCCATAGCACATACACATATGAGGGGTCCTGGTGGGAATGACAGCCATAGCATATACATACATGATGGGTCCTGTTGAGAAAGACGGTCATAGCACATACACACATGAGGTCCTGCTAGGAATGACGGCCTCAGCACATACACAAATGAGGGGTCCTGGTGGGAATAATGACCAGAGTAGAGACACATTCTTCTTGTGCTAAGAGTGCCAAGTCACATGACACCATGAAAAAAGATGCTCTTCTACCCTTATTCAGGTAAAGAAAATCTAAGACACTTCATAGCACTCTGAATACAGGCAAATGAAGGTAAGCTTTTGGCTTCCTCATAAAAAGAAATTCTGAATAGTCATCTCAGTTCACAGAAGCTTCTGTGATTATATTTTCCATCTGACTCAAAACACTCATGTCACATTGAAAACTTACCTCCAACCACCATAGCACTGAATTATGGAGGAAAAAAAAAAGAATGCAAATATGTCTGGCCACAGTCTGAGGGAAGTCTGCACATGTGAGGTCGGTTACTCACTGCCGTGTGCTGAGGGACCCCGGTGTGAGGAGCAGAAGCCCCACGGCTGTCTCAGAGTTCTCAGGCCCCTCTCTGCCCAGGCAGCCCAGAGCAGCCGCCCCATACTTCGTGTTTCAGTGGTGCCATCAATGGGAAAAAATGGAATCTGGCTCAAGCTGTGTGAGCCAACAATAGACAGACGCCACTGGTGGAGGAAAAAAAAACTACACAACACCCACAGCTGAGACTCTTACCCAGATACCCTGCTGGGGTGACCACTTCCAGAACAGCAGACCTGGTCACTCTCTGTTCGCTTCACACCTGCTCTAACAGAAAACATTCTTTGGGGCAGCATCGATGCAACAGGAGGTAAGGTGCTTGTCTTGGACGTGGCTGACCTGGGTTCGATTTCAGCACCCCATTTGGTCCTCAAGCACCTCCAGGAGTGATCACTGAGTCCAGAGTCAGGAGTAATCCCTGAACATCTCTGAATGTGACCTAAACCCCAAGAGAAGAAAAGAGAGAGAGAAGGAAGGAAGGAAGGAAGGAAGGAAGGAAGGAAGGAAGGAAGGAAGGGAAAAAAGGAAGCAAAAGAAAGAAAGAAAGAAAGAAAGAAAGAAAGAAAGAAAGAAAGAAAGAAGGCAAAAATGTTTTGTGTGGCTAATACTGACAGGCTAAATACATGTGCTTTCCATGTTTTCATTTAAGGAAGGAATGGCCACATAAGGAGTGTTTGGAACAGACAAAGATCTACAGAGAAAGGCAAATTCTTCGTATGCCACCGACTTTAGCAGTGAAATGAAAGGGATGGAAACCTATTTTCTCATCATGCCTCCCCAAGCTGAGGCAAGCATGGGTCCCATCACCCTGTCAGAATATAATCTCGGTAGCAGCCCAGCTACCAGGCACCCAGTGCAAGCACTGAAATAATGAAAGCCAAGATAAGATAATGAATTTTCTCTCAGTAGAAAAGAAGAAGCTAAAATATGGAGGCTTTTTTTTTTAATTTCACTTACTTTCTCTTCTTTCATTTTAAATGAAAACATGTGAGTTTTTTTTTTAATTTGTTATTTGAATGCCATGTCTGGTGAAGCAGAATAAAAAATTGGAGTTTTAAAATTTTATATATGGGAAGAGAGAAATGACCACCAGGAAATAGCTCTGTCTTTTCAAAACAGTTTGAAGCTTTTCATACCTGCCCAGAAATGAATAAATTTGTTTAAATAGAAATAAGTGTGACTATCCCATTTGAACTCTCTACTGCAACACCAGTCAGCTGAGACTGGTTTATTTCTCTCCTCCTGACTACCTTAACATGAGACTGTTTAGAGCAGAGAGGATGGTCAGTCTTACCTATTTCCTACCAGAAAGGAAATATCGGTCTCCAATAAGATCAAGGTGATTCTCACTAGAAAGTCGTCGCCTTATGATGCATGCCGAACTGCCTGGACTGCCAGCACTTTGCAGCAGACTCGCAGAGAGTTCAGTGATGCAATTAGACAATGCAGTGTGAGCCAGAACCTCGTCTGATCACCAGGAAAGATCAGTGGACATCGGGGATGTTTCTTCCTTCTCTTTTTACTGAAACCTGCTATGTTTCCAAATTCTGAGGCTGGCAAGAATAAGAATAATATCCCTAGGGTCCATTTGTTTGAAAGCCTGTGTTGGGGTGATGGTGCAGGTTCGGCATGAAGGACACAGAATGCTCACAGGCCGCATTCATGTGCTTTCCTCACAGAGCTTCAGGGCAGACACTGAAACCAGGAAAGTCCCCATGTCTGCTTGCTGGTGGCATTCACTCATGCATTCCCAGATGCCCTCACCATCACTGGCAGCAGTGCCTGGGTCTTCCTTACCTCTGCATGCCAGTGAAAAGCAGCACCTGGAGATGGGAATTGAGTCAGGAGAACCTTTGGTGACATTCCTTCCAGAGAGATGACAATGAGATTTGGAATCACCTATTTGCAATCAAGAAACCTGGAACTGGCATGTAGTCAAGAATGCAGCCAAGTAAGTTGAAAGGAAACTAACTGCCCTCGAGAATTGCAGGATCTGACAGGGTGGGGTTCCTCGGGGAGGGACACAGGTTATGTCAGACCACATGAGTAAGCCTCACCACCGAGCAGTGCTGAGATGGAAGCACTGCGTGATGACAGGAAAATCGCATCAGCATTGTGTGACACACAGACACTGACACAAGGCCTCTCCCTGCCCTTAATGGGCCACTTGAGGAAACACTGAATAAGGGTCCTGGCAAGTGAATATAAGTCAAGTTCTATATACAAAACTTAGTAACTCGTAAACGCCTTTCCTCTCTAACACCCAATATATGAATATATAATGTGTATATACTATGCACGATACATATGCCTCTTTATGATTCACAATGCTATTATAGTCCACTTCCAATATATATGCAGGTAAAATGCAGACATATATGTACATATATATACAAATGAATCCAGGTAAAGGCATGCATATGAGGAGAGCATAGATAGCACACTATGTGATTTTTGGAAACCAAAGTATTGAACAGTCTTTTCAAAGCAGATCTCATGATGCAAAAGGTCTGCTTTGCCTCCTTCCTGATGTGCCCCAGAGTCACCGCCCTGGATTTTCAGGATCCCATCTCAATAATAAGGAATCATAGGCAGTAGTTCAGAACTTAAACTCAGTATTCAAATGCAGAGCTTCAGAGGAACAAAATTTGAATTCAGTCTGTCATTGACCTTGTCACTTGGGCATAAATTTCCTTTCACAGCAAATGAAACAATAATATCTCCCTCCCAGATGTTTTTGGCCCATACTAGCCACTTGGTAAATGGTGGTGGTAGCTGATCCTCTTTGGCAGCAGTCAGAATACCATGTATGCATGTAACTCAGTGCACAAATGACAAGGTTTCTGATAACTAGCTTGCTGATGTCCTTGTCCCAAATTCTTCCTAGCTAGGTCATTCATTGGTTACTTTGTTGTTGACTATAAAGAAAATCTGAAAAGGCAGGTTAAGTCCTGAAATTTACTAGCCAAATGTGTGATAATTATGTGGAGAAAAGTCATTCAAAATCATGACCAAAGAGGTGAATTCTACTTAAGGAAAAGGTGGAGAGAGGCATGATAGGTAAACGCAACATCTCTCCTAGGAATGATAACATTTCCTAAGTTATCGGAAACTTAACCTTGTAAATATCTGCAAACCTTTCTAAAAATCTTCATTTTCAGATAAAAAGCAACATCAGAAAAAGGCGACAGGTTTCTGTTGGACTCCATGCCACCTCTGTCCTGAGTGGCAGTACAGGGTTCACATGAGAGGCATGCATAAAGAGAAAACATGAGCAGGCAAACGTACCGCCTGGGAAGAAAACACAAACATTAGAATTGCTTAAGAAATAGAGACTTTATGCTCTTATGTTGTAGTCAATAGTGTATAGAAATGAAGCTGGGCCGGAGATAGAGCACAGCTAGTGAGGCATTTGCCTTGCACTCAACAGAAATGGGTTCGATTCCCATCACCCTCATAGGGTTTTCCCAAGGCCCACCAGGAGTCATCTCTGAGTACAGAGCCAGGAGTAAGCCTTGAGCACAGGCAGATATAGCCCCAAAACAAAAGGAAGAAGGAAGGAAGGAAGGAAGGAAGGAAGGAAGGAAGGAAGGAAGGAAGGAAGGAAGGGTGAGCAAGCTCGAGAGCCAGCAGTAGCCCAGCAGTGCATGCCTAGATAATCCCTGAGCACCTCCAGGGGCGGCCCTGCAGTCTCACATATATCCTGGATGGTCCGGCACCCCAGCACCACAGGCTGGAGCAGTGCCTCACCCCTGCTCTTGCATGGACCCCCTGCGGACTGACTGAGGATCACTGTTGGGCTCCAGGACCTCCTGGGCACTTCCTGGGGGGGTCCTTTCACGAAAAAAAAGCCTACAATCCTCCAAACAAAATTGCAAAAATGCTGTTTGAGAAGCAGACAGACCCAGCCGAGGAGGGGGGTGTGGTGCACTGGCTGGCAGGGTCCCCTCTGCTGCTGAGGCCACCCAAAGCTAAGGAAAGGCTCTCGATTTTTTTCCATACTTCCCAATGGTCAAATAAAAGTTTTAGCTAAAAAAAAGATCTCAATATACTCTGATGTTCTTCCAAAAGTGTGTGTATTTGCAGGGACAATTCGACTTCAAATTGACTTTTTAAAAACAAAATCATAAAACACATTGCAACAGAAAGAGCAGGTATTCTCATTAGAGCACTCTAAACAGTAAATATAAAGTTAAACAAAAGCACATTGCAGAGAGTAACTGTTCTTCGTTAAATGAAATACCATGGTATAATCTAATATGTTACTGAGAGTAACTGGTCTTCTTGGCTAAATGAAATACCACTGTATAATCTAATATGTCAGTGCCTTTTCATCTATCTTACTGGGTTACAAAATGCCAAGATTTAAATCACAGTATTTAATCACTCACATTACCCATTATGAGAGCATTAAACGAGGTTTATATGCTGGATTACTACTATTTGATTTCTTGTCCTCGGAACACTAAAATACATGCATACACCTTGTTTTTTTTTACTGGGTCCTCCAACTAGCAGAAAACTAAAATACTAAACTGGAAAACTGAAATTCTTTTTCTCAATATTGCAGTTTTATTTTGTTTAATTTCTGTCTTTATATAACAAGGAGATACTCTCCACATTCAAGCAATGGCCTAACAGTCAGCAAAAGAAGTTAGACTTACAATGTATTTGTAGTAATGATTTTTTCTTTTTTAAGGAGCAAAGAACAGTCTACAATGCTCATGGCTAATGTAATAGAAACTGTGGAAGCTCCCATGCTACACTGTCCCTGCCTTTGATTCAGAGGGCTTGGAGGTAACCTGGACCCCGTTTCGGCACTGGATGCACAGCCTGCTCTGACGACGGCCTGCCCACTGCCCTTCACCTCTGCCCCTCTGCAGGACTAGGCATCATCTGATTTCCACAAGCCTGCGCATCAGAAGCACTGGGAGAGCGGGCAGCAGAGGGCACAGAGAAGGAAGCATTTCTTCTCCACACTCCGTACATTCACCCTCCTTTGGACTGAGCTGGGAAAGTGACTCACTCGACTTTCACTGGTCCTGGAGGTTTTACTCTCACTTTACGGCATACATTTTATCCATCCCTTTGTAAATACGAGCCCCTTCAGGTCAGGACCCTAGCTGAGAAGGAGCATTTCACATACCATCATCTTCACAGACAAAGAATCTTTCTAGGGATGTAGTTGGAGAGGAAGAGCCACCACCCTGCCTGTGGTCACAGCTCCCTGAGAGCCACCTGTGGGGCCCAGCACTGCTGGAAACAACGCCACCAATGTTGCTTAACAATCCAGGGGCCAGAGAGATACAGGGATGGGTCAGACACTGTTCTTGCTGCAGCCAACCTGCGCTCAAGCCTGACACCACACATGCCCCCTGGTTTCCACCAGGAGTGGTCCCTCCCTGAACAAAGAACCAGAAGTAACCCTGAGCAAGGCCAAGTGTGCCTCCACCACCACAACCAAAACAAAACAAAAAAGAATTCTGATGAACTTGCAACTGACACAAGCTGTTTTTTTTTTTTTTTACCAATTTACCATACTAGATTTCCATTTTTAAGCTACCATATACAACCATACAGATGAATATTTCAATGTCTTAATTTGGTATACATTTTTTGAAAATTTCTTTATTAAGAATCTATTATGATGTCTCTCAGAAGAGAGCATAAAATGACTTGCCAAAGTCATGCCAACGGACCCCGTGCCAGGCTGTTTCATTCGGGGTACCCTGGAGTAAGGCAGGTGAGGCCCTTCCCTGCCCCAACGGACCCAGTCCTGGCAGCCGAAAAACCTCCAGAACTCAACCTCTGCCATGCTCACGGCCGCTCTTCACAAGAGCCAAGCCTCACCCAGAGTAAACCTGTTCCTGGACATCTCATACCTCAAACCACTCATATTGTTAGCACACTGCATTTGATAGGGTTTAAAGTAGAAGGCAACCAATCTTATAGGGAAATATATTTTTACAGATATATATATATATATATATATATATATATACAAAGCTCAACCTTTAACAACATATTAGTAATCTCTTATAGAAGGACTTAATGACCCCTGGGTGAAATACAACAATCTTCACACACTCTCCCCTAAGGAAAGTTTTTTGGAGAATTTTCAGTGTTTTATTCACAACAATACAAAATAAATTATTTCAATTCTGCTTTGGGTTCGGGATAGAAACATCCAAAATATGGTGGTGGGAAGGTATAATGGTGATGGGATTGGTGTACAAATATTAAACATAATCAAATATTGTGAACTACTTTATAAAAATAAAATCTATATATATTATGATTTCAGCAGTTGGGGGGATTTTCAAGAAATATATTGTAATTAGCTCCCTGTATTCAGAAACTTCACAGTCAAAAAGGGTGAAAGGCATAAACAAGTAAAGAGTGTACTAGAGCAGTGCCCTTCCAGCCTGACATCTGCTCTATAAACTGGTCCACAAACTGGCAGTTATACCAACACAGAAGACCAGTGAGCTTTCTACAACTGTGGACAAGTACCATCCATGTGTTCCAGTGGCTGAAGCCAACTGATTTAACGAGTGACAACCACAGCAAACAACACCAATGTCTCCCAGGGCGCACCTTGCTTCTGGAGGATAAAGCATGCCTCTATATGCAGACTAGACCAGGGTAGGGACAGTCACAAAAGAAGGTGCTCTTAGGGGTATGGTGCCTCCAGCAGGTCAACCTGTACCTGCAGGACAAGTGCATCAGCAGCTGATCGTGCCTTCAGGCTTCCTGATACCCCCAAATTGCTGCTGTGCCTCTAGCCAGTCCCCAACGATGTGGGGCCAAGTTTCCAGAAAAATTAGTAAAGTGAAGTAAAGTAAAGGCCCTCCCGTTGATCATCGATTTGCTCGAGCGGGCCCAGTAACGTCTCCATTGGAGACTTTGTTGTTACTGTGTCTGGCATATCAAATACTCTCGGTAGCTTGCCGGGCTCTCCGAGAGGGGCGGAGGAATCGAACTCGGGTCGGCCATGTTGGCTGCATGCAAGGCAGACGCCCTACCCACTGTGCTATCGCTCCAGCCCATGACCCAGAAAAATTAAACGGCCAAAAGTTAGGTATGTGGGAGTCACGCCCACAAACCACTTCTGGCTCAGCTATACAAGCTTATTTGTCAGCCTAACCTCAGAGACCCATAGGTAAATCTCAAAAGATATCAAATTCAGGCCATTTAAATGCATTAGCGATCATGATTCAGAGACTCACACATGAATCTCAGAAGAGAGCAGCATGTCACAGAGATGTCTCCCCACCCTGCACAAGATTGATTTCACTGGGGCACCTAGGAGGGAGTCAAATGTGTCCCTCCATCTGCCCCAAATGAACCCTGGCAGCCACAAACCTCCTGAACACAATTGCCACCACACTCACGGCAGACCTTCACATGCTTGTCCTAAGACCCCCATACATAAAAATGAACCACTAAAAAAAAAATGGTATGTGGGACCAGTAACTGAAAACTCCAGGCTTCATAGAGTTGGGTTGAGCGACCTCCCTCCTCTCCCCGCCCTTCTGGCTCCCTGACAGTCACAACCATCAATTGCCTCTGGGAGCCCTTAAGCTCATCAAAGGCCATGATATAGAAACTTGCAAATGAATCTCGGAAGAGAGCAGTACGCCACAGAGATACCTCCAGACCCCAAGTATTATCTAAAAATTTTAGAACTCCAGGAGTGTATGGTCACTTTCAAGGCTGCGTGACACCTCATACTATTCATGGCAAGCAGTACAAAATAAATTATTTAGCATCTGCCTAAGGGGTAGGCTGAGTGGTGGTGGAAAAATTCAAAGTAGTGGTGGTGGGAAGGAGCAATGGTGGTGAGATTGGTTTTGAAATGTTGAATGTAAACAATTATTGTGAACAAATTTATGAACAATTCTTAAAAATTAAAAAAATAAAGTAATGCAGAGTTCATGCCTGCTTCAATCAGCTTATTCAGTAGCTGAATAAGTAACAATAAGGTAAGGTAAGGTAAGGCCCTCCCGTTGATCGTCGATTTGCTCGAGCGGGCCCAGTAACGTCTCCATTGGAGACTTTGTTGTTACTGTGTCTGGCATATCGAATACTCTCGGTAGCTTGCCGGGCTCTCCGAGAGGGGCGGAGGAATCGAACTCGGGTCGGCCATGTTGGCCGCGTGTAAGGCGAACGCCCTACCCGCTGTGCTATCGGAGTACTCCTACAAAAAGAAAAAAGCACTCTTAGAGTAGTGTTTAATGTACACATGAAAGTATATATATTTTTTAAAGAGAGGTTATAGTGTTATAATTAATTTCTTTAGTATAAACAAGTTATTTGTTACAATGTTATCTTTTTTAGCAATTTTTGAGAATGACCCTTACTTTACATTTATGTCTAAGTATGAAAGAAGATAGCATTCAGCAATGAAAAAGTAGAGATTATTTAATAAAAAGGGAAGGTTTTGCTTTTTATAACCTTTATGCAACCATTTTTATAATCTCTTTTTACCTCTCCCATATTTAAGCTATCCACACGTACCAAAGTCAATATTTTATCATATTTACTCCCAGCTCGAGCGGGAGCGATAGCACAGCAGGTAGGGCATCTGCCTTGCACGCAGCCAACATGGCTGACCCAAGTTCGATTCCTCCGCCCCTCTCGGAGAGCCCGGCAAGCTACCAAGAGTATTCGATATGCCAAACACAGTAACAACAAAGTCTCCAATGGAGACGTTACTGGGCCTGCTCGAGCAAATCGATGATCAACGGGAGGGCCTTTACTTACTTTACTCCCAGCATCTTTTTCAGGAATTTTGTACTTTTTAATACACAAAATAAATATATAGAACACACTATTTTTTCCCTTTTGTGCTAAGTTTCTTCAATTACTTATAACAAACTGTACAGAAACATCATATCTAATTGCACTACAAATTAAAGCCATAATGGGTTAAACATGCACTAGAAATGCTAAGATGATAGTACCAAACAGTGCATATGCACACACAAAGCACTAGAATTTTCACAGCAGCAGCATTTATGCATATTATTTTGTTTTGCTTCATGGGCTATACTTGGAAGTGCTCTCTGGGCTTATTCCTAGTGGTGCTGAGGATTTGGTCCTGGGTATGCTCGGGAGACTGTAGAGACTCCCAGGGTTTGAGTCTGGGCTGTCGTGTGTGTGCGCAAGGCAAGTGCCTTACCCACTCTGCTGTTTCTCTGATCTCTCTTCATACACACTGAAATTGGAAACAATCAAATGTGGAATATCAAAAGTGGTGTGGGCTCTCACACCTCAGAGACTGGCCCACATCCAAAAGAACAAAAGCAACCGGTGCTGGCGCGGATGTGGCAAGAAAGAGACTCTCCTTCACTGCTGGTTTCCCACTGGTTTTTGTTTGCCAACTGGTTCAGCCCTTCTGGAAAACAGTATGCACGATTCTCAAAAAATTAGAAATTGAGCTCCCATTTGACCCAGCAATACCACTCCTGGGAATATATCCCAAAGAGGCAAAAATGTATAGTCGAAGTGACATCTGCATTTGTTTGTTCATTGCAGCACTCTTTACAATAGCCAGAATCTGGAAAAAACCTGAGTGCCCAAGAACAGATGACTGGTTACAAAAACTTTGGTACATCTGCACAACGGAGTACTATGTAGCTGTTAGAAAAGATGAAGTCATGAAATTTACATACAAGTGGCACTACATGGAAAGTATCATGCTAAGCGAAATGAGTCAGAAAGAGAGGGATAGACATAAAAAGATTGCATTCATCTGGGGGATATAAAATAACAAAATAGGAGATTAATATCTACGAATAGCGGAGATCAGTACCAGGAGAACTCCATGGTTTAGTGGCCAGCCAGGCATTCTAGGGGAAAGGGCAGCTCAGATAGAGAAGGGAGCACCAAATAAAGGGTGTTTGGAGGATCCTCCCAGGATGGGAGATGCATGTTGAAAGTAGACTATAGACCAAACATGATTGCCACTCAATGCCTCTTTTGTAGACCACAACACCCAAAAGGAGAGGGAGAACAAAAGGGAATGCCCTGCCACAGAGGCAGGGTGGGATGGGGTGGATGGGGGTGGGAGGGATACTGGGATCCATGGTGATGGAAAATGGGCACTGGTGGAGGGATGGGTATTTGATCATTGTATAATCGAAACCCAAGCACAAAAATTTGTAAGTATACAACTGTACCTCATGGTGTCTCACTAATAAAAATTTTTTTAAAAAGTGGTGTGGGCAAGTAATTCATACTATAAAATAGTAAACTGCTATGAAAATGAACAAAGTATTAAGTGAAGAGACTTACAAATTCACACAGTTCGGTGGAAGATGTCGGGCACAAAAGAATGCACAGTGCTGCATGCTCCCAGTGATAAAAAGTCAAGTAACAGACAAATTTGAACGGGCATCAGGACAGTGAGATAATTGTACATTCGCACCTGTGGGTCGTGTAGGGTGGTTTCTGGGAGCTAGAAATGACCCTGCTTTGAGCAGTGGATTAGTTAGAGACCTCACTCCGTGAACTGTATGAAGCTCATTACGCTTTCTACATCTCTTTGTATATTTATCTCTGTGCTAGTGGTGGTGGTCCTCCCATTATTCATCGATTTGCTTGAGCGGACTGCTCGCAAGGCAAACGCCCTACCACTGTGCTATCGCTCCAGCCTATCTCTGTGCTATTGGCATTTTTTAGAAACAAAGGATACATACAATTTACATATGCTAAACATATCCATGTTTTCACCTGTGGTTCCAACTTTTGTTGTTGTTGTTTTGGGGTTACACCTTTAGGTGCTCAGGGATTTTTCAGCTCTGACCTCAGGGATCATTCCTAGGGGTTCCTAGGAGACCCTCTGTGGTGCCAGGACTGAACCTGGGCCAGCGACAAAGTAAGTATCCAACCTTCTATACTATCTTTGCAGCCTCCTGCCATTTCTATTAAACTCAGAAAACCAGATAAACATTTGTACTTTTCAAAATTTATAAAGTACTACATAAAAATAACAAAAATAATACAAAATTTAACCACTGTTAAAGAGTATAGTCTATACATTAGTATACTTCAATTTAAATTATGGAGAACAGCTTCTGTATATTAATCTGATACAGAGAGAATGTTTCTACTAAGCCTATCAGTGGCATAGGCGAAGTAAACATGTGCTGGGGTGTCCTTGCACAGCAATGTTTGACAAATATTACACAGGCAATGCCACTGTTTTGACTGATTTTCTTCCTTCCACAGGCTTCAGGAAGTTCATTTGCCAAAATATATCTCTATTGTGCTGTCTCTTATCCTATACTAACAGATTAAGATTCCAAGGTCAGTATTATAGTTGAAGAAATTTTAGAGGAAATTCAAGTAACTACAACGTGCAATGCACTATCAGAGACTTCTTAACAAAGATACTATTGGTTCAGAGAAGCATCTGGGAACTAATGTTTTTGGTTCACGCACAGGTTTGCTTTCTGCCCTGACCCACCTTTGTGCAGAGGTCCAGCACTGTGGGAAGAGGGGGAAGAGAGAACATGAGTGAAGAAAAGAGTAATCCTGACCAGGTTCTAATTACCTGCCATCAGTTTTGAATATGTCCCTATACACACAGAACATATTTTAAATTTTTTGGAGCGATAGCACAGCGGTAGGGCGTTTGCCTTGCATGCAGCCAACATGTCTGACCCGAGTTCGATTCCTCCACCCCTCTCGGAGAGCCCGGCAAGCTACTGAGAGTATCTCGCCCGCACGGCAGAGCCTGGCAAGCAACCCGTGATGTATTCGATATGCCAAGCACAGTAACAACAAAGTCTCCAATGGAGACGTTACTGGGCCCGCTCGAGCAAATCGATGAACAATGGGAGGACAGTGGCAGTTATTCAAATGAGCCCAAATATTCCATAAAAAGTACCTTTCTTTTCTCAGTGTGTAATAGGTAAATCTTATTTTCTTACTACTATCGTAATGAAGTTGTGAAAAAATAGAATTAAAAATCCAAAGTAATTTTAGAAG
Source organism: Sorex fumeus (assembly GCF_029834395.1). Taxonomy (NCBI): domain Eukaryota; kingdom Metazoa; phylum Chordata; class Mammalia; order Eulipotyphla; family Soricidae; genus Sorex; species Sorex fumeus. The sequence continues at coordinate 16,412,138 of NW_026606077.1, read as the reverse complement.
AAATAATTTTGGAAGAAATAACAATTAGTATCAAGTGTTAGTATACATCTAACACTTGCTATACTGCTATGCTGCTATTTCATATGAACAATATAAATATAAGTACTAAGTTTTAGAAGAGTGCTATTGTATTGTTTTCTACAGGGTAGACGGAAATGCCACCTTGATGAGCAAAGAGTGAAGAAGAGAAGTTCAGTTGTGATTCCCACAGCTCTGACCTGTGCACTGGTGCTGGGAAGACAGGTCTCAGGGACTCCGCTCTGGCGCCATCCAGAGGGCCTCCAGCTTCCTCAGCAGCACTGTGACTAGCTTGTATTAGCTAAGGAAACAGAGACAACTGCCTCCTTCCTTCCATAAGATATAAAGTTGTTACTATTAAACAAATTAAGATCTTTTCCCTTTGATCATTTTCTCTTCCTTTAGTCAAGCAGAGGGAGTGACCAACCAGGCAGGCTGAGAAAATGACTAGACTCTCTCTGTTTCTGTCTCCTCTCTCTCTCTCTCTCTCTCTCTCTCTCTCTCTCTCTCTCTCTCTGTGTCTCTCTGTCACTCTCCTCTTCTGTCTTTGTCTCTGTCTATCTCTCTCCTCTCTGCCTCTCTGTCTCTGGGTATTTGTTTCTGTCTCTATGTCTATGTCTTTATCTCTCATTGTCTCCTGTATCTGTCTCTCTGTCTCTGTCTCTATCTCTGTCTCTCTCTCTCTCTTTATCAGTGAGTGTCTCTCTCTCCCGTCCCATTTCTCCCTGTGGAAGGAGTATGCATTAAAAAAAAATCTGTTACATTATACACTAGAATTGCAGGGTTTCCATGACAGTGGCAAATGAGATATTTCTAAGTCAGAAGTGTCCCATAGCCATTCTGACAGACGAAGAGAGGAAACGATAACAAGCAATCACCCAACTAACTGACACCTGGTAACTTCTCAGTGCATTGGCCACCAGAGCAAATACCCATCACAGCTGTTAGAGGTCCAGGACAGTGGAAGGACAAAGTCACTTCCCCTGACCTGTCCCAGGATCTACCCACCTCTGTAGGATCCCCAGGGAGGAGCTGCTCTGGAGCAAGGGTACTTGAGTCACCTCAACACACGTGTCCCCCATGCATACCCACCCACCTCCTCCAACAAAGCACACCCATTACTGCCTTTATTGCACTTTAGTACCATGATCAAATTTACTATTTTTCCAAAAGTTATTTTTAAGGACATGATTACTCTATAGTTTTAATTCAAAATTCCATTACAAACATGGGACAAAAATAGGGAAAGGAGGAAACAAAAGTTCATTGTTGATTTCTGACATTCCAGCTAATTTTCCACCATTTTAATAGATTCTATGTTTTATATGATAAGTTTCTGATTCTATCCAAACCTACAGTTAAATGTCAAAATAATGTCCATTTCCAAAATGAAAACAAAAACCCAAAATAAGAAGATTGTTGAAACAAAGAAGTGTGAGTGACTCAGCAAATGACTATACGCTATGAACTAAGATTATCTAGAAACACTCTAAGAAGTGAGATAGTTTCTGTCTCATGGTAGGTAGGTCTTCTCATGCTTTCTGACAAAGTAGGCTCCCATCACTCCTGACATTCTTTTGCATGAACTCATATTTGAACCATGATATCCATCAGGTACAAAGAAAAAGGGCCCTAGAGTAATTTTATGATATTCAGTTAGAGCTACTGGTTTAGTTAAAATATCTCATTTGCACTGAAATTTCAAGTAACCAGGTATTTTTAAAAATCTTAAGACCTTGTAATAGAATTTTATTTTTATGTGGGAAGTCTTCCCATATGGGAGCTTCAAATATTGGGTATAAATAATCAGAAAAAAGAAGTTAGAATTGAACAACTTAAACTTTACTGCAGATGGTATGCACAATAAACATGGAATCTATCTATCTATCTATATCTATGTATACAACCAGAGCTCTACACAGATATCAATGGAGTACACACACACACACACACACACACACACACACATACACAATTCCCAAAGAGAGGCCACGCCTAGATTTCTGGAACAAGAACAGTGGGGACTTGCTTCTGTTTTAAATTATGTTTTGTAAATATTACTTCAAGAACCAGCTAGAATAAATCTTTTATCAAAAGCTGACATCTTCAGTTTAGGCTGTCTTCCAGGTGCTGATGTGAACTTTTCTATATCATCATGATTACTATAATCCTCATAATTATAATATGACTATTAATTCCTGACAGGCATGTCATCTGGGTAGTCTCCTGTGATTCTGGCAAGATCCATCTAATACTTCCCAATTCTTCAAAGCATCCAAAATTTAAGTGACACTAGGGATGTTCATTAGGCAACTATTATTATCTAAATAACTCTCTCCCAGTATAAATTCTCCAAGGTTTGCAAAGAGCTTCTAATCTGGTAAAGGGAAAAAGATCCTGGGTCCTTTCTGAGAGGGTTGAACTAGAAACAGACTTAAGAGAGCCAGTGACTGGAGACTAAATATTCATAGTCCAAGCATACTTCTTTGAAGGTGTCAAACATTGTTTAAAATAAACCATCTAGAGAGGTCAGGGGTAAGGCACAGGGGGAGTGGATGGGGCATTGCCTTGCAAACAGCCTACCTGTGTTTAAAATCTTGGAGTCCTACCAGGGGGACTCTGAGCACAGAACCAGGAGTAGGCCTTAAGCACAGCTGGGTGTGGACTCAAATCAGCAACAACAAAATCAGACATAGGGGAAGAATTTGTCCATATTACTTAAAAGAAAAGAAGTACTAACTTTCCAATAAGCAGATCATTTCCTTAGGATTCTTATGATCATGGCTTCAAACACTGTCCAGGACATGAAGAACAACTTGAGGGCTGAAGGCTTGAAGACAGAAAGTAAATCTGAATACTCATAAAGGGACCACAGAGTCTCTCTCGCACCGTCTGCTTCACAGCGAGGGCAGAGCTAATGAAGAAACATGTCCACATGACATCCATGTTTGCATTAGACCCTGTGACAGGACCACAGACATACTTCCTAGACTTTCATATTCACAAATGTGAGTATTTTGCCACCATTTCACTAGGCAAAGTTAAGGTTTCTAAATTCAGTATTCTCTTTAATTCAAACAATTTGTCCTTGTTGACCCTGATAAGCTTTGGCAGATTATGGCTTACTATTTAGTGGTACTTTCTACTGAGTGTCATACAGACAAAGTATCCTTTTCTTGCTTCTCTCCCTCACCCTAGAATAGCACCATCATCATAACAACTCTGGTGTCCTCTTAGGAACCACTCTGCCTTCAACTTGGTATTACTCCCACGAGAAATGAAGGGTCTGGCTTTGTGCTGATGGGTTTGGACAGTGATCGATTGAAAGAGAGTGGGCCCCAGAGCCATGCATAACTGAGCCACAGCTTAAACACTAAAGGAGCTTTTGCCAGTGAGTTCACAGCTATTGGATGTTTTTTTTTTATATTAACAACCTATCCCATCCAGGTATGTGCATTTTATCTTTATTCTTTCAAATCCTGGAATTGCTTGGATAAGAGACTGAGTTTATATATTACACACACACATGCACACACACACATACACACACACAAACACACACACATACATTTCTAAGAGCAGACTGAACTTTTAGGGGAAATTGAAGAGGCTTTGTGTCAAGTACAGCTAAATCCAGCCTTTCCGTATCAAACCTCTGCTAGGAAATTACTGTGCAGATGATAAGGCAGAAAGATATAATAAAAAGTGACTCTACTCAATTTACACTGCAATATTGGTATGACTGAATATTTTTCATTCAGGAGCCTGATAAAATCACTAAACTGTATTGCAGATAAATAAAGGAGGCTTCTGTCAAGAATAAACACCATTAATCATGAAGTCTCACCTCCGAGAGCCAGAGCTCTGCCCGTGCACCAATGCCAACACGGTACATCATCCTGCAAGCGGGCTGCTTTATCCTGCTTGGGGCTGAAGCGGTCCTCCTTTGCATTTTGTGTGATTTAGACACCAATAACATTTTGAAAGAAAATTCTCTGTATATTTTAACAGTCCTGAAACTACCTCAATTACCATAAAATTTAAGAAAAATGGACTGGACTCTGGGGGGAAAACTTGATAGTGAAATACTTAATTATTATTATTATTATTTGCTGATCACATACATACACAAAATACATATATACTGTGTTTCATCAATGAAAGATTCTGCTGATAGAAAGATGCAACATTCTTTTAGGCACTGCTGATGGCAATATTACTTCCAATGTTTATTAAATTATATACATTATACTTATAAAAAAGACTGTTTTGGACTTATTCAGACACATATTTTATCATATAGCACTTTAGTACTTGCACAAAAGGAAAATAGGAGGCAAAAAACAATTTCATTGTTTTTTTCCTTTAGTATGGCCACTTCACTTACAGTGACTGTGAAAAGTGACTGTGATTTTAACATGTATTGATTGCATTCAGAGTCACTAAAAAATATACCTGAAACCAATATATTATAAACAAATGTTACTTCAAGAAATAATTTTTTGAAAAGATACTTTTTAAAAAAAAAGAGTTACAAACGAATGTGCAACTTAGAACAGATGAGTTAAATGTGGTAATACTATAGAGCCATTTAGGCAACTTTGACATTTGTCAGAAAGCTGTGATATGACTGACCTTGGGAAAGTGCTATCAATATGCTCATTGTTTGTATTCTCAATATGAGAGTTAGTAATGAAATTAGGCTCATGCACAGTAAATATCTAAGCTAGATTCAAACCCAATCTATGATTTAAACATTAAGCTGGAGAGACGGCGAAGCAGGTAGAACACTTGCCTTGCATGCAGCCAACCGGGAGTTGATGCCTGGTGCCCCAGATGGTTTCCTGAGCACAGCCCGGGTTAGTCCTGAGCACAGTTGAGTGTGTCCTCACCAACAAAGTCTTATCTAAGTATGAGTGTACGCACACAGATACACATCCCATGACTGGGGCTGTCAGAGCACTAAATGATCTCATTTCCAGTTCTCCTTCCCTCCAGAAGCTCTAAGTCTCTGGGAATGGCACAGGAACTGCAGAGTCAGTACCTGGCTGAGGGGCATTGGGCAGTTTCACTACAGGTGAAAATCAGGAAAGCCTGAGGACCACTGGCGAAGGCTCTAACAGACTTTCATCTATAATGCACAGGGCATGTGCGTAGTTGCCACCATGCTTCCAACGATTCCTCTTCTAAGTGCCCATGCAAAGGGAAAAACAAGAACAAACCAAAATTTCCCCATAACTGCAAGATTACAGAAGAATCTCTGTTGGTGCTTTTGGATGGGGCCACACCCAGTGGTACTCAGGGATCATTCCTGGCTCTGCACTCAGAGCTCACTCCTGGTGGGCTCAGGGGACCATATATGGTGACAGGGGTCGAACCTGCTCTGCTGCATCCAGGAAAAATGCCCTACCTGCTGTACAATTGTCCAGCCCTAAGAGGGAATCTCAAAGATCATTTAATTCAACCATTTTACTTCACAAGATGAAAACAAGAAGTCTCAGCAAAAATGTTTCAAGAACCAGTTAATTCATGGCAGTGATGAGAATGAAGATTAACCGAGGCCCAAGATTGCAAGTTCTTTTTTCCTTTGTTTTGGGGTCACACCTGTTACTGCACAGAGCTTATTCTTGACTTTATGGCCAGGGATCAGTCTGGTGGGACTCAGGGAAATAGATAAGGCCCTGGGGATTCAACCTCATCAGTCACCAGGGAAGCAGCTTGTCCACTGCAGCATCTCTCTAGCCCTGAAAGCTCTTTCTAAAAGAATTGCAGAAGCCACATGGCAGAGTTACACCCAATAGCATTATTATGTACCAATGGAACCAAAATTATACTGGGGGAGCCAGAGTGATAGCTACAGCAAAGAGGGCATTTGTCTCACATGTGGCCAATCTAAGTTTGATCCCAGGCATCCCATATGGTCCCCTGAGCACCTCCCGAGAGTAATTCCTAAGTGCAGAACCAGAAGTAACCCCTGAGCATTGCCGGGTATGATTCAAAAAGCCAAAATTTGTTTTTATATTGGGTAAGAAAGGGAGGATGTTCAGAGTTGATTATTTAGCGAAGCTTAAAACCCAGTGCAACCCACAAGGCATATTTAAGCATGTAAACATGGGCAAGGCCATGGCAGGTGTGATTCAGCTCAAGAAGAGATCTCTATTCAGAGGCTACTACAAGGAGTAAGCACCTCTTCTACCCAGAAAAAGTCTGAAGTCCCATCTTCTAGGTAAATCCTCCTTATGTGAAGAAGAACTTGATCTCACACTGCATTTATTTTCTGAAGAGAACACTGGTGATGTGGCCCTGTCCTGAATCTGTGTGCACCTACACAGCCACTCTGGGGTTCACTCAGACCAGCACCCACAAGCCTGGTCCAAACTAGACTCACCAGAACAAAGAATAGCATCACAAGAAACCAAATCCTTGCCCCTCACAAAGCTGAGATGTTCCCCAACTCTGTAAGAGCTGCTGGAGGTAGCACACAACATTTTATCACGGACTGTATGTCCCAGCATTTAGGATAAGTTCACTGGTCCTTGCTGGGAAGTCCTAAGTGGAACTACTTCTAGGGGACACCTCAATAAATACATTTTGCTACAGAACACTTCACTGGCTTGCTCTGAGTCAAGAATCAGGTAATAACAGGTACATGGGTCCCTTTCAAGACCCTTAAAACAACTGATCTTGGTAAACAACTTTATCTAGTGGTTTCACAATGAATTTTCGGAACCTATTACATTACAAATATATTACAGAACAATATGTTTCTTTTTACTACTGGAAGTTAAAAAAATAATTTATAGGTTTATAGCACAGTGGGTAGGGCGTTCGCCTTACAAGCGGCCAACATGGCCGACCCGAGTTCGATTCCTCCGCCCCTCTCGGAGAGCCCGGCAAGCTACCGAGAGTATTGGATATGCCAGACACAGTAACAACAAAGTCTCCAATGGAGACGTTACTGGGCCCGCTCGAGCAAATCGACGATCAACGGGAGGGGCCTATAAATCATTCCATTGTCTATGTCACAAATTTTATCTCAGAAAACAACATATGTAGAGGTGGCATGGGGGGAAGGAGGGCAGTCAGAGTACAGGACAAACCATGGGCACTTTGCCTTGCATTCAAATCCTGATGGCCCATGTGGTTCCTGGAGGATATCAGGAGTAATACCTGAGTGCAGAGCTAGGAATACACCCTGAGCGCAGCCTGAAAAGCAAAAACAAAAATATGTACAAAATCTAACAATGACAATAAAGATATTAGAATAGTTCCTTTTATTTCTTTAATATTTTATGCACAGATGAACAACTATGAAATAACTTTAAACTAAGAAATCTAATTTAAATGGGCATTATGGGCACTAGCCCCTCCCCCCAACTGGAAAGATTTATGCTACTGCATTGGGCAGGAATGTAATAACCTGAAATACCTACTTCAATTGCTTAATTCACAGTGAAAGAAAAACAGATGATTCTTAGCCTACTCCAATAATTTTAAGGCCAGTGATGATTCAAGGCAGCTGGAATAAAGCGCCCACTCCCTTGCACTCTAACGAGGTTCCAGAACGTCTGTGGTTCTCTATGTGAGGCACTGAGCAAGTATTCTGCTGGGCCGAGACCCATGGCAGGAAGAAGCTATGCACTAATCACACAGCATCAAATAGGCTGGAAGAATTCAGAGGCTTGTGGCTCTGAAGAATGTAATTTATAAAAAAAAGTGTTGTCAGAGGAAGGCCAGGGAACCTCGTGGGAAGAAAGCAAAATAAACAGTTCAACAAAGAAGGGCCAATAGCCTTGGTAAAGGCTCAGTGTAGGAGTCTTCAGTGGTGCCTCTGACAAAGGCCTCATCAGAGAACACCCCAGCACAGCAAGCCGGCCAGGACGGGGCTTCTCTCTGGTACACTGGAGGCAAAGGGCTGGATTCTAGTTTCCATTCCTTTCCATTCAATTTCCACATACCTTCCTCCCCCTAATAGAGAAAGAGCAAACAATAACCAGAGTAACTAAAAACCCTGCATCTGTTTTGCTCAATCCAAACATGGGGAATGTTAAGGAAGTTAACCCAGTTAAAATATGGTACAATTTATCTTGATTGCTCTTCAATTCCTGGGAAGAATTCCGTAAGCACAGAAACTGCTAAGACAGATGCACAAGGCTGTGATTCACATCCGGACAGTCAGGAGGGGCTCAGAAATGCACTTAGCCTACAGGGACTCTCCTTCACAAATCAACTTTGACATTCGAACCAGGTAACTATCCATCTGAGAGAAAAACCCAGCTTTCAACCCCATTCCATAATTTCCTGATTTCCAAGGAAATCTCAAGTCAGACTCATCACTCAATCTAATACCTACACGTATCGCTGCAAACTTGAAATCCAAAGTCTGAGGCACACAGATTTTGATCATTAAAACAAGAACTACAAACTTCAAGTTGATCTCCTATCCCGTTTGGACAACTCCCATTAAAATGCAAGATTGTGCCATCGTTTACTTACTAATTCCAAGGACAGAAAGTAATGACCACATGAAAAATAGACAGAATTTGAGCACTGAGTTTTTTTAATACAGCTTCTATTTAATACATCTTTATTTGTATATAGCACAAAGGTAGTATAGCACTGTAGCACTGTCCTCCCATTGTTCATCAATTTGCTCAAGCGGGCACCAGTAATGTATCACAACAAATTGTGAAACTTGTTATTACTGTTTTTGGCATACTGAATACATCATGGGTAGCTTGCCAGGCTTTGCCGTGCAGGCGAGATACTCTCTGTAGGTTGCTGGGCTCTCCAAGAGGGGCGGAGGAATTGAACCCAGGGTGGCTACATACGAGGCAAACGCCCTACCCACTGTGCTATCGCTCCAGCCCAAAGGTAATATAATGAAGCAAAATAAGGACATATAAAATAACATGAGACTTTAAATAAGTCCAACATGTTAGAAAATATTCAGGGAATCCAATATAATTCTAACAATCTATTTATTAAAATCCCTAGCAAACATGATATGAAAAACCTTTTAAAACCAAATCCCCTTCCAAAGCCTGGTCGCCTCTGTTACCAATTTAAATTTCAAATTTGTTCCTGAACGCTTTCATGAGTGCATTGTTTATGTTGAACACAATACAAGCTAGGAATGTTTTTCTTAGGGGGAGCCAGAGATTACTTTGAAACAAGACAAGAAGCATTTTAGTAAACTAGGCATGTTTTTTGTGGATTCTCTTAAAAATGTAAATCATATTCAAACAACTTTGTTTGATGATTTGTTTTGCAAATGAGGCAAATTATTTAACTGCTTGTTGCCTCTGTCAGCTCCACAGCACCCAGCACCCACTGCTGATGCAGCTGGCAGTCCTGGTGTGCTATCTGAATGTGCTTAGGAGAGTCCTGATCCCATGGGTTAAAGCCTAGCTCAGATACTAAGACACAGGCGCCAATGAACATGCTGACAGAGATATAGAACTTTCTCAGTCAGAGAGCTGACTACCTGGGGGTAACCAGGAAGGATCAGAATCCTGAGAAAAAAACTCAGAGGTATAGACAAGCTTTGGAGGCAACCACAGGTAACCTGTGCTAGAATACCTTCAGCTGCTACCACAAACACAATTCACTGGGTATTGGTTCTGATTTTTAGAACAAGGCAAAGTGCCTATTCCTTATAATTGTGCCAAGTAAGTGCTATATTCTAATTGTAGTTGCACAAGAAAGTTTTTCAGTATCTGTAATTTAGAAGCATGTGAAATACTGTGCAATCCAAAATATTAGATGACTGGATTTTTTTAATATGTGGTTTTAGGTTGCAGACCCCAATTTTTCTTGACAAGAAATATACTTTCATCCTTTGAGGCAGTTCCTGTCAATTCTTTTCTGCTCGCATGTATGTTAAGAGAGAAGGGAAACTAAAACACAGCATTGCAACTGATTCTTTTAAGAAACATCAGATATAAGACATTCACGTATAAATGTGAGAGCAATAGGTACTTATGAGTTCGTCTGGGGGAGCCTCTCCAGCAGTGCTCTCAGAAAGGAGGCCCAGCCCAGACTTCAGCTAGCAGCGAGATATGTTCACGTTCATTCATTGGCACTGTTATGATGCCGGTTATTATTTTGATAACATATTTTCAAGAGGGTTTACAAATAAAAATGATGGAGATATTTCCTTTAAATTGATTTTCAATATTTATCTATTTCAATGGGGGAAAAAAGAATCTCAAACCTAGCCTTTTTCCTGCTCTTTTCTTTACATATTCTTAGTTCTAGTTTACTTGGATCACCAAAGAGGCAAAAGCATTGTGAAAGTTAACAACAGGTTCTTGGAAACAAATCTGTGGGCATTTTATTTTTTGATGCATGAATTTAGCTGTGGGAGGGGGAGGAGACCACAGGAGAGCAAACAGCAATCCATGACAGGCGGCCCTGCAGCATCTGCCTTGGTCCCAGAGCAGGGGTCTGCTGTGTAGCTACAGCAACGGGTAAGTCTTCGTGTAGGTGGGAAAATGTGTCTGATCCTCAGGGAGGTGAGAGACCACGGAAGAGGGCCGCAGGCCTTCAACCCATAAAACAAACCTAAGTAAGTATCTTCCCACTGGGACAGACTCTGTTCAAGTTCAATTACCTCAAACACATAGTTTCAAAAATAAATAAAACGACGGCAGTGAATTTCTATTCTCCTTGAAGCCAGGCTCAACATGAGTGGAAGCATTGTACTCAGAGAAGAAAGTCTGCTAGAGCCCAATACACCCACCCCACAGCACGAACCAGAGACAGTCCCAGTGCTCAGTGGTGCTCAGCACTGGAATCTTACCCAGACACTCGCTCTAGAGAGGGCCTGGCTGTGCTACCAATAGACGCACATTCACTACTTCAAGAAATACTTAGAGAAGGGAGCACCAAATAAAGGGTGTTGGGAGGACCCTCCCAGGATGGGAGATGTGTGCTGAGAGTAGACTATAGACCAAACATGATTGCCACTCAATGCCTCTATTGCAAACCACAGCACCCAAAATCCAAAATGAGTGAGAGAACAAAAGGGAATGCCCTGCCACAGAGACAGGGTGGGACGGGGGGTAAGGGGGGTGGGAGGGATACTGGGATCCGTGGTGGTGGAAAATGGGCACTGGTAGAGGGATGGGTACTTTATCATTGTATAATTGAAACCCAACCCAATTTGTAAGTCTACAACTGAACCTCATGGTGTTTCACTAATAAAAATTAAAAAAAAAAAGAAATACTGCAGAACAAAAATAACTGCTATTGCACTTTGAGTAGAAATTCTTTTCTGTGAGGACAATGGCTCAGAAGCCCTGGCTAAGGTGTAGGGATGACTATCCTTTCCTGCAAACAACAATTCCTCACTCCATCCTGAGTCCATGGATCCCTGAGAAATCGGGTAGTGGGGATTAACTCCCGCGCCGAGCAGGTGAAGTGGGCATCAGGTGTGGCTTGATGGTCAGCTAGGGGGCTGGCAGGGCTCTGGCCCCTCATGCACAGGGGCTCATTGCAGACTTTATCAGTCCCAGGGTGGCAGACTCAATCAGGAGAAAGTAGCCATCTCTCTCCTCTCTATTTCATATAAGCCACTCGGGCCCACCAACTTCCCCTCCTCCCTCCCTTCCTTCCTACTTTCCTTTCACTCTCCATCCCTGCCTTCCTTCTCTTCATATTTCTCTAAATAAAACCATTTTACTTCCAAAAATTAAAACATTGCTAATTTTAAAATTTTATTTTCAGAGCAAGTACCTGTGAAGCCACCACAGATATACATGGTGAGATGCTCATTCACAGAAGGTGACTATAGTTATAACCTGGCATTGTTTAATATCAGAGACTCCACTTGTACTGGAGTCACTGGACACTGAAATAAGTACTTTAAATATGGTATTAGAGAACCAAAAAAGATAGTACAGTAAACAGAGCATTTGCCTTGCATGCAGTCAACCCAGGTTCAATCCTCAACATTCCATAGGGTCCCCTGAGCCCCTTCAGGGGTGATCCCTGAGCACAGAGCCAGGAGTAAGCCTTAAGCACAGGTAGGAAACTAATTAAAATTAAAACAGAATAAGTAGTAATCAAGCTTTTTGACATTCAGGTCTAAAACTGCTATTCATGATGGCATAAAACAACATAAAAGCAAAAAAAAAAAAAATAACAGAGAACTGGACTGGGATGTGTTCCCAGTGGTAGAGCCAGGAACTGGCTCCAGTGGTAAAGCAGGGAGCATGGTTCAGTGGTAGAGTGTATGTGAACCTTGTATGTGCAAGGCCCTGGGCTCAATACTGCAGACTATAGGCCCCATGCATAGCCTGAGGTGACTCCATAAACAACCAATCAAAAGTAAAATAACAATGATGTCAGTAACCCTGCAGTGGTCTGAGAAGCAACAAATCATTATCAACACTGTGAATCTTATTTATTTAGAAGCTACTATGATTGTGCACAGACTTGGCCTAGCAAATACAAACAAACAGAGAGTCTTTGCTCACAGTGAGTAGTTATAATCCACTAATTTTCTTTCTTCTCTTCCGGTAGCATTAGTTACAGTATTTGATATAATCTGACATGCCACTGCACCAGTCTTAACAGTATTTATGACAGAACACCAGCCTGGGGAGAAAATGCTAACGGAAGGCTACTTTTGAGTAGCTGTGATACAGTCTTCCGAAAAGCCTAGTTCCAGCAAAAATTCAAAACCTGAGGGAGGGAGGATATGAGGGGCGCAGGAAGTCGAGAGAAAGGGAAGACACAGCAGTTTTTCTGCTCCCTCTTTCCATCTCAGTTTCCACATGAAAATGTCTCACTGTTAGCTGTCTTGCTCTCTTCTTCATCCATGCTACCCATCTCCTGCTCTCACCGTAGACAACAGCCTCTGGCATGGGCCAGGTGCCCCCTTATCTCCAATGTGCTTATGCTCTCCTCCTCTCACCCTTATGCAGTCCTAATCACATGGGGAAGGGAGCCCTTGTCTCTGGTGCTCTCGGTGCTCTCCCTAGACAGGAGGCAGTCAACCACCCTCGGGTAAAGAACATCTTTGAACTCAGGGGAATAATTCCAGTGAGTCAGTAATGAAAAAGCCCATGTTATCACTGACTCAGCCAAAAGGGAAAGTCTCCTAGAAGAAGAGAATAGGGGTGGACATTTCTCCCTAGAGAGGAGATGAAGCTGGTTTTATAAAATAAAATAAAAGGACAGAATGAAATGGGTCTTTCTGAATGCTAGTCAGGGCTGGGACATGGGACAGTCACATTCACAGACCAGTCAAGGGCTACCATCAGCCCAAGAGTATCTAAGATTTTAATTACTGCAGTGGATTAGTAACTAAGGCTCTGTTTTAGAAAACAAACAGCCAGACGTTCAATCCAAATTGGCTAATAAATGTGAGAATTTTGATTCAGAATATCAAAGTTGTATATAACAGAATTTCAGTGGGCGGGGCACTTGCTTTGCATGAGGCCAACTGGAGTTCAATCCTGCAATCCCACAGCACCCCATATGGTCCTCAAGCACCACCAGGAGTAATTCTGAGCACAGAACCAGAAGAAACGTTTGGGCACAGCCAGGTGTGGCCACACTGCAAAGCCTGGCAAGCTACCCATGACATATTCTATATGCCAAACACAGTAACAATTGTCACAATGGAGACGTTACTGGACCTGCTCAAGCAAATGGATGAACAATGGGAGGACAGTTACAGTGACATTTTTTTTTACAGTGACATTTTAAGGTAGCGTGCTTGAATGATTTCTAACATTTTTAAACAATATAAAACAAAGAGTACTTTATTCATTAGTGTGAGTCATTTAGAAACATTATTATACTCTAAGGTAGACAGAGATCACCAAAGGATGGGGAGTTGTTGAGAAGAGTCTGGAAGAACACACACTCTACGGGGATGGGTGGGTACAGTGACTCTGTACCCCTAAATATACAAACATTCACATTCTTGTAAGAGAGTAAACACAGACACAGACACAGACACACAGACACACAGACACACACACAGACACACACACACACACACACTCAACTCTATTCCCATGAATGGTGCTGTGATATTCTAGCTGTCTGAATCTCTGAGCAATAATTCTGAAGTAGTCAGCTTTTTTCGAAGAGAGCATGATGTAGTCCAATAAAATTCAATATGCCTACCCCAGAGTTAGGCAAAGCCCAGCTCTGATGTAATCAATGCACAGCATGAAATGTAGAGAAAACCAAGAAGTAAAACCATGTAACCAAATCACTCTCTTCACTGTGCAGGCAGACTTTGTCATCAGTGCTTCGCATAGTCTCAGTGCTATAGTGAAATGTCCTTACTGATATTGTCCCCAAAGCTCTGTATATTTTTCTATATAGTTTCATATAACAAAACACGAAAGCTGTGGTCAGAACAAATGGCTGAGCATAAAACCTGATTAATTCAGTAGTGGAAAATCTTAAGAAGACTAGGAGAAAGCCTCCATATCCAGCATTACTGCTGTAACTAAATAATGCAGGAATCATACATTAAATTAATCAATTAAGCCACACCCCGAGGTGCTCAGGGGCTATCCCTGGCTCTGTGTTCAGGAGAGACCTGGCGCACTAACCCTGGGCTGGTCACCTCTGAAGCAAGTGCCTTACCAAGTGTTCTACTCCTGAACCGGATCTCCCAAGCAGCACTTGAAGGCTGGGGGAATCCTGGTCATTGTCAGCCAACTGAGCTGCCAGCTCTGAGGATGAGGTACCTGGGAGTGCACGGGTCACCCAGGCCCTACTCCAGAGCCTCCCTCTCCAGAACCCAGAAGAGACACTTGCTGTCATTCCGTGACAATGAGGATGATGCCTACATTCCCCATCACTTCTGTAAATGCTGAATCTAAGCCTGTGGCACTGCACACAGAGGGGAACCCAAGCAGTCCCTGCTGTGTTTGAAATCAGAGAAATCTCCCTACGAGCTCTCCAGAGCCGAACCACAGGCTGTGAGTAACACTGAGAGCAAGCAAGCAGGGTGAGCAGAAAGCATTCCATTTAGCAAACAGGGTTCTTTAACCCAAACTGACAGGTTTCAGTACATATTTATAAGGCTCGATGGTTATTATTAGGCTGTAATTGCAGTTGTTTTAACACCTAATAAGCCATGGTTGGAAAAACAAAGGCAGGTTAATTTGTGATTTCCTCTACTCATTCAGAGGCAAATTAAGTGTCAAACAGCTAATACAGAACATATTTCATTTTATGAGATTTTAATTTAATTCTGCACCATATCGTTGATGCCTTAATATAGGGTGGTTTATCTAAAAGGGGAGCAATTTATAAACCTCTTTCAATAGAATCTTTAATGATAGGGTATGATAGCATAATTATCACAATGCCGATGAGTCTTCTAACAGAGATCTGTCGGCATTTCTATCATCAACACAAATCCTGTTTGCAAGCGACTTATAATTTAATTTTTAAAGTTGGCAAAGAAAAACCATTATGTGTACAAAATAATGAAAATATTTTGAACTTCCATCTTTTTATAATTAAAAATATTTATTCAAAAAGTCAAGTAATCTCACTTGGTCTCATTTTCTAGAAGAGAATCATATAGTACTCATTACAGATTCAAATTCTAGATAATATCTCTTTTAGTTTTCCGTTTCCACTTTCCCCTTCAGCAAAGATTTGCTTTTAAGATTTCCATGACTAAGTCACATTTACCTAGTTACCCTCCACTCCCAAAATCAATAGCATCTCCTCAGAGCAGAGTTTTTCAACTTTTTATGCCTGTGGACCAGCGCAGCTTGTACTCCAGTTCACAGGTCAGCAATTATAACCAAGGCTGACCCAGAGCACCTCTGAAGATGCCAAAGCAGCCCAGGAATTCCTGACTGGACCAGACCAGAACAAAATGCCCCAGCTCGCAGGGCTCCCGTTGCTCACTGCTGATTCTCAGCAGTGCCGAGGGGATTGTGTTACTGAAAGTGTTCACCTGGTCTCACTTAATGTTTCCTGTGGCTGGGTGAAGACAGATCCCTTCATCTCCACACGATGAACCCAATACAACTGATCTTCAAACCATAAGGAGTTTGGGAGCCAGAATCAGACATTTGCATCCTATATGGAACCCTAAACCTGCCAGGTATGCCCCCCTCCAACCTTAAAAAAGTAAATGTCTAAAAACAAACTCCTCAATTAAAATTGAAGAATGAGGAATTTAGCAGCATTGACCTTCCCCTTCCCCCACTCCAACCCCCAAGTAAAAACTTTGGGTATACTCTTTCGACTCCCTTGGAAATTAGCTACAGTGTCCCTTGGTATCCTCACAGGATTGGCTCTTGGAACACCTTCTCCTTTAGTCATGAGTATAACACAAGAGTCAGTCACTAGAGTTCCCAACACAGATGAGTAGCAAAGAGAGAACAGCATTTATCTGTTCACTGCTGCCTCCACGACAGGCCAGTGTGAAGACCTGTGACCACCTTTCCCCAAGGGCCACTATCCAAACTGCTAGGGGGTAGTGTTCACCAAACACTAAATGATGAAGGATGTGGAGGGGAAAAATCCTTCAAAGAAGGCATGATGTGAGCACCAGGCTAAGAGCACCAGCCTTTGGGAAAGACACTGAAAGTCAAACCTGTTCTGTTGTTCTTGTTGTGGTTGTTTAGGGAGCTGTTTGCTTATGGGGGTTGGAGGCAGGGTAGAGGCTGAGCTATTCCCAGCTATGCTCAGAGCTTACTCCTACTCTGTGCTCAGAGATCATCACTGACAGGGATCAGGGACCAAACGAGGTGCTGATGATCAAACCCAGGTTCACTGTATGTGCAAGACAAACACCCTACTTGCTGTTCTATCTCTCTGGGCCCTGAAAGTACCATCTGAATCAGACGTGGAGAGTAAGGAGCTGAAGCAGGAGCTAACCGAGCCTGGGAGGAAGGCTAGCAAGAGCAATGCAGAAAGCGTGTCAGGGCACACATGCACTGGGGCTGGGAGCCGGCCACAGCAGCATGGAGTCTCCAACAGGCCCAGGCAGGTGCTCCTAGCTAGGAGCACCTCACCAGGCGGGCTGCCCTAGGAACATCCCTCTCCGAAGTTCCAATAAAACAGGTGTGGGGCTACCCGGGGGCTTCAATTAGCGATCTTTGACCACTAAACCCTAAGGCGGGTAGATGACAGTGCAATTAATCACTGCAGGAAGTCCCAGGATCTGACCAAAGCCCAGGGAAGTAGTCAGAACTGCGACCTCTCCCCAGATTCTCCTAACTGGACCTGCCTTCAGTTTGGGGGTGTTTTATCACTGGGAGCTGCTGCTGGCCAGGGACCAGGGCAGTGAGCGCCAGGTGCTGGCCCACACAAGAACTTGCTCCTGCTGTTTTGCCAAAGAACCAGGATGAGGTTTTAAATGATAAATGCAGGATCTGAATTTAATGAGAAGGCAAACTATAATGAAGTCAGGGGGACCGGTTCAGTCTGTCATAGAAACTCTTATTTTTAAATTTCTCAACTATATGATTTTGGAAAGACCATCAAAACTCTGATTTAAATGGCAGCGGGGAGTGAAGTCCAGAAGAAATCCAGCAGCTGCTTCTCCTGGACAAGCTGCTGGGAAGCTTCCTGGCCTTCTCTCCAGGACAGCAGGCACCCTGGAATTGCACCAGGAACATCCTTCCTGCCGTATGCGGGCTTTAAATTTGCCTCTGAGCTTTACTCACAGGTATTTTTATCAG
Organism: Sorex fumeus; assembly: GCF_029834395.1. Taxonomy (NCBI): domain Eukaryota; kingdom Metazoa; phylum Chordata; class Mammalia; order Eulipotyphla; family Soricidae; genus Sorex; species Sorex fumeus. Next base: position 16,394,436 of record NW_026606077.1, on the reverse strand, counting down.
GCTTTTGAATTCTGGAAGTACTTAGCTTATGTTCCAGTGAAAAGTAGTAGGAAAAGTCACAAGTTTCTGTATTCTCTCTCTCTAAATACCCACTTCTCCATTAATGCTCATAGACGTCTGCAACACAGATTTATTACTTACCTCCAGGCAAATCTGCTCTGAAATTACAATTCAGTAATGGGAGATGGATCCAAAACTCTGTTGGTAAAATATTATGTGTGTACTTGGGCATGTAGTTAGGGTTGTTAATATCAATTAATTCTGCTCACAGAGGAGGACTTGTTTTAAAGCAACTTCATTTTTCTTTGGCATATATGTAATTACACAGCTGTAACTAATAGCCATGGCAATGCAATCCACCATCTAAATAAGCAGTGCTATTCTTCAAAGTATTGTTTGTGCTTTTCTAACTTTACTGTCTCAGAATGGTCAGCAGGCCTGACTGAGCACATGTATTGATGCCATGAGAAAGGGACAGAGCCCTCGTGGGAGAAGGTCCCGGTGACCGTGGCCTGTAAAAGAACAGTGTTGTAGCTTGCCAGTCCACTTGCTTTTTCCCCCTACAAACTGAGTAAGATGATATTTATTTCCAAGTGACATTCTTCATCTTTTTCTAATGTATGTTATCAGCACCATTCTTTCCTTTTATCTTTGTATAAACCAAGTGCTCAATCACATTTGCTATTTTGTTTAGGTGACACTCCCATCAATCAGGTAGCTATGGTGCACATACCATGGGGCCGTGGAAATTTCATTACAGTTCACTGAGAGCCCTGAAACAGGACTCGGATGTAACAGAAATTTGGGCAAGGGAAACTTCAAACCTGATGGCAATCAGAGACAGGCATTGAGTAGGTGCCTTCCACAGGCTTCGGCTTTTCTAATTTATAGTTCACAGAGCACACAGGGGGAGCAGGGACAGAAGACACTTCACACACATGCCCAGCGAGGTCTGCCTCAGTCACTCTCCAAGTCCAGCGGCCAGTGGTTGGTGGTAAAGGCCGGCACTTGGGCTTTTCACTAGAGGACAGTGGAATACTTACACATGCAACGGAGGAATTGGAGACGGATCGTAATGGTAACGGCCCTCGTGATGTCTTGCATCGATTGGTACAGGAGGATGGAATGCAGGGAAAAGGTGAGGAGGGTCTGAAAAAGAAATCCAACCAGAAACAATGTGAAATAGAATTATTCCACCCCACACAGCCGCACATTATTCACACATTACACTGAATCTACCTTTAACAATACGCATAAGAATCCTTAAAATTTCACAAGACCATAGGAAGGACTGCATAAGCATGACTAGTCAATACCTTCTCCTAAGAAGGCAGAGTCCATGAAGGCCACTAAAACAGAGAGAAAATCAAGAAAGAGGGATATCACATTATCCTACCCAGGAAAAAAAAACCGGTTAGATCAGGACTGAGGAGTTACAGAATCAACAAGAAAACTTTTCATAAAGTTATATTATCAGGAACCAGGCCGAAAGCACAGAGGGGCTCTTGTCTTACACACAGCCCACCCCCAGCATCCTGAGCCTTGCCAGGAGTGATTCCTGAGTGCAGGACAAGGAGTAAGACCTGAGCACAGCTGGGTATGACCCAAAAAGAAAACAAAACAACCTTAAATTGGCATGATACCCTCCAGTTCAATCCAGTTGCAACACTGCAGAATGTCATCATTCCTTGCAGCTGCACAATATCCCACTGGGAATATATGTCACACCTTTATCATCCAAATGGCAGGAGTCAAACTGCCCCTCAGAGAAGCAGGCTGGGGTGGTGAGGAAGGAACCTGGAGATGCTGGGAGTGAAGGGGGGAGTGGTAGACACTGGTGGTGAGACTGGTGCTGGAAGATTAGCCTAAAACTCTTAATGAATAACTCTAAGTCACAGTGCCTTCATAAAAGAAAGAAGTCAAGTGAATTTTAGACAAAGATATAAAAAGAGATACTTGTTCTATTTCTCCTATACCTGTGAATCTTTAAAGGGAAGAAGCCCTGGCTAGAGTCCCAGGCACACTCACACAGGTTATTCATTCATTTTTTTTTTCCATTTCAATGCATGCTCTCCAGAAATGAACCAGCAATTTACTTTGTTTTCTTCTCCTCTTCTTCCCTGTCCCCAGTTCTTTTCTATGGTGACAGGAAACCTGAGGTCTCCTGTAGGCCTGTATGACCCTGATGGTCTACTGTGCCTCAGCAGTGGGGTCCCAGCAGGCGGGGCGGGCAGCAGCAGGCACTCTCTTTGCTGTGATCACTGCCACCTGTTCCCTGGATGCCCACGCTCCCATGGGGAAATCAGAACCCATAAAATGTCCATCATGACAAGAGGGGTAATTGTTCTGCTTCACTGTACTTGGGGCTTGGAGGAGGGTGCAGGGTGAGGGTAGGGCATGGATCATATGGGTCTCTCCTATTTTTGTCGATGTAAAGTCAGGATGCACACTGATGCCGAATTCAACAGGTAAGAGAAATACTAAGCACCTGAAAGTTCATCACTCTTCATGCATTTCTACATAAAGGAAACATAATAACTTATATTTCAACTGTGTATTAAGGATGTTAGAGCCAGTTGTTTTATAAATCACAGTTCCTAGTCTTCATGATTGTTGTGTTAAGTTTAAAAATTCTTTCTACAAGCCACAACAATACACAGGTATACCAGTCCCCTGCTTCAAAACTTTGGGGCACCTATGGGAGGGAGATAGACCAAGTCCCTGTCCTGCTGAAGCTCCAACAGTCGTACCCACACTCCACAGCTGCCACCAGGCCATACCCCAACTCCGCTGCCTCAGGACTAAGTTCAGGAGTGACACCAAACTGCCGAAAATTCCAGGTATACTGAGGCCTTCCCAGAGTGGGCAGGAAGCTCCCCACATCCCGTTCATCAGGAAGCCCTGTGGCCATGCCCACCTACCACAGCGGCTGCCACATGAGCTCACTGCCCGCTCTGGAGTTCCTGGAGGCCATGTGACACCTCTAAACTCTACAATACCAACATCCCAGTGGGAGCACATCAGAGACAGGAAAGTAAACGCAGAAGCCAACTACACTTCATAACCAAAAGCAGCAGCACAGAAGGTTTAACCAGCAGCAACAGCTTAGTAAACCCACAGATAATGACTTTAATGACCCAATGGTGAGATACGACAATTTTCACAAATTTTCTTTTACTGAGGAATGTTTTGACAATTCCATTAGCCTTAGTGATAACAACAAGCAACATAAAATAAATTATTTTCTGCCTGCTAAAGGGGAAGACTTGAGGGGGCAGGTTGGGAAAAATGGGGACAGTGGTGGCAGGATTGGTGTTGAAATGTTGAAAGCCTGTAACAAAAGTATCATGAACAACTTTGTAAACCACAGTGTTTAAATAAAGGAGGAAAATAGAAATTTATTTTCAATGTTGTCCAACAAAACTAGTCACCCTGTAGATGCCCTGTTTTATTTAACAATGTGCTATGAAGAGTACTAATCCTTCTTAAGTAAAGAGTATTAAGCCTTCTTAAATTCATATATAAAATTAAGTAATATTTTTCACTAGTTCAAAATCTTGACACAGATTCAGTGAAAGCTTCCAGACTTTAAATTTGGAATTAGACCCAAATGAATCCGCTGAGAATCCAGATAGGATGGTCAGTCTTGCTGTGGATCCTGTCTCTCAACTTTACCGTGGCAGAGGTCAATGCTGGTACAAACCTCCTTCAGACTTAATCCATGCACCAGCTCCTGGAACTGGAGCCTCAACCCCACCAGGAGCCTGCACAGATCAAACACTCAGAGTCTGGCCCATCTCCACCTCATCCTGCCCCTGGAGAGACACGCCCAGTGTCAGCGTTAGAGGACAGTTCCACTTCTTGGCTCTTGGCTCTGTCCTGAGATTAAATTCTCTCCACCAGATATGTGAGTGCTAACTGTGTTTGATTTTCTGTATTTGGGTGCAAGTATAAATTTTGATGAGGCACAAAGGCACATTTTTTCATACAGAGTATTTTTCACCCATACAGGGCTCAGATGTGGAAATTTATTATACCTACCATGTAAACTATATATAGAGTAAATATACTGAGTCTGCTAAATGAATGATTATAATAAAATCATAGTGATTTTGTACAGGGGGATAAAACCAACTAGTGAAGCCTATAAAATTGAAGGCATCCCTGAGCTGTGTAAAAATCTTTTCCACAAGAGGGAAATGTACACACACACACACACACACACACACACTCACAGATACATATACGAAAGTTAGAAAGGCTCAACCTTTAACAACATGTTAGTGATATCTTATAGGAGGTCTTAATGGCCCCTGCAAAAATAGAACAACCTTCACACTCTTTCCTCTATGGATATTTTTTGTAGCATCTTCAGCTGTTTTTCATAACAAACAATTCAAAATATATTATTTCGGCTCTGCTTTGGGACAGGGATTGGGGTTTGGGATGGAAATATCCCAAATATGGTGGTGGGAAGGTATAAGGGTGGTGGGATTGGTGTTTGAATATTAAATGTAATCAAATATTGTGAACTATCTTATAAGATAAAAAAAAATCTCCACAAGGAAGTGCCACTAGCCAATCACGAACATTGGAAAGGTATTGCCAGGTTCAGAGAATATACATACAGAAGGTGTGCCCAGCATGGGCTCCATCCCTGGCACCAGGTGCCCAGGTAACCCTGGGCATCACAGGGCCTGAGCAGCACCATTGTCAGGCCATTGCACTCAACCACTGACCTTGCTGACTTCGAAACATCCAAGGGATACACAGACCTACTGAGCACAGCTCAGGAGACACCACTCCCACCCAGTAATAAGCAGGCACTGTTATTTGTTCATATTTAAGAAATTATGAGTGCTGGAGAGAGAGGACAGCAGGAAGGGTGCTGACCAGTGCAGACAGCCAACCCAGGGCTCATCCCCAGCACCACTCATGAGTCCTAAACCCTGCCAGGAATGATGCCTGAGTGCAGAATGAAGAATAAGCCCTCACCACAACTAGGTGTGGGGGAAAAACCTGAAAGTCTTCTGACAACAATTTGTGGGTTGGGGTGCAAGGGTGGTTTGGGGGCCACACCTAGCTGTGCTCAGGGCTTACTCCTGGATTTGCACTCAAGGATCTCTCCAGGCAGGCCTCAGGGTACCACATGGAGTGTTGGGCATAGAACTAGGTAGCTGTAGGCAAGGCAATCTCCCTCCCAGCCCTCTCTCATTCTCTTGTTTCAAAAGAGAACAGGACCAAGGCATTTAGTCATTTCTCACTGCTGTGCTCGGAGGGTTTTAGGAGGTGGGGGCAAAGCTAGGTTTGTGGTAAAAGTGTCTGCATGCAAGGGTGAGTTCCCAACTTCAATCCCTGGTACCTCCATACAGATGCTATGTGTGACCCAGGTAGCACTGCTATTTGGGATGGCCTGGAGCTACAACCAAGTATGCAATCTTTGCAATCAAGGGTACCCAACCTCCAGTCACTGCAACAACAACAACAAAAGCTAATTCTGATTGAAAGTATGTGGTATGTCTTGCAACACTGGGGGGAAAAAAAAAACAAGGAAATGTATAAATTTTACATTCTGGAATTAGGTTAAATAAAGAAAAACAAATTAATGGATATGATTTGAGATTTGACTAAAGACATCTGGTTTTGGTCTAAGTATTTTACAGTTTCTCTTTGTTTCCCTCTTGATAGCTTAAAATAACTTCTCTGGACTGATGAGATCTATGTAAACTATTACAACTGTGTCAGATACTGGTGGTTAAAATCACATCTTTTCAGTCATATTCTGAGGAAATGCAGTCAGTGACTTGCCTTGGCTCTAATTCGGGACATACTTGTCTATAGTTTAGTAAGTATTATAAAAAGGATGAAATGTTTGGGGAACCTCATTAGTACATACAGATGTGGATTTATCACAACATATACCTGAAAGTCATACAATTCACTTTGATTTTTTTAAAAAGGCATAATTTAGCACAAGTATGTCCTCTGACACTTGTGGGATCACATGGCATTGGTCTTAAATACATGTGTATGTAAATAAATAATGCTCCCTTATTCAAATGCTTATGGTTCCCTTGTATCTTGGCTTGTCATTCCTATCTGGAAAAGCAGCAACCTAGTCCAGCACAGCCCGAGAAACTCCCCTGAAAACCCTCCTGACACGAGTAGGCCTGTCCTGCCAGCAGCCGCCATGACTATCCAGTTTGCAGTTATTATTCACACATGAGCGGAACAGCTGTGCTGCATCATAACTCAAGTGTATGTGTAATAAGTTCCCGCACCGCAGCCATCGCCTGCTCTGGCCCTTGACAAAACACCACATGATGACTTTTCCAAAGTCAGGCGAAAACTGCTGAAGCAGAAGGAAGTGCCACTAAACCTGGCTACCTCCTATTTATCATACAATTTCCTGACTGATGGTTCCACAAACCAGCTGCTAAGTGCTGTGTACTCTACTGTCAGCAAACTAACAAGCTAAATGGAAGACAGGGAGAATAATGTGCAGAACTGGTGGGATCAATTTTACTGAGGGAATTAAAATTCTACCAGGTGGGGGTGAGTCCATGGTGCAGTGGTAAGCAGTCAACTGTACATGCTTATGGTTGCAGAGATGATTTATTACAGATTTGCTAAAGGTTTGACTATTGGACCAAATTCCTCTTAGAATAAACTGAGATTTGAAGAGCGCGTGTTATCCAAGGCATGAGTTGAATAGTCTTTAGACCCCATAAATATGCAATTGGCTTGACGCACGTTCAAATTGAAATGCATAGTAAAAATATTTGTGCTTGGTACAGTTGTCAGTATTCGATTTCACGCTGGCTGTTGTCATGCTACACATTAAGGGTCTCATTAAGAATAAAATACATTGATTTGGGGATCCTCTCACAATAGCCTAGGTTGATCATAAAACCTGTAGCCAGATAATCACCTGAAGATTTATCTTCAGTTTTATAATTTTCCCCAGAAAGAGTTTTAATACCCTCAGGCTATAAAAAACTTTTGGATGAAATTCTGGAAACTGTCTTTTAAGGTTTGAAATTTACATCCAAAAATTGTAGATTAAAAAAGAGGGATCCAAGCCAGTTCAGTTCATGCCATAAAGGGTTAATTATCTAAATGATACTTCAGAAGCTCAAGAAATGGCACCGGGAGGGTCCCTGTGGAGCCTGAGGAATAGACTGCCCAGGGCATGAGCTTTAAATACTGGTTTAAATACTGAATCGTGTACACTGACTTGGGGCTTTATTCTAGATTAGAGCTGGGGTATTTTTCCTGTTATTATGGCATGTTCTGCCTGTACCAAGGCCAGTCTCTTCAGATGGACTCAGTCTTCCAGCAAAAGTTGAAATATCACTAATACCCAGGTGAAATATCCACTAAGGATGAAACTAACTGATCATCCAGAGCTTGTCCAAGGGGAAGTCAATGAAGAGACAGGGGTAGAGACAGACCCTCACCGAGTCAACAGGACAACAAGTAGGACTTCTTCAAAGCTGTTTCTCCCTTCTCAGGCATCCCTCATCAGCACCAGCCCAGCAATACCTACTCTGGGCTCAGCTAGGGCATGGTCACCAGCATTGACAAGCTCAGACTCTTCCTCACTCAGATACCCTTCTGTTCCCATGAAGGCGGGCACTGGTTGTGCACAATGCAGCATCAGGCAGGAGCTACCTGGTCCCTCAGAACACCCTAGGGATGGCTTTTGTCTAGAGTGCCTAGGCCGAGGGACCCACCCTGGAATGCAGTGAACAGACCCCAAGAGCCATTATCACACAGGGACCACTTGTGGGATTCTGGGCATGCTGGATCAAGGGATCCTCTTCCTGCTCAGAAATATGGGGTGGTAGGACAGAAACATCTACAGAATCGTTAGTGGTGAGCCTCCTTTTAAAAATCATTCAGGACATGAAATGAGTTTAAGAAACTATAGATGTAGGAGCCAGAGAGCCAGTACAGTGCGTAGGGCACTTGCTTTGCATGCAGCAGACCTGGGTTCGATCCCCAACACCCCTTATGAGCACCTCTAGGAATGATCTCTGAAGTAAGCCCTGAATCCTGCCTCAAGTGGTCCAAAAACAAACAAAAAACAAAACAAAGCAAAACAAAACAACTGTAGATCTAGAAATCTCACAGATGACTTACATTAAGAAAAAAATGGGTGTCAGAATGATAGCACAGCAGGTAGGGCATTTGCCTTGCATGTGGCCGATCCAGATTTGATTCCCAGCATCCCAGATAGTCCCCCAAGCACCGCCAGGAGTAATTCATGAGTATCACTGGGTGTGACCCAATAAAGAAAAAAAAGTATGGGCCAGAGAAATAGCTCAATGATCTGAGCAAAGGCTTTGCATGCTAAAAGTCCAGTTCACTTCCTAGCACCATATGCTCCACTGCAAAGACCCTTCAGACTCATCCCCCATCAAAGAGCAAGGTATGTCCTGTCACAATTCAGGGTGTGTTCCAAAGGGGAAAATACCAGGAACAAACTAATGGTTATGAGACAGCAGAGAGGTAGGGCATTAGTTGGTCTGTGCAAAGCCTGGAGTTGAATCCCCTATACCTGTGGCACTTCCAAGCAACCAGGACAGTCCTGGCAGGCCCCAAGAACCATCAGGGTTGGCCCTGACACCAATCCCACTCTGGTGGTGTGAGAACCACTATTAAAAAGTTCATGAGATGGCTCCAGAGGCAAGAGGATTTAATCCAGAGACTGGCAGCTTGCGGAAGAAGAGTGAACAGACTATATGTTAAACTACGGTGCCATGCTTCCCCAGGAGGGAAAGGGTGTCTCTCCCTTCCGCCATGATGGGGCAACTGCATCCTCATGGGAAGAGGGGCGGTACTGGCTCGTCCTTCACGCCCTACCGAGGTCACGAGTTGCCCTCCACGAGTGGCTCTCCGGCACAGCCATGGCTCCAGAGGCACAGAAACCAATCTCGTAATTATCTGGCTCTTGGCAGAAATCCCTTGAGACGTAATTAGTAAAACATCAGAAATCCAAAATCATTTGAATTTGGTTCTCATAACCAGCTATAGAAAACAAATTATTTCACAATTCCTTTTCAGCAATTCTGATTGTTGGGTGGAAACTCGAAACAATAATAGTGTATCTTTTGTTGAAATAATGAACGTAATCAATGTAGAGAAGAGTTAAGTAGAAATCACAGGCATTGGGAGGGGTGGAAGGGAGGGTATATTGGGGTTCTTGGTGGTGAAAAATGAGTACTGGTAAGGGAAAGGTGTTTGATCATTGTATGGCCGAGACTTAAACCTGAAAGCTTTGTAACTTTTCCCACAGTGATTCAATAAATAAATATAAATATAACAACAACAACAACAAAAAGAAAACATGTATAAAATAAAATCATTTGTGCAAACAGAAAAAGGTTCATGACTTTTTTACTTTCTATTTTGTGTCAGGAAGGTTTTAAAAACTATGCTATGCAGCCAGTCCTGTGAAAAATCACTTCCCCCACGCTGCCCAATGGACTCAGCAGCACAGGCAAGCACTGACGAGCAGCAGCAGAGACCCCGGAACCCCAAGACTAACGTATTTACTATCTGCTTAATCACAGAAAACTGATGAATTCTGTTATGAAGGAACATGGTAAAGTCAAACTTCTTTTTTTTCCACTTTAGAAAATCCACACGTCAAATTCTTATTGATGGCTCTGAGCAGGTGTTTGGGATTAGACCACACCTGATGTGATCAAGAAATATATGGGGTGCTGAGAATTTGAACTGAGGCTGGTAGGATAGATTTTCTTTGGCTCTGTTCAGGAGTTTTTGAATGATAACATTATATATGTGAAATACCTGTGTGAGTTGAAAATATTCTTTGATGCACAAAAGTCAAATCAAAATGGACTAAAAAGCTCAATATCAAGCCAGAATCAATGAATTGTACTGAGGAAACCATAGTTGGAATCTAGTGGGATCTTCAATGATTCAATGCCATTGGCCAGCAAAGGAAGCAAAGACAAATGGGACTGCATCAAGCCAAAGATCTTCTGTACCACTAAAGAAATGTGACCAGATTAAAATGACACTTCACAGACTGGGAGAAGATATTTGCCCAAATATATGACAAAGAGTAATATGAAAGATCCATAAGGCACACAACTTCACAAGAAAAAAAACTCCATCAAAGCAATAATACAGTGGGTAGGGCTCTTGCCTTACACTCAGCCCACCCTGGTTTGATCCCCAGTATCATATATATCCCTAGAGCCCCACCAAGTGAGATTCTGAGCACAGTTCCAAAATTAAGTCTGGAGCACTGCCAAGTGTAACCTAAAATCAAAACAAAACAAAACAAAAAACCAACCAACTCCATCCAAAAAATGGATAAAAGAGATAAACAGAAGCTTTGTCAAAGAAGGCATACAGGTGACCATACGGAAAAAAATGCCATTTATCCATGATAATCAGGGAGATGCAAATCAAAACCAATAGTGATGTATCAGCTCACACCAGGTACTGGCACAATCCCAAAGACAAGCAGTGTTGTGTGGATGTGGAGGAAAAAGCTTCCCTCACTTCTGATGGCTATGTCAACTGGTTTAATTTTTTTTAAACAATATGGATACCTCTCAGAAAACTAGGAATTGAATGTCCATATCACCAGGCAATTCCATTTCTTGGCATATATCCCAAGAACCCAAAAACTCTATTCAGAAAAGACACCTAAATTCCTACATTCACTGCAGCACTATTGACAATACCCCAAATCTGGAAAGAACCACAGATGACTAGATAAAAAATTTTGTGGCAACTGAGAAGCTTCTGCACCTCAAAAGAAACAGTGACCAAAATACAGAGAAAGCCCACAGAATGAGAAAGAATATTCACCCAATATCCATCTAAAAAGGGATTGATATCCAGGATATACAAGATACTAGTGAAACTGTGCAAGAAAAAAACCTCCAACCCCATCAAAAAATGGTGATAAGAAATGAACAGAATCTTTCCAAAAACAGAAATATAAATAGTCAAAAGGCACATGGAAAAATTCTCCACATCGCTAATCATCAGGGAGATGCAAATCAAACCAACGAGATATCATCTCACACCACAGAGACTGGCACACATTCAAAAAATCAAAAGCAACCAGTGCTGGCGTGGATGTGGGGAAAAAGGGACGCTCTTTCACTGTTGGTGGGAATGCCCATTGGTCCAGACTTTCTGAAAAACACTATGTACAATCCTTCAAAAACTAGAAATTGAGATTCCATATGAGCCTGCAACACCACTTCTGGGAATATATCCCAAGGGTGCAAAAAAGCACGGTAGAAATGACATCTGCACCTATATGTTCATTGAAGCACTATTCAAAATAGCCAGAATCTGGAAACAACTGGAGTGCCCAAGGAAAGATGACTGGTTAAAGAAACTTTGGCACATCTACACAATGAAATACTATGCAGCTTTTAGGAGAGAGGAAATCATGAAATTTGCTTGTAAGTGGATAGACATGGAGAATATCATGCTAAGTGAAATGAGTCAGAAAGAGAGTGATAGACATAGAAGGACTGCACTCATTGTGGAATATAAAGAAACATAAGACTGACACCCAAGGACGGTAGACACAAGGGCCAGAAAGATTGCTCCATAGTTGGAAGCCTGCTTCATGACCTGGGGGAGAATGCAACTGGAATAGAAAAGGGATCACTAAGACAATGATGGTTGGAAGGATCGATCAGGATGGGAGATGTGTGCTGAAAGTAGAGAAAGGACAAAACATGTTAACCTCTCAGTATCTGTATTGCAAACCATAATGCCCAAAAGTAGAGCGAGAGTTTGGGGGAAATTGTCTTCCATGGAGGCAGGGGGAGGGTAGGATAGGGGATATACTGGGAACATTGGTGGTGGAGAATATGCACTGGTGGAGGGATGGGTGTTTGATCATTGTATGATTGTAACTCAAATATGAAAGCTTATAACTGTATTTCACAGTGATTCAATAAAAAAGAATTTTGTGGCAAATATATCCAGCATGTATACGAAGATGTTCTACACACAATAGAATACTAGTGTACACAATATTCCACATGCAAGAGAATATTACTTGGCTCTAAGAGAAGATGAAATCACACATTTTGAAGGCATGTGGATTGATCTTGAGAATATCAAGCTGAGTGAATTGAGTCAGAAGGAGACAGACAGACACAGAAAGATTTCTCTCATATGCAGGATATAAAGAAACATAGTGCCGGAATAACAAATGCCCAAGGCAACAGAAACTGAGAACTGATCTTTAGTAGGAATCTTCCTTCAGTAGGGAAGGATTGGGAGTGGGGATGCGGTGACACTGGGACCATGGCAGAAGGAAGCCACACTCGGTGGAGGATGTGGTGCTTGAAATTGTATGTATGAGACCCTGCCAATAGCAGTTTCACAACCCAAGGTACTTAAAATTTAAAAAGTAAAATAAAAATGTGATCTTGGGAAAAACAAATTGCTGCTGATTTTAGCAAAGCCTGTATTAAATTCTAATAATAATAACAAAATAATAAATGTAAAACGGCCAGGATCCAGAGATTATCACAACAAGCTCCCGGGAGAGCACAAGGCAGAGTCTCCTACCCTGTGTCTGACTATCCTCGCCAGGGCCCAACAGCTAAAGACCTCCAGGCCTCACCAAGGCCTTACTGGGGCCACTCTCCACATACTTGGATAAGCCTCAGACATAACAGAACTGGCAGAGGAACCCAGGTGTGTGGGACCCGGGGCTGAGATCTCCAAGCCTGCACGGTTTGGGACTGGACCTGTCAGTAGCTAGACAGTTACACCCTCCAACTGCCGTGTAACCCCAACAACGGCCAGGATCCAGAGATTATCACAACAACCTCCCGGGAGAGCACAAGGCAGAGTCTCCTACCCTGTGTCTGACTATCCTCGCCAGGGCCCAACAGCTGAAGACCTCCAGGCCCCAACCAAGGCCTTACTGGGGCCACTCTCCACACACTTGGATAAGCCTCAGACATAACAGAACTAGCAGAGGAACCCAGGTGTGTGGGACCCGGGGCTGAGATCTCCAAGCCTGCACAGTTTGGGACTGGACCTGTCAGTAGCTAGACAGTTACACCCTCCAACTGCCGTGTAACCCCAACAACGGCCAGGATCCAGAGATTATCACAACAACCTCCCGGGAGCGCACGGCCGCGACTATTTATTTACTTTTCTCTAAGTTTTCAGGGTACCTTAAATATCCTTAAATATCCAACCCGCACGGCATAGCCTGGCAAGCTATCCGTAGTCTATGCCAAATAGACCAAATTGATATGCCAAATCCAGTAATAAATGGATCTCATTTCCCTAACCCTGAATATGCAGAGTCGAGAAGGATATGGAAGGAGAGGCTGATAAAACACCAAGGCAGACATAGGCTGCCAAAATGCAGAAAAACAAAAATGATTGTCTGTACTTTTAATGCTCGTACACTGGCATCTGCTGCATCCATTGAAGACCTTATGGTACAAGCACGAAAGATCAAGTACGACATCATTGGTCTGACCGAAACGAGAAGACATCAATCCCATCATGCTGTTTTTGACACTGGAGAAGAACTGTTCTTTGGAACATGTGATAAAAGAGGCATCGGTGGTGTCGGTATCCTTGTCAACACAAACTTAGTCACGAGCATTGATTCATTTGAATGCCTAACAACCCGAATCAGACGATTACACTTGAATAAATGTGGCTCACTACTGGCAGTTTCTATCTTTGTTGTCTATGCACCAACATCCAGTTATGGTGAAAGAGAAACTGATAAATTCTACATGGAGCTAGAGAAGTTCTATAAAGAAGATCACACCTTCTACAAGATCATTGTTGGTGATTTTAATGCCAAGATAGGACCAAGAAGATCAGTCGATGAACTCCACATTGGAACCCATGGCTTGGAATGGAACGAACAGGGTGACAGACTGTCTGAGTTCATCATGTCAACCAAAACCTTCCATGGTAACTCACAATTCCAAAAGGCTGAATCTAAACATTGGACATGGGAGTCTCCCGATGGACGGTTCCACGATGAAATAGATCACATCATATTCAATCGGCGGTTTTGCCTAACCGATGTTGCTGTTGTCCCAAAATTCCAAACGGGATCAGACCACCGTCTTCTTCGTGCAAAATTCTACCTCACAGAACGAGGAGAAAAGAATCCAAGGTTTATGAAGAGGACTCCCAGAACAACCACCAACTGGGAGTTCTTTGGCTCTGTTGCGGCAACATGGGAAGATGCCGTCATTGACAACATTGATGAGGAATACGATCGAATGATTCAGCACCTCCATGATTGTGCAAGGAATGCCAAGAGAGAGATAACCACAAAAAACCGTCTTTCTTTGAACACTCTTGAACTTATTCGCCAACGTGGCTTGGCACGTGCCTCAGGCAACCACAAGCGAACGTCCGAACTGGCAAAACAGTGCAGAGAAGCCATCAAGGATGACCTCAAAAACAGGAGAGCAGCAGTACTGGTAGATGCAGCAGAAGCTGGGAAAAACATTCGTAATGCCCGCCTGTCCTTCACCAACTACAAAACCAAGATGACTGCCCTTCGACATCATGATGGATCTATCACATCTTCCAGAAGGGCAATGGAGAAGATTATTCATGACTTCTACCCAGATCTCTTTAATAGCCACATCCACTTGCCCACATACCACATACCACATGATGGATATGTCGTTCCCAATGTTCTCCCTTCCGAAATCCAACATGCCATCTCGTCGGTAAAGAAACAAAGAGCACCTGGCCCAGACAAGATCAGACCTGAACACCTGAAGAACTTACCATCAGTACTCATCAATACATTGGCTCGACTCTTCACACGCTACCTGTCTGAATGCAAGGTTCCATCCCAATGGAAAACCAGCAGGACTGTACTACTATACAAGAAAGGAGACATTCACGACATTGGCAACTATCGCCCAATCTGCCTATTGTCTGTCATCTACAAACTATTCACTCGTGTCATCCTGAATAGGATTAGCAGAACACTAGATGAAGGACAACCATGTGAACAAGCTGGATTCCGAAAAGGATTCAGTACCATCGACCATATCCACACAATAACCAAGCTCATTGAGGTATCTCGGGAGTTCAAGATGCCGCTCTGTCTAACGTTCATTGATTTAAAGAAGGCCTTTGATTCTGTTGAGACGGAAGCGGTCATGGAAGCCCTAGCCAATCAGGGCGTACAAACTCAATTGGCAACTATTGGTAATCCCTTCTCTATTCCAGCTGCCCTCTCCCCTTTGCTCATGAGGCAGACTTCCAGATAGGAGCAATCTATCTGTCCTGTATATCTACTATCCTTACACATCCCAACCTTTATCACCTAAGTCTGTGGAAAAAGTACTGGCCTCAAATACAATAGGACAATAACCCACTGGCCTACTTCAATTCCAACAAAAGACCAGTATACGCAAGACCTTGCACAAGCCTAATATAAAAGAGCACCTCCTCCAATGCTTCACTAAATACCTATCAGAAGCCACAAAATAATGTCTGAGAAAAAGGACATATTCTAGAAGTGATAAGTGTAACCACCATTGACCAAACTTATTCAGAATCCTTTCCCGCAATAAAATGGAACAGTGCTAGTGAACTTGAAGGTTTTACCTCTATACAACCACAACAGCATGAGGACACAGTGCAAATCTCCACTACAAGGAGAGGATGAAGAAAAGATCCCGAATCCTCAACTGGGGTTACCTACCAATACGATCTCTCTGATAAAAAATTCCAAGATGAAATGCTGAGTAAGTTCAAAGAATCGATGGAGCAGACATCCAGAAAATTAAAGGAAGAAATGAAAGAAACAGCGGAATGGATAGTTGAGAAAATACAGGAAGAAATGAAAGCAGAAATAAGAAAGCTACAAAAAGAAGTGTCACAAGTAAAGAATTCGGTAGATGAAATTAAAAACTCAGTGGGTGCCCTCAGAAGTAGAATGACTACAGCTAAAGACAGAATTAGTGAGCTTGACAATGAGCAACAGAAATTGTACAGGCAACAACAAACAATGGAAAAGACCTCAAAATAACTCTAAGGTATATCAGAAAATTAGAGGATGAATCTAAGAGAAATAACATTAGAATCATTGGAGTACCAGAAAGACAGGGAGGCAACCCCAATGAAAAACCCACAGTGAAAGAAATAATTGCTAAAAAGTACCCAGAGATAGAGAATGCAGGCACCCAGATACAAGGAGCCAGAAGGATGCCAGCTAAAAGAGACCCTAATAAAAACACCCCAGGCATATCATAGTCAGAATGATGGATGCTGTGGATAGAGACACAATACTGCAAGCAGCAAGGTCAAAGAAGAAAATCATATACAAAGGAGCACCCCTTAGATTTACAGCAGACCTATTCGAGGAAACCCTCCAAGACAAAAGACAATGGTGGGATATAGTGGAAAAACTCAATGAAACTCAAAGCCTCACCAAGAATACTTTATCCAGCTAAACTCTCACTCAAACTTGATGGAATAATATACCATTTTATAGATAAAAAACACCTAAGGAACTTCATAGACTCAAAACCAAACCTAAAAGAAGGACCAAAATGTCTCCTGTAATTCAAGAAGAAAAACAGCCATAAGCACAACAAACCCTTACAGATAGACGGCACAAAACCCCATGAAATTCATCTTTCTCAATGTCAATGGTCTAAATGCACCAATCAAGAGACACAGCGAGGCAAAATGGATCTAGAAACTGAAACCAAGATTCTGCTGCCTACAAGAAGCTCATCTGAACAGTCAGAGCAAACACAGACTCAAGTCAAAGGATGGAAATCAATCCTGCAAGCAAACAACTCCCTCAAAAAAGCTGGGGTGACATACTAGTATCGGATAACATAGATTTCAGGTTGAAAAAGATTAAAAGGGACAGTAAAGGCCATTTTCTATTTATCAAAGGGTATATCCAACAGGAAAAAATTACACTCTTAAATTTATATGCACCTAACGAGGGACGAGCTAAATACATAAAACAACTACTAACAGATTTTAAGGAGGACATCACCAGCAATACAATAGTAGTCGGAGACTGCAACATCACCTTATCACCTCTGGATAGATCAACAAGAACAAAACTCAGCAAGGAATCACTGGCTTTGAAGGAAGAAATAGGAGAGAGAGGGCTAACAGACTTATACAGGGCTTTATATCCCCAAAAAAGAATACACATTCTTTTCCAGTACACATGGAACATTTTCTAAAACAGACCATGTACTGGGTCACAAAACATACCTCAATAGAATCAGGAATATAGAAATTATATCAACTATCTTTTCAGACTACTATGCACTGAAAATAGAAGCGAATCACACAAAGACACGAAGAACCAAATCAAACACCTGGAAATTAAACAACTAAGCATTGAACAATGAGTGGGTCAGGAAGGAAGTCAAGGAAGAAATCAAAAGATACCTGGAAATAATGAGAATGAAGACAGGCGCTACCAGAACCTATGGGACACAGCTAAATCCGTGTTAAGAGGAAAATTTGTAGCTTTGCAAGCATTCCTCAGGAAGGAAGAAAGGACCTACATAGAGAACTTGACTTCACAACTCAAGATCTTAGAAAAAGACCAACAAAAAGAACCCAAGCCAGGCCGGAGGGAAGAAATAATAAACCTTAGAGCAGAAATTAATGAAATTGAAACTAATAAAAACAATCTGAAAAGTCAATGAAACCAAGAGCTGGTTCTTTGAGAAAATAAACAAGATTGATAAGCCACTACCAAGACTCACAAAGAAAGAGAAAGAGAAAACCCTAATAAACCGAATCAGAAATTAAAAAGGGGACATCACAACAGAAACCAAATGAAATTCAAAAGATCATCAGAGACTACTTTGAGAGTCTGTATGCCACGAAACAAGAGAACCTAAAAGAAATGGATAAATTCCTGAATTCCTAGAATCTCCCAAGACTGAGCCAAGAAAACTTGGAATACCTGAATAGTCCCATTCACATCAAGGAAATTGAAACCGTAATCAAAAGTCTTCCCAAAAACAAAAGCCCAGGTCCAGATGGATTCACTAGCGAATTCTTTCAAACATTTAAAGAAGACCTGTTGCCAGTTCTCCTCAAGATTTTCCAGGAAATCAAAAAAAAAAAAAAACAGGAATTGTCCCAACCAATTTCTATGAGGCACATATCTCCCTAATACAAAAGACACTACTAACAAAGAAAATTACAGGCCAATATCTCTGATGAACATGGCTGCAAAGATCCTCAACAAAATATTAGCAAATAGAATCCAACAACTTATCAAAAAGATTATACACCACAACCAAGTGAGATTCATCCTGGGGAAGCAAGGATGGTTTAACACTTAGAAATCAGTCAACATAATCCATCATATCAACAAAAGTAAAGATAAAAAACATATGATCATATCAATAGATGCAGAGAAAGCATTTGACAAGATCTCACACCCGTTTATGATGAAAATTCTCACCAAAATGATCTTAGAAGGAACTTTCCTCAAGATAGTCAAAACCATCTATGACAAACGTATGACAAGCATTATCCTCAATGGGGAAAAACTATAGTACTGGAAGTATTTGCAATAGCAGTTAGGCAAGAAAAAGAAATTAAGGGCAAGCAGATAGGAAAGGAAGAAATCAAGCTCTCACTATTCACAGATGATATGATACTATATCTAGAGAATCCTAAAGCCTCTACCAGAAACTCCTAGAAACAATAGACTTGTCCAGTAAAGTCACAGGCTATAAAATCAATACCCAAAAATCCCTAGCCGTCCTATACGCAAATAATGAGACAAAGGAAAGAGACATGAAAAAAGCAATATAGTTCACAATTGTGCCCCAGAAAATCAAGTATCTCAAAATCAGCCTAACTAAGGAGGTAAAAGACCTCTACAAAGAAAACTACGAAACGCTACTCGAAGAAATTAAAGAGGATATGAGGAAATGAAAACACATCTACTGCTCATGGATAGGAAGAATTAACACTGTCAAAATGGCAATACTACCCAAGGCACTATATAGATTCAATGCGATCCCTATAAGGATACCCATGAAATTCTTCAAAGAAATGGATCAAGCACTCCTAAAATTCATTCGGAACAACAAATGCTCATGAATAGCAAAAGAAATTCTTGGGGAAAAGGCGATGGGAGGCATCACCCTCCCTAACCTCAAACTCTACTACACAGTGGTAAAAATTAAAAGAGCATGGTACTGGAACAAAGGCAGAGCCGCAGACCAATGGAACAGGGTGGACTATCCCTACATACAACCCCAAATGTATGAACAGCTAATCTTTGATGAAGGAGCAAGAAAGGTGAAGTGGAGCAAGGAAAGCCTCTTTAACAAATGGTGCTGGCATAACTGGACAACCACATGCAAAAGAATGGGCTTAGTCCTCGAGTTAACACCATGCACAAAACTCAGATCAAAATGGATTAAAGACCTCAACATCAGAACAGAATCTATAAGGTATACTGAAGATAAGGTCAGCGAAACCCTCCACAATATTGCGGCTAACAGCATCTTCAAAGATGGCATGCACTGACCAACCAAGTGAAAACAGAGATAAACAAGTGAGACTATATTAAACTAAGAAGCTCCTGTACCGCAAAAGATACAGTGACCAAAATACAAAGACAATCTACAGAACGGAAAAGGATATTCACCCAATACCCATCTGATAAGGGGTTGATATCAAGGATAAACAAAGCACTGGTTGAACTCCACAAGAAGAAAACATCCAACCCCACCAAAAAATGGGGTGATGAAATGAACAGAAATTTTCTCAAAGAAGAAATCTGAATAGCTAAAAGGCACATGAGAAATTGCTCTACATCACTAATCATCAGGGAGATGTAGATCAAAACAACAATGAGATATCATCTCACACCACAGAGACTGCCCACATCCAAAAGAACAAAAGCAACCAGTATTGGCGTGGATGTGGGGAGAAAGTGACTCTTCTTCACTGCTGGTGGGAATGCCGACTGGTTCAGCCCTTTTAAAAACAGTATGGAATATCCTCAAAAAATTATAAATTAATCTCCCATTTGACCCAGCAATACTACAACTCGGAATATATCCCAGAGAGGCAAACAAGTACAGTCGAAATGACATTTGCACTTGTATGTTCATTGCTGCACTGTTCACAATAGCCAAAATCTGGAAAAAAACCTGAGTGTCCGAGAACGAGAACAGATGACTGGTTGAAGAAACTTTGGTACATCTATACAACTGAATACTATGCAGCTGGTAGAAATGATGTAGTCATGAAATTTACAAACAAGCGGCTTTACATGGAAGGTATCTTGCTAAGTGAAATGAGTCAGAAAGAGTGGGACAGACATAGAAAAATTGCACTCATCTGGGGAATATAAAGTAACAGAACTGGAGACAAACACCCAAGAATAGTTGAGATAAGTACCAGGAGGTCAGCTCCATGACTTGGAAGCCAGCAGTACATGCCATGGGAAAAGGCAGCTCAGATAGATAAGGGAACACTAAGTAAAGGGTGTTTGAAGGACTCGTCCGGGATGCGAGATGCGTGCTGAAAGTAGAATATAGTCCGAACACAATGGCCACTCAATACCTCTATTGCAAACCACAACACCCTAAAGGAATGAAAAAACAAAAGGGAATGCCCTGACACAGGGGTGGGGTGGCGTTGGGGGCCAATGGGGGAGTGGGAGGGCTACTGAGTTCATTGGTGTTGGAGAATGGGCACTGGTAGAGAGATGGGTACTTGATCATTGTATAACTGAAACCCAAGCACGAAAGTTGTAAGTCTACAACTGTACCTCATGGTGTTTCACTAAAAAAAAAAAAAAAAAAAAAAAAACCCACAAAAACTAATCAACAACATAATCTATGTTATCTTTGAAACTTAGTGGATTTGTCTCTGGCAACACCCCAGCATGCCTGACTCCACTTGTGCACTATTCCAACTGCAATCTTTCTATCATTTCTTCTATGAAATCATGCAGGCATATTAATTTAACATTTTACACTTAAATCTATCCAGTCCTAAACTCTAGTCATACCAAAATTAATCCACATCATGTTGGTCAACAAACATAGTGTGTGTTTCCACAGCAATGCTAAACAGCCCTCTGCAAGTGAATGGACATAGAAAAAGCTCTACCATCCCCATCTTAAGTATTCCCTGTTATTCCCTGGGTCATGAACAAACAACTGATCTTTCCCCTTTGTGGTACCTTTTAATTTCTTTAATCAGCAAATCTTTGCACATTCCTCTGCTAAGAATTATATTACACTGGGTTCTCAAGGGCAGAACCTGACCAAATGCACCTGACTGGCAGATGGATGATTCCAGAATCTCTCAGGTATGTCTTGCCTACGATTTCATCCATATGCATTATGACTTTTGTGCTGTTCTGAGCTTTCATTTTGTTTTGTTTTGTTTGGGCTGGGATGAGGAAGGAAAAAGTAAAGAGGGAACAGCAGCAAAGAGTAATACAAGAAGGTAGTACCATTATATCTAAAGTTCAGAAGACTCTGGGGAAAGTATAAGAGAACAAGAAAATCACTACTTTAAAAAAATCATATTCTTTTATCTTAGATATTGGTAAATATTCTTTTGTCAATGATCATTTTTGTACCACACCATTGAAAAGTCAAATTCAAGGTTCCAAAATTGAGGATTCTTCTAGGATCATCTAGGATGCTTGGAATATAAAGTACTTCCAAGAAAGCTGTATACTTGATTTCTCATATCAAACTATAGAAGACTTGGAGATAAAATGGACTCAGATGGTTTGGTTAGTATTTTTTGATTATTTCATTGTTGATTTCTTTCAACAATCAATAAAGGTGAGAACTGGAAGTTGTATCTGAGCTAAAATAAACCTTCTCGTGAGTTTTCAGTTTTCAATGTAACAAAATGAGTAGAAGCAGATAGTGAAAGGTGAAGGTAAAAGAATGTACGGTCACGGTCCTCCCGTTATTCATCGATTTGCTCAAGCGGGTCCAGTAATGTCTCCATCATGAGACTTGTTGTCACTGTGTTTGGCATATTGAATACGACACAGGTAGCTTGCCAGGCTTTGCCGTGCGGGCGAGATACTCTTGGTAGCTTGCCAGGCTCTCCGAGAGGGGTGGAGGAATTGAACCCGGCTCGGCTGGGCCAGCTGCACACAAGGCAAATGCCCTCCTGCTGTGATATCACTCCAGCCCAAAAGAATGTAATGTTCCATATTTTATAAAACTCATGTACATTTTCTCATTGAACCTCTGGTGACCCTAATCATTTCAAAGTTTTGGACTGGCTAGAGTTGAGCAGGTTTGCTTGCCTTGCATGCATCCCCAGTACCTACATGGTCCCTAAGCAACACCAGTTCAGAACCAGGAGAAAGCCCTGAGTACAACTGGCTATGGCCCCACATCCAAACAAAGTTATATTATTCCTCCTAAGTCTTGTTTCTTTTTATTTCCCATGATCAGGACAATTTTAAGTACTAAGAAAGGAAAATTCCATTATCTACCCAGAAAAGCCAAATGATCTAGTCAAAAGTCCAATGAATCAGGCCCCAAGGGAAGTGGTGAGCCTAGCACACTGCACGTGGCCTCCACTGCAAACCCTGCCATGGTTAAGAACTTCTAGACACTGTCATGGGACCCCTTCCACCCTGTGTCTGAAGCAGGAACCATGAGAATTTTGTGGAACTTTCGGGAACACAAACCCAGTCTTTCCTTGCTGGAGACTGACTAGGATGAGGTTCAGAGTAACAGGGAAGTCCCCCTTGATATTCAGAGTACCACAGAGGAAAATGATATGAGTGCCCAAAGAGAACCAGACATCCTACTCCACCTTTAAACAGATTTTGAAGGCATGAGAAAAATCAACAGTGGTCTTAAGGGTATGTTGGTCAAGATCTCCACTAGGGAAATGAAAGTGACAATACACTCCGTGTTTGGTGTCTGATGTAACTCCTCCCTTTTCTTAATCTCTACCAATCACCCCATCTGTTTCCTGTCAATCAACAACTGAAGACCTTCCTAGGTAGATGCATTAATAGGAGCCAGTAATTATAATAAGACAGACAATAAGAATGACTACAATTTGCTACTATTTTCCTTGTCAGGCACTATGTAAAGCCTCAGAGACAGACTCATAACCCACATGTATTCCATCCTGCAGCCTCTGGGAGTAGTACTGGGAGGTGCCTATTCATACAAACAAGGTTCAAAACCTTGTCTAAGGAAATGTTCCAGAGTCCTGCTATTTTTTTCACCCCAAGGCAACACTCTTAGACACTATGTTTCTCACTGTGACAGTGGCAGAATCTGAGTTTTTTTAATCCCTCTCTCACACACCATATAATTCTGTCTTTAGGGCTCAGGCAATCTTCAAGAAGGCATTTGCCATGTTGGAGTAATAGTACAGCGGGAGGGTGTTTGTCTTGCACACGGCTGACCCGGGTTCAATTTCCAGCAACCCATATGGTCCCCTGAGCATTGCCAGGAGTAATTTCTGAGTAATTCTGCCAGGGCAGTAACCCCTGTGCATTGCTGGGTGTGACCCAAAAAGCAAAAAAATAATAATAATAAAAGAAGAAGAAGGCATTCGCTTCCCCTCACTCCTGCTCTCCTGAGGTCAGACACTGTGGGCAGAGAACTGCAGGAGTGCCTGCCTACACTTCATCATTCATGTCCTCTGGGATTAACCTGGGATTCTACGATCTCACGGTCTCCTCCAGTCCTCTCTTAGACCTGACTCAGTTCTCTGTCAGTCTGTGTTCATGGGGCCTCCCTCCCACCAGAAGAGACCCACGAGCACAGCTTCTGCCGAAAAACACAGCTGGGCTATGTGGACAGAGGCCAGCAAGATGGGAACGCTGCTAGGACACTTGCCTTGCCAGCCCAGGTTTGATGCCCAGCACACTGTATAGTCCTCCAAGTCTGCCAGGAGTGATCCCTGAGCGTAGAGCCAGAGTAAGCCCTGAGCATCACTGGGGGTGGTCCAAAAGAAAAATAGAAAGAAAGAAAAAGTGTGAACTAAGCAGTTTCCAGTAGGAAGCCTGCCATAGAGGAGAAGCGGCTGGGGCAGATACAGAAGCCAGTGGGAAGGGGGAACTCCAGGTGAAGGAGGGCCTAGTACTGGGACCTTTGTGTTTGAGACCCTACCAATAACAGTTTAGTGAAATACGGTCATGACTTTTTTTTTATTTTAAAAGAAAGAAAAGTGTGAGCTAAATTTTCTCATCATTTTTCACCCGTATGTGGTCAGACTGTAATTATTTACCTTCCACACTTGCCCTCTTGGGCTGAGGCAGAAGAGACTCTCCTCTCCTCACCATTGGACAGGATAACTCCAACAAGGGCAGGATGTGAAAGGAAAAAGGAGGGGAGTGAGGAGGAAGGAGAAGAGGCCTTGCTAGGGCAGAGAGGGCACTTCCAGCCCCAAACCTTTTCCTGTAGGGTCCCAAGTTCTCCCTATCCCTTGCAGGTTGCACCAGTTCCTGCCAGGGCCCTTCAGCCCTGAAACTCATCCCAGTCCCACCAGGCGGCCACATACCCTACCTGCCTTGAGTCACTCACCCGTCTGCAGCAATAACCTCGCCCCGGAATTTCCGGGACCCCAGAATGCCGGTTCCCAGCAAGACCAGTGAGTCTATGAGACTGGGCGGATTGAGAGCACTCCCATGAAAAAAATGTCCTAGACACAAAAGGTTGGAGGTCAAAAGTTTAAGACCCTCAGGACAGAAATGACAGGGCCCCTCCAGGACTCCTGCTTTTTTGTTAGCAACATCAAAGGCCATTCTGGCTCTAATGCTATTATTGTTATATGCTTGAAACTCATTGAAATTCCAGCAAGTTTACTGCATACTGGGAGCACTCTCCTGGTCCTTACATTCTGAATTCTTATTATCCATGAGGAATCCTGAAGCAAGGACACACAAAGCTTTGAAGCAGAGTGCGAGTGGTTTTTCACTGAGACTGTAAAATTTAACAAGCCTACACACAAAAGAGAGTGATCTCCTCATGAGAAAATAAACCCCTAATACTAAGGGAGGGAAGGCCACATTCCCTGAGTGATAGACAAAAACATACCCTATTCTTCTCGTATTTCTTTTTTCCATGCAACCCTACCTACTTTAACCGCTGATAAAAACACATTTTAAAAGCTCAAAGACATGGCCAGTGTAGCCCCAATCAAATGGAGCCATTTGATGAAGAAGAAACTAGCCTTGTGTTTAAAAGCAACACCCTGTATTCCACACAGCACTTGAATTAGTGACTCTGCCAGACTTGAGAAACTCTCAGTACTGGAGACTTCATCTGATTTGGTAATAAAGCTGAGCTCATCAAATCATTTTACTAAAAGATGCAAAAAGATGAACATCAATGGGAAAAATCAAAACACGTGTCATCTTGCCAAAATTTCACATCTGAACCTTCTCTCCACCTGTTGAGGTTTGTGGGACCTGGCTACCTGCAGGCAGGACCACGTGACTTCACTGACACCTCTCCACTTAACCAAGCAGGACAGCCCTGGTCTTCTGACGGCGGCCTGCCAGGCCGGGATGCAGCTGCCTGCATGCAGGCTCAGAATGGCCTTGTCCTGCAAAGCTCTGACTCGCGATTGCCCCTCCCGGGGCTGCCGCCTGTGCTACTCCCCAGCCTCATTCCTGCAGAGCCCAGCACCTGTTCTCCAGGCAATGGCCTGCAGGAACGGTGCACCCGGCCCGGCCCTCAGAAACAGCCCACACACTGTCCTCCCGTACAGACCAAGTACCCTGCTCAGGGTTCTCCAAACTGCCAGCAGACAGTGTCAGGATGAAAAGAAATGAAAGATCTGGGGGTATCTCAACAAACCTAAAGTCCAAGAGATGCCAAGGACTTGTCTTTCTGGAAAGGCCACTGGCACTGTCACTGCTCTCTCAATAGGTGCTCTGCGCTGTGCTTCCCAGAGGGCCATGAGCCCCGGACCCTCCTAAAGGGACTGCTTGAGCCCCGCTATTCTACCCTGCCTCCACCTCTACTCTGCACTGCTCCAAACATCAACTCACTGGCAACTGCTTCCCCAGACCTCCCATCAGGATGCAGTAGCTTCTTACCTGTGGAAAAGGTTCTGACTCTCCAGACTCTTATCTAGTCTATTTGGTCCTCTTTCCCTCTCCACAAAGGGAGCTCTCGGCTTAGAGCAATGGCATGTGGGACTCAAACTTGACACACTGTACCTCCAAGGCAGCTGACCTCAGTGACGCTCATTTGCTCCCCAGAGTCAGTGAGTCCCTGTGGATAACCAGTGGGGTTCACCTGTGATCTTAAATGTGCCTCTCCTCAGGGAAGTAAGCACACCCATCCGCCCTTTCTCAATGAGTTTCCATTGGCCAGAGAGTGCAAAGTGGGGACTCTTAACTGCTTCTCACATTTGGCATTTTCCTGGTATTAATAAAAATCCAGAGTGAAGGCCCAAGGGAGAGTACAATGAGTAGAGCAGTTGCCTTGCGTGTAGTCAACCCATATTGCATCCCCAAGTACTTCCAGTTCCTGAGCCTTACCCAGAGTAATAAACCCTGAGGACCACTGGGTGTGTCCCCAAAACAAGAACAAAAAAGGAATAAGGACCAGAGAGTAGTGTGGGAGTGAGATACACGTCTTGTACATTGCATGCAATGGCTGCTTTAATCCCTGAGCCATATCCAGTCCCCTGAGTATCACTAGGTACCATTCCTGATTACAGAGCCAGAAACAGTCCCCAAAACTGCTGGATGTGGTCCGAAACCAAAACTAAAACGATAATAACAACAACAAAAACATCTCAAAATGATAATTTACATTTAAAACAAGATATGGGTTCAATAAATAATATCGTGCAATAAACAAATTCACAGTAACATACTGTATTAGTTGTCTTGGAATTAATACTAATTGCACAAACTCATCATTCTCTCAGTATGAAGCCTCCAAAAGCTCATCCCCCTCAGTTTGTCCTTCTCCAGAACCTGCATGCCACACATTTACCTTGATGCTGAAGCTTAGAAAGGTGTACCTGTGGGGACTGAGCCACAGCCACTGTCTGTCCCTACTCACTCACACAGCTGGAAACGCTTTTCATTTAAAACTAACTTTTCATTAAAAGCAATGACAATGGCTACAATTAATTTATAGATTTCTATGAACCCATAAGATAAGGCCAATTATACCCAATCCTACTTACAAAGTTTCTCAAGGGGACAAATGCTATATGGAAGTGATTCTAAAGTACCACATATAAAGAATTATTATTTTCTTTGCATCCTTTTCCTTCAATATAGACACACAAGTGAAATCACATCTTTAAGTGAGTATCTTCGGCTTTTACCAGATCTGAGCATTCTGCACATTCCACCTTAGCCCTCGCTCCATCACTGTTCCTGAGGCCCTGAAGGGCTCTTCCAACCTTTGTTTCTAAGTTCATTCTATAGCAAAGACCTAACTCTGTCCCCTAAGTTCCAGCTGTGGTCAATCCAATCATTAGAGGTGAGAAATAATTACAAACACACTACAATACAAAGTAGTTATCGCTTAGTGAGCATTCCAGGTGCTAAAGATTACCCGTAATGCTTTCCACGGGATTTTTTTTTTCTTTTTGGGTCACACCTAGTGATGCACAGGGGTTCCTCCTGGCTCTACACTCAGGAATTACTCCTGAGGGTGTATGGAATGGGGACCATATGGGTTCCTGGGAATCGAACCCGGGTCAGCCGCATGCAAGGCAAATGCTCTACCCTCTGTGCTATCACTCCAGCCCCTCCATGGAATTTTAAATTTATACTACCTGCAACATATTGAAATAAATAGTGCTATTGCCATTTCACAAATGAGAGCACGGAGACCAGAGAAGACTAGAAGTTAATGGTGCTCAGGTCAGAACTGGCAGAGGCTGGTCACAGACCCATTCCAGCCTGGTTCCAGAATTTGAAGGCTAATGAGGGTCCACTTCCACCCCATGCCCTTAAAACCCATGCTCAGTTTCATATTCTGTTGTTGTCATCTTGAATTTTTCTTCAGCCCTGAATCAGGGCTCTGCATTTCAGTTCTGCTCCTGGCCCCACAAATTCCGTGGCAGGCTCTGAGAACAGTACTAACATCCTCCCAGAGAATCCCCAATGCTGCCCCTCCCCTTAACAAACACTCAGCCATCCTGTCCAGGGACCATTCACACCCATCTTCATCTCCAGGTCCCGAGGCAGTATCAGGACGGGCCTTTGCCATGGCCCCCTCAGCACCAAGCCCCCAACCCGCACTGCCCAGCAGGATCTCAGCACAGCTCACTCCCCTGCCATCTGCCTGCCTGCCAGGGGCTAATTGGCCTGTTCTAATCAAGACTGAATGAAGTCCAAGTCCCTGGGCACCTAAATAAATCACAATTACTAAGTGCAAGGCGGGAGCAGCCAGGCCGCTCCTCCCTAGCGGGCCCCAGCAGAGGAATTCCTGGCCCGGCAGGCTAGCACAAAGCCCAGGGACATCCGACATCCGCTGGCCAGCTCCATTTATTATTCAAACAGTCCTAAAGACTCTTATGGGAGGTGAGCCGTGAGTCCAACTGTTTTCCTTCCCTCACAAAGCAGATATGCATGGCTTATTTGAATGTCTCCAACATTTACTTAGTCCCAGTTAAATACCTTCCTCCCAGATTCAAACAAACAGTTCACTTCATTAGAAAGACAAACAATTCAGCCCTCGAACAGCAGCACTTGAGAGAACCGTGGTCCACCAGCCTGGGAAAGCCGCAGGCCTGCCGTGTGGAGCTGCTTCAAAAGCCCTTTCACAAACACTTCACACGTTCCCCGGTAATTAACAGATAACCCCCGGGAGATTATCTGCCAGTGGGAAGGGCCCTCAAGGATTATCTGCAGCAGGCGGGCAGCCACACCTTTTTTTTCTGGAAGCACCAGACAATAAAGTCCTCTGAGCCTGGAGAGTGAAAGTTCCCGGCAGAAAGCCAGGAGGTAGCATCTCCCGGAAAGCTTGGGGCCCCACAGGCCTGCTGGTGGGAGGATGGGACAGAAGGACAGAGGGACCCCAGCCTCTGCTACCTTCTCAGGCTCCAGCTCCGGGAGACCACTTTGCCTCATCCACGCCCTACACTGCCCACCACCCCTGCAAAAGGGTGGGATACTCAAAAAAAGCAGAGGACAGATGGTGAAGAGGTTAGTGCCACTTCTCAGACAGCTACAAGAGACCCGCTACAAGGTGGCCAGGGACCCCAGTGACACCCTTAGGGTCGGGCAGCAGGCAGCTCCGAGCAGGAAACAATCATTTTGCCAAGGGGGAGAAAGCCGGTCCTTAGCTTCTCCAGTCCCTTGATCTCAGGTCTTAATGCCCCACTGACCCATGGTGCAGGAAACTATTTGGGGGTTATAATTTTGAAAACAAAAACAAAAATCCAATTTTTTCCCTTTAAGTACCCACAATCCCCCCTACCACAGGTGTGCACCTCACATCAGAAACAATAATAGCAAACGAAAAGTGGGTGCATGGTAAGGCGGGCCCCTCACACTTGGTGCTGGGGTTCACCCAGCTGAGCAGCATCCGATTAAGCAATACTTGTACTCATGGTTTTTAAGAATACAGTAGATCTCAAGTGCCAACTGCAATAAATCAAACCACTCTCTATGAAGCCTATAAATCACTCATGAAATTTAATACTGTCATGAAGAATAATTAAGTGCTAATGTAATAAATCTGCAAAATAAAAAAATACACCATAATGTGAAATCTGAAAAATAAGGAAATGCTCATGCATTGGAACTTTAAGACAAATTGCTGCACCCATGACAGTCAGTTTGCCTTCTCACTGTCAGTTTCAAGGGTTTCAAGGAGGTTAAGAAAACCACTGGAACCCTCAGAACCAAGCACCAAGATGACCTTCTTCACTTCAGGAAAACACTGGAAGAAATGAACTCCAGTTTTGTAAAACAAAATGTTCCAATACTCCTGTTAAAATGTGCAGGAAGAATGAAAGTGAAGCCTGAGTCCAAAGGAATGGGGCTGTGAGAAGGTTGTAGGCCTGCCCCCCACCCCCGCCCTGGGCACCCCGGCTTGATTTCACAGTTTGCTCTCACCTCTGAATCTTACAAGTTAGATGGCATACTTGGAAAAGAAATTATTTCCTAGGTTCTTT
The DNA here is from genome assembly GCF_029834395.1 of Sorex fumeus. Taxonomy (NCBI): domain Eukaryota; kingdom Metazoa; phylum Chordata; class Mammalia; order Eulipotyphla; family Soricidae; genus Sorex; species Sorex fumeus. The sequence continues at coordinate 16,364,286 of NW_026606077.1, read as the reverse complement.
CAGTTCCACCATGTCAGGACTCAATACATGGATGATAAATCCTAAAATAGATCCACTGGGCATACTTGAGTCCCAAGGACCGCACAACCCTGCAGGACCCAGCAGGCTCTGCCGCCTACGAGCAGCACAGCAGCCAGACACCCAGGGCGGCATTTGCCTTGCACTGTGTGGTTCAAGGATAATTGAACCACCATACGTGAACCACTGTGTGGTTCAAGGATAATTGGCAGGATTCCCTGACACCCTATACATCCCCTGGGCCCAACCAGGACTGACCCCTGAGCACAGAGCCCACAGAGATAAGCCCAAAGCACCACTTGAAAACAGACAGAATCCAGAAGATCCTGCTCAGAGGTGTGCAAATCAAGAATCAGGTCTCAGGGGAATGGCAGGAAGGGTTCCAGAGGAACTCTCAGAAGGAAGGGCGGTGCCCAAGAGGCTCAGCGAGAGAATGGAGTTGAGAGGGGTGCCGAGAGGCAGGAAGGAGCCACATGGGTAGGGAAGTTCAGAGCAGTCTGCCACTCCAGTGATGCCCGGTCCCTGAGTGTTTACTTAGGAGTGAGACACTGACCAGCGCCTCCCGACCCATGACATTCGTGCCACAGGCACTCCTAGGGGCTGCTGGAGACAAGGGGCTGGTCTTGTGTCCTGAGGCAGCACTCCTGGTGGCCCTGTGCATGATGGAGCTGAAGGCAGGCGAAATGAAGTGGGGAGCGGAGAGGTGGGCACTCAACCAAAAAGGCAGGCAGGAAGGTCCCTGAAAGGGGGCAGCAGCAGAGGGACCTGGCCCAGAGAGAAGGCCTGGCAGCAAGGAGCTCAAGGGAAGGCAGCGAGCTCGGGAGGGAGATGGGCAGCGAGCGAGGGGGGACAGCAACAAGTCTCTGCGGTGGTGAGCTGAGCTGGGGGTGGGATGACATGTGGGGGAAAGGCCCTCTGGCTGCTGGGTGCTGAGGGGCAGCATGGGGGAGCCAGCTGTGGGAGAAGGCGCCAAGTAGGGCAGTGCAGGGCTGGCAGGAGGGGGGGCAGGAAGATGAAGCCAGTGGCATGGGCCTCTACACACCTCCCTGGCAGTTTCTGCGGAGAGAAGACGGTTGATGCAGCAGCAGCAGGTGAAGACTGCGGTGCCCTTCCTGCCTGCACAGCCACAGCACAGCCACAGGGACAGGAACAGCAGTGGTTCCCACCGGGAAAGAGAAGGCAGAGCAGGCAGCGGGATTGGATCTTGCAGAGAGCCTATGAGCTCCTGGGCAGGAGCAGGAAGTCCAGATAGGCGCAGAGCCAACCTCAGACCAACCCAGACACTTAAGATTGGGTTTGGGAGAGCAGGAAGCATGCCTCAGGGACAAAGCAGAGGCTTTAGGGATCTCCCTGCCCCAAAGTCCCACTCTCTTCCGCTTAAGACCCAAACCCAAGGTCAGAACAATGGCCTTCCCAATTCTTCTGTCTCTGCCATGTACTAAAGAGTGATGCATGTAACAGGGATAAAAAAAAAAAAAAGGAAATTTTAAGTCCACTTTACCCAAAATATTTGGAGCCCTCTCTCTAGCCTCAACAACTGAACCAGAGGTAATGCATTTTTGCTTCACATGGTTTACACCTGCAATGCACAACACAGAACTACAAGGTAACTCACAGAGGTTATTTATTTCTAGGATAACACATCTTCTTAGTTGTAAAGCCTGCTGAACTTACCCATAGGTCATTTCAAGTATTCATGCCAAAATGAGATATTGATGTACGCAGGTAGACAGGGAAGGCCCCCTCCCAGGGCAATGGCAAAAGCCAGCCCTGCAGAAAATAGGAAAACAGGAACTAAGGCTTAATAAGACCCTCACCTGGCTCTAGCCAAAGAAGCTCCTGCAGAAACCAAAGGCCAGGAAAGGAATTTCAAAGAAGACCATCACCTTTCCCAATGCCCCCGGTAACCTCCTTAGCAACGGGCCCATTTGGGGCAGGTTGGAGAAGCCCTATAAAGGCCATCTTGAACAAAGGAATAGCGTGCATATGCTGCCAGAGCCCATGTGCTGCTTGAGCTCACATGGCGGAGCACATGTGGTGCCCAAGCACATGTGTCGCCCGCATCTCCCCTCTTGAGATGTGTACTTTCATGCTTTCGTGCCTAATGTTAGGATGTGTGTAAGGGCTCTCTCCACCCTTGGAGAATCCCACATTCTCTCTGAGCGCGTCACTCTCTCTCTTACTCTCCATTCCCCTACTTATCTGCTTATTCTTTTCTCTTTTTCTCCAAAAACCTCCAAATAAAATCTGTTACTTTGCTGCTTGTCTACTCCTGAAATTCTTTTCTGTGAGCGAGACAAGAACCCTACCCTGGGTAAGGTCTGGGACTGGCCTCTCCTTCCCTACAAAGAGCAAATCCTCGCCCCACCCTGAGTCAGTGGATCCCCGAGCAATTGGGTGGTGGGGATCAACTCCTGTGTCGAGAAGACCAAGCGGACTTCAGGTGTGGCCTGACGTCCACCTTGTGGGGCTGGCGGGGCTCAGGGCTCATTGCAGACTTTACCAGTCCTAGTCTTCCTAGCAACTCCTGGGTGGCAGAGGTGGAGTGAGAGAAAGTGACCATCTTTCTCCTCCTCACTTCACATAAGTCACCCATGGGACCCACCAACATCAATATTGGATATAGAACTGCTACCCAATCACTTGGAATTAGCACAATGCCTTATCTACAACAATTCTTATTCCCCAGAAATCAAAAATGTCCCACTTCCCTAATGGGTCCAATGTCTCGGTTATCCCAGGAGAAGCTAAAAGTTAATATCACAACTAAAACACAACTCTTTTTATTCTGTCTGGCTTCAGAAAGGATCAATTACAAGTGACAGAGCTTCATTCCTACAAACATTGTGACATGTCTGGGGCTGTGGACAGAAGCGTGACACATGAGAGTGCACTGACGCTTCTAAAGCCTAGTGGGCACACTACCTACCCCCCCCCAACCCCCCCCCCCCACTCCAGGAGACCCTGGAGCAGGAACACACTCTCAGAGGCTGAGGGCACTCTGCCTCAGAAGCCTCCCATTCCCCTCCATGCTACCCACACAGGGATCCCAGGGACAGGCATTTTTATTTCTATTTTATTTATATGACTTACTCATGCCTCTGCACTCAGAGATCACTCTTGGCAGGCTTGAGGCACTGTATAGGTACCTGGGATTGAACCCCAGGTCAGCCGTGTCCAAAGCAAGTGACCTCCTCATAGGTCACTTTTAGATAAAGCCCTTACTGAATCAAAAGTTAAAGTGACCAAGTGTTTGATCAGCTAAGAGCCAATCTTTGGGAAGAAATAGAAATATAAGCCAGGATTTCATATTATTAGAGGAATGTTAATCCTTTTTTTTTTTTAAGGAGAACCCACTGGGCTATGCTCAGGGCTTAATCCTGGTTTTTAATCCTGTGCTCAATGATCACTCCTGGCTGGGATTGAGGGAACATATAGGGTGCTGAGGATCAAACTGGGGTCAGCCATGTACAAGTTAAGCTCCTTACCCACTGTACTATCTCTCTGGTCCAGTAAGGCTCATCTTAAATGATCACTTCTCTTACAATCAATGCCAACTGTGATGATGATTTATAAAACAAAATCAATCCACCAACTCATCAATAATTCTAATCAACCCACTAAACAACATAATGATAGTCTACAAAGCTAGTAATAATAATGTTATTGTAAGGTTAACTGTCCTCTGTGACTTAAATATTTCTATAATGTAATTAATTTATTGGTTTTTGGATTTTGTGTCACACCTGGTGGTGCTCAGGGCTTACTCCTGGCTCTTCATTCAGGATCACTCCTGGCAGATGCTAGATCATTTATTGTCCAATGCTCATTTAGAATATCTTGGGTGCTGCGACCGAGTGCTTCTGGAATCTTAGATTATAAATACAGAGACATTTCTGTAGGGCACTAATCCATTTTGGTATTTAAATGGGTGTCTCTGGACCAGGGCTGTTGGTGTGCTAAGGTGGCACCCAGAAGTACAATGTGGGCATGACAGCCTGCTCGATGAGCAGGCAGGGAGCTAGGAAGGGACAACCTGGAGTGTCTGCTACCATGCAGCCTGGAGATTTAATCCTGGAACCCGTATACCTGGGCCTTACTTGTGGAAGCTCTTGGTCACCAGGATTCCATCTGGAGGGGCAGGCAGAGCACACCTGCTCCATCTGGGGTGCCCTGGTAAAATTGGCTCGGTATGGGGCCCACAGAAATCTCTGGTTCTGTGGTATCTTCGAGACATGCTGCTGTGTCTCTGGCTTTTGATCTCTTTCCAGGTTTATTTATGGGTCTCTGAAGCAAGGCCAGTAATAGAGTTTACAGGGTTGCACTGGAGTTGGTTCGTGGGAGTGACTGATAGTGCTTCCATATGTATTGGGAAGTGGGGGGAGGTATCCCACCCAACTCGATGAAAGCCTGGAGATTTCAGTCACAAAACCTGCATACCAAAATTTTCAGCAGATTATATCTTGGTGAGATCCATCTTGAGACAGTGGAGTCAGGCCGGGGGTATGGCAGTGATTTTGGATTGTGGAAGCAAGTGGCTGCTGGTGGCTCTGCCTGGGCAGGCACAGGCCAACCTGCCTCCCTCCGATTTACCCTAGTCTGTTCAGCCATATGCGGGCCTGAGATTAACTGTGGCCTTTGGTCTCTTTCAATATTTATCTATGGGTCTCTGAAATAAGGCCAGTAGATGAGCTTATATAGCTAAGCCAGAGGTGGTTTGTGGGCAAGGCTCCCACATACCTAATTTTTGGCCGTTTACTTTTGGTAAACTTGGCCGCAAGTTGTTGGGATCTGGCCAAAGGCACAGCAGCAACGTTGGGGTGTCAGGAAGTCTGAAGGCACCATTCAGGCTGCTGAAGCACTCACCCCGCAGGTACAGGTTGACCTGTTGGTGGCATCATACCCCCTGGTTTATTTATTTTTAACATAAAATATTTTGAAGGTTAAATCCCTTTAAAAACCAGGTCTACTATTCTGGAAGCTTCTCTGAAATACCTGCATCTGGCAGAGTATTTTCAGAGTATTTTCTCTTCATGCATAATATTCCCCATTCGTCCTTGTAATGAGCTCTTTTATGAAGTTTTCTATGATTTCTCTGTGTGTGTGACTCCCCCTGTCATGCCTTTACACTGGCCACTTTTGGAAAGCACTTGTGCATGGATTCAGTCAAAGCTGGCAGCCACCTGCCAAGTGCTCTCACAGAGCCCAGAGCGATGTTCTGGGTGCTGCCAGCACAGCCAAGGCATAGACCAAGGCCCTGGGGCCTGAGCACCTCTGCAGTGATGTCTCCCATGCTGGAGGCTGTCTGCCCCACATGTGAGAACATGGTCTTGTCCGGAGACGTAGTTCTCACACAAGGGCCCCGCATCAACATGGCTGCTGTTGTTCTCAAGTGGGTGTATAAAGATATGGACGCATGCAGGTGGGAGATAGGAGGAGGCAGAGGCCGAGCAGGAGCCAGGCTAGCAGGACCTGTGAACAGCCGGACTATGGGCAGCTAAAGAGGAAAAGATCATTCCACCCAAGAGCACAGCACTGTCCTCAAACAAAACCCAAACATACAAAAGCCTAAGGCACTATGTTTTTTGTATGTTTGGGTTTTGTTTGAGGACCACACCCAGCAGTGCTCAGGGATAACTCCTGGCAGGGCTCAGGGCACCATATGGGTGCTAGGGGTCAAACTGGGACTGGCCACATGCAAGGCTAGTTCCTTTCTCACTGTACTAGCTGGGGCTCTAGGATGACCTTGGGTTACCAAGGCCACAGGACCTCAGCCACTTTTGGTGTGGGTGTTCTTGTTTGCAGACATTCCCTAGTGACAAGCTACTCAGTGCTTATGAATCACGGTTGTAGGAGTTCCAATAGCATGCACTCTAGCCTTCAAGCCATCTCCCTGCCCCCCCCCCCCCCCGCTACTTTTGGACAGAAGTAACAAGCCAGTCTTCTACTGGCAAGTGAAATGGTGGATCTTTACCAAAACTAAACCAAAGAACATAACATTTCTCAGAAAATCTGAGAAGAGACAAACACAGAGACCACTCTGTCAAGTTTTTGGTTGTAAGTCATCCAAAAAAATTTTCCCCCAAAGAACTTCAACTTCCTCTGGGAAATCACTTCTTGACCATATTTAGGCTGGAGTCTGAGCCTGCCAGCTGAAGGCTTTCCCGGCAATCCAGCCTACTTACTCCTCCTGGGCTCCCCGAGAGTCATCTACTGCTCCAGGGTTCTGATATTCTCAAGTTCTTGAAGTCATCACACAAATCCAAATTCATCTTTGTTGCTTATGAACCAATGACTCTACACCTCAGTCACCATTGACCAGCTGTAACAGCTTGAGCAAATCAGGGTCTCAAAGTAACTGCCTGAAGGTAAGTGCTCAGCAGAGAATGTCGAATTCCCTCCTGGTACCTAGAATCACATTGTCTATGATGCTAAATGTCTCCATCAAAGATTCGGTCACTGAAATCTGGCCACAGGCAAAGGGCCTTCATCACTGCTGGCTCCAGAGTAGATGAAGGCTTTCGAAGGCTTAACTCAAGAAACTATGGGACCAACCATGTGATCAACCAAGCACAGTGCAAAGATGCCTACCAGGAAGGTATGCTGTAGTGGACATCAGATCTGGAAGTGAGAAGCTTCAACCCATCCTACAGATTAGACCCTAATGTATAACAGTACCTGGCAATGACCAGCTTAAACAGCATACAGGTATCAGCTCGGTTCCTGTGGGTACAGAACCGGGCTCCACTGTCACCTGACTGGTTCCGGTGGGCACCCAGGCTACTGACAGGCTGATCTTCAGGACAGGGCTGTCTTGCCCACAAGAGCGCCTGAGGAAGAAGCCAGGACAGAAGCTGAACTTTTTTTGTGGAGCTTCTTATTGGAAGTGCCATCCCACAGAGGCAGCCCCAGCCTGATTTCAGGCAATTGAGGCCCTACTCCTGCATCAGGAAGAATAGCTGGGGCAGTGGCCAAAGGGCTGCAGAGCCTGTGGTGCACACAGGAGCCAGACTCGGCCCTCAGCACTGACAACTGGCTCCTTACCTAACCGCTGACTTAACCTGTGAAACGTTTCAAGATAAAATAAAGCAAAGCCAGGAGCCAGCAGCTATGGTTTGCTCCGGGACGCTGGGGCACCCTTTTCTTGAACTCAGTGCTCTGTGCTACAGACGCACTCCCTGATTCCTCATAACTTTCCGGTTATTTGAGTCCTACTGTTCCAGCTGCAGACACTGAGATTAAGTGACTTGTCTGAGATGACTCTTAGTTTGCTTTTTCAGAAATAAATGACAAGTGAGAAGGTCAGAAAAGTATAAAAGATAGAAACCTAAGCTTGGTACTTTGGTGAGACATTACCACTAACACATGAGTCGCAGTGACACTGATGAGACAGGTGATAATGCCAGAGACAATGAACAGGTCTGCCCCTTGCTGGTGTTTGAGAAGCAGAGTATTTGCAGGTATTTACTGTATGTCCTTTACTGCATGTCATGACCCAGCCCAGCATGATAGAAGATATTTATTTTCTCCACATGAAAGAAACAAAGGCAGAATGCAATAAAATGATACCTGACTTTTGCCAGCAATGAATCTCTCATGTGAAAAACAAATAAACTAATCCCCAAAATCAGCAAGATAACTCCTACTGAGGCCAGAATTCGTTCTTGGTATCATGCATTCTTGGTATTCATTCAAGCCACAGGGGAATGACCTCTAGTCACAGAGCTGGAAGTAGCCCTGGGTGTGATTCCAACACAAAAATCTAACAGATTCATTAAAAGCATGAACTCAGCTTTGTTTGTTTTGGGGAGACACCTGGAAGTGCTTAGGGATTATTCCTGGCTCTGCTCTGAGGATTCACTCCTGGTAGTGCACTGAGGAATTAAATGAAGTGCCAAGAATCAAACCAGGGCCTGCTTTATGTAAGGCAAGTACCATCTTTTCCCACTGTATTAATTTTTGGCCCTCAACTTCTGCAGCAAGTAGAAAGGTAAGAGCGGCCTGCTCCTCTCTGGAAAGAAAGATGGCGGCCGCACGGGAGCTTTGGGGACAGCAGGTTTGAGCCGCGGGTGGGGGCGGCAGGGACCTCATGGGAAGGGGGACGTAATGGGCCGTCCTTCACGCCCGACCGAGGTCGCCAGCTGCCCCCCACGAGCGGCTCTCCGGCAAGGCCACGGCCCCGGAGGCACAAGGACTTAGCACAGAGAGCCACCCGCTTGGAGCAGAAAAGCAAATGGACTATGTGTTAAACCCCGCCAGCATGCCTGCCCGGAGGGGAAAGGGTGTTGCCCCATTCGCCCAATCCTCTCTGGAAAGAAAGATGGTGGCCGCATGGGAGCCTTGTGGACAGCAGGTTTGAGCCGGGGGTGGGAGCGGCAGGGACCTCATGGGAAGGGGGGCGTAATGGGCCGTCCTTCACACCCGACCGAGGTCGCCAGCTGCCCCCCAAGAGCGGCTCTCCGGCACGGCCACGACTCCATAACACAGAAACCAATCTCTTAACTATCTAACTTTTAATAGAAATTCTTCCAGGGTTAATAAGTAAAATAGCAGAAATCCAAAACTGCGCGGCCATGACATCATTTTATTCTTAAACCAAGTTGTAGAAAGCAAATCACTTCACAACGCTGTTTCAGCATGTCTGATTGGGGGGGGAGGTCGTAAACTCTAAACAATAATTGTGCATCTTCTATCGAAACAATGTATCTAGTCAAAGTAGATAGAGTATTAACTAGAACTCATCTGCCTCACAGGAATTGGGAGGGGTGGGAAGTGGGGTTCTATTGGGGTTCGTGGTTAAAAATAAGTATTGGTAAAGGGAAATGTGTTTGATATTTACATGACTGAGACCTAAACCTGAAAGCTCTGTAACTTTTCCCACAGTGATTCAATAAAGAAATAAATTATAAAAAAAAAAAAAAGAAAGGTAAGAGCAAGAAAAAAATCATCTTAGTAAGCTTTGAATCCCATAAATGCACCAGGAAAATTTGCATTTAATAGGCATTCAGAAAAATTTACTGAATTAGTGTACCACTCCAAAGTTCAGTGGAACTTTGTGACCGTGGACTCTGGGCTCAATGGGACTCATGAGCAGAGATCCTCTGCCTGCTTCCCGCAGTCTCCAGCAACCCAGTGGTCACACCTATAAGCCACCTCCTGCCAGCATCAGATAATCTCCTCATCGGCCACCCTCCAGAACTCATGGCTACTTCTCCCAGAAGAAAGCATAAAATGAGGCCCCCCATAATCATGCCACCAGACTCTGTGCTAGGCTGTTTTCACTCAGGGAGCCCCAGAGAGGGGCAAGTGAGAGCCCTTGCCACCCCAAGGGACCCAGCCCCAGCAACCTCCACTACCCAACTGCCACCACGCTCCAGGCTGCATTCCACATGCTTAGGCCGAGCCTCACATATGAGTGAACATATTCCTGGACACACCATAAGATACTCCGTACCCATTTTCCATAATTACCACACCACATTTGATGGGGTTCAGACAGTAGGCAACAAATCAGAGGGAAACATATATATATACCTCTCAGACAGCCCAGCCAGCTACTAAAGGTATCCCACCAGCACAGCAGAGCCTGGCAAGCTCCCCGTGACATATTTCATATACCAAAAACAATAACAATAACAGGTCTCACTCTTCTGACCCTGAAAGAGCCTCCAATATGACGGTGTTGGAAAAGACAAGTAAGGAGCGGCTGCTAAAATCTCAGGGCTGGGACAAATGGAGATGTTACTGGTGCCCACTCCAGTAAATTGATGAACAATGGGATGACAGTGACAGTGACAATGCACCACTCCTGAGGTTACTGTGTGTAATGTGTGAGATTTTAAAACCATATACCTTTCTTAGGTTCAATTTCTTTCCAGGTGTTTAAATACAGATGCATCCAGGGAAATGTTAAAGTACAAAATGTTGTCTGTGTGATGGACTGAGTGTTCGTGTTCTCCCCAAACTCATGTTGGCATTCTAATTCCTGAAGAACCGTAGAGGAGGAACCTCTGGGTAGTAACCAGGTCAGAGAGCTGAGCTCTCCTTTAGGGAACCAACGCCCTCCAGGAGAAGAGGCCAGAGAGCTGGTTAGCCTTTCACAGCCACAGGAGGGCACAGAGAAGACCCATGCCTGGGCTGGAAGCAACCCCCACCCCCCAAGTACCACACTCTCCAGTCCCTCACCTGGTACTATCCAACCTCCGGAGCTGTGGGTTCACAAGCCACCCACATTGTAGAAATTTCTTACAGCAGTGTGGAAGAAATAATTATGGTTGGGACTTATCCAAAGTAACATACTGTGAAATGATGTCTTCATTTTACAGCAGAGAAGACTGAGGCTTGGGGAAATAATTTCTGAGCTCAGAATCTGAGCCCCTGTCTGGCATGATTCTACCCTTGGGCACCTGAACTCAGGCAGATGATAATCAGATTCTTAATGATTGTTCTTCTTCTCCACTTCATTTTTACATTTGCATAAAGAACCAGATTATAACTGTATCCCCTAAATTATTTTTCAGAAAGAATCTGGGTTCTAAGAAGCATAAATTTAGGTTCAAATATGTGTGAAAATGACTACATGAAAGCAAAATTCCATGAAAAAAATATTGGCAAAAATGAGAAGCTTTGAAAAAGGAGAAGGAAGAAAGCAGAGAGGAAGGAAATGAATGAAAGATTACAAAGATGATAATATGTACTTAAGTAAATTACAGATGATCTCAGGAAATGCTTGTCTGAATTTAAAAGCAGTGTCCTTAGTTCTCTTCACCAAGCAGATAACAAAATCTGCAAGTTGCAATCCTTCCATTTAGGCCTGGGCCTGCCCACTGCCAGTCTCCCAAGTAACAAGTTCCCAACTCACATCTGTTGAATGGAAATGAATTTTCCTCTAGCCAAGAGGAAGCTCTGCCCCATCATATATCCGCACTTCTGTGCTGGGTCACAGAAGAGTGATTTTAATGAGCAAAGTGAGAGTGAACTCCCACGGTGATCAGTGCAGCCAAGAAATCAAATTTCTTGGTACAGATCTAAACTTCAAGCCTTCCTCTAAGTCCCTAAAGGTTTTTATCATTCTTTTGTACATTCAGTTTTCAGCCAAGCAAGTTAACTTGTTGAAAAAACAAATCCACTCTCACCATTACGATTCAATAAAGTATTGAAGGTCCTTGCCACAACAATTAGGAAAGAAAGAGATTAAAGGCATACAGACTGGAAAAGGAGTCAAGCTCTCTCTATTTGTCAGTGACACGATACTATACTTAGCCCTAAATAATCTTTGAGAAATGACAGACTTGTATAGTACAATGGCAGGCAACAAAATCAACATGCAAAAATCCATGTCTTTTCTATATGCAAATAATGAAACAGAAGAGAATTTATTCACACCTCATTCTAAATTATGTATCATAAAATCAAGAATCTAGGAATCAACTTAACAAAAGAGGTGAAAGACCTATACAAAGAAAACTACAAACATTTCTAAAACAAAAGAGGGCACATGGATATGGGAACATCCCCTGTTCATGGATTGGGAGGATTAACATCATAAAATAGCAATACTCCCCGAAGTACTATACAGATTCAATGCAATCCCAATAAGGATACCTACAACATTTTTCAAAGAAATAGATCAAACACTCCTGAAATTCATATGGAACAATGAACCTCCTTCTCACATCCCCAATCTGAATAGCTAAAGCAATCCTAGGGAAAAGAGGAAGGGAGCACCATTCTCCCCAACTTCAAACTGTGCTACATCTATTGTAACTAAACAGTGTGTACTGGAATAAAGACAGAACCTTAGATGGATGGAATAGAACTGAAAATCCAGAGGTTGGTCCTCAGGTATATGGATGGCTAATCTTCTATAAAGGAAATATTCTAGCAAGGAAAGCCTCTTCAACAAGTGATGTTAATAAAACTGGTAAGCCACAAGAAAAAAAATCCATAAAAGATTCACTCTTTCTAACACCATGCAAAAAAAGTCAAATCAAAATGGATTAAAGATCTTTTTTTTTTTTTTTGCTTTTTGGGGTCACACACGGCAATGCACAGGGGTTACTCCTGGCTCTGCACTCAGGAATTACCCCTAGCGGTGCTCAGGAGACCATATGGGATGCTGGGAATCGAACTCAGGTCAGATCTATGTGCAAGGCAAACGCCCTACCAGCTGTGCTATCACTCCAGCCCCAATGGATTAAAGATCTTGACCTAAGTCCATAAGGTATAGTATAGTGAGGAAAATTTAGGCAGAACTCTCCATGGTTTTGAAACTAGAGGCATCATTAAAGAATTTAACACCATTGCCAAAGAAAACAGAAACAAAGATAAACAAATGAGACTACATTAAATTAAGAAGCTTCTGCACCTCAAAGGAAGTGATGACAAAGCTACAAAGAAAGTCCGCAGATTGTGTGAAAATACCTGCCCATCACTGACTTGATAAAGTGATAAAATTTAGTAAAAACTTACAAGAAAAAAACATCCAACTTAATCAAAAAATGGGCAGAAGAAACTTCCTCAAAGAAGATATCCTAATGACCAAAAACTAACGAAAATGCTAAGCACTTTCAATCACAGGAGAAATGCAAATCAACACAACACTGAGATATCACCTCACACCAGAGAGACTAGCACACATCAAAAAGGAAAAGGAAAAAAAAACAGTATTAGAGTAGATGTGCGTAAAATGGAACACTCATTCACTGCTGGTGGAAATGCCAACTGGTCCACTCTTTTTTGAAAAACAATATGGACACTCCCCAAAACACAAAGATTTGAGCTTCCATATAGGACGCCTCAATTCTACTCTCAGATATACCCAAGGGCCCCAAAACACAATGGAGACAAGCATTTGCACTTCCAAGTTCACTGCAGTATGGTTCATAGTAGCCAAAATGTGGAAATAACCCAAGTATTTGAGAACAGACGAGTAGGTAAACAATGACGGTACATCTATACAGCGGAAGACTACCCAGCAATTTGTAGCTACGTGGATGGATCTGGGGAGTGCCACGCTGAGTGACGTTAGTCAGCAGGAGAGGGACAGACACAGAGTGATCTCTCATACGTGAGATATAAAGAAACGTAGTGGGGAGGACTTCCAAAAGAATCTCAGAAGAGAGCAGCACACTGCAGAGATATCTCTGGACCCCAGTTATTTAAAATTTTAGAAATCCAGGATTGCATGGCTGCTTTAGCGGCCAGACAACATTACATACTATTCATAACAAGCAATACAAAATAAATTATTTAGCATCTGCCTGTGGGGCTGGCTTGGGTGGTGGAGGGAAAATTCGAAATAATGGTGGTAGGAAGGTGTCATAGTGGTGGGGCTGGTGTTGAAATATTGAATGTAATCAATTATTGTGAACAACTTTATGAAAATAAAATTGAAAAATTTTTTCATAAAAGAAACATAGTAAAGGAATAACACATTGCCAAAGGCAACAGAATAGAAGAACATGAGCAATGGTCTTCAGTAGGAAGCTGAGGGAGAGGCGTGCTGTCCGTGGGAGAGGCCCTCCAGAAGGAGGAGGGCTTTCTGAGGCACTGACAGGCCACGCATGAAACCCTATCAATAGCAGGACTGTCAAACACTGGGCTTAAAATTAAAGACACAAACCCCAAACTCCTACCATCAAGGTAGGCTGACCAGTGGAGGGAGACCAGAGACATTGGTGGAAGGAAGCTGACTGGAGAAGGGATGAGTGTTAGAACTTGGTCTGCCTGAAACCCAACCATAAAAAATCTGTAATCCAGTGACTAAATCAAAATTAATATTTAAAAAGATCAGGCTGAGGCTGCTGGGCAAGCAAAGAGACACGGGTGTGTTTCTCATCCCCCATTCCCAGAGGCTCTACAGTGGGCACTAGGCTCCAGAGAGCATCTGATTACACTCCAGGGTCCTGCCCTGCACCTGCATGCCTGAAAGGAAGGAGCTTCAGGCCCAGACACAGGATCCCCCGCATGCCCCCTTCGACATACCCAGGCCGCAGGCCACTGGACTGAGTGGGGTGAGCAGCAGGCTCCCTAGGCATCTCAGGGGTCTTGGGAAAGGCTGGGGGAAGAGGCCATCAGGGTTGGGACCGGGGAGATGGTGGCACGAGACCCAGACTCAAAGAGAGTTCGACTTAGGGCTGGGGGGAAGGAGAGAGGATTCAGGGGTCAGGGTTAGGGTCAAGGGTTCGGCTAAACGTTAGGGAATTCAGATTAGGGGTTAGACAGCACCATGAAGGGCAGGAACACAGGTGTGGTGGCCACGTGCCTGGGACCAGGCCAGTGGCACAGCCCTTCCAGAAAGAAGATGGCATTTGCTTTGCTCCTGGAAGGAAGTGCTTTAGCTTTTCTTTTCAACAGTGTTTATAGCAGTGACCTCCAAATGTTGGTAAAAATTTGCAATTACATCAGCAGATATAAGGTGAAAATAATCAGGGTACATCAATCAAGGTTTGCTACAGCTGATAGGAGTCTGCACACAGGTGTGTGCTCCTCCAAGTATGTTTCTATTGTGAGAATCTCCCTCCTTCCCTCCCTCCCTCCCTCCTTTCTTCCTTCCCTCCCTCCCTTCCTCCCCTTCCTTTCTTCCTTCCTTCTTCCTTCCTTCCTTCCTTCCTTCCTTCCTTCCTTCCCTTCCATCTCTCCCTCCTCCCCTCCTTCCTTCCTTCCCTCTTTCTTTCCTTCCTTCCTTCCTCCTTCCCTCTTTCCTTCCTTCCCTCCCTCCCTCCCTCCCTTCCTTCTTCCTTCCTTCCTTCCTTCCTTCCTTCCTTCCTTCCTTCCTTCCCTCTTTCCTTTCTTCTTTCCTTCCTCCCTCCCTCCCTTCCTCCCTTCCTTCCTTCCTTCCCTCCCTCCTTCCTTTCTTCTTTCCTTCCCGCCTTCCTCCTTCCTCCCTCCCTCCTTCCCTCCCTTCCTTCCTTCCTTCCTTCCTTCCTTCCTTCCTTCCCTCCCTCCCTTTCTTCTTTCCTTCCCACCTTCCTCCCTCCCTCCCTTCCTTCCTTCCTTCCTTCCTTCCCTCCCTCCTTCCTTTCTTCTTTCCTTCCCACCTTCCTCCCTCCCTCCTTCCCTCCCTCCCTTCCTTCCTTCCTTCCCTCCCTCCTTCCTTTCTTCTTTCCTTCCCACCTTCCTCCCTCCCTCCTTCCCTCCCTTCCTTCCTTCCTTCCTTCCTTCCTTCCTTCCTTCCTTCCCTCCCTCCTTCCTTTCTTCTTTCCTTCCCACCTTCCTCCCTCCCTCCTTCCTTTCTTCTTTCCTTCCCACCTTCCTCCCTCCCTCCTTCCCTCCCTTCCTTCCTTCCTTCCTTCCTTCCCTCCCTCCTTCCTTTCTTCTTTTCTTCTCACCTTCCTCCCTCCCTCCCTCCTTCCCTCCCTCCCTCCTTTCCTTCCTCCCTCCCTTCCTTCCTTTCCTTCTCACCTTCCTCCCTTCCTTCCTTCTCTCCATCCTCCCTCACTTCCTCCATTTCTCCTCTCCTCTCCTTCCCTTCTTCCTTCCTTCCTCCCTCCATCCCTCTCTCTCTTTCTGTCTTTCTTTCAAGGGAGAAATTGGGCCACATAAGCAGTTCCCAGAGGCTATACCATGGGCTTGCTTCAGAGTAACCCCCTGACAGCCCTCAGGGGCCCGAGCAGTGTCATGGGTTGCAAGAGGGTCAGCTGCTGGCAAGACAAAGGCCTTATATCTGTAATATTCTACCTCTCTGGCCCAGTCCCTGTGTTTTAAAATGCTGGCAAGAAATGTTTGCTCTAGTGCTTTACATTTTCAAACATCTCCTAATCTCTCCAGTTCACACATCCTTCACATGGACAAATAACTACTGGGACATTCCCATTTTGGTCTCTCTCACAGCACTTTTGTCAAAGAACAAATCATTGCTAAAAATATGAGATCCACTGTCTTGCAGTCAGGCTCCAGATCAGGCCAGCGAGAGGCCAATGGCCCTGTTCAGGAGTGGACCCTCCCTGAGCAGGGCAGGAAACCTCGAGGGGGAGTCGGTGGGGCCGACCAGCAGCCTGGGGCAACAGAGTCGGCAGACAGCTCCACAGGGGCAGCCTGAACAGGGCAGGGGCGAGGATGAGAGGAAGGCAGAGTGGCCTCTGACAGGGCAGGAGCTGCCAGCTGCAGGCCAGGATGCTGGCTCACTTCCCAGGTTGTGAATGGACGGGCGTGGCCTGCTCACTCTCAGCCTGGGTGGAAATGCTGAGGATTGGTCTCTGGGGATCTTGGCATCTCTGACACTGAGTCCAAGGGCTGCTGTGCAGGCGCAACACAAGGGGTGTTCTGTTTTCATTCTGCTTACTGCTGTTTTCATTTCAAGGAAAAACTCATCTTGACTGCAGTATCTAACATTGTTTCTACCATTCTTCCTCCACATCATCACAAGTTGGGCTAACTGTATGAGGAAACTTTGCCTGGCATTTGTAAAACTCTCGTAGCTTTTTTGGCCCCAAATAAAGACCCATGAGTTAGTAGTGAATGGAAAAGAGGAAAGGAATTACTGGGCTCAGAAATACAGTTAATGGACTCTGTCCATGCAATGCTGTATAATCAAATAAACAAGTGAAAAATGCAGGGACTGGAGAGATATTACAGGAGGAGGGAACATGCCTTGCACACCGCCAACTCTAATTCCATTGCTAGCACCAGATACTGTTCCCCAAGCTCTGCCAGATGTGATCCCTGAGCACAGAGCCAGGAGTAAGCCCTGAGCACATTTTGGTATAGCCCACCTTTGTCTCTCAAGAAAAGGTGGAAAATGCAGCAAATCCTCCCAATACTTCCAAGAATCTAAATGGATACTTACTGGCTCCTAGCTATATTAGTGACTAGAGTTAGCACCCATTTAGAAATCAATTCAGCCACAGGTATTTCAAAGCTAACTTGGAAATTAGTTCACTATGATAAACCAAGAGCTTTTTGTCATACCCCCCCTCCAATGAATGAACATCATCTTCCTACAGATTAGGAAACTCTGCTTTGTGGGCATCGTCTTGTGAGTGAAGGGTATGGCTTTCTGCAAATGAGGAAGATGGGAGAAACAGTTTGGGAAGCAGGTCGTGTGCTCAAGTCTCTAAACTGGACCTTCTTTGCAGTATTAGACTACTAAACTCAGAGGTTCTGATGGCCTCTGCAGTGACTAAATACTTAACGAAACGTGAACATTTTAAAGTAAGAGGCGAGGGAACTTGCCATGATGGGACTTTCTGTTGAACTTGGACCAAAAACAAAAAAGGAAAGAAAGGAAGGAAGAATAAAGGAAAGAAAGAAAGAATCAAGGAAGAAACGAAACAGTCCAAACTGGCTAACCCTACTCTCTAGGAAAAAAAAAAAAACTGGAATTTTAGACCGGGGAGGCACATCTATTATTAATTACAATGCTGCCTTGTAAGAATCCCACACAGGTGACCCCCTGCCCAGCAGAGTCTGAGAAGTGTGTATGAAAAAGTCATTCACTCTGTTTGACCATGCTGTGCCGGGAACCGCCTGCCCCAACATTCCCCATCAATCACTTCCTACTGCTGACACCACCTCCATTAGCATGAAACTGCTTTGCTTTGTGATGACCTTTTAAATATTCAAAAACTCCTAGTCAGGACTTTTGAAATCTCTTGTTTTCCAAGTTGATAAAAAAAAAAAAGCACCTTAATTCAATCCCCACCCTCCACCCCACCCCTTTCAGCCAGGGAACTGAGGGATTCCCTAGCATGTCTGCCTCTCACAGGGATGCAAAGCAGTTCCACGCCAGAAAGCAAGGGGCACATAAGCCTCTGAGGAGATGCCGGTCCTGCGTCTGGAGGCTCCACATCGGGAAGCTGCAGAGCGTATTCCACGGGACAGGCCAGAGTTGGCACACAGCAGAGAGCCAGGGAGAAGCCAGACGACAGCAGCGAGACGTACCATGGCGGAAGCCAAGTCAGAACCTGAGAGATCTAGTTAAAAACGGAGCTGGAAGGCAGCATTTCCCAGATGAGCTTTCTCAGCTGGCATGAAAATAGGGAAATGGGAGAAACCTGTTTCCTGGGGTGGAAGCTGACACTTTTGAACAAGAGGGCTCAAGGCAAGCAAGAACATTAAAAGGAAGAAGGAAAGGCACGGGCTTCATCGCCTACAAGCGTGGCATGCTGGGGACTGGGCACAGAGCTGGAAGGGAGAGCATCACTGTCATCAAGAGCTTCTCTGCCCAAGGAAGGCAGATGCTCACTGTATCTCCTCGACAAGCAAGAACGCTGATCGAGAGAATCATCAATGAGTAGGACAGGAAGCAGAATGCTCCTATTCTGGTTAGTCGATCATAGGGAGCCAAGTTTTAGCTACGTATTCATGGAGTTAAGTGTGAGGAAGATGTAGACTTTTTCTTACAGCAGCTTAATTTTAGTGGAACAGCAAGATTCATGTTTGATGCCTGAACATAACCGCAGGTACTGTCAAAGAAATACAATGAGGAGAGTAAACGAGTTCCACCAAACATGTAACAGAAAGACCAACCTACCAACTTGTCTTAAGTCTTCAAGTAATTTCTCCATAGAACTAAAATTTCAATTTCCTTCTAAATCAAGTTTTATAACATGATTTAATTTGAAAAGCTCTTCTGACAACCAACATTTCTGCCAATCCTATATGGAATACCTAGGCAAAGCAGTTCCCATTCCTGTACCCAATTACTGAAATGCTAGCCGTGTGGAGCACTGTGTGCCGAGCTGACCCCCAGCCATGTGGAGCACTGTGTGCCGAGCTGATCCCCCCAGCTATATGGAGCACTATTCCGAGCTGACCCCCAGTTGTGTGGATCACTGTGTGCCGAGCTGACCTGCAGCCATGTGGATCACTGTGTTCCGAGCTGACCCCCAGCTATTTGGAACACTGTGTGCCGAGCTGACCCTTCCCCAGCTGTGTGGAGCACTGTTTTTTGAGCTGACCCCCAGCTGTTTGGATCACTGTGTGCCGAGCTGACCCCTCAGCCATGTGGATCACTGTGTGCTGAGCTGACCCCCCCAGCCATGTGGAGTGCTGCGTGCTGAGCTCCCCCAACACATCCTTCTCAGGGCAAACAGGTCCTGACCACATACAGTCAGCAGAGAAGTGGTGAGGAGAAGCACTAAGCCCTCACGGCAATGATCACGTAATTCCAAACTCCTTTGGACCCAGTGCCGTTTAGAGCAAATGTGAGCTACAGGCAAAGAGGGAACCAACTAAAACAGACTTTGGTCCAAGGCACGTTCCCCGTAGTCTCTATATGCCAGGAAACAGATCGTGCCCGTGAGTGCCGCCAATGATCTCAAGGGTTTGGTTCATACTTTCATTTTCTTTAACACTGGGCAATACTCAGGACTTGATCCTGGTTCTGCACTCAGGAACCAGTCCTGGGGGGCTCTGGTGACCATATGGGGTTTCTGGGTCAGCCTTTCCCTCTGCAGTATTGCCCCAGCCCCAATCCTAAGATATCTTGAAATTCTTTTCTTTGGTTTTGGGGCCATCCCCAGGGGCACTCGGGGAGCACAGAATTGGGAGCTCACAGCAGACCTCTGAGCTCTGTCCCTGGTCCAAACACTTCCTTCCTTTCAGTGGTGCCAGGAACCAAATCCATGTTCTCACACATGCAAGGCAAGTGTTCCACCACTGAGCCACACTCCCATTCTTTGAACAGTACTATCAAAATAAAATTACTTTTACTTAGGGATAAGCAGGCCACACTAGATGGCAAAAGGAGTTTGCAATTAAATTAATAAATAATTCAGATTTTTGTTTTTGGTTTTGGACCGAGCTGGTTATTATGCTCAGGACTTACTTACTCCTTCCTATATTATGCCAAGGATTGGACCCAGAGACATCTACGTGCAAGACAAATGCTTTGACCTCTGTTTCATTTCTCAGGCCATAATTTTTTTTTCTTATAGTTGAGAAGTTCCTAAAAAAGGGATGCCAATATATCCACGGCATATTTTTTAAGGAACTCCACGCCAGGCTGTGGGGCAAGTGAGAGCCCTTTCTATCCCAAGGGACCCAGCCCCGGCAGCCAACCTCCACTGCCAACCACCCCCACACTCCAGGCCACTTTCTGGACTGCACTTCCTACTCATTTTCCACAATTACTACACCATACCTGATGGGGTTCAGACAGTAGGCAACAAATCATAAAAAGAAATATATAAATATATGCCTCTTGGAGAGCCTGGCAAGTTACCAAAATTATCCCGCCCACATGGGCAAAACCTGGCAAGCTCCCCGTGGCGTATTCGATATGCCAAATACAGTAATGACAACAGATCTCATTCCCTGACCCTTTTAAAAGAGCCTCCAACCGTTGTTAAAGACAAGTAAGGAGAGGCTGCTAAAATCTCAGGGCTGGGAGGAATACAGATGTTACTGGCGCCCGCTCCAGTAATTTGATGATAAACAGGATGACAGTGATACAGTGATATTTTTTAAACCTGTTTTATCAATTTACCATTGGTTTACACTACTATAAAATTTCAGCGGGGAAACTTCCAGCTGATGTTTTTGAGAACACAGCCCAAAGTCAGGGCTCCTCCCTCACCAAGCAGAGCCCATTGGGGGCAGCAGGGGGGCCGGCCAGCAGCAGGGTGGGGGGTGAGGGCCAGAGCAGCACAGGCTTGGGAAGCTGTCAGACTTGGGTTTGAGTCACACCTCACCTAAATGATGCAAACTGGAGAGAGCCATTCATCTTTTCCAAGCCTCAATTTTCCTCTAATTACTATTAGTCACAGTAGAAGAGGAGTATTAAGGATTACTGAGGACATACTATGTGGTTGGCAGGAAGAAATACTGTGTATGATTTAAATAGTCCATGAGTTATTATCAGGAAAAGTCAAAACTGAGAGGAAAAGCCTCTGCAAGGAGAAATGGAAGACCAAGGACTAAGCAGCAGAGTCACGTCACGTCACGTGCAGTGCAGACCATGGGCCTGCGCGGCATCCATGTCACGTGCAGACCACAGGCCTACCCAGTGTCCACATCATGTTCAGTGCAGACCACAGGCTTGCCCGGCATCCACATCATATGCAGACCACGGGGACTGCCCGGCATCCACGTCACATGCAGTGATGACCACAGGCCTACTAGGTGTCCACGTCATGTGCAGTGCAGACCATGGGCCTGCCTGGTGTCCACGTCAGGTGAAGACCATAGGGAAAGCCGGCGTCCATGTCACATACAGACCACAGGTACTGCCCGGTATCCACATCACATGCAGACCACAGGAACTGCCTGACATCCATGTCACATGCAGACCACAGGGCCTGCCCAGTGTCCATGTGCAGTGCAGACCACAGGCCTGCTCAGTGTCCACGTCACGTGCAGACCACGGGCCTGCCCAGCATTCACGTCATGTGCAGTGTAGACCATGGGTCTGCCTGGCATCCACGTCACGTGCAAACAACAGGCCTGTCCGGCATCTACATCATGTGCAGACCACAGGGACTGCCCAGCTGAGAGGAAGAGCTTCTGCAAGGAGAAACAGCAGACCAAGGACTAAACAGCAGAGGCCGGTGTCCACGTCACATGCAGTGCTGACCACAGTCCTGCCCAGCATCCACGTCCTGTGCAGTGCAGACCACAGGCCTGCCCAGTGTCCACGTCACATGCAGACCACGGGCCTGCCCAGCGTTCATGTGCAGACCATGGGGCTTGCCAAGCAGACAAGCCAATCTGAGCAAGTTGCACACTTTGAATAAGACAGAGAGCTCTGACTGGTACTGAGAGGCAGACCATCAAATATTATATGGGGTTCAGCAGGCTTGTGCAATTTTCTTTGGGCCACACCCTGCTGTGCCTGGGGCTTAGTCCTGGGTCTGGGCTCAGTTACTCTGCCAGACCCTGGGGAGTCATAAACAGTGCTGGGATGGCCACCTGCAAGGCAAGTTCCTTAGTCCCTCTCATGAGGACTGGAGGATGCTCCCAGTGGGAGTCAAGCCATCAGAGGGAGGAGGCACGCTCCCAGGACCCCGGGACGCAGTAAGAGGAAGCGTGTAAGGAAGAGGACAGCAGGAAGCGTGAGAGCGATGGAGTGCACGTTAGCAGACACCACGAGCAGAGGGGAATAGCAACCTCAGGAAACCTTTTTGTCTTTCTGAAGAAGAATTAGATTGAGGGTAGCATGGGGGAGGTTGAAAGTGTTTGAAACAGAGAATCTGTAAGGTGCACAGGCTGCCTGAAGTGGGAGTCTGAGAGCATGTGGAGGGCCATAAAGCGACCTCAGGGCCCTTGAGAGGCTTTCCCAGGTCTTCTCTCAGAGCAGCATTCTCAGGCTGGGGAGGGAGCCCAACGAAAGGCAGGGAGTGGCTCCAGGCCTGAGGATGGTCCGCACATGAGCACCAGGTCAGAGACAGGCAGACCCAGAAGGAGAGCCAGCACTGGGGTCCCGGTGTGCTTGGACACCCTATGCTTTCCTGTCCCTCACCTGAGCCTCAGAGAGTAGAACACGAGCTGGGGGAGCGAGGGCCGGGAGAAGAGCAGGGTTCCAAGGAAGAGCATGTTCTGAAAGTTAGCCTGTCCACAAACACCGGCACCCCTGCCCCAGCTTTGGGACTGCAAGCTCACCTCATGAGGCTTCACCACAGACCTTTCCTGTAAAACCAGGCTTTGTTTCCAGACGGAGGCCTCATGCTCCACCATGCCATCTGCACATGGGAAACTACCAACACTGCTGACAGACAAGAAAGCTAAGGGGAGAATTTCTGTCGGGAAAGACTCCTTCAACTGAGGTTCAGTTCCTTACTGACCTCCTAGCTACTTTATTAGTTACATGACCACAGAACACACCTCAAATCCCAACTGTCACACATTCTTTCCACTAATAATAATGTTCATGCCTCACAGTATTTGATTGCTAGCACAGTGACAGAGCTAGTTCTAAGTCTACCCCTGCTACAGTCTGTCTACCGCAATCTGCAAAAGTACCTAGTTGATAAGGAGGACACGGAAACATGCACCCAGAGTCCATGCCACACAGATGTAAGAAGGACACCACCAGCCAGGCCCAGCAGGGTCTGCAGGGTGCAGTTGGATTTTGGGACAAAGAGGCTTACAGAAGAGAGGTGTCCTGCCCTGTCTTTCTGCCCAGTGGAATGATGGAGCAGGGTCCCTACAGGTTGTTTTGGCCAGAGGCCCTGCCTGACATTCTGTATGTTCTCAGGATTCCATCAGTGCATATGGGTGCTAGGCCAAGGCATAATTTAAAAACCATATACTGGATTTTCAATAATGAGAAAACAGAGAACAGACTAAGAGTACAAAAAGTGCCTAAGATAAAAATGCAAATCACCATTGGGTATGGTACTGCCAGCAGGTCAATCCGTACCTGTGAAGGCAGCCTAATGGTGCCTTCAGACTTCTATATACTCCCAAAATTGCTGCTGTGCCTTTGGCCAAACCCCAACAACTTGGGGCCAAGTTTACCAAGAAATTAAACAGCCAAAAGTTAGGTAAGTGGAAGACATACCCACAAACCACCTCTGGCTCAGCTTTATAATTGGAGGCAAGGCCTCTCTGGTTCCTGATCAAACTGCTTAACGGCCATGATTCCAGAGACTCAGAAACAAATCTCATAACCCAGCGGCTTTTGGAAGAAATGTGTCTGGGTTCTCGCAGTAGGTTACCAGTGCCGGGCCACCCTAGGGGGGAAAGGGTGCTGTCCCTTTACCTGCTCCCCCTTAGTGGCTCGGTGGCCGCCATCCTCCAGAGGCCATTGGACAGTCAGGTTTGGGCCCACAGTGATGAGACATGTGGAACCTCACAGGATGGGGGTGGAGCCGGCCCTTTCCTCCCTACCCCAACAAGACCCCGAGCCACCACCCACAAACGGCCTCTCTGGCTCCTGATCAAGCTGCTTAATGGCCATAATCCCAGACACTCAGGAGCAAATCTCAGAACCCAGCAGGTTTTGACAGAAATCCCTCCAGATTTAATTGTTAAAATTTCGGAATTCCAAAATTGCGTGGCCACTATTGTGGCCGCATGATATCATATGTTATTCACAACCAGCAATAGAAAACAAATTGTCTATGGTTGCCTTTTCAGCAGATATGAGTGTTGGGGTAAGATTCCAAATAATAATAGTGGGTCTGGTGTCAAAATATTGAATGTAATCAAAGTAGAGATAGAGTAATGTGGAAATCATCTGCCCCACAGGTAGGAGGAGGGTGTGGGATGGGGGGGTATACTGGGGTTTTTGGTGGTGGAAAATGGGCACTGGTGAAGGGATGGATGTTTCACCATTGTGTGACCAAGACTTAAACCCGAAAGCTTTGTACTGTTCTCACGGTGATTCTATAAATACTGTCACTGTCCTCCAGTTGTTCATCGATTTGCTCAAGCGGGCCCCATAACATCTCTATTGTGAGACTTGTTGTTACTGTGTTTGGCATATTGAATACGTCACGGGATTCAATAACTAAATTTATAAAAAGGAAAAAAAGGCAAATCACCTTTCTAGAAAAGGACCCAAATCATTTTCCGACAATGCTGCCAATCTCAAAGCACACTGCACCCTCCCCTCCCAATAGCATGTCATCTGACGCACTCTCTGACTGTTCCCCTGCCTGACCATCCAGGGGACAGGGCAGGTCACCGGCTCTCCAGGAGCCTGAACTGCTCTCAGCATATGTGACACAGAGCATCTCCACCCAGCCCCCACAGTGAGGTCGCCCAAAGCAGCTAGCCTGGAAAACAGGTGCAGAGGTTAGGGCCAAATACATGTTCAGTAACTTGGCAAGAGAAATAGAATTTATCCTTCAGGGTCCAGGAGGAAGTATAGCAATTAGGGTACTTGGGCCTGACTCCCAAGACCACCTGGTTACTGGAGCTTGGCTAGGTACAATCCCTGGATACCCTGCTCAGATGGGAGGTACAGTTGGTCGAAAGGGGAGGCTCTGGGCATGTTTGCTGTCATCTCCATGGTGCATTGCATGAGCAGGCCCCTCCTTGGCACACCCCCCCCCGTGGTTGCTCAGGGGCTGGGGGAGAAGTCAAGGGGCTGGTCCGGTCAGGCCTGCACCGGGAAGGCCCCCACAGTCCGAAGGCAGCCGCGCTGGTGCCCAGCAGCATGAGAAAGATCAATAAACGGAACCAAAAGGTCAGACTTGAACTACAGATCACTGTGCCCATCGCGGGGTTTCCAGTGGAGTGTCTGAGAAAGAGTGCACTGACGGCAATGTGCATGAGGGCACCCGGCACAGACGGCACTGCAAGGCACTGCACCACCCAAAGGGCTCTTTTAAACTCTTTCTAAAAGATCCATTAAATCATTATTATGTAAAAAAAAAAAAAAATAAAAAAATATCCTTCCCATTAAGTCACTTCAGCAAGACCTTCTTTGAGGATATGAAACTATTAGATCCCAAAGCAGTCACATATAAGACTATCTCTGATGCAAAGGAGAGCAGAGCCTCTGTGGACCCCTCGCCAGGCACCTGATCAAAAAAAAAAAAAGGTCACTATTCAAACAACCACATATAAGCTCATGGAGACTGATTTGGTATGATCAAAGTGGGTCCTGGGGCCTGGGGAAATAGGATTACACTACTTGCTCTGCTTGGTCCCTGGGTCATGGCTGGAGTGACCTCTGAACAGAGAGGGTGAGTTGTTTCTTGGAGCAACAGGGGCCATGACTCAGACTACCCTAAACAAGCCAACAACGAAGAGTGCATGACCATTTAAAAGCAGGAAATTGTCCAGTGCAATAATTTCCAGCTATTATTGTCACACTGGTCCCAACTGAGTGCTGAAAGTAGGTAAAGGGATAAACATGATAACCTTTCAGTATCTGTCTGTATTGCAAACCACAGTGCCGAAAAGAACAGAGAGAGAGGGAGGGAAGGGGGAAGAAAAGAGCCTGCCATAGAGGCGGGCTGGGGGTGGGAGGGAACCTGGGGACACTGGTGCTGGGAAATGAACACTGGTGGAGGGACGGGTGTGGGAACACTGACTGAAACCCAATCATTTACAACCTTGTAAGGGTCTATCTCACAGTGATTCAATAAAATAAATAAAAATAAAAAATGAAAAAAATAAAAACAGATGAACGAGAGGGTAGGGGCAAAGGCAACAACTTGTCAGTTCCACTTACTCTAGGAAATTCTGAGCACTGGAAACTGGACAAATCAATTAAATAAATGAAACATCTTCATTAATATCCAAAGAAGCAGAACCAAGTTGTAGTTTGCAGGAACTAAAGTAAGTAAAGTAAAGGCCCTCCCGTTGATCGTCGATTTGCTCGAGCGGGCCCAGTAACGTCTCATTGGAGACTTTGTTGTTACTGTGTCTGGCATATCCAATACGTCACGGGGAGCTTGCCAGGCTCTGCCGTGGGGGCGAGATACTCTCGGTAGCTTGCTGGGCTCTCCGAGAGGGGCGGAGGAATCGAACTCGGGTCGGCCATGTTGGCCGCTTGTAAGGCGAACGCCCTACCCGCTGTGCTATCGCTGCAGGAACTAAACTTTCTTTAAACACTGAAGTTTCTCTACCCCTTTCCTAATATTTGGGCTGAGGAAATAGCACAACGGATAGGGTGTTTGCCTTGCATGCGGCCAACCCGGGTTTGATTCCTTCATCCCTCTCGGAGAGCCCAGCAAGCTACCAAGAGTATCCTGCCCACACGGCAGAGCCTGGCAAACTCCCCGTGGCGTATTTGATATGCCAAAAACAGTAACAGCAAGTCTCACAATGGAGATATTACTGGTGCCTGCTCGAGCAAATTGATGCACAACGGGAGGACAGTGCTACAGTGCTTCCTAATATTCAGGAACTTATTAGCTATTTATAAACTTGACCTTGCTTTGTTATTATCCAGTGAGAAAATGCCAGTGATCAGAGGGGACAGGCATCCACACAGGTCACCCAGCTTGGACAAAGCTTCTCAACCAAGTTTGGTTTTCTGGGGCTTAAGTGAGAGGACAGTGCTTGCCTTGCACACAGTCGACCCGGGTTTAAGCCCCAGCACCCCATATGGGTCCCTTCCCCAAACATCACCAGGAGTAATTCCTGAGTGCAGAGCTAGGAGTGACTCCTGAGCATCGCTGGGTGTTGCCCAAAACAAAACAAACAGAAACAAATTAGGTTGTCTGTTTGTGATGTGGGTCATCATAGCACATATTTTATCAACGTTAACACAAAGCACAGTTTAGCTTAGTGACAGGCCCTCATTTAATTGTTCAGTCCATAATAGTCGATAAGGGCCACTTTGACTTCTGTTTGAGCAATTCTCTTCCATCTAGGACCTTGTCACAAGTCCCCATCACTGAGGTCAATATGGGTCATCTGCAGAAGGTGTCACGTGTGAACTGAAAAACTTCTTCCTCCTAGGAGAACGGAAAGTCTTTCAACACGTTCTCTCTCTCTCTCTTTCTCTCTCTCTCTCGGGCTTGGCATGCGATTGTAGGTAACTGTTTTGCTATTTTATTGGGAGTCTGAGGTCTTTAACTGTGCACTGATTTTGTTGTTATTGGCATTTAAAAATCACTATGTCAAGGAAAACAGGTCGCTTGTCTTTACACGATGGATGTAGGGAGGAGAAGAGAGGAGGTGCTGGTAGCTAGGAAGATGATGGCCATGCCAGGCACAGGCCCCAGAAACTCCTTTTAAAGCAGTGTACTCATGCTCCACCTACGAGTGTCCCTATATGGCCAGAGTCCTTTATTTATATGATGGCTGACAGGCAGTTTTATACATTGCAGTACTGAGAACCAAATCCCTTTTAGTAACAGTTTTGAGAAGACAAGCCACTGCAACAGCAATGGCTGCAACAATGTTTTAAGAAAATGAGGATTCCCAGGTGGGATGGGGAGTCAGGGAGAGGAGGCACAGAAAATCCCAGCCTCGAGAAGATCAGGACACCTTAGAGGAAATGGCTTGGACTTGTCCAACACTTCATTTAGCCAAAGGGAATAAATGAAGTTGCATCCCAGGTGCTGTGAGGCTGTCAGAAGTCACACACACTTATCTCCAGGAGACTTTGGATGAGCATGAGCCAGTGAGACTGCTCCACATTGAAGGGCCACTTTATTCATTTATTTTGGCTTTGGGGGCCACACCCAACAATGCTCAGGGGTTTACTCCTGGCTCTGTACTCAGGAATTACTCCTAGTGGTGCTCGGGGGACCCTATGGGATCAAACCCAGGTATCAAACCCAGGTCAGCCGCGTGCAAGAAAAATGCCTTCCCCGCTATACTATCGTTCCAGCACTGAAGTGCCACTTTAAAACAAAACTGAATTGGTTCTGTGGTTAGGATTTCCTGGAGGAACTCACTAGTCATGTCCAGGGGGGTGCCGCTCATCTTTAAATGCCCCTTCTCTGGGCAGTCTTACTCTCAAATTCCCCAAGCACAGGGCTATGTGAAGAACTTCCAGGAAGGCCTGCCAACTAGATGGAAGGTTGAGTGTGTCTTTACTATGGCAGTTTTTAAGAAAGGAACTCAAATGCAAACTCATTCCCTCGACAGCTCAATAGCCGTCATAGAATACACTCACAGTTTCCTTCCTCTGAGCAGCTCTGTGTTTAGCATCTTCACGTGTGAATGAGCTCACAAGAATTTCCACTGCTCTCAGCTTTGAGTCGTGTGTGGAACCTGAGCACTAAAGAGCTTTGGCACCATGGCATCCACCCCACTATGGCTAGAGGATGAACAGACCTCTCCTGATTTCCAGGTGATAAACCTAATCTTAGAGAAGACACAATAAAAGGTTCCAGACTGGGAAGTGGCAGAGATTTAAGCATGGGCCTCTACTGCCACTGAACTTGACTGTCTTGCCATAGCTGGATGCGTCCGGAGCCTGGACAATTTCTGAGTTGGGAACCAGATGCCCCAAGTGGGCTGCAGTCACAGTGGGGCGTGACCTTTGGCTCCAGGTCAGCATGGATCCAAACCCCAAGGATGGCTACCTTGAAAGAAGGAACTACAAAAATGTACTCAGTAAGTATACCAAAAACTCTGGACAGGGAGAAGTGTCAAAGCATCAGTGACCCTGTCCATCTTCTTGCACAGAAACTCAACACAGAAATGCAACTTTTGGGTGGTGGGGAGGGGAGTTGGAGTCACACCTGGTAGTGCTCAGAGCCGGCTCCTGGCTCTGCACTCAGGGTTACTGCTGACGATGCTCTTGGGGACCAAACCAGGATCTGCTGCATGCAAGGTCAATGTCTTCCCCGCCCTTCTACCTGTCCACCTGGAAATGAATATTTCAAACCCCCAACACAGGCTGATTAGCCTCTCTGGTGATCCACTACAATGGGAATGTGGACTGCTAATCAGAAGCAGGAGGAGGTTACCAGACTGAAAGTCATATTCACCCTCTTCCAAAATTCAGTCCAGGCTTCTGGGAGGCCGAGGGGGAATGGAGCAATAGGAGCACCTGGCTGGGTTTGGCGGAATTCGGTTCTCTTCGTCACAGAGAGACACGGAGAATAAGTAGGGTGAACACAGAACTGACACGTCTTCAGATATCAAAACATGGAATTATTCTGCTCAAAATGTCAGGGGAAGGGTGGAGTTTGGCACGAGCCTCTCCCACAGTCAGCAGAAATCTTCCAGATCTTTCCAGAAAGGCCTGTGCTGGACCAGGTTGTGCAGGGCCATGGGGGCCTGATTTTGATTTGTGAATAATTTGACTAGGAGCACGTAAAATCACAACAACATTAAGTGCAATAACTTTCCACCCCCTTTTTGGCTTCCACTATGAAATCTGTTGAAATAAAAGCTGACAGCCCCACACTCTGGGATGTGTTCCAGGCGAGCTGAATCATGCAGCACTCACAGACAGACACACACCGGCCGGAACCCTTGCACAGACGGACAGAGGGAGGGCATCAGTTCTATCCCCACTTCACAGCCCAGGGGAGTGGGTCTGAAGCCGACGGCCGCTTATAAACATAATCTTAAATTTAATTTGGGAAATGCTAATTGTGGTGCAGGTGGGAAAATACCAGTCACATTTTGACTTTAGCAGCCCTGCTGCCCTGATTAAAAAATATCAGCTTCCATCTGCAAGACATTTCTTAGGTAGAGTCCTTACAAATTGTTAGAGTACAATTTGTGCACAGTTAGTTCTTTGTTTAATCTAGAAATCTGCCTGAACTCTGATTGGGCTGATTTCCCTAAGGCCGAGAATGAAGGTTTATTTCCTTATGCCTTTTGGGAACAGCAATCTCTCTAATACGTTTCTGAATCATTCCAGACTGCACTGAAGCTGGACGGCAGAACAAAGGCCCAGTCCCACGGCAGAGAGGCGAGCTGAACTCCCAGCTGGGAAGGGTTAGGCGGAGATTTATAAGTACAAACAGTGAAGAAATTTGCAAGTAATTGCATGTATTTGCTTTCTGTTGTGGGATGCAGTAAACCAGTATTTATTAAAATACAGCACAAAGTACTATTTATTATCGCCTCCCCTTGATGTCTTAGAGAAAAGAATCAAGTGTTTGGCTTTTCTCGTTTCTTTAAATTAAGAGGCTAAAATAGTATTTCAAGAATATAAGAAAGAAGTTGGAATTTGACACATACCCTCAGTGACTAATGACCCTTACTTAACTCGGAGTCAAGCATTAACATGGTTTTAAATCTGTTGTCCTGCTTTAATCTCCTAAATCTTAACTTTAAAAAAAAAACAGTTTGCATGAATCTATCATCAGGGATGGCAATTCCCGTTCTTCCGTGGGGTCTCCGGCACTGTCTTGCATTCTGGACAGCACATGCTGGAAGGCAGCGCTAAGCAACACCCTATTCACGGCTCCTCTCTCTGAATGTCTGTCCCAACCATTACTCTGGGTTTGAATCTGGCAGCGAGAAGTGCCACACTGGGGCGCCCCTCCCCCACCCTGCCAACTGCTCTTCACTTTCCTCAATGTTGCGGGTCACCAATGAACCCAAAGCCTTCCCCAAGATGCGCGAATGTGGAGTCACTCAACCAACCTCACTGGGAAACTGGGAGAGCCTGCTGCTAGCTGCAGTCCTGCACAACAACAGGTTTCCAGAGGTGGCAGTCGCTGTTGGCCCTGGGGACATACATGGGGTGAGGACCACCAGGTTAGCCAACAGATGGGCCACGTGGAGACAGAGCTCAGCTCATTCCCCCAGGGCTGTGACATGATGGAGAAAAAATACCATCAAATGCAAGTCGGCTAATGAGAAGACCCATCATGTTCTCGTGTGTGTGTGTGTGTGTGTGTGTGTGTGTGTGTGTGTGTGTGTGTGTTTCACTTTTTTACTTTTTTTGTTTGGGTGTCACATGGCCATGCTCGGTGCTGACTCCTGACTCTGTGCTCAGGGCTAATTCCCAGCTCTGTGCTCAGGGCTCACTCCTAACTCTGGGCTCAGGACTCACTCCCAGCTCTGTGCTCAGGGCTCACTCCTGCTCTGTGCTCAGGGCTCACTCCCGACTCTATCCTCAGGACTTACTTCCGGCTCTGTGCTCAGGACTGACTCCTGACTCTGTGCTTGGGGCTGACTCCTGGCTCTGTGCTCAGGACTGACTTTGGGCTCTGTGCTTGGGGCTGACTTCTGGCTCTGTACTCAGAGCTTACTCCTGGCTCTCAGGGCTGACCCTTGGCTCTGTGCTCAGGGCTCAGTCCTGGCAGAAGTGATCACTCACACAGAAGTCAGTCCCTCACAAGGAGTCTCTGCACAGGGCCCTGGCATCAGTAAGGAGACTGACCCATTCCTCAGGCTGACTCCTGAGAGTTGGCTCCTGTTTGTTTGCTCCAGTGCAGAGCAGATAGATTTCCCTCAAGCCACTTAGTCATCCGTGCCCATATTTCTTTTTTAGAGGAGGCACAAAACATGTACAATTTAATAGATGTTTAGCTATTAAAATTGAGAAAACACAGACTTAAAACACAGACTTAATGACCTTTTATGTAACAAGTGACAACTCAGAAAAGATATCAAACTTTGTGATGACCAAAAAGTTTGATATCACTAGAACCTTGAACAGGTGGAAAATAATTGACTATAGAGCACTGCACCTACTACAAACAAGACTTTCTTTTACACTATACCCAAAAATGGATACATGGATAAATCTCAGTATTAAACTTACCATTTCATCGTGTTTGTTACAAAAGGTAATAAAATGTGAGCACATATCAAGGAAAACTGCCTGGCAAGCAAGTTCAACATAATAATTTTTTACAATTTTTTTAATTGAATCACAGTGAGATCCACAGTTACAAAGCTGTTCCTGATTAGGTTTCAGACACACAATTCCAACACCTATCTCTTCACTAGTGCACATTCCCCACCACTGAGGGAGTTCCCAGTCTCACTCCCATGCTCACCCCACCTCTATGGTAGACACACACTCTCTCTCTTTCTCTTTCTCCCACACACACATACTCTCTCACTCTCTCTCACACACACACTCAGAAGCACACTCTCTCTCACACACACACATACTCTCTCTCACTCTCTCACACACTCTCTCACACACATCTCTCTCACTCTCTCCTCACACATACTCTATCTCACATACTCTCTCCCCACACACTCTCACACACTCTCCCACACACACTCTTTCTCTCTCACACACACACTCTCTCTCACTCTCTTTCTCTCTGTCTGTCTGTCTGTCTCTCTCTCCATTATGGTTTGCATACAGATACTGAAAGCTTACCTATATACATATCCCTTTACCTACTCTCAAGACTCAGTATTTATCCAGAGTGATCATTTCCAACTATTCCTGTCATACTGGTCTCTTCTCCAGCTGAACTCTCCTCTGCCCCCTCCCCTCTTCCCCATATATACACACACTTGTGGCAGCTGCCAACCACACCAGTGCTGGTGCAGATGCAGGGAGACAGGGACTCTCATGAATTGCTTCCATTTATTCTAAACGCATTACCTGAAGAGTGTCGGCCAGCTCTTCAGTCAATTCTTCCCAACTTGGGTGAGGTTCACTGGTCAGACCAAGGCAATTTTCCTCAGCAATATGCCTCAATATGATACTAAAGCTCAATCAACATTTCTATAGCCAAAATCTGGTTATGCTGGCCTTAAGAACTTTCTTTTTAAAAACGATTTTAAGAAATCTTGACCAAAAAAATTATAACAGAAAAACAATTAATAAATTTCATTTATGAAATATATTCTAGAAAATTATTATAATTGTTTTGTTTTGGGGGTCTGTGCTCAGGGCTCACTGCTGCCAAGCTTGGGGGACCATATTGAGGTTCCGGGGATCAAACCCACACTTCAGCCACATGCAGGGCAAGCACCTTACCTACTGTGTTATCTTTCCAACCTCCACAATGCTGTCATATTATTAAGTTCTGTGTTTTTCAGACAGCAAACTATACAAGAATTAAAATGCATGTAGAATTGTACATTTATACTCTATAAACAGAAACTTGAAAATATAAAAGCATAACTGTGCAAATTATCCTTAGTGATTTTCATAATCAATTTAGGATAATACTCGGGAAGTTATAAATCAAAATCCTCTGTATCATCAAATAATGGGTATAGAGAAAGTCAACTGACCTCATCATAAGTATTCAAATTTATATTCAGATGGGGATACATATGTAACAATTAGCTAAGCACTTAAGGGATCTTTTACAGACAGAAAATCTAAGTGTTTCCTTGGATAGTATGAAGAGACCGAGACTCTGCCAGCTCTTTACAGCCAGGCTTTCACGCTCCATTGCATAAACTCAAGGCAAGTGAGACAGCTCCAGTGTCCCCACCCCCAGCAGCTCACTGGCTGCCCCTCCACCGTCCCAGTGACTCCAGTACTGCAGGACTGGTAGGAGCTACCCCACATCCCTGCCATATAGATCGATGTCCCAGCACCACTGGGAATGGAGCAAAGGGGAGGGGAGGGGAGGCGAGGGCACCTCAGACTAGATTACCAGAAATTCTGATTGAGGAATTCTGGGTGATGCACAGGACCCCACACGGCTGCCTCTATACAAAAGCAAGCTCTGCTCTGATGCCAGGATTCAAAGGTCACCAGGTCAAGGAACTGAAGCCCACCAAGCCATCATTTTCTGTGGATGGTCAGCTCCACAACTCAGCCTGCCAAAAAACAACAAAAGTGACAACCCAACTCTTCCTGCATTAAATTTACCTATGCGAAGGGTCATGGAGGGTCAGGGGGACAAAGTCAGTCACTTAGAGGGGCCAGGAGTTTCTGGGGGGATGATTTTTCCTTTGGGCAGCTGGGTAGTTTCCGTGAATGTCAGTGGAGTGTCAGGAAATGACAGCATTTGCTTCTGTCAAAGGCGCCCACTGCCTCAGGCTCCTACATGAGGTGCTCACTGTGCTGCTTTGTCCCCCTGCTAAAGTGGGTGCTAGGGTTTCATTTCCCCCCCCCCCCCCCCCCCCGGAGAGTCTGGAAAGAGTAAGACCTGCACAAAGTTAGCCCGTGGACACAAACTGGGAGGCAGCAACCAACAATCTTCCTTCAAGCCAGCCCCTTCCCTCTCTGAGAGGGCAGCGCCTGGGACATTAGTCTCCAATGACCAGACTGTGGGGGAGATGCTCCCACGAGCCACAGCAACTCCCAGAACTGTCCCTGGTCCCAGTGTGGCCGCATGGGGCCAAAAACCCAACTTAACTCCTATTTTCACACGCATTTTGAGACATCTGCCTGGAGCCCGGGGTGACAGCACGTGGGCACCTAGAATATGCTTTTTTCAACCCAAAGTTCTAAGTGGCAGGACAAAGTTTATTTCTGAAATTCAGGCAATGTTTAGTTTACCTGTTGCTATTGTGAGTTAAACAGGTCCGAAATAAATTCTGCAGATTTGTTTTTTCCTAACTAATGGTATTATTGAAAATAGCACGAGTAGAAATTGTTTGGCTGTTCACTGAAAAGAATCGATTTGATTGAAAAAGTGCCCTAATGTGATTACTGAATACAAACGGAGGCTCATCTCGGTGCGTCTCTGAATTCTTCCTTTTGCGTATGCTTCTATGCACACACACCAAATGAATTCACCAACCATTCTAGAGTCAGGGGACAGAATTTCTTTCTAGAAAGGGCTAGAGTAGAGTGTAGAATACAGTTGACTAGAAAAGAAACTCATGTTAAAAACGCTGAAGAGCGGGACGGATGAGTGACAGGAGTTGGCAATCGCTTGCGGATGGTTCAGTAACTGCTAAGAATAGCTCAAGCTGAGTGCAACAAAAACTCAGCAAAGACAATAAAGGAAAGCAGGGTGGCTGAAGGTTTGCAGTTTAAATATCAGCAGTGTGTGTGTGTGTGTGTGTGTGTGTGTGTGTGTGTGTCTGACACACAAGGATAAGAAAGGAGCGACTGCCTCGCACTAGTGGAATCGCTATCCCTCGGTCTCTGGACAAAACCATCCCGTGTAAACCTTACAGAGGATTAATCCTCAAGGAGAGCTGTAATGAGACCCTAAAAGACTGAACAACAGCAGCCTATCAGAGGCGAAGGCAGTCGCCTGCTCCCCAAAGTCCTGTGAGCAGAGTCACATCAAAGCAAACAGGCAGCAGATAGCAGGCTTCTGCGGGGTCCCTTATCTCAGCTCTGGTGGATGCGGCCGCTCGGCAATTGTCTTGAACCGCCACCTGTCCCAGGAATCTTTGAAGGCGACGTTAAGCCCTGATGGATCTGACCCCCTTCCGCTGAGCTCCTTTTATGTCTTTCTTCATTTTCTGCCCTGCTACATTCTTCCCCTGCCAAGCACACGGCATGAAACAAAGGGAGTTCTCACTCCTACTCACTGTCCCCAGCCATTTAAAAGCAAAGAAAAACAATGTTAAGGATTATACTCTGCCCCTAATATGGAGCCTCTTATTTTTGAGTCTAATGGACCATGTTTGTGGGGAGGGACTGCAGCGGGCGTCGGAGGTACTGGGAACTGAGAAATCAAAGCTGCTGCATGTCTGTGATAACTTTGAACAGAGAGGGTATGGTGGGACTTGACGAATAATCTCAGTTTCTGACAGAGGGGATACAAATTTTGAAATATGAAGACATGCTTACCAAGTCCTGGACCAACGACTCATCCAAAACCAATGGTGATAAGCAAATATCCAAGAACCGGTTCAGCTTTAAACAGTTTTTTAAAAATGATCGCAGAGAACAGATGTTGAAAACACACATGTACAACTGAGCAAAGTTTAAGGCCAGAGCAAGCTATCCCTGGGGCCTATCTCAAAGGCCAGAAGCACCTGGCCTCCTCACGTCATCCTCAGAGGGAGAGGATGATTTTCTGAAATGCTATGCTGTTTAACGAAAAGAGAGAACACTGCTGGGAAACAAATTTATTCAGTGCAAATTTACTCCACAATCTACTTCCACTCTCACCCAGGTCTGTCTCCACACTGTCTGCTAATCGCGCCTCTGCAGCTAATCCTCACGTCCTCCTCGGTGATGATTGTAATACACTGCTGCATGTCACTGAAGAGTTCAGGGAGCATTGAAGTCTTTCTTGTAAAGAAATATGGCAGAAAATGGAAACTAAACAGAAATCCAACCAGAAACTGGAAGACCATGGAGAGAGCTGCGTGGGAGTGAGTTCAGGGCTGAGGAATCCTGTGGGCCACAGGAGGAGGCCTGGGTTTGATACAGGGCACTGCAAGG
Organism: Sorex fumeus; assembly: GCF_029834395.1. Lineage (NCBI taxonomy): Eukaryota > Metazoa > Chordata > Mammalia > Eulipotyphla > Soricidae > Sorex > Sorex fumeus. The sequence goes on along the minus strand of NW_026606077.1, from coordinate 16,327,724 downwards.
TCCCCTGGGAACTGTGCTAAGAGTAGTCCCTGAGTATCACTCGGTGTGGACCGAAACAAACCAAAATGGCCTCGAGAATGTTAAATTAAAAAAATATGCAAATGACAGACCCAGTAGAGTTAAAACAACTGACTTTCCTGGTGGCCAACATGGTAAAGTAAACAAAGTCAGCTCTATGGTATTTACAAAGTCATGAAACCTTCCCATCCCCTGGTAGAGAAGGTGTGTATCTACACAGTGTCTTAAAACTCCAGAAAAGGATCTCATCTGAATTTCTAACCTACAGTTCACAGTTCTGTACACCCTTCATGGGCTCTGAACTCTAAAGACCAATCACTGAGAAGATTCGGCCCCTACCATGTTGCTACCCCAGGGGTCCTAAGCCCCATCCCAGTGATAGTCCCCCAGTCCTCCAAAAAGCCGGATGCAGCTACAGCTGTTACTCCATTGCGCAGAGACAGACAGGCGCAGAGAAACTTAGAAGTGTGCCCCATTTCACTGCCAGGGTCAGGATCCGAAGCCAGGCCCCAGAGCAGACACTCTTACAATGAACAACATCATTTAAAGCAGAACCAATTTCTGCAAGATGCAAAGTAGCCTCTTTGCACTGTAACTCTCGTTATAATACAGCTTTTTCTCCTGAAGGCTAAAAAGAAGCACCTAGCATGGAGCTACTTCAACTTCTTCATCTCACAGTCTGTTTCTGTCTGGGGAAAGCAACATAGTGGCACTGCCAGAAGCACCTCGGGTTCACTAGACAGTTGAGTTCACCTCAGTTCTTGTTGTTGTATGTTCAGAAATCTTTTACTGTTACCAAAACTTACAGAACCCCATACGCGTAGACAACCACCGTTTAAGAAGTGAGGGCCTAAGAACAGTCTTTAGGAGGGTAAAGAAAGACAAGAATCTTTGAACCAGACAGAACTGGATGACTCCTGTAGCTGTCTCCTGCCCCCAGGAGCACAGGTACCCAGAATTTTCCCCAGAAAGCAATCTTCACAAACATATTCATAGACTTGATTAAACTTTCCTGGGAAGGTGAATTCAGTATGGATTTGGGGACCTTCAAATCTCACACCCAAATGCACTTGCCATGAATCTCACAGCTCTAACCTTTCTTGTCAGTCTGACAGGCTGCAGTGCCTCACGTCACATGGGTCCTCAAAATTCAGACCTCCTCATCCTGGCAGGGGGGAGGGTTCTACCTTATTTCCCAAAGGAAACCCCACCCAAACCTAGAGCTGCCATGCTCCCTATGGTTTAGCACAATGGGAAGCCAGTGTCCCTATATTTATAAAGAGATGAAAGGGCATAAAGGAATAACCAAAACAAACAAGACAAACCAACCCAGGAAGAAACTGAGAAAATAGCCCATGCTAAAAGGCAAAGCAAGATGCTTCGAGAGAGAAACCATGGGAGAAAATTTCTTCTAAATTAAATATCACAGACACTCTGAAAAATGCATTTAAGGATATTTCCCAGAACACAGTATCAAAAGCAAACAAATAGGGAAAAACACATAAATAATTGAGAAAGTCTAACATTCAACTAAACAGACTCTCAGAAAGAATGGGAAAACAGTGCAGGTAAAACAGACTTATTATAGAGTGTAATTGATTGATGACCATCCCCAGAGATCATCAATGCATCTTCACTATTGGAACAGTGCAACAAGAACAAATTAAAAACACATTAACCTCCAAACCTGGGAGCAGAGGGCAAGCATGGGAGTGATGGTACCTCACAGATGGCTGACACCAGTTCTGCCTCCAGCACTATTGCATGTGTTCCCCTTAGCTCTGCAAGAGGGACCTTTAATTAGAGCCAGGAAGACTGAGCACTGTTGGGCATGTCCCCCAAATCCAAAAACACAACAAAAATGAAATAAAAATAAACTGCAAATGCTTGCATCTAGGAGACGTGCTTTGAGACTCAAAGACAGAAAGATCTCAAAAGTTTCCAGAGGGAAAATATAACCCCTCCACAGTCACCAGACTTCTTGTCTGCAGCTCTGCATGTTGGCAGAGAAGATGCCTGTATTCAGAGGTCAGAAGGAAGAGGTTAAATTTTGGTTTTGTTTTTGCTTTTAGTTTGGGTTTTTGTTTTGCTTTGGCTTTTGGGCCACCACAGGAGGTGCTCAGGGCTCACTCCTGATTTCTGCTCAAGGATCACTCCTGGGAGTGCCTCATGGAACCATCTACAGAGCTGCAGATAGAATCCGGGTCTACCACATGCAAGGCAAGTATCCTACCCACTGTACTATCTCTCTGGCCCCCAAAAGGAAAATATCTAAGTCAGAATTCTAGTTAAATTATCAAACAAGAACAAGGTGACATATGCAAAAACTTGGGAATTGTAGCTCTGTTACTAAGAAGTTACTTGACAGTATACATTGAAATAAACGAACAAAATAAGAACAACACAACTGGGGCCAGAGAGACAGTCCAGCCAGCAGGGCTCTTGCTGGAGCAGAGCCTGCCAGAGTGCAATCCTCAGCCTGACTAAGGCCCCTAAAGTCTGCCAGAAGTGATCCTGAGCAGGATCGGGTATTTCTCCCCCCTTCCCCGGCACAGCAAACAAACACACAAACACCCCTGACACAAGTACAATATACACAAGTACAAAACCAAAAATACAGTGTCCCAGCCCACACAAATGCCAGTACCCAGACCCTTTGCCCAGATTGCTGGGACACTGAAGTGCCCAGGAAAAAGGGGCACATGCTGGGACATGAGCAGGTAGGCCTGTGACACTGGTGGGGACAGGACATCAGGGCACAAAGGCAAATAGCAAAGGAAAAGCAAAGGCAACCTAAAAAGCCAAGGCAGGAGGAACGTAAGCAACCAAGAGAGTTAAAAACGGGTAAAATGCTTTACTTAAAAAGAGGGGGCACAGCCAGCCCTGCCAGGGATGCCAGGACAGGCACTCCACAGCCTGGGCTCTGCACGGTTGGGGGACACTGGGCATGCCCTCAAGGTCTTGGGGATTGCAGATCTGGGGATCAGCTTCAGGGCTTCACACATGCCACACAGGAGCACTGTGTCTCTGAATCAGATCCCTGGAACCAGAGTCTGAGACCATTGTTGTTATTTGTTCTGTTTGGTTTTGGTTTGAAAGCCACACCCAGGGGTGTTCAGGGACCACATAGGCTGCTGGGGATGGAACCCAGGTCAGCCACATGTGAGGCAATACCTGCGGTATTAGCTCTCCCAAACCTCTGCTTCTTAATGCTAGTCTAATCTGACACACGCACTCAGATAATTTAAGGACCACAACATGGCCTTTACAGAGAATTAAATGTGATCCTAATATTGTTCTGGTTCAACATAGGAAGATATCCACAGCCATATGAAGTATATCAATGCTATATCATCATCCTGTAGGACTGAATTCTTCTCAGTAGAGGGGCTAATCACAGCACTAATATCAAGCTCTGCTTAACAGTTTCTAATTGGGATCTTAACAGTCAAAGCAGAAAAGAAGAAAAAAATCCCTGCTTAGAGTCCAGCTCACAGAATGGCTCATTATGAGAGAGGCACTTCAGAAAAGCTGAAGATTAACAGCAAGGAGACTCGCCTCAGAGGACCTTGGCTGCACTGCTGCCAGAGAGAGATCATCCAATAGGAGAACAGTTCACAAAGGTGCCCCAGAGCCCTTGCCTCATGGGACCAGAGGAAATGCTGGCCACTCTCTGATCTGCACCATGGGCCATCTCAGAGTTCCAGACTGGGAGCTGAGATCAGACCCAGCAGCAGGAAGCACTGTGCTCTGCAAGGACTCATGCTTAGCAGAGATAGCTGCTCAATTCACATCCATCCCAGAATGCTGCAGACCCTAGTCAGAGCTCCTTTCCATGGTCAGTTGGTTTTGGGGAACAGACTCAGTCATGCTCAGGGTTTACTCTTGGCTCCGTGCTCAGGGTTTGAAAGACTGTCTGGGTTACCAGGTTCAACCTGGGGCCAAGGCGAGTGCCCTACCCACTGTGCTATGTCTCTGGTCAGCGCCCCTGAAGAGAAGAGAGGCTTGCTCAGGCAGCCTCTGCTGGGGAAACAGATCCGAGACACACCCACCAAAGCCCAGAGAACCTGTGGTTTAGAAGCCCGCGAGTCATTAGGGCAGCATAGGGTGTCCCGGGGAAGTGAGGGTGCTCAGGCAGGATCCACGGGAGATACATACAGCAGCATGGCCAACACCCATGGCCAGGGCCTTGCAGGCGGGCCGGAGCCCAACTGGCCTGGCTGGATACCCACAAAGATCACAAGCGGCCCCTGAAAGCCAAGATCCTGAAGCTGGGCTTCAGGAGAATGTGTCACATCATAGCTCCAAATTCCCCACAAGTGAGTGGAAATCAGACATTCAAGGTAATAACAGCTGGAATGGATCTGATGGAAAGAAAACACAGCATCGGCATATGTGTTCTGGACTGTCTTAGTCCATAAATTTGATATTTGGAAGGAAAAGGGGAAGTGTTCATTAGGAGAAACTTCATTCTGGATTTAAATGTGCCTGGCGTCTGAGGTCGATTGTAAAAAGCCCTTGGAATAAAAAAGCCGCCTCCCTAGCTGGACCCCGGCTTTCATCTCGCTCATTTAGACTTGCTGATATGTTCCTTAATTGTTTTCATGTGTTCCATTCAGCCTAGACCCCAAATTCAAAATCCAGAGACTAGGCTGTGCTCTATATTTCTACTCCTACTCCATTGCGGCACTAAGTTCAAGTTGGGGAATCAATAAAAATATCTAAGAAGTCATACCTGTGCCCTCTCGAAAGTCTTAAAACAATTTCTCCTGATTTTTCACGTCTTCGTGTTCTCAGGACTACCGGGGAGCACAGCCAGCCGAAAGCCTCCGCGTGAACCCTCCTATTCTCTTGAAACGGAGTGCTGTTACAATCTGTGTTTTATTACAGACCCATGAGCTCTCAGGTCAAATGAGTCCTCTCATATATGACTTTATACAGACAAGTCCTACAAACATCCACCTCAGCTGCAGTGCCTGAGAGAAAGGGCCTCTTGCTCTTCTCTGATTCCCATTTTCTTCTGTCTTGTTCCTCCATTTCTCTTTTCTACTGAGAATTTCTCAGCAGAAATTTCTCTTTCACCTTCTCTGACCCTATTATGGATATCCAGTCAGTCTTCTCCATCTTTCCAATCAGCAATACTTTCAGACCCAAAAGCAAGTTTAACTGCTTTTCCCTGAGATTCTTTCAATTGATCTGAGACACCAAAACCCGGAAGCCAATATTTGCCCATCCCAGTATAAATGACCCTGCATTGGCTCTTGCCCACTATAACTAAAACATGTTCTAGGTTGTTTCTAGACTAAGGAGGTGCTCTCTCCACAACTTCCTCCCTGGGGTGTGGCCTACGGTAGCCACATAGGCGAGGGACAGACTAAGTCATGCCATTCTCCAAGCTGACAGGGTTGGCCTTAAAGAGTGTTGGTGGGTCAGACATGGCATTTTCCTATTGACACATGAAAGTTGCAGCAATTCACATAGCTATTCCTTGGCATTCTGAGGCCACTGTGTTGTGTACAGCTTTGAGCCAGTTTATCCTCACAAAACAAGAATTGCTCCTCCCTTTCAACTTCACAACCATGGAGTCAAGATAACCCCCACTAAATCTCAACAAATTCAGGCACCAACTGGATTTGTGTAAAAACTAAGGGCTAGAGCAATAGTACAGAAGGTAGGGTGTTTGCCTTACATTCGACCAACCTAGGTTTGATCCCCAGCATCCCATATGGTCCCCCATGCACTGCCAGGAGTAATTCCTGAGTGCAGAGCCAGTCCTCAGCACTTCTGGGTCTGACCCAAGAAGCAAGAAAACAAATAAACAAAACAACAACAACCAAAAAACCCCCGAAGAGATGGTGCCTGAGACCTGAGGTCAGAACTGAGGACTCGGGAAGAAATCAAACACTCTCCCAAGATGGGCAGAGATAACTTCTGATTTGGGGTGAGAGTTTCAATCGGAAATAAATTCTGCTGCCATAAGCCAAAAGCGAGTGCAGAGGCAGCTCCTGGAGGCCTTAGAGCAGAGCTCACACTGCCCAGGCTGGCTCTGACCGGTCACTGTGGACATCTCAACCCACGATTCCTGCAGACTCTCAAGATCTTCACTCATGAGGTTAGATCTGGATGCCAGCCCACCTGGCCAGGCCCTTGGCCAGATCTGGATGGCCATGTTGAAGTTTCACCAGTTACAAATCATGGGTGGGGAATCTGAGCTCTGGAACTTTGCAAAGTATGTGGATTCAAACCGTGGTCTGGTTGTTTCTAACCCATATGAAAATTAACAATCGCCTTAGCTTGGGCAGGGTGGGGGGTGTCTAAGTTTTCTTCTCTGTTAACAGACAAAATCATTCAACCTATAATAAGCCACTGCAAGGATTTAATAAATTCAAGAATAATGAATAAAGCACAGTATATAGCTCAGACTGAGGGTTCAATTCCTATGAGGCCTAATTTCTTTTTTTTTTTTTCATGTTCAATACATTTATTTACTTTCAAAGTTTTGCTGTATTCTAGGGATATCCCAAGAACAATGGGCATGAGAAAAAAAGAACAGTGAGTCCCTTATAGGTGGTGCCTATGCGATTTCATCTATTTGAAACTCTGAAGAAGGAAAGAAGGTCTCACTTCATGGGGAAATCACTGGAATTAGAGAACCCTCTCCCCCCAGTTTTCAAGGTCCACCAGCAGGAGCTGGTAGGAGCCTCAAATGTCTTTCTGCCCAGATTTCCTGGCAAGATGTTTATCTCCCATAGCCCCACCTGCTTGTAGCACTTCAGGATTACCATAGTATGTAAGTTACTCCTATTTATAAGCCAGAGAGAAATAGATCTCTTACTGGCTGCATGGAGCCCTAACTTCTAAATGAGGGACCATTACCTGCCTCAGCCACTATAATATCTGCTGTGTCACCTTCCTAACTCTATAATCTGTCCCTTCAGGACAGTCCTCACATATTGGCCAGAGTGACTCCAGCCCTGTCATGTTTCTGCTCATGTCCTCTCAGGGGAGAGCACACCCTCGTTAGCCCTGCACACTGGCCCTCTCTCTGTTCCCTGGGCTCCTTCTTTCAGTGCAATGCTCCTTGTTGTTCAGCTCTCACCTCAGAGCAAAGCTTCCCCTGATCTTCTGCCCCTTCTGCTTTGACACACTGGGCCCAGTGAGCACACTGCACCAGCAGTCTTGGTGTCATGGTGTCAGTTCTGTTCCAGGTGTCAGGGCTTCTCCAGAGCAAGGGCTAGCAGGTCTGGCAAAATGCTGATCCCTTGGAAACTTGAGTTGGCTGAGAGCAAGCTGAAAACGCACGGACTTTCTGAAAAGAGGATAAATAAATGCATTTTGTGCCCAAGGGAGTAGGACTCAAGGCATGTCACCTAAGGGGTAGGAGCATTAGTATGGAGGACAACAGAGGGTTCAGGTATTCCAACTGCTCTAGCTGTTTCTGTGTGGAATGCACTAACAACATCTGACCCTTAAAGATGAAAGATGGGGTTACATAAAAATGCATCCCAGAGCCAGAACTGAAATGTCAGTCTGATCAGAACATGGCAAGACTCAGGGATTCTGGGGAGGCGGGAGGGAGGAGGCATCCTACTAAAGCCCTTGCTTGAAAGGGAGTAAACAGTGATCAAGAGCATGACTTTGAAATCTTTCCAGTTTGGGAGGCCAGATATTCTGAGAACTCAGGTCAGATTAAATGGTGATGTGCACTTCCTGGCCCCAGCCACTCCTGGACCAATTAAGGAATAGGAGCTGCCTTTCATTCCACTCTCAGCTCAAGAGCACAATCAGGATGCAGATGAACCCCTCTCCCTCTGGAGGAGCTTCCTAGAATGCGCTTCCTCAGACCTGCACAATGTCCCCTGATTAGCTCTCTGCTCCCCACAGAGAGAAGGGCTTCAGCTCCTTGGGGGTCGCACCATCTCCCCTAGCCGCTTTCTGTCCAGGCCAGATTGCAGGCTTATCCCACCACTGGAAGTCTTTGTTCTCATCCCCCCGCCCCCACCCCAGTGGCATTAGCTACTGGATTTCCCAGCTGAATTCATTTTGTTATTCCTGGCCCCTGGCCCCAGCCTCCCTGGGCGCCCTCTGCACAATGGCTTTAGCATGACTGATACAGCCTAGTGGAGGCTTTTCAGAGAAATGAAGCACACGGGTTTTTTGTGGTTTGAGTTTTTTCTTTTTTTGTTTTTTTCCAGTTGTGAGCATAATATTTTGAAGTTGAAACATGTCTTTATTCAGAAAACTCTTAATTTGCTGAAAGTTAAAGCCTCATACTTGCAAGTTTGGGGTTAAATATTATGCTTAGTAGGGTGACCTGATATATATATATATATATATATATATATAGACCCAAAAGAATCCAACTAGCAGTGCATTGCCTTGGTCAGACTGCAGGAAGTGCAGCACGTGCCTCAGAGTCTGGGGCATGGCAGCACTGCCGGACCTCTCTGAGCACTGGGGATGGTTAGACACAGGCACACGGGTCCCCAAAGAGCAGCCAAGGAACAAGCCGAGAAACAGACCCGAGGAAGCAAGAAGCAAGAAGCAGAGAAGCAAGCCCTTGTGCCAGCCTCCCATACTACTCCTGATACTACAAATGCAAAGTGCTCTGAAGCCCTCATGGACCCTGCGCTCCTCTGGGACCCTGCCAAATTCCACTCCCACTCTTAGCCAGAAGGAACAGTTCTGATGATGTCACTTGCTCCTGGATGCAGCCTAGACCCTTCAGACAGGTCCCAGGTGTTAACTTTTTGCATTTTTATCTACTTGTTTCAATGTCACACCCCCTTTACTTGCACAGAAGTCCCCTGCTTCTCCCTTCGACACTGGCTAGTATTTGGGAGATACTCAGGAGACTACCAAACCCAAAAACAGTGTCATGAAGCAAACAATCTGTCTGACCTTTGTTTTCAAAGGAAGGAAATCTTAGACAGCTAAGGTTAATGGAAAGGTTGTCCCCTCCAAAGAAGAGAAGACAACAAAGAGGCATAATTCATTCTAGGGGGTGCAAAGTAGAGCTCAAAAACTGGAAAAGCTAAAAGAATACGAGAAGCTGCGTATTTTTCAAAGAACTTAAACTCCGTCAGAACACAGGAAGAAGTAGAAGAGATGAAAACGTGTTGAGGGGGAAGAAGAGACATATGGGAAGCAATGGGGAGCAGGGGCCAAGGGGGCTTGGGTACATGGGTAGGTGCAGCTGAAGATCCAACCATGAGTCAGCAGGAGGGAAACAAACTACAACCACCTGAGGCTGCCAGGGATGCAGATTGGCGGGAGGACACCTGGGGCCGGGGAGGAACGCGGAGGCTGGTTGTGGGACTGGTACAGAAACGTGTCTAAAGCTCAACTATGAATAATTTAGTAAATCATGCTGCTCTTACAAAATTAAAAATATTTTAGAAGAACATAGGAAGGACTAAGCAATACAATGCCAGATTGAATACTCTATCTTAAATGAAAATGTGGAAGGCACAAAGAGAGAAAATCCTGCTCTTTATGAAGAAGCATGAAAAGGTAGAACAAATGTATAGGTACAGGATCAAGAAGGCTAAAGCAGAGTAGAAGAGGGGACTCTCAAGGAACATCAAGGTAACATTTTTTTAATTATATAAGAAAAAGGAGGAGAACCAAAAATAATGTTGCCTCTATGGGACGATGGGGAGGAATTGTTAGCAGATGGTTATGCAATGGCAGAACTTGCTCTTCCTTCAATAGGAAGGAAGAGATGGGGAGGGAGAAAAACTGTCAGTAAAAGTACAAACACTGGAGGTAGCCAATCCCATTCTAGCCCAGGCAGCATGGGGCCTCCTGATCATCGCTTTGACAACTGTAGAAACCCCTAAGCACTTCCAAGGGCAGCATGGGTGATTCCCAGCACCCAGGACGCAAGCAGTATTGGAACCACTGGCTGGATTTGGATTTGGTTCAGAGGCTGCATATAACGAGGAACTGTAAAACAGAAACAGAAGCTCCAATCTCTTCAGACCAACAAGCACCCACTTCTTTATCTTGGGGATGAATATGTCCAGCAGCCTGACAGTTGACCCCCTTTCTGCCCTACAGTGTCCTTAGGACACCTTCCCAGCCCTGCCTAGGAATGTGGTGCAAACAAGAGCTACATTCTGCAGGACACACTCTTGGATGGGAGAAAGTGCCAAAGTATGTGGACAGCATGAGGAAGCAATCCTGATGTGTCTGAGACAGGGAATTCCATGGACCCTCGGTGTGCAAGGCAGAGGCACATTCTTGTGAGATGGTGCTTGAAGAAGACAGGAAGAAGTTGGGTCTTTATGCATGGCTTGAATCATAAGAAGGACTTGAAAACAAGGAGGAAATCAAAGAACAATTCCAGTGATAAAAGCAGTATGAGCAGGGTAACCTGAGTAGCAGGCCCAAGGGAGTCTGCCTGGTTACATCCACTGAATTTTTGGAAGAACTGTTCTAGGCAGGAATGAGACAGAACTGAATCAGAGTCTCAATAATATGGCATGTCTCTGCCTTCTCTCAATAATCTGGTATTCCTTTGCCTTCTCTTTCGATCTCCCATCTCGATAGCCTTCAAGGTCAAGGTTCTCCTGGGTCCCCTCTATTCAACACACACTGCACTGTAGCACTGTCCTCCCATTGTTCATCAATTTGCTCGAGTGGGTACCAGTAATGTCTCTATTGTGAGACTTCTTGTTACTGTTTTTGGCATATCAAATACATCACAGGTAGCTATCCAGGCTCTGTGATACTCTCGGTAGCTTGCTGGGCTCTCTGAGAGGGGCAGAGGAATTGAACCGGGGTTGGCCTGGGTCAGCCACGTGCAAGGCAAAAGCCCTACCCACTGTGCTATTGCTCCAGCCCATTCAACACACAATCCAAATTAAATAGACAAAGTCAATTACATATTTTCCAAATGTTAGAGTTCTTCTCATGGCAAGTTCTTCTGAATAACCCAGGACTGATATGTATGAAGCAGGAGTTTCAGGATTCATAGTAAGAGTAAGAGTACTGTCAGGATGCCTGGAACTCTCCCTACATTTCTGCCACCTTCTGCACTTAACCTTGCTATGCAATACACTATTTAAAAACTACATGATGGCTCACTGTTTCCAGTCTTAACATATTACTCTGGGCGGTCAAATGAAAGCTTGTATCAGCAGATCAAATTTCGATGAGAAAGAGAAGAAGCAGAAAACGGTTTGACCACGTGCACGGGAACAAGTCAGCTTTTCACAGGTTCGTAGATGTGAGTGAGTCTCCCCACTGCTGTTCCCCCACAGCTCAAGAGTAACAGCTATGGCAGTGAGATGCCTGGAGAACCTTGGGGCATGACCCAACACAGGTAAACGGGAGAACCAATTCCTCCCTGATTGGCTTATACTCTGCCTCCCAAGAGATACAAGACAGCATGGATGGAAAGGAATGTGTGCCGGGAAACTGTCGCTGCTTCTGCAGCTTGGTCAACACTACCCTGTGCATCTGTGCCTTGGAGGCATTCTTGTCTCTCACAGACTCCAGATGACACTCTGAATCTAAGAGATGTGAGCAGGTGCAAGTTATTAAATATGTAAAATACATATCTTCACTCACTTACAGATATATTCCCCAAGGAGTGTGGAAAGTCACCAAATATAAAGTCAGACAGGTAGAAGGAAAATTTAATGTGCAATTTTTTTAAATCTACCACACTGGAGAACAAGCAGGCTCAGCACATCAGTTTTCTGCAAAAAAAATAATGCAAGCCAATTAAAAATTCCATTTCTTTTCTTTAAGCTAATTCCTCAAGTTTTGCTAATTAGCAACTAATAGTTCTGTCATTTGAGCTGGGAAACATAAGGAAGAATATCAGTGGTATGTTTTTAATCAACGCATTTGATTCAGTGGAAGAATGAATCATACTTTCCATGAGAAATTGTAGCTGGGGAGCACTTGGGGGCAGGAGAAAAATCATCTTTACACAACTGTAAAACTGGGAGCGAGACCTGAAATCTTCAAAAAGGAGACATCTCCTGGCTGCCTTGAACAAACCAGTAGGGTCCTAGATGGCATGACTAGTGAGCCCACGAAACCCCACATAAACACCCCAACAGTGCACTTAGAAAACTTGCCTCTTTACAGTAAGACAAAGACAACAGAACACATGTTTTCTGTAACCAGGAAGGGAATAAAGTTAAGTGTGGGCCACGGTACAGAAATGCTTTCACTATTATGTCACCTGCTTTTGTAAGTTTAGAGAAGAATAAATACATGACAAGGAGTAAAAGCAAGGGGCGGTGGAGATTAGAGATATCTGAAGATATCTCTATCAGAAGAAGCAGGGGCAGAGTGAAAGTGCAGAGGGATCTCCAGGCAAGGGATGGAAGCGTTAGCCTGCTTCTGATCCAAGCAGCCCTGGTCCTCAAGTCTTTCCTTCCCACACTCTCCCCAATTATAAAGTGCCAGTGACCCTGGGTCCTGTATCAGCAGGCCTGTCAGCACCAGCGTGGGTCCCAGCCCCACAGCCTGAGTATGTGCCCTCTCGCCTTGATATATAGTCCACACACAGCTACCCGATTGGGGAATATACCCCAACAACCCTCAGAAAACATTTATGTCAACCACACATTGTAAATGTTTGAAGAACTCCTTTTCACTAGGGGATTCCTTTTTTCTATCTTACTAGTCAAACTCATGAAACCCAAAGTACTTTGAATCTTGCCTAAATGAAATTTGTAAAGATGCAATATTGCATACCCAAGTATAATAAAGTCTTATGCAATAAAAATTTTACAGATGTCCTTCTGAGAAGAAGAAGGAAAAAACTGATTTTCCCTTTTCCGGTCTTACAGGAAGCCTGCCCACACTTTAGAAATACTAAAGTTAGTATATATAGAAGCACAAATTAAGCATCTTGGAAAGTCTACATTTTCCAACCACAGAAAAATGAAGGAATTACTGCTGTGAGTGTTCACATACCCAGCTACCCTGGATTAGCGGAATCTTTTTTCTCTCCAACAGCCTGGCCAAGAACTCAAAGGAAAAAGAAACAGCCGAAAATGCTGTTTCTGAACCTTGAGTTACTGAAGATCAAGCTGCAGTGAATTTGTGCTGCAGGACTGAGACAAGACAAAGAAAAGTAGTCAAACATTCATCTCCTACCTCAAAAAAAAAAAAAAAAAACACCAAACCCTGCCTTCAGATCAAAATACTGTCTAGCCCTCTCTGTATAGTCAAATCATGTAATACCAATTTCATTATAGAACACCTAAAAATGTTCACTATATTGCTTGAAAACTAAATTTACAAAAAAAAATTCTGGAAAAAGTAAAGTATTATTCTGTCTTTGAGGTTTCTGTTTAAGACATTCTTAAGATATTTAACTTGATGGGACTCAACTGATGGTACAGCTGGTAGGCTGCTTGTACCAATCCAGTTTTGATCCCTGACACTCCGTATAGTCACCAAACCCACCAGGAGTGATCCTTGAGCGCAGAGCCAGATGTTAGTCATGAGCACTGCTGGGTGTGGCCCAAATTCACACAAAAATAAAGATATCTAACACAAATAAATAACAACGTTCTTTTCTTTTTTTAAAAAAAAATTTTTATTAGTGAGACACCATGAGGTACAGTTGTAGACTTACAAATTTTGTGCTTGGATTTCAATTATACAATGATCAAATACCCATCCCTCCACCAGTGCCCATTTCCCACCACCACGGATCCCAGTATCCCTCCCACCCCCCATCCCCCCCATCCCACCCTGGCACTGTGGCAGGACATTTCCCTCTGTTCTCTCTCTCCTTTTGGGTGTTGTGGTTTGCAAAAGAGGCAACAATGTTCTGTTCATCCCCCTACCCTGTATTTGTTAAATTTTGTTATCAAAATGAATTCTGACAAAGATTGAAATGTTAAAACTTCATAAGTCTCAAATAAAAATTTCAGATGCTTCTACTTACAATATGGAAAAATGCTGAACCATGTTCCTGGGGCCACCAAGGTCAGCTCTGGCCAGCCAGCCCTTCTCCTAACTTTATGACTTGCTGGATCCCTCCTCTGCTCACAGAAGACCATGACCTCAGTGAGGCAAGTGAGCAGTGGAAGAGAAGCAGTGACACTACAGCAAACCCCACCCACATGCACAAAAAGCATCGTGGTGACGAGGATGATGATGAAACCAACAGGAGGAGCAGAAGCAGTGGAGGGAGACAGAGGAGAGCAGCTGCCTGAGTGACTGTGAGATGCTCACCATAAGGCAGAAAACTCAGCGCCAGTGAGCAAGCTTACTGTCAACACGTCTCATCACTCTCATGGACGGCAGGGAGCGACCAGCACATCACTGTCCCAACTCAACAACCTTTGCTTGTGGGAGCCATACCATCTACACTTAGGGCTCACACCCGGTTCCATGGCAGAGATAACTCCCGGCAGTACTCAGCAGAATAGAGGCAGTGGCCAGGGAATCATACCAGTCTCAGTAGATGCAAGGCAAGTGACCTATCCCTGTACTCGCTGGACCACTAAAAAACTAATTTCCTGGGGGTCTGGACCACAGTGCTTTGGCCAGGCTTGGGCTACCTTGACAGTGCTCAGGGCTTCCTCCTTCCTGGCTCACTTGTGTTGGTGCTCAAGGGACCATATCACGGACCAAGGATCTTGATCAAACTGAGGTCACTTGTGTGTGAAGCAAGTGCTGTACTATCTTGCAGTCCCTAGAAAAGTATTCCGTCCTTATTTTTAACAATATTTAAATAAATAACCATGATTTACAACATTATTGATAGTTGAGTTTTAGGCATATATTTCAAAATCAATCAAACTACCAGTGTCAACTTGCCTCCCCTAGTGTCCCCATATCCTCTCCCCTTTCCTCATGCCTTTCCCCAACTTGCCACATTGACAAAGCACATTACACAGTTATTCACTTAGCCAGTATCTAGTTTTGAGTCAACCTGTATAATCCCCAGGGTTCCCTGACCTCATTATGTAGTAATCATATATTATGTAGGAATGTCATAATGTATGACCAATTCAAGAACAAGATTGGGATGGGTGACAAAATAGCATTTGCTCTTTGGTTACAAGATTGCTTACAGAGCATAAAGATGACTGTCAGTTCTAACAGCTATCTGAGTAACACAACGTGAAACACTGCAGAGTGGTCAGCCCAGCATTGCATGTCCATTAAAAAAAGTGATAATGAAAGTCCTTGTGCTACAGAATATTCCACAGAGCCCTGAGCAGTGAAACAGGTCCAAGGTACACAGAGAGACCCTGTGGCCTGGCTAAGACAGCATCCAAGGTGCAGCCCTCACAACAAATGGGCCACTGCAGGCTTGGTGGGGAGCAAAGGGTCATGATCAGCTGGCCAAGTCCACTGGCCAGGGGAGAAGCATCTGTCTGCTGTCCTGACCAATGATAAATTCAACTAATTACTGGGCATGTGCAATAAAAGATAAAGCATACCTTGGAAATGCAAAGTTTTCATTCATACATAAGGACAAAAAGAAAGCAATGAGACTATAGCTAATCACATAAACCTGAAGTTTTTAAGAAATAAACATACTCAGGGAATATTAATATAGGCGGGTGGTATGTAGAAATCACTCACATTTTCTTCCTGGATAGAGATTTATAAATAAAAGTACTTAGGAATGTCCTCAGAGAAAAACTCAACACTATTTTAAACTTACTTTTTTTCCTAAAAGAAAAGTCAAATAAAACAAAGTAAACCTTTAATGACAGAAGAAAAGGAACAAACATCCTACAGCCTCCTTATTTCTGCAGCTGAGTAAAACTGCAGTACACTGAAAAGCACTCTCAAAACAGAAAAGCCATAGACCTTTTGTGAAGGTTTAGAAGAATCCTGAAACTTTTACTTCCAAGTTCTTGACAACTTTTAGAGATTCTCTGTCCACTTAAAAATAAAGTTAACTTCCACCTTTACCAACAATCCTGGCTGGTCGGAGGTGGGGGGAGCAGTTCCTAGACCTTAAGGTGTTCAGGCTCTTTGATCTGAACCCTGATGAGGGAACGTTCTCCTCTGCTGCAAAGAACCTAATGAAGAGACGAAAGGAGCTTTTATCCTGGAGACTTTCTTGGGTGAAGAAAGTATGCACTGATCAGCTATCCTCACCAATCAGTCATCTGGCTAATAGCCTTTTGCCTTAAAAAAAAAATAACATTTCTGAATGGCGTGGCAAAAGGGAAATACAAACCAGTCCTTCTCTCTGAAGTTCAGTGGCTCATCTGGAATTGGAACCGGGAGGGTGAAATGGCAAGTCTATATCCTGGCCAGGTGATAAATCTGTAATCAAGAGCTACAAGGTTTGGCACCTCGAAATGAACTTCATTACTAAACAATCAAATTACTATTTTAAACTAGAACCAGGCTGTAAGTAAGCCAACCTTATATATTTTTATTTAGATTCTGTCTTTAGAGAATGCCATAATTTATTTGTTTTTCAACATCTGAAATCGTTTCTGAAATTTGATTAGTGCTGAGAAAGGAACTGCTGTTGCTTTAAGCCTGCTGGTTAAAGAAAGGAGAACCCTCCGGACTGAGGGTGTGACGGTTAAGAGAAGTTTGTTCTCCTTCACAATTAAGGGGGAAAAATCATTTAAAATGAGAGTAGTTAAAGACTCCTGCTAATTGAGCCCACTTAATAACTTCCCCCATTATCCAGTTTTCCTCCTACTCCTATTTGTCGAGGGGCAAGTCTGGGTCTAGTCTCAGGGGAGATCCACATGGATTAGTCACAGATGGACACCTTCCTGGAGGCCTCAATCTGCTTCAAAGTGTAAAGAAATGGATTTCCTACAGGAAGAATGGACAAGACATAGGAAGAGCAACAAGGAAAGCAGAAAGTAAATTAAACATTTGCATGCATTGAGACAATAAGGCACATGTGCACTGTCCCTAATCCCCAACACACACACACACACACACACACACACACACACACACACACACCCTTGCTCTGGCTCCTGCAGAGAGAATTGAGAACCACTCACGGTAGTGGGGCTCCATGTAACCGTTCCTGGGGTCCATGGTGAAGACCGCCCCTCTGTATGGTAGGGCCGGCTCTGCCAGATGTGGCAGGGACCCATGGATCTCCTTCTTGATCAATGAGGCCCGCTCATCACTAGATGTTGAAGGCTCCTCGCTGATCTTGCTGAGCCCTGGAACACTTTGTGGCTGCATGGTGACTGCGTTCCTTCTCTCTCTGTGGTAGGTCTGCCCAGGACTTTCATCCTCTGAAGGAAGAATGAGAAAGGTGTTAATCACTAAAAAGGTGAACAGTCATTAACTGTGTCCTCCACATAAGCCTCTTCCCAAAAGAAGCTCTCCTTAAGTTTGGCGACTTCAAAAGCTACATCATAGTGAGAGAGTCTCAAGTCAAAACTGTCTTTCAGAAACAAGGGTCCAAAACATAAATCCAACAACTGGGGGTTGTCAGGACGAGCCTGTTGTACTGAAGCCTGAACATCCCAAGAGGCTCTGCAGCCAGTCTTGCCAACATCCCGCTGGGGTCCATGTCCACTCTGAGATGTACCAGTCAAAGGTCACATGATTTCAGTGTCCCCTGGTCTCCCACAGGAAGCTGAGCCTGCGGCCAGGGAACTTCGCACACTTAGACACATTCTGGTGGGGCTCCAGGATACCTGTCTCATCAGAGGATGTCCTGAGAGAAAGGGATCCCAACATGCCTTCTGTTTTTTTAGCTTAAGATATAAAACTTGAGTGATATTTAAAAGAAAGTCTGGAATGGAACAAGAAGCCTGCTGGCTACAAAGGATAGAACTGCCTACTGTGGGACCCTGCAGCCTTCCGGACAGGCCTCGTGAGTGGGCCTGAGCAGAGCAAGGCTGGTGGCCTGAGGAGAGGGCTCTACGTGTGAAGAGGCATCAAGACAGTTAGCACAGGGGCCAGATAGTCCTGTGCATCAAAAACAGTGTGACAAAATTCCTGACCCAGTTCCAACACTCCAGTCTCTTCTTCTAGAACTTTCCATTTAGCTACCACCATTTTCTGCAGATATGATTGGATGACCTTCCAGTAATAGATCCAAGAACTGAAAAAAAATTAACAAAGTGTAGATCTGAATCTACAAGAAGTGACCCAGTATCTGCTGGAATCACACACACTCGAAACTATGCTCTTCCAAACAAGCTCGCGAGGCAGTGCCGGGAGCTGTCTCTGCCAATGCCCAGACCAGCATCTCTCCCAAAGCTTCTTCCCGTCAGCAACTGTGTATGTACTTAATACACTGCTGCATGTTAGATGGATTCTGAACACATCACAATACACAAACTCATCTTTTAAGCATTCCATACAGCAAATATATCTGGCTGAGAGTCACTTAAAAACGGAAAATATGTATTTTTTAGCAATATCACAGCTCCTCATGCCAATTCAAAAGAAAGTATATGCATCTCCTCAGACATGTGTAAAAACACAAACTATGTCAACAACTTCTTTGCTGTGACTGATGACTTGAACTACTTAAAGCCAGTAGCAACTTTGGTTTTTCACCCTATGTCTGAGATTTGAAGGAATAAGCCATGATATTTTTTTCACCTGGCAAATAATTTGTAAAAATAGAACAGATGATGAGGTATGTTTTGGTCTTTGCAGTAAACTTGCTGACTAGCACAGGGCAGTTGTGAAACACTATTTTCATACTGTTCTGTACATTATTCTCACTCAAAATGTTGTAATTATCAGTTAAATTCTAAATTTAATCTATCAAGTGACTAATAAAAATTGTGCAATCTCCTTTTCCCACATTGATTTTTATAGAAGCAATTGAAACCATGCTTTCAGTAATTTAAAAACAAACTATAAAAAAATCTTACATTTTAATTTTCCCTTTTGACAAATACTTTCAGTCACGACTTCATTGGCAGTAAAGTCACAGGCTATAAGAATAAGAGCTATGCAAGGGTTTGCTTTATGCAAAAGCAAAACCATATCAAAAGCACTAAAACTAAAAGTCAACTTTATAAAAATTCCTATAACCTACAAATGTCTCAATCATATTTTCCACTAATTTGCACTCTGTATAAAGCCTTTATTTCAAACTTCAACCTGAAGTGACCTTCAGCACTGAGGTGTAAATTCTGTAGAATGGATCTTCATTTAGAAAACCAGAGCCCTCACCAAGGGGCTGGACACATCATTAGCTTGCTGGGGGAAAGAGGAATAACCAGAGGAATAACCAGGCTTCACTAATCTGATCAGGGCTAAAACAGGATTCCTTGGACTTAATCTTCCTAGAAAAAAAATTAACTTTTTTTCTCTTAAAAAAAATTATCCCTGTAATAGTTCTTAGAAACTATGCTGAGGTTTGAATCCAACTTTGTAAATAACTAAATAGCTGCAAGATCTGCCCAGAGCCCCCTGCCCCCCACCTCCGTGAAGAAGGGAAATGGGGGCAGAGTGTGGCAGCGGGGGCGGGGAGGGCAGTGAGAGGGAAGGGGTGAAGTCTTTTCAATGTAATGATTTTTAATAAATACTAATATTTTTGACTTTTTACTTTTCATATTATTTTCCTAATAAGAGCGTCCCAGATTGTAGACTATTAAAATTAAAGCAAGAAATGAAACACAGTTCAAATGCTTAAGAAAGAAAATTAACCCCCATGCTAATGTTAAATGGCCATGTGAACCCTTTCTGAATGTGAAACCTTACGTGAAGAAACTTAACTTTTACAATGGCTGTGCTATCACATCTTTTCTTCCTTACCCTCGGTCCCCCCAAAATTCTAGCGGACAAATGTTGTATGAAGTTTATTCTGTACTAAGGTGCCTGTGACGGGCACTCAGATGAACACTTGACAGGCCACATGCTCCAGAGTACAGCCGGCTACAAAACTTGACACACGTTTACTGTGAAGGGGAAACTTTCCCAACAATATTCCCGCCTGTTCTTATAAATCTAGCGAGCACTTCAGCCAGCCAAAAGACCAAAGCTGTCTAATCTTGTTCAACTGAGCCGAGTCGTTCAATAAAGTTTGAGAGTCAGTGAGGACAGGCTACGCCAGGCCAAATTATTGACAGAAACATACTGTCCACCATGGCAACGAGCAGAAGCCTGCTGCAAAAATGTAAGCAAACAGCCCACTGCTCCTGGAGCATCTGCCAATAGGCTAGAGCGGCCAAACACAAGACTGGGTTGTGCTTCTCTATGTTTAACAGCTGCAAGCTCAGGGATCAAACCAAAACACAGCAATTCACTAAGAAGTTTCAGGGGAAATGACTTTATACTGTCAGCATAAGCCCACTGGCACCTCCTTCCTTCTGTAGACACAAACTGACTGGAAGTTAACAAAAGTCCTGCTCCCAAATCCACAACTTCCCAAGCATTCAAATGCATGCAAAGGTTGCTGCCTGAACCATGAAAACTGAGAAGTCACTTTCCTTGCAAATGCTGCCTAGGCTGTTTTCCATCAAGCCTGAGCGAGAGCCACAGTGCTGCCTGCCACCGGGCTCAGCACTGGCTTTGCACAGGAACTCTCGGACAAGCTCCCGAGGAGGGGCAGGGGAAGAGCACTTTCTCAGACAAGTTTTTCAAAATAAAAAGAACATCCTGCCCTGCATCACTGGCTGGAACGCTCCCCCAGTTGAACCGGGAGCAGCCCGAGAGCATGTCCTTCCCCGGTTTTAGAATTCACCTGGGGTTAGGACGCCCCTCAAACCATACTGAAGCTCCTCTCCTGCTCTGACCCCGGACATCTGCAAAAGAACAGCATACTCACAGCTCCGTCCCCAGGCTCTGCTAGCTACTTTCTGCCAACTTCTCATGGTGGGCGTCTCTAGCAATGCAGACCCCTCTAGGAATACTCTCGCTCGCTCTCGGCTTCCCTCTCTCACCCTCCTCTCCCTCTCCCGGCAGAGCTGCTCCCATTAGAGGAATTAAAAGTGGTTGGAGCCATGCTAAATTTAACAAGCTCATTAGCATTCTCTCTGAGTGCTTCCGAGTGAACTCTCCCTATTCAAGCCGCTCTCTCCGGCACAAGGGTCAGGCGGCTAATCATTAAATCAAACTAATGTCACCCTATCACAATCAACCCGAGAGAAGGAGGTTTATTATTTCAGTTTATGCTAAATAAACGGTTTTACAAATGGTCCCCAAGCAAGGTCAACAGCAGCTTCAATTACAAGACAAACTTAACAAGAGTTGCTATAAACCAAGCACTCTGTATTGACTTAAGAACGGGCTCAAGTCCACATACTGCCACTAGCAGAGTTGTACAGGAATGCATATTGTAAAATAAAGCAAGGGGGAGCTTCTTTCTTTGCCAGAATTTGCCACTGCACAGCGACTCCTCATTCACCTCTCTAACCAGCTAGCCGCTCAGCTCAATTCACCCCACACAAAGGCTGCAGCCCAGACCTCAATGGACCGAGTGAAACATGTTCAAAACTAGGCTCTCTATTGTGACTGAATTTCTTAACATCTTTTCAAAAAGCGGAGAATGCCTTGAGGCTAAAGGAAGAAACAGGCTAATGGTGAATTGGGAATTCTGAGCAAATTTCAGAGCCCTTTCCTCCTAGCTTTTGAGGTTGAAAGCAAGCTCTTTCCTTTCAAGTTTCAAAGTCCTTTTTCCTCCCGCAGTGTCACAGAAGGATTTGAAAAGAAGGTAATTGTGCTCACAGTCTCCCTGATCAGAGCTTACGTCCTATTTCTGGTATTTCGGAATACTTCTTGCAATAATAGTGCATATAGCTCAATCCCTTAACCGGCGGCACTCTGCAATTGCTCATTAAATGAACAATTGCGGCTATAAAATGCCTTTTATGTTCAAGGTCTGGATATAAGATAAGCATTCTAGGACTCTAAATTTGGTTTACTAAGGAAACTCTCCATCATTAAATTACAAAACTGAAGTCAGAATATCAGGATTTCCCAGAAAAGTGGCACTCAGGTTTCAGAAGCCAAACGAGGGGCGGTTTAGGGGTGGTGGGTGGGGTGGAGGCAACAAAATGCTAAGGGTGGGGAAAAGGGCAGGGTACTCTGAATTCTGGCTGCCTGGGATTCTGAGAAGAAAACAAGCCTCTCGTGTTTCTGCTCTGAGTATGTGAAACCTCAGGATTCTGATGATGAGTGGCACAACAAAGTCGCTTAAAATGGACTAACACCCAGGTCTGAGGCTGAAGCGATAGAGAAGTGACCACATCTCAGCCCTGCATGGGCCAAGGCCTGGCTCGCTGGGAGGAGGAACTGCTTTTCCACTGTTGGGTACTCTAACATCCTTGCATCTCACTGGATTCTCGAAGCAGCCCAGGTGCAGTTGGTCCAGGTGTCTAGATCAGAAACGGAATGACAGTAAGTTCCCATCAATCCCCAGGAAACCAAACAGCTTCTTGCCCGGGTATGCATCTGTAGCCATACTTGGAGCTGGCTGTGCTCTGAATCACATTTCAATTCATAGACATTTTCAGAACTCCAATGCTCTCCACTAGGTTTGGTTTGGTTTGTTTTCTAATCAACATAAGCCCCTGAGAGGAAGCTTCTGACAGCCGCAGACACACAGCCCGGCTCGGGCCACAAGGTGCCCCACGGTACACTGGGGTGCAGCCAACAGCTTGGCTAGTAAAGGCCTCACCGTGCTCAGGACAAGAACCAGACCTCTCCTCGCATAAAATTGCCTCACTATGTTTGCAAAGAGTATTATTCCAATTTTTCCCTGTTAGCCATTTGTTGTATCTTGTCAGTTTTTACTTATTTATTTACTTTGGTTTTTTGCATTGTGATATTCTCTGAAAAAACACCACTGTAAGCCAAACTCTCCTCCTGCTTCAGAAATTTCCCCAAGAGTTTTGCCCAGGAGATTAAAAATGAGAAAGAAGAAGAGGAAGAAAAGAAAGAAGAGCAGGGAAGGGAAGAGGAGGAAGAGAAGGTAGAGGAAGAGAAGGAGGAGGAAGGAGGATTAGGAATAAGAGGAGGTGGAGGGAGAAGGAGGAGGAGATGGAGGAGGGGAGAGGGAGGAGAGGGGAGAGAAGGAGAAGGAGGAGAAGGAGAAGGAGGGGGAGAAGGAAGAAGAAGAAGAAGAAGAAGAAGAAGAAGAAGAAGAAGAAGAAGAAGAAGAAGAAGAAGAAGAAGAAGAAGGAGAAGAAGAAGAAGAAGAAGAAGGAGAAGAAGAAGAAGAAGAAGAAGAAGAAGAAGAAGAAGAAGAAGAAGAAGAAGAAGAAGAAGAAGAAGAAGAAGAAGAAGAAGAAGGAGGAGGAGGAGGAGGAGGAGGAGGAGGAGGAGGAAGAACAAGAAGGAATAGGAGAAGGAGAAGGAAGAAGAAGGAGGAGGAGGAGAAGGAGGAGGAGGAAGTGGAGGAGGAGGTGAAAGAAGAGGAGGAGGGAAAGGGGGAAGAGGAGGAGGAGAAGAAGAAGAAGGAGAAGGAGGAGGAGCAGATGCTAAGTATATTCATAACTATTATAGAATTATGCTAGGAAGGGGGAATAAAGTTGTAGGTGTCAAAAGCAGAATCTCGCCTCTTCTATTGCAGGCTGCAGTTCTGTCTCAGTCAGGTTGGCTTCCAAAGTGGCCAGTGAACAGTACTTTGTCTGAGAACTATCCTGATGCTCCCCATGCCCACGGGGTAGGCAGTGCCCTTGTACAGCTACACACACATCTCCCTCTGACAATGGCTGATGACAGAGGGAGTGGCCCAGATGCATCAGGGAGCACTGCCTTGCCTGCAACCTTTAAACCCCCTGCACAAGGGGGCAGCCGCAGGATAGGGGGGCAGGGAGGGTTGGGGGAATTTCCAGAATAGCTCTCCCTCAGAGTCTACAGGGAGCCTTCTCTCTTGTACTTTCTCCAACTCTCCCCAACTGCATGTCCCAAGATGAAAGGAGGAAAAGTAATGTCAAGCCCCAGAGTCACCATAATATCATCACTGCTGTAACATTCCTGGAGTTCTTCCTGTCCAGGAAGAAAGCACCGAAAGCAAAGGTTCCCAGATTGAGTGATTCTGCCTATACTGGGACCCCCTGAAAAAGCAACCACCTTTAAGCACAGAAAGAGCCCCCAGCTGCACCTGAGGCCATATCATCCCCTCTTAGCAAAACCCTGCCCTACCGCCCACATCCCCAGACCCTGCAGCACACACTGTCCAAACCACTTGCCAGGGCCCAGGATGGGGCTTAGTCCTTAGCTAGCTGAGCCGCAGGAGAGGAAGCAGAGCCTGTGGCCGCCTGCAATGGGGAGGCCCTGCAGCCTGTTGTCCGAGGGCTCAGGGCCTCTCTTCAAAGATAACAAACCAGGGGCTCCAGGCCCAGCTAGTCAATCAGAGCCAACAACACCACTCACCACTTGTTCTCTGGCCTGCAGTGGTGCCGACTCCCTTTCTTTGAGCCTCAGAACCCTCACAGACCCATCTAAGATCACAACTCTGCACCCCTACAGAAAGAAGCTTTGGGGGACACTGACGGCAGAAATTGCTCATCTGGTTCACCCTAGGCTTGCCCCAACATCACAACCCTCTTTCAAAGTTCCAGACAGAAGCACTAGTCAAATACTCTGTATTTGGAAAGGGGTGGGGATTAGGACACAGCACCCAGACTCTCCTGAGGAGAGATCTTCCTCACAAGCTGGCCAGACTGTGCCTTGAATGAAAAATTCTGAAATGTCATGATGCGCTTCCTAATAGCCTGCTAATAGTTGCTGCATGCTGCTTACAGAGAGTGAGTTAATTAGTGACATCAAAGGCAGTACAATAGATTCTCAGGAGAACTCAAATTCCTTTTCTTTCTGCTTAATAGTGCATTTATTCCTATCTGTGAAGAGCAGGCTCATAAACACTGAGGCATTAGAGACCTTTTGGAGAAGAAGCTTTGGGTCTCTTATAAGCAGAGACTGGAGACTCTGTCATTTGGTACATCGAGTCCTGAGTAGTCCTGATCCCCAAGGCAGGTCCACAGCGGGCTGCTGAGTGAAACTGAAACACCAGCTCACCAGGCAGGTGCATCCAGGCTGCTTTCCCAACCCCAGCCCTCAACGGGTCTCATTCTCAGGCCTGAGGGTTTCCCCCAGTCAACTGGCAAGAATTCCGGCACAATCTCCTAACAGGCAGCACGGGCAGAGCCCAGACTCCTACCACTCTCCCTCCCCCCACCCCCCACCCCCAATATCAAAGTTGCCTCTCCTAGCTTACAAGCATTTTCAGACGCATAAATGAACTCAAACTTATCTGGCTTCATTTGATGTGTTTATGCTGCATAGCTTTTTTATTTTCAGAGACTGTATAAAGAAAAAGCCCAAGCATATGGTGGGATTATATTTTTAATAAAATTTTACAGGCCACACTTACTCCATCACAGAAACCAGGCACTCCTGGAGAGCGCATTTCAATATCAAGGCAGTAACATTGCTGGAAGAAGTGAGCCCAAGGCTCCACCCCCACCATAACACAATTATGGCTCACCTCTGCTGAATTTGCCTCTGGACAAAGGCCAGGTGCTGACCAGGTCAGATTCTACCACAGACACTCCCTGTAGTCATTATCTGCTTTAATCTCAACCGTGAAATTGCATCTAAGAGACCCAAATGAAAACACCACATTTTCATTCTTCACCATTTTGCCATGCGTAAGGCAAATGTTTGTTTGAGAGGCCTACTTTTAGTGACTTATCCACAAAAGCATGCAATTCTTTAAGAACTCTAGGCTCAGACCCTGTATATGAGTTAAGCAGCAGGACCACCACACCTGATCTCCCCCAAAGCACTTCTCCACAGCCCCCACCAAAATGGGACGCTTTGGTAACTCAGTGGCTCACCTCCCCGGTGGCTAGCCAGGACCCCTCTCAGGATGCTGGAGCCAGGACACAGCCTGCCCTGCTCCAGCTGTTCAAGCACATTCAAGAGAACCCAGGGTCCTACACCAAGGAAACTCATTTTCCTGTTCAAGAAGTTCCAGTAAAAGTCATCAAGAAAACAAATAAGAGATCAAATTCGTCACCCTTGCTAAAATACAAGTCATTTTAGTCTCTCTTACCTTCACATAAATTTCTTCTTGCAAAATGTCTGTCAAATTAGATCAGTTACCCATATGCCATTAATGAGAGCTAACATTTTACTTATTATCAGGTAGGGAGGGCTTCCCTTGGCCGATTAAACCTTCATAATAACTTTACCAGAAAGTCGATCATCCTTTGCCCAGGAAAAAAACCATGGCCCAGGGAAGTTTGGTTACTTAGCAGGTCACAAAGTTAGTTGGCAGGCAAGCATAGAGAGACACTCTGAAGCCCACACTTCAGTATTTGGTGGTTACACTCAGTGATGAGAAAGATAAAATAAACTTGAATTTTGAGCAAGGTCTTAAAGCCCCTCACAACTGCTTGACATTGCAGCTGTAGGATAAATACAGCCACAGGGATCACATGAACCAATGAGAACAGCTGAATTCCAATAAAGATTTGCTCATGGACCTAGAAACCTGCATTATGTAGAATTTTTTCTTCCTATTTGAAAATAGGAAGAAGCATTCTAAATTTATGAACTGGAAAAACCAGGTAACAAGCTAGATTTGGCCACACTGGAGTTTAAATACCACCCCATAGAAACAGATGCACTTTCCATATAATGCTTGCACCCAGAAAACAATTAGGATCCTTATAGGAAAATTAGAAAAGCAGTGAGAGTAAACTTTAGAGGGAATCCAAAGAGTCACTCAACACACTGAAAACACTCTGTAAATGGCCACATATGGTAAATGATTCTATTTCTAGAATGTATAAGTAGAAATTTAGCTTATGAGATAAAGATTAATACAGAATAAAGTTCATCACAGTGTTCTTTATAATGGTAAGTCCTCCCGTTGTTCATCTATTTGCTAGAGCGGGCCCAGTAACATCTCCATTTTGAGACCTGTTGTTACTGTGGTTGGCATATAGAATAAGTCATGGGTAGCATGCCAGGCTTTGCCGTGCAGGCAAGATACTTTCAGTAGCTTGTCAGGCTCTCCGAGAGGGGCAGAGGAATCGAACCCGGCTCGGCCAGGCTGGCTGTGTGCAAGGCAAATGCCTTAGAGCTGTGCTATCGCTCAAGCCCATAATGGTAAGTAAATACAATAAATGTCCACTGGGCCAGAGAGAGTTCAGTGGGTGGGTTTTGCCTTGTATACAACCGAACCAGTTTTTATCCCCGGCACCACATATGGTCCTCCAAGTCCCCAGGAGTGAGCTCTGAGCACAGAGCCAGGCATAGCTGGCTGGCATGACCTCACCTCACCCCCAAAGAAACAAAATAAATGTCCATTACCTTTTATGAAATGATGAACTTCTTTGATAAATGATAAATGAATGATAAACACAGTGTACTCAAGGATTTTAACAAACTCTACTGAGCACCAAGTACGGTTCTCTAACTTATGTGTCAACTCTACAGTTCTAATCTTCGCTCTACAGGAAACAGAACCTGAGGCATACTTGTCCAAGAAAATAGCCACAAAGTTCCATAACCTGGATTATAATTCCAAGTTCACTCACAAGTCTACATACTTCTAATTTTTTTAAAGATCCATATTATCATTTTAAAGATACATATTTTCATTTGTGAAAACTAAAAGGTGGGTGAAAAAATATACATTTTATATTTGTATAAAATTCCAAAATAAGAGAAAGTTTAGGGACTGGAAAGATAACACAGCAGTCAGAGCTCTTGCCTAACAATGGCTGACCCAAGTTAGATCCCTCGAATCCTATATGATCCCTGAGTTCCTCTAGGAGTAATGAGTGAGTGCAGAGCCATGAGTAAGCTCTGAACACAGCTGTGTGTGCCCCAAACCAAATAATAAATAATCTTTAAGGGAATGCAGCAAAATAGCACTAACTATATTTCTACAGATTATTTTGTTTCTATTTTTTGATTACTTTAGAGTACAGAAAAGTTTGTTTCTATTCTATCATAATTATGACCTCTACAGCACAGTGGGTAGGGCATTCGCCTTACAAGCGGCCAACATGGCCGACCCGAGTTCGATTCCTCCGCCCCTCTCGGAGAGCCTGGCAAGCTACCGAGAGTATCTCGCCCACACGGCAGAGCCTGGCAAGCTCCCCGTGACGTATTGGATATGCCAGACACAGTAACAACAAAGTCTCCAATGGAGACGTTACTGGGCCCGCTCGAGCAAATCGACGATCAACGGGAGGGCCTTTGCCTTTACCTTTTACCTTTACAATAATTCTCTACAGAAGACCATAGTATAAAATAAATTTTTAAAGTTATCCCACATATGTCTCCTGAAACTTCATTTTACTGTTTTGGGGGGCCACACGCCTTAGCTGCCTTTCTCTCCCTTCATGTCTTTTTAAGTAAATTTTGTTCAATAAAAGAAACATCTTGCTTCACTTAAATAACAAAAACCAAAATCCAATCACGCACAACCTATCCCATCTTGTACCAGAGAGAACACAGCTGGCAGGACACGGGCCTTACACGCGGCTGACCTGCTGACAGCGGCCCATCCTGGCCCCCACATCACCCCTGAACCCTGTCAGAAGTAAGCCTCGAGCACCACTGGGTGTAGCCCACAAATCAAGAAATTAAGAGTAAAAAAAATGAATAAAAAAATTATCCCCTCACTCAAAACTTTCAATGCCAAGGAGGGGATCAGCAGACAGATCATTAACACTGACACTAAAATAGACTTTATGGAGATTTCAATGATACAATCACCTATACTTTTTGGTTTTGAGCCCATATCCGGCCATGCTTAGGGATGACAACTGTCTCCTTGTTTAACGGACGCCCATGTGGTACTGGCAGGAGATGGGGAGACATCAGGGCTGAGCCTCGAATGCAGTCAGCAGTGCACAAGTCCAATCAGCACAATCTCTCCAGGCCCCAACTGTGTAATGACTCTAGTGAACCCTGTCTGCACAGAAGCAACAAGGATGGCCTCCTCCCCCACGTGGTGACTTGTCTTTCGTCTGCTAATCTACTAGAAACTGCACTAGAAACTGTCCTTCCTGCCCAGGGCTGTTGCTCACCCTTGTTGGGCACTGTGCTAAGTATTCCATACACATGAACTCCCTGGGCCTACCTGGTGTGAAGTAGTATCACCTCAGTTATTTGGGTAAAAATTCTGGGGCTGGATAAGTTTAAGCAGCTGCTTTAAGCCACAGTCCAGGCACACAGTCGTGTCTGCAGAACTATCTCAGCACCCCTGAAAAGCATATGATGCAGCCTCACAGTATGTAGGACATCTAGCTGACTCTCACCTTCATATATGTGTATATGGGTATTTTATTATTTATTTATATTTATACATTATATATTTATACATTATAAAGGTATTCTACCTCTTCCTATGAAGGCTATCAGGAAAGGATATTTCAGATTAGTCACATGTATTTAATTGTAAATTTTAAGCTGGATTTATGAAGTGTCAACAACATTCAATTCCCAGAATGTCTTTAGCTGTTGTTGCTGCGAATCTAAACTCTGGGACAATTTTAAGATACTGCAGCAGAAACCTCTCAGTCTCGGGATTACTTATCTGTCACTGGGTTTCTCCTCACACATCCCCCTAAGTTTCCTCTTCCCCACAACTTGTCATCTTTCCATAAAATAAAATATTTGAACATGATCTTCTTGGGAACTATGTTGCAGGCATAGATTAAAGAACAGTCATAGTATTTGGTTTCTGTTAAACTTCACAATAGTTCTGATGAAGTCAAACATGGTTTTTAAAAGGAGGCAGCATATCAGATAGTTAAGGAAGCACAAGATTTACTGAGGAATAGTGAGAAGTGCTCCGAAGCAGCTTTGTTTGTATATTTACCAACAGATAAAAGGTACTTCATCACTTTCTACTACACAGAGCCCCCCCCCCGACCCCCCACTGGAAAAGAAGCTCAGTGAGTCAGAAATAAGGAAACACCAGACATAGGTCTTTCATCCAACAAAAGATAATTGCAAGATTATAAGAAATTTCCAAAAGTCTTCTTTAAAAAAAATAAGTAAAACTGCTTCTTAAAATTCACTATTAGGTACTGTAACCTCTCCTAAAAGTGCCAGATATGTTTCCACCTATGCAATATTAAAACTAACAAGGGTCTTTTCAATTTCTTTTAATGATTGGGGTATGCAATAAAAACACTACAATGCTTCATTTAGCCAAAAAAGCTGAAGCAAAAGGGACAAAAATAAATAATGAACTTACATAGGCCATGTACCAAAAATAAAATCGTTTAATTCAACCTTTTACAGGAGGTGCATGCAACATTTGAAAGCAAGAATTCTCCTAACAAAACAATTCACTTAAAAATCATTGCCAGGGGCTGGAAGCAGGGAAGGCTGTTATTTCTTTTTCAATTTACTTTTAATGTTTAGGTATTAATGATATTAACTGCCATGTTGAATAAGAGGGTAGAATGGTATAAAAAAATAAGTTGGGAAACCTAGGTCCAGGATTTCATTCCAGATTTTAATAGGTCTGTGATCCATGGTGAACAAATATGTAAGTTACCTCACATCAACAGTATAAATAAAATATGCCCCTTTGAACAGGTTTTCTGGGGTTGGATAAACACTGTGACATTTATGACTGCTAGGTCCCTCCATGAATCTCCTCATTATCTGTTGGACAATGCAAAGCAGGCAGTAGTGGGATACATGAGCCTTAGATTAGAAGTCAGGAGGGTGAGTTTCCCCTTTTGAGGAGAGGGGCAGGAGTAAGCCCTAACAGTGCTCAGGGATTACTCCTGGCTCTGTGTTCAGAGATCATTCCTTGTGGGGCTCAGGGGAACATATAGGGTCCCAGGGATCCAAATCGGATCAGGGTTGGGTGAATGCAAGGCAAGTGCCCTGCCTGTTGTGCTCTGGTCAGCTCTGGTCTGTGAGTTCCTACTCCGAGTGGCAAAACTTTGAGCAAACCATGAAATTTCTTTTTTTTTTAATTTTTAAAAATTTTTATTTTTAAAACTTTTATAAAGCTATTCACAATAATTTATTACATTCAATATTCCAACACCAAACCCACCACCATTACACCCTCCCACCACCATATTTCAAATGTTTCCACCCCAACCCCCAAAGCCTGCCACCAAAGTAGGACCTAAATAATTTATTTTGTATTGCTTGATAGGAATAATTAACTAAACATAATCCAAAAAAGTTTCCTTAGAGGAAAGTGTGTGAAAATTGTTGTATTTCACCCTTTACAAGAGCCATTAAGCACTTGTATAGAGTATGAGATATTATTGCACTGCTGCCAACACCCAGGAATTCTAAGATTTTAAGAATTAATTTTTTTTCTGGAAAACAATATGGACAGTCCTTCAAAAACTAGAAATTGAGCTTCCATATGACCCCGCAACACCACTTCTAAGAATATATCCCAAGGATGCACAAAAGCACAGTAGAAATGACATCTGTACTATATGTTCATTGCAGCACTATTCACAATAGCCAAAATCTGGAAACAACCCAAGAGTCCTAGAACAGATGACTGGTTAAAGAAATTTTGAAAACATTAGACATTAAAACAGTCATATATATAACATAAAAAAAAAGAAATTTTGGTACATCTACACAATGGAATACTATGCAGCTGTTAGGAGAGATGAAGTCATGAAATTTTCTTATAAATGGACAGACATGGAGAGTATCATGCTAAGTGAAATGAGTCAAAAAGAGAGGGGCAGACATAGAAGAACTGCACTCATTTGTGGAGTATAAAACAACATAAAATGAGGCTGACATGGGACAGGAAGATTGCTCCATAGCTGGAAGCCTACCTCATGAGCAAAGGGGAGAAGGCAGCTGGAATAGAGAAGGGATCACTAAGAAAATGATGGCTGGAGGAACCAGTCGGGATGGGAGATGTGAGCTGAAAGTATATAATGGACCAAACATGATAACCTCTCAGTGTATCTATTGCAAACCATAATGCCCAAAAGTAGAGAGAGAATATGGGGAATATTGACAGCGGTAGGGCGTTTGCCTTGCACGCAGCCAACATGGCCGACCCGAGTTCGATTCCTCCACCCCTCTCGGAGAACCCGGCAAGCTACCGAGAGTATCTCGCCCGCACGGCAGAGCCTGGCAAGCTCCCCGTGACGTATTTGATATGCCAAACACAGTAACAACAAAGTCTCCAATGGAGACATTACTGGCCCCGCTCGAGCAAATCGATGAACAACGGGAGGGCCTTATTGTCTGCCATGGAGGCAGGGGGAGGGTGGGAAAGGGAGGGGTATACCGGGGATATTGGTGTTGGGGAATGTGCACTGGTGGAGGGATGGGTGTTTGATCATTGTGTGATTGTAACCCAAACATGAAAGCTTGTAACTATCCCATGGTGATTCAATAAAATTTAAAAACAAAACAAAAAAAAAACTTGCAACAACAGCTTAGTAATCGCTCAGACAAGGACTTAATGTCCCCATGGTGAGATACAACACTTTTCACAAAATATCACGAAAACATTTTTTGATTATTCCACTAGTCATTTAGGGGTAACAAAAAATATAAAATAAATTATTGTCAACCTGCTATAGGGGGATGCTTGAGAGGTGGTTGGGAAAATGAAGACAATGGTGGAGGGAAGTAGATGGTGGTGTTATTGGTGTTGAAATATTGAATGTCTATAACAAACCATCATGAACAACTTTATAAACCATGGTGTTTAAATAAAGTCTGGAGGAAAATAAATAAATAAATAATATTGGTATTCCTGGGGAAAAAAAAGAATTTAATTTTCAACTGGATGGTGACTTTGGGGTCTACAAGCATTTCTGAGGTGTGTTGCTCTATTCCTGTTCCCAGGTTTATTTGTGAGTCCCTGGATTGTGGCCATTAATGAGCTTAAACAGAGCCAGATGGCATTTGTGGGCATGACCGCCAGCTACTGTACAGAGAGATGGGGGAAGTTACCTGTTCCCAGCTCCGACTCTGTGCAAGTCTGGAGATTTCAGTCACAAAACCCTCACACCTAAGCTTTTGAGCAGATTCATTCAAAACCATGGGATTTCTCTGGGCTTGTTCCTCCCTTATGTAAAAGGTAGCATCAATAATCTAGCCACCAACTCCTCATATATGACCTAGAAAAGAATGGACTGACCAGAGAAGCTAGAAGGGAACTTAAGTAGAGGCTGTCAGTAGGACACAGCTGCATAACTAAAGAGGGAATAACCTCTGCTCTGAGCCAGAAAAAGGATCCAAATTTATGATCAATAATTACAGCAGGTCATCTCATCTACTGTCTTGATGTATTGTGGATCACATATTCATCATAAGAATTGACCAGGCAAGTAATTCTACCTAAAATCATTTGGGTGTCGGGGGAGCATTTGGTCACAGCGGGCAGTTCTACTCCTAGCTCTGTGCTCAGGAATCACTCCTGGCATTACTAAGAAACCAAAGAGGGTACCAGGGATTAAACCTGTACTAGCCCAAGTGCAAGGCAAGCCTCTTACCCACAATATTATCTCCCTAACCCATATCTGAAATTTCTTTCAAATATACCAATCTCTTCTCTACTTGGTTTCCTATAATGAATCGAGACAATTGAATCTTCCCAAAGAATTTAGTTTAATTTTTTCCATAAACAATGTATACAAAAAAGATCAAGCAAATTCTTCAGGCCATTGTTGACGACCTAAACAATTTTTATATTAACCTATTAGCTAATGAAATTTCATTTTTAAATGAATAAAAAAATACAAATAATATTTCATGACACATGCAAAAACACTTGAAATTTACATTTTGATGTCTAAAACATTATATTGAAACACGGGCCCATTCATTTTGTTGTCTATACCTGCTTCTGCATTTTAAGAGCAGAGCTGAATAATAATAGAGACCAAAGGGTTTGTGGAGATCCAGAAATATTATTTGGTTACAGGAAACAGTTCCTGATTTACCCGTGTAAAAGTTCCACATGTTCCTCAGTGACACAATTAAAGAGCACCAGGAAACGGACACACAAATATGCCAAGGTATTGAGGTGTCCAAAACTTATAACTATGAGGCAGGGACTTGTATCTTCCTACTTTGCAGATAAAGGAATCGGGCCCCCCCAAAAAAATCAATAAATGAACTTCCAAAGCCATGATGAGTAAGCTAGGAATTAAACCACTTTCCTATGATTCTAAACTTCACAAAATTGAATGATGGGGAAATTATATCATTGGCTTTCCTCATAAACCTAAAACATTTTACTTAGTTTTTTTTCTCTGAATATAGGCTAAATAAATGAATTTGAAATCTGAAACCTAAGATGTAATGTGTGTAAAGTATGTCTTTTTATTACCTGATGAAGGTATGAATACAGAAGTCTAGATTTCTGGTTGTCTATTTTGTGTTTTGTTTTATTTGGGCACAGTATATATTTATGTCAAAGCACTAGCATCTGCTGCCTGGAGGTGGAAGGTGACAGAGACCACCTCTCACATATCAAGCCACTGAGTACATCCTTTTTAAAGTCTAAGAAAGGACTCTGTGTTGAGTAGACATTTTCCCTGGTGATGGGCTTTTGAACACAGGTTGGTCCAGACTGGCATATACTTTTGTTAACATAGATGGAGCCGACCCAAGAGGAAGACTTCCTGTTTCCACTGAATGGGGACTCCCTCCAGCAGGAATGCAGAAGCACATGCAGTCAGGGTTGAAGGACAGTATGGTGGCAACTTTGATAAAAAAAAAAAAAAACCTTTGTGGGGGAAGGGAGGCATCTTAGAGTCTTAGATATGGCTGACTTAATACACACTGGCCCAGAGAGTCCCTTCTGAACACTTGATTCACATGCATCATGCAATGTCAAGCTCTCACAAAACCTGATCTTGAAAGGATTGAAATGAAATGGTCAGATGCCCCGCCGGCTCTCCTAAATGAGATAATGAGATTTTATTTCAGACATGGCAGTGCTGAGAAGAGAAGCATAGATTTGCAGGGGTGTGGCAGTGGGCTAGCTGACAAATGTGAGTAGCAGACTTCCAGAAAGGAAAGAAAGGCCTCTCCAGGTGCTGGAAGTAGGAATTCAGATTTTTGTTTGTTTTTGTTGTTTGCATCACACTCAGGTAGCTCGTTGGGCACCATTCACTGCCAAGGATCAAACCTGAGCTGGCAGTACACAAGCAAGAGTCTTATTCCCTGCACTATCTTTCCAGCCTGGGGGAAATCTGATTTTTCAATGAGGCCAGTCAACCTCCACCTATCTTCTCAATAACAGACCATTAATAATGACTCTGGCTCTGGTACTCATCTATGTTTTCTGCTTGTTTCAGCACATTTTTTTTTTTTTTGTTCTGATCAGGGACTGCTCCTGGCTCTGCACTCAGGTCACTCTTGGTGAGGCTTGTGGCATCAAACCTGGTGCGGCCACATGCAAGGCAATGTTTCAGCACTTGCTTTAACTCACATCTTGCTGATACAAATAAAAACAGATCTTTCTAAGCAGGAAACACTTAAAAGTTAAAGAAAGAATAAGTTATATTTCACAATATGTTGCCAAACCATAAATCCATGCATTTTATCTCATTACCTGAACACTTCTACTAAGGTTTTTCAAGAAGAGTCAAAGACAGCAACTAAACACATAATTTATTATGTTTAGCAAATTAAATATTAGTGTAGTATGGCTAGCAAGTTTTGTTTTGTCTTTTTTTAGGGCTACACCTGAGCCTTGGGGCAATGCACAGGGTTTACTCCTGACTCAGAATGCTGGAACTGGTGTTAAAGTGTGTTACTCACTTCCAAAGAGGTTTGTGACTGCCAGGGTTTCTTTTGGGGCAGGTGGAGGGACATACCTGCCCCCTCTGAGGTGCCCAGATGAAATCAGCCTGGCCTGGGGTGGGGAGACATCTCTGCAGTGTATTGCTCTCTTCCAAAATTCATTTGAGAGTCTCTGGATCATGGCCATTAATGCCACAGCTAGCAAATTTACCAGTCCCTCCCTATAAATGGAATGTGTCCCACCGGTGTTTAGTTTTAATTTTATGGAATTTTTTAAAAAGGGGAAGATTGGGGCTGGAGATATAGTACAACAGGTAGGGCATTTGCCTTGTATGCAAACAACCCGGGTTCAACTCCCAGCATCCTATATGGTCCCCAGAGCACCGCCAGGAGTAATTCCTGAGTGCAAAGCCAGGAGTAACCCCTGTGCATCACCGGATATGACCCCCCCAAAAAAGGGGGGGATATATAGCAACCATGGCAGCCTATTTTCCTGCTGAATCAAACAGAAACTGCCTCCCCTACACGTAGTCAAATCTCCAGAGTAAAGGAGGCTCTTCCTTATCTGTCTTCCGTCTTAGGCATTATTAGACTTCTGGGGGAGGGAGTGGTACTTGAGAGAAACAAAAAAATACATTTTTTGTCTTTCCAACCTAATCTCCAGTCCACATCATAAACGTATCTGTTCCTTCCGAGTAGCAACAGTATCTCAAAGTTTAGGTCTCCTACCTTCTATGCTATCTTCTTCATGCAATGGTTCTGGTCATAATCTTCCTTGCAGTGCCACCAGGAATTTCTGGGGCTTAAGACAGACTTTTCTCTCTGTGTCCGCCTTCCTTTATTTCTGTTCCTGCTTTGCTCCACCTTAAGGAGTGCTCTCTTAGCTCAGTACTGATACTAAGCCCCTCCGGTGCCAGAGAGGCAATGCCCACTCTAGTCACAAACCAGCATCAGCCATGGTGTTGCCTCAGCAGTTATTTTTGCTTGTTCAAAGTCTCTGCTGGAGGGGCTAGAGCAAAAGCACAGCAGGTAGGGTGTTTGCCTTGCATGCGGCCAACCTGGGTTCAATTCCCAGCATCCCATATGGTCCCCTGTGCACCGCCAATAATGATTCCCAAGTGCAGAGCTATGAGTGATCCCTGAGCATCGCCAGGTGTGATCCAAAAAGCAAAAAAAAAACAAATTTCTGGACCCAACACTGTCTCATGGCTGTATCCAGATCAGTGAGCAAATCCCAAGCCCTCCTGACCTGAAAATGTCTCCTGGGCCTTATATGAGTTACACTTTGGCACATATATTTGTCTGCTGGGGCCGGGGAGACAGACATAGATCAAAGATGCATGGCCACCTGAGAATCAAGGGTACAGTCCTGGAGGCCCCCCAAACACTACTGGGTGTCCCTGGTGATCCCTACAGCGTGGGGTCTAGCTCCATGGCATCTTCCCGGCACTGAGCCAGGCACCATTGGCCAAATAGCAGATGTGACCCCAGGTCCTTGAAAAGCCCAAACCCCACAAAATAAAATAAAATAAAAGTCTGTGACTTTTCCCAAACTGTGATTGGTAAATTTACAGCCATCAACACTGACATTCATCTCCTGTCCAGTGACCTGTCAGCACCAGTCTCTTTCTATCATTTAAATTTAGACAGCTCTAGACTGTGACCACCTGGCCTTTGTAAATTCATTTAACTTCTTTTGTTTTTCTTTGTATTTATTTGATTTGGGGGCCACACCAGCTTTAAATACAATCCACTCAGGCATCACTCCTGACAGGGATCAGGAAGCCATATGTCTATATGGAGGGGACTGAACCCTGGTGGGAAGCATGCAAGGAAAGTGCCTTACCTGCTGTACTATTGCTCTGGCACCATAACTTGGTTTGCTTTGTTTTATTGGTTTTTGGATTGGGTTTTGGCTTTGGTCTCTGAGTCACATCCAGTGCTGCTCAGGGTCTATACCTGACTATGTGTTCAGAGGTCACTCAAACAGTGCTCAGGGGACCATGCAGAGCTGGGGCCATACCAAAGCATTCAATGCAGCCCTCTGATCTACTACCTAGTTAATAATTTAAATTTTTGATGGATTTACAGATAGACTTGAAATTCATTTCAGGGTAAAAAAATCAAAGTATGTTTGATAATATAAATTTTAATTTAATAACATTAGCTGAAAAATTCTGAAGATTCTCATTCCACTATAAAGGAAATTCTTGAAAGATGACAATACAATAGCCTACTGTGATTAAATGCATTTAAGGAATCTAAAAAGTGGTTAGTTTTAGTGTAATGAAACTTCACATACTAGGAGCATTTTATTAGTTCAAGAGAAAACAATAATGAAGTTATAAAGTAATTAAAAACCTATTTACTCTCTGATACAGTAAATATGCTGCAAATCTTGGCTCTAGAATAACCCTACAGAGAAAAATCAA
Organism: Sorex fumeus; assembly: GCF_029834395.1. NCBI lineage: Eukaryota > Metazoa > Chordata > Mammalia > Eulipotyphla > Soricidae > Sorex > Sorex fumeus. The sequence goes on along the minus strand of NW_026606077.1, from coordinate 16,289,628 downwards.
CTAGTTGCTAGCATTGTAGAGCCAAATTTCTTTTGAGCTCTGTTAGGCTGACTGCAGAAAAGAAAACCTTGAAAATAAAAAATTGATTCTGTAAAGTCGCTGAGCATATTAATGTTCTGAAAAGCTCAATGAAACTGTAGAGACCAGTATTGAAAAGGAGCTTCAAGCCATCGAAGAAACACACACAGAGGCAGGAGCAATAGCACAGAGGGTAGGGCATTTGCCTTATACATGTCCGACCTGTGTTCAATCTCAGGCATCCCATACAATACCCTGAGCACCACCAGGAGTAATTTCTGAGTGCAGAGCCAGGAGGAATCCCTGAGTATCAAAAAGTCTGACTCAAAAAAAAAAAAGAATACACCACACACACACATAAACACACAATCAGTACCCTATGAGTCCTAAAATTGCATATATTCAACCTTTACTGGCTGGAGCGATAGCACAGCGGTAGGGCGTTTGCCTTGCACGCAGCCAACATGGCCGACCCGAGTTCGATTCCTCCACCCCTCTCGGAGAGCCTGGCAAGCTACCGAGAGTATCTCGCCCACATGGCAGAGCCTGACAAGTTCCCCGTGATGTATTCGATATGCCAAACACAGTAACAACAAAGTCTCCAATGGAGACGTTACTGGGCCTGCTCAAGCAAATCGATGATCAACAGGAGGACCTTTACCTTTACCTTTACCAACCTTCACTCCAAGAGTGAAGTATTCAACACCAAAGCACTACTGAAAGTTCTAATGACCCTCACACACACTTTTCTAATTCACAAACCCCCCACAAATTTTCTGGAATCATAATGGATCAACTGAGAGACTCATAAATAAATCTCAAAAGAGAGCAACAAAATGCAGAGATGCCTCCAGACATCCAACCAGGCTGAGTCTCATCCAGGGCACAACCCACCCAAGCACATTCCTAGTAGACGAAAACCTCCATAACCCAATTGTCACTATATTCAAGGCTGAACTCCACAGTCTCAGGCTAAGCCTCATCCAGGAATGTGTCTGTTGAAAAACTCAGGTACGCAGATTTTGTGACAGAAATCTCCAGGCTCTCACAGGGTCTGGGATGGGCAACTTCCCCCATCTCCCTGATCTTCCAGGAGCCTAGCCATGAAATACCTCTGGAGCCATAAAAGCACATTAACTGGACATGATCCAGAGATTCACAAATCTGGAAAGAGATCAAATCTGCAGAGATGCTTCCAGACCCCAAAGTCACCGTCCAGTGAAAAATTTAACTCCAACTATATTATCCCATTAAAATTTTAGAATCCCTGGACAAGACATACTCTATTCCACTGACTTATATAGCAGGAGTATCACACCACATTGGAAGGAATATAAAGTAGAAGGCAACGAATGCTAATTAAGAAAGTATCAATACACAAGACTTAACCTGTGGAGCAATAGCACAGCAAGTAGGGCGTTTGCCTTGCATGCAGCCAACCCAGATTCGATTCCCAGCATTGTATATGGCCCCCCGAGCACTACCAGGAGTAATTCCTGAGTGCATTAGACAGGAGTAACCCCCATGCATTGCCAGGTGTGACCCAAAAAGAAAAAAAAAACCTGTAACAATAGGTTAGTATTGAGAGAGTAAATAAATGAGAGAGTATTTTCTTACACAAGGGCTTACTGGCTCCAGGGTGAGATACAACAATCTTCACATGCTTTCTTCTTAGGAAAACTTTTTTGATCATTTTTAGTGAATTAATAACAATAAGCAATATAAAGTAAATTATATAGGGCCTGCTATGGGTACAGGCTTGGGTGTAATTGGGAAAATTGAAAATAATAGTGGCAAGAAAGCGGAATGGTGGTGGGATTGGTGTTAGAATACTGAATATAATAAATCATCATGAACAACTTTATAAAACTAAAGAATGCATCAACTGAAAGTGTATGGCTGAAATTACAGCTCTGAAAGGAAGCTCCTTTAGCACCCCTTTCTTTTTCTTGGTGGCTGTTGCATTATCCGGTGTCCCTGAATATAACCTTGGTATTTCTTTAACCATGCCCAGCACAAGAATGTAAGCTCAGTAAGGACAGGCGTCCTCTCTTATGAGCCGTTTGCTCTGTGTCTAGCACACTACAAGCAGAGAATTGTCTTATGGGTGAGAAAAATGAAAAAATGAGTAGAGCAGGGTCTGCTGGTGACCTCGGCAGAGATGGCAGATTTGCTGCTGCCACTGCCTCTACTGCTGCCTGCATGACTAATGGTTAGAAGAAGGTCCTGGAGGGAAGAACACTACAAATCCACAAGGTCCCAACAAGAGGGCCCAAGAAACAAGAGGCCAGAAATGAAAGCAAAGCCCTAAACAGGGGAAGGGAGATGAACAGGCGAACAGGGATGCAGAGTCTAATCAACACTTGCAGCCTTTCTCAGAAGTTTGTCCTTTTTCCTCATACCGCTGTATACTACTGTTTGAAAATCCTTTAAGAATACTTTCTCTTAGAATGTGTTCTTGAGTCTGCAGTCAAAATTTAATTGAGCTTTTTTTATTTGTTAAATCTGACAACCCTTAACCTAATTAAGCAGTCCAACTTCCTACCAAAATAAATGAGAGTATTTTCTTTTTCTTTCTTTCTTTTTCTTTCTTTCTTTTTTCTTTTTCTTTTCTTTTTTTTTTTTTTTTTTGCTCTGATTCATGTCCACATTCTGCAGTGCTCATGGGACCATGAAGTACCAGGGGTTGAGATGGAACCTGGGCCTATACGCCAAAGCAAGTGCTCACGAGCAATCTCTCTAGACACTAACTGTCCATATCCTTGCTGTTCCTCAACATAAGGTCACTGTCTTTTAATGGCAGATGAGACAATAAGAACACTGAAGGATCAAGAACAGAAATAAACACATAAAGAACAAGAAAAGCAGGAGGAAACTTCTATCCCTAGACTTACTCTCGTATATCATCAATAAAATTTTCCTGTGTTCAATACGCAGTTCATAGGTGAAGAATAATATTTAGCCCATTAATATTGTCACTGTCACTGTCCTCCCATTGTTCATCGATATGCTCCAGCAGGCCCAGTAACATTGTGAGACTTGTTACTGTGTTTGGCATATCAAATACGTTACGGGTAGCTTGCCAGGCTTTGCTGTGTAAGATACTCTCAGTAGCTTGCCAGGCTCTCCCCGAGGGGCGGAGGAATCGAACTTGGGTCAACCGTGTTGGCCGCGGCCTCATGCAAGGCAAACGCCCTACCCACTGTGCTATCGCTCCAGCCCCCTCGAATATTAATGAAGCAAAAGTGATTTACACTTTACAGAGATATCCATAAAATTGAAAATGCAGCTGCAAATATTAGGTCTTCCTTGAGTCATGGATTTGTCAATTTAGATACGTTTGGAGCATATTAATAGCTTTGAAGTAGATGTATACTAATTGAATGAATTAAAGAGTTAAAAGAATGTGTGTGTGTGTGTGTGTGTGTGTGTGTGTGTGTGTGTGTGTGTAGAGAGAGAGAGAGAGAGACAAAGAGAGAGGGGGAGCGGAGTAAGTCTACCAATTCTTTACAAGGGTAGGTCATTTTCATGTAGCACATGGATTTTTATTTTTTAATTCAGCCTTTCATCTTACTCTGGTGAGGACTGCATTTGCCACAGGCTAATAAGTGAATGTGGCAGAACTTCAAAACTCATGTCAGCCAAAGAATCTAGAGGGAAAAAAATCAGACATAAAGGTGGTAAAAGGCAGCTATAATTTTTTAATGCCTTTTATTTAATTCTACCAAAAGATCACACGGCAGTGTGATCCAGATTTGGTGCATCTCTCAGCCTCAACTCATGCATGCAGTTGGCCTACCATCCAACTTCTTACCCCAAACACTTGGTTTTCATTAAATGAGTAATGCTAAGAAGGTTACTTGTCAAATCACTAAGTTAATAAAGTCCTTCCTCTTTAAACAACTTGAACCATCCATTTAGTAGGGTGATGCAAGAAGTGATAGAAAGAAAAAGAGGATGTAAAATGTAGTTCTTTATGCAGAAATGAGAGCTTACTCTGACGCCAACAGTCACTATCCATAATACTCACCACCTCTATAAGAGACTTCATTGCTTAAGAAACACCAAGACAGGGCTGGAGCAATAGCACAGCGGGTAGGGCGTTTGCCTAGCACGCGGCCGACCTGGGTTCGATTCCCAGCGTCCCATATGGTCTCCTGAGCACCACCAGGGGTAATTCCTGAGTGCAGAGCCAGGATTAACCCCTGTGCATCACTGGGTGTGACTCAAAAAGCAAAAAAAAAAAAGAAAGAAAGAAAGAAAGAAAGAAAGAAAGAAAGAAAGAAAGAAAGAAAGACAGACAAAATAAAACTATGTGGTTGCAGGTCCATGCTGTTCTTTGGCACAAGAGGTGTACGTGGACAGAACAGAAGAAAAAAAAAGTTTTAGTTCCACTCCCCAAATCTGGAGAAACAAAAGACAAGACAAGTAAGTACTAGGAAACTTGCTGAGCAGCGCATGTTTGCAAGCAGGAGTCTGGGATTCACTCCCTTGTACTGCCAAAGAGGGGCCAAGCACAGAGCTGAGAGCAGTCAAGGGCCCTGCAGGGTGTGGCCCCAAAGCAAACAACACAAAACACACAAAGACACTCCTGAGGAGAAAAGTGAATCCAAGTACATAAGGAATAAATTAAGAAAGAGAATCCCTAGCTCCTCTGCTCACGGTGCATGGGTGAACACATTAACATGTGAACATGTTTGTTACATGTGTAACAAGAAAAGGCTAAAGGAAGTGTATGAAATGCTTATTTTTCTACCTATACCTGAGTAGAAGAATAGGGTCATTTTAATTTTGTTTTTCTGTGCTTTCCCCTCAAATTTTAGACACTGATTATTGCTTTTATTACCAGAAATCCAAAATCAAAGGGGCACAGGCCCCTCACTGAGGAAAGCTTTTTCCATGTAACTCAAGTAACTGAGCAAAGGAAGGAACCGAAATATGATCTGTTTGACTGTTTTCCCAGGAATACTTCCTATCTTCCAGTAGTGCTTTCAGGGCAGGCATCCTTTACACTCAAAAGCATACACCCTTACACAGACTTGACGAATAAAACAGCAAGGGGTCTGGAGCCACAGTACAGCAGGGAAGTGGGAGACACTTATCTTGCATGTGGCCAACCACAGTTTGATCCTCAACACCCCATATGGGCCCCCGAGTCCTACTGGGCATTATCACTGAGTATAGAGCCAGGAGTAAGCCCTGAGCACTACTGAGTGTGGCCCCAAACAAAAAAAAATAAAGAAGAATTAAAATAAAACAGTGCTGAACCAGAGCGATAAAGCAACAGGTTCAGTCAGCTAGGCACAGCCAGGCATGATCCCCAGGGACAGAGCAAGAAGTGGCCCAGCATCCCCTGGGCCACCACCCAACAAGCAAAAAGTAACAGAACAGTCGAGATGACACTGCCCATAGGTTTGTTGCGGGGAGCCGTCTTCACCAGGGTCACATATGCTGCCCTGTTCCAAACCCCTTCGCTTAAACTAGGTTCCTCCGTGTCCTGAACAGGAAAGGGAGGTCTGACATGTCTCACTGCCCACCAACACATGTGCTGGAAGTGACAGGGAACAATCAGACAGCATGAAGGGTACCTTGAGCAGGAGGGGTGGGACTAACTGGCCTTTCTACCAGTCACGTCAGATGGTAGAGAAGAAAAAGCAGAAAGAAATACCTAGTGGGCTATGCAAATGAGGTGGTACCAAGGTTGTCCCTTTCACAGCTCAGAGGCACTGGCACCCAGCAGAGTGCCTGATTCCAGGCACGAGATACCCCCTTCCATGCACACGCTAACTTGGATCTCCAAAGCCCTGCCCAGAAGAGCAGGGAAGTAGCTTCCATTAAGCCAACACACCAGCGACCATTCACAGCCTCCATGAACGAGGCACTTCAGTGAGGCATGTGTTCCCTTGGCCAGCGCAGCTTGAGGACCTCGGCTGGACTGGAGAGACGCTGCGCACTAAAGTGTCTCAATCCTGTTCCCATCCTGAGAGGGCCGCAGTCAGGTCTTCCTCTCAAGGAATATGAAGGAGCATCGCCCCAGCCTCGACTCCCCAACCTCACTCACCCCTGGATACTGGCGGATGCAGTGTGGTGCTCAAAGGGTTGCCCCTGGGGGCACACAGGCCCACTGGCATTGCAAGGCTGCCCAGGAACCCTCCCTGACCTTCTTTCCTCCCATCCCAAGCAACTTTAAGTTACTACTTTGAATACTTGAGACTGGTTCTAATTTCTGAAAACTGATTTTCTTAATGAGAGCAAAATTACTTTTTTTTTCAATTTGCAATGAGTCAAGAAGCAAGAATGGATGAATGTCTGTGCAGAGCTAATGAACTTATGGTCTATGTTCACTTTTGAGGAAAGCAGCCCTGCTAATGTGGGAGCGTGGGAGCAAATCTAATAATTCTCCAACTGGATTTTCTCCTGCAGTTTCCTGTTCTCCTTCTCTGTCCTCACCGGGAAATGGGCCCGCCAGCAGGATGAGGAGATCACCCACCCACCGGGACATAAACACGGAGGGCTTTCTTAGTCACCCTTCACCCAAAGCACAGAGGGTCCCAGGGAACACTGCAAGAACATCACCCGACACAGAGCAAGGGGCTGTGTCCACTCCAGAGCACTGCTTCCCAGGGGAGAAGGAGAAATAAAAGTGAGAATTGTGGGGATATAAGAACAAAAATAGCTTCTTTAGTTTAGCTCTTATAACCTTATATTTTCTGTCATTATATACTGGGACACACACTTAATTCCTACCACATGGCTTTTGTTCCTGAGACATGTTGTGAGATTAGAGAAATTTGGGGCTACTATGTTAACTTGCTAAAGACACTTGATGTTTTCTTTCTTCCAAAAGACAGAAAAGGCCATATAAAGCAGATTTCTGATGGTAGTTGGCTAAAAATGAATAAATTAATATAGCTTCAGGGAACATATGAAAAGAAACTTACATAAAAGCTCTCAAACCAACAAACATTCTCAGTTTTAAAATAATATAAAACATTACCATTGTTTAAAAAATGTCATTGATAATTTTTATCAAATATAAACTCAGAGATGCCTACCACCTGTTAATAGCTGAGCAACCAGTTTCTCTTTTCCACCAGATACTCCTATTGAAGCAATGGTGAAGCAATGCACCAATAATATAAAAAGTTTTGGACAAATCTTATCTGTGTGAAACGAGTGCTGAAGTTCAGATTCTGACTTCCTGACCCTTGTTTACTGGGAACGCTGCCTCAACTCTGAGCCTGGAAGTGTCTACGCTGTGACTCAAACCTCCTTCTTACTGACTCGGCTTCCAGCCAGCCTCATGGACTCGGCGGTTCATCTCCATCCCCATCTCTTCACTTCCTCCCTTTGAAAGGCTAAAAGGCTCGTGTTGTGAGCCAGCTGGTTGAGGGGAGCAAGTGTTCATAAATCAGCCCTTTGCCACACGACCTGGGAGTTCCCAGCGGCTCTGCAGTGACACAGGGAACAACTGAAGCGCGTTCAGGCTCACAAAGAGCCTTCACATGTGCACAGTCTTCTCCTTTCATCGGACGGCTCCAGTTCGTTTTTGATGAACTGTGCTTATCAGCCACCCCCCAGGGCCACACGCAGAGTGACCGTGAGGCGCGGAGGCCAGCCCCTCTTTACCCTCAGTGCAGCGCCACTTTCTCCCCTGCACATGAAGGTGATGATGGGCTTGCCGTGAGGATGGAGGGGGTGCCGGGGCAAGCTCTCGCCATGCTGAATGCAGCCCGACTGCAGAGCACGGAGCCATTCTTCCTTGACTCACAGAAATCCTGCCTGCTTCCAGGAAGCTCCGAAAGAGACCTCGGACTCAGCCATAGGACTTGTCCCTGTTTGTGTCTGTAACCAAGAGGGAAAATGTCTTTAAGTGTTGGCATTCATGGTGACTCCAGCCAAAGGATGTGTCTCCAACACCTCTGTTCCGCTATGTGAGCCTCAGAAACAAATCCGACCCCTTTGGGTCTCAGTTTCTTCTTTGAATAAATGGAGGTGATAGTAGCTTCCTTCACAAAACTTTTGTAAAAAGGAAATGTGTTAAGCCACGCAGACTTATAGAAAAGCAAAGAGTGCTCTATGAGCATAAGTAGTTTCTAGTTCACATACTAAGGTGAACAAGTGCAGGAACATCGTGACTGCTTTCTGTCAGCTATACTGAACCCGCCCCCCCCCCCCCATCTCTGATCAAGGTCAAGCAACCAGACAGAGAAGCCAGCACGGGTCTGGATTGCTGGTCAAAAAAATCTCATTCCCATAGCATTAAACATTTACTACCAGCACTTCGTTTATGCCCCACATATACTGATACCGACCCAAAAGATTCATCAAGAGGCCAAAGGAACTCGGTTCCAGATCTTTTGGTGAGTTTACAAATCATTCCTATATCCCCACCTGGGATAGAGACAAGAATCCTGAATTCCTCATTCCCTCAGACAGACAGAAGGCAGACAGACACACACAGAGAAACAATCATCACATGTCCCTCTACCCCCTACCACTTCCCTCCTCCTTCCCCCCTCTCCCTCTGTTTGCCCACCCATAATAATCTTCTCATTCTGTCAGAAATAGAACAAGACATAAATGCAAACATGTGCCCCAACAGCACCGACCCATACCTTACCCAATTCATACATCCCCACTGGGGACTGGTCTGGTAAAATCCCAGACTACTGATAAAAAGGAAAGGTCCACCACATAAGTCTCAAGGAATTCACCCAAGGACAAATTTCTCAACAAGCTGAGCTGGTCCTCCTGGAACTTTAGCTCGAGGAGGATTATCCATCACTTTATCCTATGGCTTAGCTTTCCCAGCCTGGGATAGCAGATCGGGTCAGACACAGGCCAGGAAAAGCACTCAAGTATCCAACTCTCAACATTCTTTTGGAGGGATAGAGGGTTTGGGCCACTCCCAGGGCTGCTCCGGGGCTACTCCTGGCTCTGTGCTCAGGAGTAACTCTGGTAGTACCAAGATGCAGCGCTGGGGACTGAAACTAGGTTGAGTGCTAGGCAGGTACTCTCTTTCTGTTCTCAGCACTAACCAACTCCTGCTTAAGCAGCTGGGAAAATTCTCTCCCAAATGTCAAGACAATGGGCAAGCAATTCCACAGGGAGTCGGTGCTAAAGAGAAGAGGTGTGAGAAGGTCTGATGCTTCCTTCTATGCACCTGTGCCCTCCTGCTAGTGTCCCACAGGGGCAGGAGAGAGGCCCTCAGGGGATCCCTGAGCGGGGACCAGTTGGAGATGGCAGAGTTGGAAGAAGAGACAGGGTGAGCAGAGCAGTAAGGGAGGCGGGTGAGCACATGTGAAAACCAGAGGCAGGAAGTGACATAAACTTAAAGAATGAGGTGCCATCCTAGAAACGTCTCAGAAGCGGAAGGCAGTGAAAGCTGATGGCCACAGACAACAAGCATTGAGGACAATGCAAGCGAGAAGAGTGCAGGGCAGGAGCCGCGCCCAGCCCGCCCCAGCCCCTTCCACTACACAGATGGAGAACCTTTGCTAGCTTGGGTCCAGCCACAACCCTGCTCCAATCCGAGCCCCACAGATGGTCCCCGAGCACCTCCAGACATGAGTACAGAGCCAGGAGTGGTCCTTGAGCAAACAAACAATGACAAAAGTCCCATAAACACAGTTAGGGCTGATTAATTGCACAGCAATTAAATCACTTGCCTTGTATGCAGCCAGCTTGATCCTGCACAGCCAGGCAGGAGCCTAGCACAGAGTTGGGAGTGTCCCCTGAGCTCTGCTGGTTATGACCCCAAAACCAAACAAATAAAAAGTACAAATACTCCATATGATGGACGGGGCTCTCTAATAAGCCATTTATTAAGGCATACAGGGACCAGACTGCAGAGAGAATCAGAGTTCAAACAGAAACTGATAGATCAACAGACACAAGTGCTCCCTGTTTATTTGCTCTGTTGGGGACCACTCCTTGTGGTGTGCAGGGCCTACTCCATTACACAGTGCTCGTGGTCACAGCAGGGCCTGCGGGACCAAGTGGTGCTGGGGATGAAGCCAGGGCTTCAGGCTTCAAAGCCATTGATAACTAACTCGAGAGTATTTTTATTACGGGACTTATATTCTTTGCTCCGAACTTGCAAAGCAGTGCAGAGATGCAATCAAGGGAGACCTCAAAGAGAGAAGAGCAGAAGTGCTGGTAGATGCGGCAGAAGCCGGGAAAAGCATTCGGAATGCTCGCCTGTCCTTCACCAACTACAAGATCAAGATGACTGCCCTCCGACATCCTGATGGATCTCTCACATCTTCCAAAAGTGCAATGGAGAAGATTATCCATGACTTCTACTCAGATCTCTTCGATAGCCATGTCCACCTGCCACATATCAAATTCCACAGGATGGATATGTCGTTCCCAACGTCCTCCCTTCCGAAATCCGACATGCCATTTCCTCGGTAAAGAAACGAACAGCACCCGGCCCAGACAAGGTCAGACCTGAACACCTGAAGAACTGCCATCAGTACTCATCGATACCCTGGCTCAGCTCTTCACACGCTACCTCTCTGAATGCAAGGTTCTGTCCCAATGGAAAATCAGCAGGACTGTACTACTGTACAAGAAAGGAGACATCCATGACATTGGCAACTATCGCCCAATCTGCCTATTGTCTGTCATCTACAAGCTGTTCACTCGAGTCATCCTGAATAGGATTGGCAGAATACTAAATGAAGGACAACCATGTGAGCAAGCCGGGTTCTGCAAAGGATTCAGCACCATTGACCATATCCACACAATAACCAAGTGCAATGAGGTTTCTCGGGAGTTCAAGATGCCACTCTGTCTAACGTTCATTGATTTAAAGAAGGCCTTTGATTCTGTTGAGATGGAAGCGGTCATTGAATCCCTAGCCAATCAGGGCATTCAAACTCAATACATCAGGAATCTCCATGAGATGTATTACGGATTCACTACCAGGATCTCACCATTCTACAAAGAAGTAATCATCAATGTCAAGAGGGGTTCGGCAGGGTGATACCATTTCACTGAAACTCTTCAGTGCCACCCTCGAGAACATCATGCGACGACTGGAATGGGAAGGAATGGGAGTGAAGATAGATGGTCGGCAACTACACCACCTCCACTTTGCTGATGACATTGTTTTAATAACACCAAACATTAGCCAAGCGGCACAAATGCTGGTCAACTTCGACCGTGAGTGTGGAAAGGTAGGACTACAGCTGAATCTTACAAAGACAAGGTTTATGAGAAACAGCCTCGTTCCTGACGCTCCATTCGCTCTCAACGGAACCACCACCTCCGAATGCAACAGTTATATATACCTGGGTCGAGAAATCAACATGATGAATGACCTGGCACCTGAGTTGTGCAGGAGGAAGAGAGTGGCTTGGAATGCCTTCAAGAGCATTGAAGAAATAACTAAGAGGACAAAAAACCTCCAGCTACGAGCACATCTCTTCGATTCCACTGTTCTTCCTGCATTAACATATGCCTCAGAGACCTGGGCCCTAAGCAAACAGGATGAGAACACTATTCGCTATTCGGGTCTCCCAAAGAGGAATTGAAAGAGCTATGCTTGGAGTATCACGTTTTACTCAAATGAGAGAAAGAATCTGGAGTTCCAAATCAGATGGGCTGGTCAGGTAATGAGATTCAGAGACGACCACTGGACTAGAGCCGTTACGGACTGTATTCCACAGGACGTCAAAAGACTGAGTGGCCGCCCACCTACCAGATGGTCAGATTTCTTCATCAAGATCATGAATGATTGGTATGAGGCTCTTCGTGTTCCTAGAACAAACAGATGCCACTGGGCTACACTAGCAAGCGACAGGGACAAATGGAGACATTGCTGGCACCCACTTGAGCAAATCGATGATTAACGGGAAGTCAAGTGATCAAGTGATATTCTTTGCTCACTGACTTCTCCTCAAATACCCTTAAGCTCAATTATCAATGTCTAAGAGGCATTTTTATATGTAAAACTAATACCAACAATTACATACTTTCCAGTAGAAATTTCCCTTGTCTCCTGGCCTTTCTGGTTCATTAGACAATGTTGGAATACCACATTGCTGGCAGGATTCTTAATGCATCACTTCTTTCTCTTTCTACGACAAAATACACGTCACTTAAAATCTACTATCCTCAGAAAATCTACTGTCTGCAGCTCAGCCATCACCACCATCCATCTCCAGAGTCCCTTTCATCTGCCTAACATGAAACTTCTGCTGAGACTTTGCTTTTGCAAGGGTACTTGTGACTCCAGCACCCTCGCTGAGCTCAGTGTGTGGACATGGCTGGATGCAGGAGCAAGCAGCACAGGCAGCAGAGCTCCTGCACAGAGCTCCGCACGATGAACAGCACAACTGGCATGCAAGCCAATCCCAGCTCGGGTCAGGTGAAATTGCAGAACACAGCACCGAGGGCCTGACCAGCCCCTCCGAGTGTTCACTGGCCACAGAGAGTGCGCATATGTCACTGTGGCCCCAAGTCACTCACAAACATCCTGCCTTTGGACCCAGAAGAAGACAGGATTGAAAGGCACTTCACTAGTCCTGACAGCATTTAAAAATTCCATCAAAGTTTCACACATAAAGGACCTTTAAGAACCCTGGCTTCTAGTAAGTCACAAAAGAGAGCAAACCCGAGGCCACAAGGCACAGGTGCTTATGAATGTCACTTCAGCAGCTCCCGACAACAGCACGGAGTCTCTGGGCTGACCACAGTGTGCATTTGAAAAGATCATCTGCTTTCAACACCCAAGGTACAGCGAGAAAAAAACACAAAACCTGGCCTTTAATCTCTAAAGAGCTCATCACCACTCCTCAGGAAGAAAAGAGGGACACTCTCCCCAAATCACAGGAGCGCTGCATCAGTCTGAACAGGATCTCTTCATCCACTCAACAAATATGTACAAAACTCTCACTGTGAACCAGTCTCGTAATTAGACCCTCTTCTATACACTTGGGTTATATCAGTCAGCGAACAAACACAAATTCCCACCCCTGGGAAATCAGAGTTCAAGAGGGAATGAGCAGCATTTGTTCCTTAGAGGGTCGGGAGCTGGAGGGAAACTAAGTATATCAGATGACAATTGCCTGGGCCTGGGCATGCAGCATACAAAAGTTATGAAATGATGCTGGTGGACCTCAGGAAACCGGCACTGAAAGCACAGATCCAAAGAGCTGATGAGCAGCGGAAGAGACAGACGGCCAAAGCAGGAGAGCCCAAGACAAGAACGCTCCTAGTCTAGCAAGGAAGCATCCCAGTGAGGTACGTTATGTGGGCACAGAGAGATGCAGAGGCTGTGGTGAGAAATTCAGCTCCAACTGCTATGTGAATCCATCAATAAATTCAAGTTCTAAGTGATCGAAGAAAGTGCCTCAAGCTCTGTACTCTCCCCCCAGCCCAAGCTCTGTACTCTTAGAAATTCATGGTGCTTTTTCATATCCAGTTCTTGAAACTTAATAATGTTTGGTATAAAAATTAAGAACAATCTTGAAAACTTTTGTTTATTTCTTTGGTTTGGGGGCCCACCCAATGATGCTCTCAGCTTACCAGAGGTTACTTCTAGCTCTGCACTTAGGAATTACTCCCGGCAGTGTTGGGGGATCATGTGAGATATCAGGGAACGAATCTGGGCTGGCCACATGCAAGGCAAATGCCCTACCCACTGTATTATTGCTCCAACCCCACAAAAGCCAGTTTACTTTTTTTTAGTTTGATTTTGTTTGTTTTGGGGCCATACTTGGCCATACTCAGGGGTTACTCCAACTCCACACTCAGAAATCACTCCTGATGGTGCTCAGGGGACAATATGGGATGCCAGGGATCAAACTTGGGCCAGCTGCATGCAAGGCAAGTACTCTACCAACTGTACTTATATCTCTATGGCCCCCCTCAAAAACTTTTAGAAGCACAGAATGCATTACTATTCTTTTACACATCGGAAATTGCATAAATCTTTCCTAAATGAAAAGTACTGCAGTAATACCCATTCTCTGGACTACAGACTGGTAAACACTCTGTATAAAGTGCCATAGAAAAAAAACTTTGTTTTATGGATTATTTTGTTCCAACCTTGCAAGTGCCACAGACAAGAACGAATGGGTATCATTCCAATGGATTGCTCCAATAGGCCGTGGTCTGCTACTGCTGTTAACTACAATACCTGCACCCAAGAGGGCTAATGGAAAGCCCATTTTAAATCACACAATGCAGATCACCATGGGGAATAGGATTTCAACTGCAAATTAATGCGAAACTTCCAGATACTATTCTTATTCCTTAGGATGAATTACATAAACATGCTTAAAATGGAACAAATGCTCCCACTTAGCTAGCCCACATTTCATTCCTCTGAAATTTTCAGATCCATTTTCCAAGCAGATGATATCCTAGGTAGGAATCTACCATTAAAGAATTCACAAACTGTGAGAAGACTCTAAGTATCCCAGTAAGCAAGGTTAAATGCTCACTGCAGACAAGTTAGTCACATTCCTGATGGCCCAGGAACTGGATAGAGCTATGAAAAGGTCCATAGAGTCAAGCCTCTGACGCTGCCGCCGAGGCCGCGGGTCTTCTTCACAGGATTAAATCCACTTGCAAGCTTCTTTGTGAAATTCTTTCCTGAGTCTTGGGAACCATCATCCATAGCTGCTTTATAAGGCACAGTTAGAGTCATATTACCCAATCCAGCCTCGTGACTGAGGAACCTGGAGGTACTGACCAGATGACAACTTAACAATGATGCTTCCTGTCTGCTCTCCAGCTGGGGAAGATGAGCCACATGTACTAAATTGAGCATTACAAATATGGCCACTGTGATGTGAAAATGAATATTCAACTTCGTTCAACTTTATTTAAGTTTAAATAGAAATAGCCAAATGACAAGCATTAGCAATTACCATTTGAGCAGATTTAGAGAAGAAGAAGAAAAAAAAAAACATTACCAACATTTACTTTTCTCCTCTTTTTCTGTCTAAACCCTCTCCTGGTCCTCAAATCCTGTGGGGTTTTTTGTTTTGTTTCATTTGTTTGTTTGGTTTTTTTGGTTTGGGGCCATACTCAACTGTACTCAGGAGTGACCCCTGGCAGAGCTTGGGGACTCTATGTGGTGCCAGAGATTCGAACAATGTCAGTCCCACTCATGGGACCGTACAGGGTGCTGGGGCCTACACAATGTCCCATGAAAGTTATATTCTGAGAGAATGTGGAACAAAACCCTTGACTTCAGCACTCTTTGGAGCACCCCTGGCAGTGCCAATGCCCCTACCTGCTGCTGTCCTCCCCACCCAGGCTGTTTACAGTGCATTACAGGTCTGTTCCGTCTGGGCCCTCCTGTCCCGACACTCTCTCCCAGAAGGCACCTCAGTGCACAAGTCCATTGACTCTGTTCATTGTTCTAGCTCCATTTTTCCCATAGTGGGTAATATGCTCACCGGGCACCAGGCTCTGGACTTTTAGGGGAGCAGCAGTAAGTGACTTCCCATATACCTGATTTGTTTCCTGAAAAGAGATAGGTGATTCAAATAAGTTTGCACACTATGCTCTAGCTTCCGGACCTGGTTCCAAACAAGGTTTTAGTAAGTGGACAGGAAATATAGCAGCTGTGGTTGGTTGGTTTGTTTTCATTTCAGTGGTGCATGCTCCTTGAGGTGCTCAGGAACTACTCCAAGAAAGAAGGAAAGAGGGAAGGAAGGAAGAGAGGGGGGAAGGAAGGGAGGGAGGAAAGGAGGAAGGAAGGAAGGAAGGAAGGAAGGAAGGAAGGAAGGAAGGAAGGAAGGAAGGAAGGGAGGGAGGGAGGGAGGGAGGAAAGGGAGGGAGGGGAAAGGAGGGAAGGAGGGAAGGAAGGAAGGAAGGAAGTGAGGAAGGAAGGAAGGAAGGAAGGAAGGAAGGAAGGGAGGGAGGGAGGGAGGGAGGGAGGGAGGGGAAAGGAGGGAAGGAGGGAAGGAAGGAAGGAAGTGAGGAAGGAAGGAAGGAAGGAAGGAAGGAAGGAAGGAAGGAAGGAAGGAAGGAAGGGAGAAGGGAGGGAGGGAGAAAGGAAGGAAGGAAGGAAGAAAGGAAGAAAGGAAGAAAGGAAGGAAGAAAAGAAGGAAGGGAGGAAGGGAGGGAGGGAGGAGAGGGAGGGAGGGAGGAAGGTAGGAAGTAAAAAGGAAGGGAGGAAGGAAGGAAGAAAGTGAGGGAGAGAGGGAGGGAGGGAGAGAGGGAGGGAGGGAGGGAGGGAGGAAGTAAAAAGGAAGGAAGGAAGGAAGGGAGGGAGGGAGGGAGGGAGGGAGGGAGGGAGGGAGGGAGGGAGGGAGGAAGTAAAAAGGAAGGAAGGAAGGAAGGGAGGGAGGGAGGGAGGGAGGGAGTCAGGGAATCAGGGAATCAGGGAGAGAGGGAGGAGGACCATAAGATCACATTGTAGTGGACACCTAACTGCCGATCCAGGTCTCACTCACTGCGTGAGAAACCTGCTGCCTGGTCACTGTGCTGATGCTCTCAGGGTCCACAGGGGTCTTCCAGCTGCAGGGACCCTGGTTTCTGGGCTGCCATTGCCTGTTGACGTGAATCTGGAGTCAGCCTTCCCACTCTGGGCAGCTTCTACAGTCACAGCCATTCCACAGTTCCCTGTGGGGCTGGCTGAGGGGTTGTGCCCTCACCCTGCATCCTCGGGCTCGGGCTCAGTGAAACCCTGCAGGCCACAGTACTCTGCGCTGATGCTGATGCACTGAAGGCATGAGGGGCTCACAGCAGGGTCACAGGGCTCAGGGGTAGCTCTGCCAACGCAACAGCCCAGGCGCACTAGCCTCTGCCAAACAAATCCACACACAGAGAGGGCTCTCTCTGTCTCTGTCTCTGTCTCTGTCTCTGTCCGTCCCCTTCCTCTCTGTCCCATCTCCTCACCCCCCCTCTATATATACATATATATACATATATATATATATACATATGTATATATACATATAACCTCTTTCAGAGTCAGGGGAATGAGACTCATTGTATTTACTGGTTTTGGCATATTGAATATGCCACAGATAGCTTGCCAGGCTCTGCCATGAAGGCGGGATATTCTCGGTAGCTTGCCAGGCTCTCCAAGGGATAGAGATTTTTAGGGCATCCTTTAATCGCTCTTGCAGGTGTTCCCATGGTTCAAACCATATTTGAACCCTATTAAATACGGTGCAACAATCCAGGAAGATGGATATTAAGTGTGTTATGATGTGTCCTGTGGCCACAAAGTTGCAGCACTGTCCAGAAAGTGTCCTGGAGTGCGGCAGCAGCTGGGTAGTGGAGGTAGTGGAGGTCTGCTGGTGAGGTATTTATCTGGTACTGGTAGGGTGGGTCTTCTTTGTGTAATCCCTGGGTATCTGATGGTTGGTGAAAGCAGACAGGGCAGGGTAGGGTGGGGATCCTGGTTTTAATCTCTTGGTTATCTGTGATTGGTGGGAGCAGGCAGAGGATCTCTGTTCCTGGGTCCAGTGAGCCTGGAGTCCAAGGTCTCAGAGTTATGTGTACCTAGGTCGAGAAGTCAACATGATGAATGACCGGGCACCTGAGTTTTAAAGAAGGAAAGGAGCAGCTTGAAACGCCTTCAAGAGTGTTGAAGAAATAGCTAAGAGGATGAAGAAACTCTGGCTCCAGACACATCTCTTTGATTCTACTGTTCTCCCTGCATTAACATACGCCTCAAAGACCTGGGCCCTATGAAAACAGGATGAGAATGCTATTCGCTATTCGCTATACGGGTCTCTCAAAGAGGAATTGCAAGAACTATGCTTGGAGTATCACGTTTCACTCAAATGAGAGAAAGAATCCAGAGTTCTGACCTCCATCAATGCTCAAGAATCAGGCACACTGTCTCGTTTGCCAAGTCGTTAAAAATCAGATGAGCTGGACACATAATGAGATTTGGAGATTACAGCTGGACTAGAGCCGTTACCGACTGGATTCCACGGGACGTCAAAAGATCGCATGGTCGCCCACCTATGAGATGGTCAGACTTCCTTGTCAAGACCCTGAACAATCAGTTTGAAACTCTGTGTTCCAATAATGAGCAGACGCCATTGGGCAACACTAGAATGCAACAGGGACGAATTGAGAAGTTACTGGCGCCCGCTCGAGCAAATCGATGAATAACGGGGTGTCAAGTGATCAAGTGATAAGTATAATCATTTTTGTATAATCATTTATAGTATATATACTATGTTATATCAGTCACGGTCCTCCCGTTATTCATCGATTTTGCTCGAGCGGGCCCAGTAACATCTCCATCATGAGACTTGTTACTGTCTTTGGCATATTGAATATGTCACGGTAGCTTGTCAGGCTTTGCCATGCAGGAGAGATACTCTTGGTAGCTTGCTGGGCTCTCATCGGCCACCCTCTAGGACTCCCGGCTGCTTCTCCTAGAAGGGTGCATAAAATGAGGGCCCCATAACCATGCCATTGGACTCCTCGCCAGGCAGTTTTCACTCAGAGCATCCCAGAGGGGGACGGTGAGAGCTCTCCCCACCCCAAGGGACCCAGCCCCAGCAGCCAACCTCCACTATCCAACCACCGCCACATTTCAGGCCGCTTTCCACTTGCTCAGGCCGAGCCTCACATATGAGTAAACATATTCCTGGACACATTATAAGATACTCCCTACCCATTTTCCATAACTACCACACCATATTTGATGGGGTTCAGATAGTAGGCAACAAATCATAGAGGGAAATTATATATAATGAAATATCATCTCACATCACAGAGACTGGCCCACATCCAAAAGAACAAAAGCAACCAGTATTGGTGCGGATGTGGCAAGAAAAGGACCCTCCTTCATTGCTGGTGGGAATGCCGCATATATATATGCGCAAGCTACCCATGACGTATTCGGTAATGCAAACACAGTAACAAGTCTCACAATGTTACTGGGCCCACTTGAACAAATCAATGAACAACAGGAGGACAGTGACAGTGAGATAGATATAGAGATAGATAGATAGATAGATAGATAGATAGATAGATAGATAGATAGATAGACAGACAGACAGACAGACAGATAGATAGATAGATAGATATGCCTTTCAGACAGCCTGGCCAGCTACCCAGAGTATCCCGCCTGCACAGGCAGAGCCTGGCAAGCTCCCCATGGCGGCGTATTCGATATGCCAAAAACAGTAACTATGACAGGTCTCCTTCCCCTGACCCTGAAAGAGCCTCCAATCCGGCAGCACTGGGAAAGACAAGTACGGAGTGGCTGCTAAAATCTCAGGGTTGGGACGAATGGAGATGTTACTGGCGCCACTCGAGTAAATTGATGAACGAAAGGATGACAGTGATACAGTGATACAGTGATATGTATAATCATTTTGTTGGCTCTGCTTCAGCACTGGGCTTGTCTCAGACTCGTGGGAACAATGTAAACGCCTGCACCCCAGGCTGCGTCTATCCCTTCCTAACACCCTCCAGCCTTCTTGCGGGCACTCCTAAAGACATGGCTAAGCAACACGCGCAGACGCTTCAAAGAGAAATGCACAGCAGGGCCATATTTCTGAATAACCCGGACAGTTCTCAGAAGCCAACAGTCGCTATGTCCTATTTGCACAAGCCTCTATGCTCTAGCTGCTTCCCTTGTGCGTGTTCTTGCAGAGCATGTGTGCATGACCTTACTGACTAACCAACTGTTCCCACCCAATTATCAATAAGTGCTGAAGTATTAAGGATGGAAGACTGTGAGAAGAGCAAAAAACAAAGCAAACAAACTTCCCTGCCCTGGAAGCCTTATGTAGAAATTGCCTTTGCTGGTGACGGAGCTGCCCGGAGCCCCAGGACTTGACTACACCTACATCCAGGACGGCGTGCTCAGCCCCTCTGTAAATCCCACAGACAGCTGGCCATTGCCCAGAGTATATATGGATGGGTCAACTGCAGCAGGTGATAAGAGTTCAGTCACACTGTCTTCATGCATCAAGCAAATGATTGAACAAGCCTGAGCATATAACCCGAAATCCCAGATAGGAAATTCTATCTTAGAA
Organism: Sorex fumeus; assembly: GCF_029834395.1. Classification (NCBI taxonomy): domain Eukaryota; kingdom Metazoa; phylum Chordata; class Mammalia; order Eulipotyphla; family Soricidae; genus Sorex; species Sorex fumeus. The sequence continues at coordinate 16,269,625 of NW_026606077.1, read as the reverse complement.
TGTGGTCCTGCATGTGAAGCAGGTCCTGGTTCTGTCCCCAGCATCAGAAAAGGCTCCTGAGCTTCCAGGAGTGGTCCCTGAGCACCTCCACCCCAAGAGAGAGAAAACCTAGTATTTGAAACAAATAAAATTCCATCTAATCTTAGTTCTTCTCATCAGCTTCTCCTGAAAACCCCCTCCACATGAAATAATTTGCTGTTTTTTCTTTTCCCCCAAAGAACATTCAGTTTCTCAACTTCCTGGTATTATAACTACATTTTAAGACATTTTAGTTTCAGCCCACTACAGTTTGAAGTACATAGGTGGAAGTGGCAGACGGTCTACTGGGACCTTTGGTGGTGAAGAATGGGCACTGGTGGAGGGAGGGGTGCTCGATTATTGTATGACCTAAACGATTATTGTATGACCTAAACGCAATCCTGAAAGTTTGTAAGTCTGTAACTGTATCAAGACCTTAGATCTAGAATATGTTATTTTAAAAATATGCTATGCACTGTGATTTAATAAAATAAATAAATAAATATAAAAAATAAAGTTTGAAGTACTTAAGATTTGTCCTCTCAGTATTAGCGATGCCTGGCATGAGGCAACCTGAATTTTCTGGGAGAAGATGCAGTGAGTCCCTGCCCTGCCCCAGCAACACCTGGAGTGGAAAGAGGAGGGAGAGAGAGAGAGAGAAAGCTAGGGACCTCACAGTCTGGCCCCAGTCTACACCCACCATCACTCTTGGCCACCAGAAAGCCCACATTCACAATCAATAAACCTAGGCAGCTTAATAAGCATAGATAACATCACTTTTTAAAATAACATATTCTAGATCTAAGATCTTGAACTCACATTTAACTCAACTAGACTTCTTTATGTTTCTACACCAGATCAACTTCTAAACCCTACTGATTTCATTTTCATGGCATCTATATTTGGGGATTAAATAAAAGAAAAGCTAAGGAGAACTTTTTAATGCTTTTGTGCTATACAGAATAAGAATGGCAATGTAACAAATTATTATTGGGAATAATATTAGTAATAACATTATAAGGAGAGTTATCTGCTTCACATCTAAGCTAATCCAAAATACATTTTATTTTTTTTATGTCAGAATGAAGTTTCAGATCCAGGCTGTCTCAGGTGTGAGGCATGCAGCTGGGCCCAGCTTGAATCCCAAAATCACACGTTGTCCCTGGAGACAGGAGTATCTTTCCTTCAGAACTTGGGTCTCCAGAAAGTGGTAAAAACACATTTTTATCAGTTTGAGATCAATTTGTTGGGCAACCTGAGTAAACTACCTTGCAGTAAAGTTTCAATTTCTTATCTATTGTAAAGATTCAAATACCAATGTGAGCATTGTTATGGAAAGGTTAGGTTGGTTTAGCCTTTCTGAACATTTGTATTTATCAAAGCCTAAATGTTCTCTAATCCAACAATTCTAGTTTAAAGAATTTCTGAAAATAATCAGAGATGGGAAGCAAAAATTAGAGACAAGGGTAACAAAGCATTTTCTTTTTTATAATGGTGTATCTTAAAAACTACATAATCAAAACAAAAATGACTTTCTAAATAATCAGCAATATAGAACTAACAAATATCAGGAGTAGCTAACCCTAAAGATCACCAGCCAAGAGGGTCTATGCAATGAGCATTACAAGGTCCAGCAAATATTAAGCGTTCACAAAGAGATAGATGATATAAGTCATTGTGTAAGAATAAGATGATAGGCATACAACCGATAAGATGAGCAAATTCATCAGCAATATTTTACTGATTTTGAAGGAGGCCATACCCAGCAATGCTCAGGGCTTATTCCTGGTAGTGCTCAGGGAACCATATAGGAAGCTGGGGATTAAACCCAGCTCAGCTGCTTGTAAGTGATAGTCCTATACTATCACTTGGACCCAAACATCAGCAATTCAGAAAGCCTGTGCTCAGTACTGAGAACAGTTTTCTAAAAGAGTAAGTTTGCAGCTGAAGAGAAAGCTCCAAGGGATGAAGCACAGGCTTCAAATGCTGGAACCCCAGGTTGGGTACTCAAACCCATGGCTCCCCCGGCTCTGCACTAAGCACCCCTGAGCACTGAGCTGGAGGAGCTGACCACTGTCAGATGTGGCCCCAAACCACAAATAAAGCCAAACAATGACAACCACCAAATCGAAATTTAAAAAGTCCCATTTCCATTTTTAAAGGTACTCAGGAAAAGTTGAAGGCAATTAAAACCATACAGCAGCTCAGACCATCCCATATGTATCCCTGAGGGTGTCAAGAATATTATAGGCACCCACTTTGCACTCGAGATTTTGAAGAATAAAGGAACTAGTTTCACTGTTTCCCTGTGCTGATGACTCATAAGAGATATGCAGACCCAGATAGACAAGAGTGAAGCAGCAAGGGACAACAGTCTCTACTGGTCCGTTATTCACTACCAAACAGATCAGCATGAGAAGCAAGAGCCCAAGCCCATCAGCTCCTGCAGTCTTTCTCCAAAGCCATAATACCACACTATCTCAAATCTTCATGGATGCACATATATTCTACATCCTCAGACATGGACACCCATGTCTAAGTAACAAGAGTACATGCAGGCACACACATTGCACACGCGCGCACGCGCACACACACACACACACACAGACATACATACACACAATTTCATGATTTGCAAATCTATACAGAAAAATGTTTTGAAGTATTTACATTTGCTCATAATAATATCTGTCACTTGATGTCTTGACAATACTGGTGGCACGAACATATCTTACTTTCATAATATCCAATAAATTGACACCAAATTTGTGGAAATGAAAAACCCAAAGCAGAAGGAAGTGAAATTAATGGTTAAAAAGAATTTTTGGTTTAAAATACACAGTAATACAAAATAATATAAAATGGTAAACATATGAAAAAAGATAAAGGAAAGAATATACAGTTTAAAAAATGGTTCAGTGCAATATGCAATCAAGTGCCAAAGGTGATTCAGTGGCAGCACACGCCTTGCACACGTGGGCTCCAAGCTGGACCCCAGTGATGGCAGACTGAGAACAGGATTCATAAATGCATCCCACAGCAGCATGGCTGTGGATGGGGTGGCAGCTAGCAAGACCACCACTGCCAAGTCTACAGAACAATAAAAATATGGAAAAATCTAAACTCAGCAAGCAGCAGAAAGGGAAACAAACAAGAAAAAGTTATTCATTTTTTTAAGGAAAATTATTAAATGTCTATGCAGTTAAATCCTGATATTTTACTAAAAGACCAAAGAGGTGAAAAAAGAAAAAAAATCCAATAATAATGGAAGAAACGAAAAAACTACCACGAAAAGGCTGCGAGCAGGGCTGGGGAGATACTGCAGAAGGAGCCGGCCGGGTTCACTCCTCAGCACTCCATGTGGTTCCTGAGCCTGCAGGAATGGTCTCTGAGGACAGAGTCAGGAGTAAGCCCTGCGCACATTCAGGCAGGGTGAAAAAAGACAATTTCAAACCCAGATCTGGCTGTTTCTTGTTTACTTTTCTTCTTCTTACAAGCAGTACCGCCAACAAGGGCATCACACGTATACACTTATCCAAGAACTGCACCATGCACGTAGGCCCTAGACCTGGTAATTTTATGTGAGTTTTTTCAAACCTCCAAACACAAATTCATGTTATGAAACATGTTTAAATCAAAGTATTTTGTAAAAAGTTTCAAATCATTTCAAAAGTTAATGCAATCTGAATGTCCAAATTTAATATTATGATGACACAAAGATAAACTAAAAAGTAAAACTATTGACAAACAGCAAAACTACAAATACAATAAATACAATACAATAGTGGTATTTTGCTCGAGCGGGCCCAGTAACGTCTCCATTGGAGACTTTGTTGTTACTGTGTCTGGCATATCGAATACTCTCGGTAGCTTGTCGGGCTCTCCGAGAGGGGCGGAGGAATCGAACTCGGGTCGGCCGTGTTGGCTGCGTGCAAGGCAGACGCCCTACCCGCTGTGCTATCACTCCAGCCAGTAGTATTTTACCATAAATACAATAGTAGTATTTTAAATCACATCAAAAAAAGTTACAAGTATATATTATACCAGAAGATATTGGAAAAAATTGCAAAAAACACATAAGGAGGGGCTGGAGCAACAGCACAGCGGGTTGGGCGTTTGCCTTGCACGCTGACTACCCAGGTTAAATTCCCAGCATCCCATATGGTCCCCCAAGCACTGCCAGGAGTGATTCCTGAGTGTATGAACCAGGAGTAACTCCTTTGCATCACCAGGTGTGACCCAAAAAAGCAAAGAAAAAAAAAAACCTCAGGATCATTAATAGGTTGAAAGGATAAAATTCATATATAATAAAAATGAAACGTGATAAAAATATGATGAAACACATTTGAGTTTTTGAAGTAGCAAGTGCTAGAGAGACAGTTAAGGCTCTGCATTCAGGCTCAGGAATCACATGCAGTGCCAGGGATTGAACTCGGGTCAGCTGTGTGCGAAACACATGCTTTAGCTGCTGCTCCAGCCTCTCTGATCTTCATTGTATAGGTGAGCAGGCTGAGACACAGACTTTGGAAATAGACTGCCCAAGGTAAATGAGAGCTGGAGGATAAAAAACAGGTGCTCAGTACAGAGTCTTCGAAGCCATCCCAACTCCATCCTGCCTTTGGATGCAGCAGAAAGCATACATTCTGACTTGGGCTAAGAGGCCAGATATGGGCTAGTATGCAACCCACGTTGGATACTGAACATTAAAACCACTCTGAACATCACAGATGAGTCTACTGGAGTAGAACATCACTGGAAAATTGTACTTTATAAAAATGCCAATTAGTACCAGAATAAAAGATCTAATGCAATTTCATTCACAACCAACAGTTTAGTATTACTTTGGAAATAACAAACCAACAGCTGAAAATTCAAAAGAAGTAAGCTAAAAGTTTAATACATTAACTTAAAAGTTTATGTATTAAAGTAATGAAAATTGCTTGACATTTTTTCATGGGTCAGACAACTTTCTTGGGAGTTTAGAATAATTATTTAAACTTCAAAAAATGGCTAAGGAGATGGGGTGACAAATATAAAATATCTAATTTCATAAAAATTGTTTTTTGAAAAGAAAGCTTAGTTAAGAGGTGATACACGCTGAAAATGCTTCATGAGGAAAGCAAAGTTCAGAAATAATTGAGCATGTAACTACAACTTTCCCTGCCTCCCTGTACCTAGCTGTACCTAGCTGCTCCCACCTACCCCTCTTTGTACACCACCTTCAAACGCAAATTATTTGTCATCCACCCTACACATAGCACCAAATTCCAGGCTAGTTCTCTGGTTGTGCATCAAGAAGCTCTGAGCCAGGAGTCCCCTCCCACCCTGGGTCCTCAGTGGGGACCTAGAAGTCTTGGTTAGCTTCAGTGATTCAGGGCAAGCTTAAGGGTTCAAAAGACATGAAACCAGCCACAGAAAACTGTGATGAGTTTTTGACTGGGCTCCAGCTTTTTAAAATATTCTGTTCCTAAATAAAGTGAATGGATAGTCTAGAGAAATATCGCAAGCAAGATCCCAGAGCTGGCCCCCTACTCCAGGGCCGATAAATCAAATAAACAATGAGGCCCACAAAGAAAAGCTGAGGGCTGCAGACCCCCTCTCCGATTTGTTTTTTCCATTAAGGAGCCGGTCTTATAAACAATGAGCCCATTCAAGAGGGTTTTAAACATCCCTGGAGGAAGCTTCTATCTCTCTCAAGCCCCAAAGTGCTGTTCACCTACTGGTCCTGTGAAGTTGGCACCCCTCCCCCTCGGGCAGTCCCCTCTATGGCTCCAGGAGCAAACACCTTTGATCTAAGAGGCCAGAAAGGCTTCCTGACTCACATTACTGCTCAGGAATCCATTAGGAGGCAAAGACGGATTTGCTCTGGGCCTCCTCTTCCATGCAGAGCCAACAGCAGAGGGTTCCACATCTTATCAGAAACTGGTGTAAAATTTTCAGAAAAGCTCCATCCATCAAAGGCCAGATAGCTGAAGAACACATAAATGTAACTGGATGTTCGGACATCTCATTCCTTTGAAATGATTATGAGATTAAATTACTGATTTTTGAACATATTATATATTACTAGTTTTTATTATCTAACTTCCATGAATTCATCGAGTTAAACTAAGAGGCCATTAACACATGCACATCCCATTTTGGAACTTTTATTACTTCTTGTTTGTTTGTTGATTTTTTGGGTCACATCCAGAGATGCTCAGAGGTTACTCCTCCCTTTGCACTCAGGAATGACTCCTGGTGGTGCTCAGGGGACCTTGTGTGGTGCAGGGGATGATACCTGCTTGCAAGGCAAATACCCTACCCACTGTCTTATCGTGTGGCACCTTGGTTCATATCCATTCCAAACATGCAGAGAAGTACTATAAGAGATGCCCGCAGTAGTTAGTGGTGTTACTTACCACCCAATTCTACTTGCTCCAATATTGATCAGCCTGAACCTCAACATTAGGACAACAGGTGTGGGGAGACAGCATGGGGGCACACGGGGGCCTGAGGCCCTGAACCCATCTCCCAATCCCACATGAGTCTGCCTCAGACACAGGGTGTGGTCCGGTGCTCCCAAATACCAATGGGACCAACAAACTGGGTAGCCAAGTCTCAACCGAGCACTGCTCAGGAAGCCCACAAAATGAGGAAAAGAAACTTAGGAAAGAACAAAAGAAACAGATTTATAAATACTCGGGATTGGAGATGAGAGCCTAAGTATTTTCATAAATTAAGCTCATCTTTGAAAGTCACTGCCGGCCCACAAACACGGGGCCTGTGTCACTGGATGTCACCCCTTCCCAGTGCCATTAACACTTGCAGCCACAGCCTCTATCCTTAGGTGCCCTGAGCTTCGACGGCTAGGGTTGTGGGAATCCCCACCCACTACCTCCACCGCAGGAAGGACATCAGAACCCCCAAAGACATCAGCCTTGACTCTCTCTGCCCATCATAGTCCTATAAAAATCTTGCAAATCTGGGGCAAGGTCAGCAGCTCAAAGGGACAGAGGCATGCCTTGAACAAATAAGGCCACATCCATCCCCCAGAACTGCATGCCCCCCAGCACAAATGTCAAGCCTACACCTCCAAGAATGGTCCTGGGTCCTCCAGGAACCAGCACTGCTGGGAAGCCCCTAGATAAAGGCAAACAAAAAAACCAAACACTCAAACTATCCAATTCCAGTTCATTTGTCTACCTCTCTCATCTGAGTACAAAGTCAACCCATGCCATAACAGACTGCACATGAGTGAAGGCAGGCACTTCCCAACAGGTCTGCCAGAGCCACTTCTGCTCCTCTGGCTGATACACAATGCTGAGGGCACTCAAATATGATCCTACTCACTGTCCTTAGAATCATAACCAAAACGCGTCCTCATCAACACTGAAATTTTTCACTCTCTTTCTAAGACCTATTAAGACTATTTAGTTGCTTTATTTAGTATAGGAAGATCTTTGACCCTCTGAGAAGGCTCATCTCCTGATGTTTGTACTGTCTTATCCTCTAGACTCCAGACTCGATATCATATCTAGAAAGTCTCTATGATGCTCAGCTTTAGTCTCTACACCAGCAGAGCCCCCATTGGGGGCTCTATTACAGCAACCATGACAATTAATTGACAATTAATTGACATCCAAAGGACTTATTCTCTGAGGACAAGAATTATTTATATTCCATGTCTCTCTTAGTTCTCAGCATAGCATTTAGCACCTAATACTGTAGCACTGTCCTCCCATTGTTCATCGATTTGCTGGAGCAGGTCCAGTAACGTCTCCATTATGAGACTTGTTACTGTGTTTGGCATATTGAATATGTCACGGGGAGCTTGCCAGGCTTTGCCGTGCAGGTGAGATACTCTCGGTAGCTTGTCAGGCTCTCTGAGGGGGCAGAGGAATTGAACTCAGGTTGGCAGTGTTGGCCATCTGGAAGGCAAACACCATACCGCTGTGCCTAATACATATTTCAAAAAATGTTTACTGAAGAAATAAGTGGATGGATGGATGGAGGATGGACAGACGGATGATGCATGAGTATATGGAGAGATGAATGAATGGGTGAGTGGATGGCTGAATGGACAAATGGATGCATGGTATATGTACAGATGGGTGACTGGCTGGATGAGTGGATGATGGACAGACAGATGATGCACGGGCATACGGACAGATGGACAGATATGAACAGATGGATGGATGGCTGGATGGGTGAACGACGGACAAACCGAAGGATGGGCTCAATAGTGTATGGGCAGATAGAAGGCCAGATGATGAATTGATGGATGGTGGAGGGATGGGTGAGCACTGAATAAATCTTGGCTTGCAGGACACAGGGACAAACAGATCAGACACAGCCTGTCATTCTGTATGCATCTTGACTCTAGATAGAATGCAACAACTGGATTTATTTTTGTTTTGATAACTTTTAAACATTGGTTTTGTTATCAGGTGGTACAGGTGGAACAATTCTGGTAAGTTAAACTAAGTTAAACATAAAATTTAACAATTAAATAAAAACTGCCTCTTGTTCTCTCCAGGATCAAATAGAATTTTAAAAAGATGCTTAGGAAACTATGCAGGCCCAATGCACTTAGCTATGGTTAAAAACACGGTTCTTACCCTAAAATAATAAGGGGAAATGTTTGGGTTGCTCGGGGATCACTCCTGGCAGGGCTGAGGGCCCGTATGAACAGGTCAGCCAAGTTCAATGCAATGTCTTATGCTGGTACTCTCTCTGCAGCCCCTGGGAAATAGTTTTTAAAGGGAACTACAGCTTAGCAGAAAAGCATTTTTAACTCTCCCTAGGAAATGGTAAAGAAACATATATATAAGCATACAAATTGCTTAGCTCTTCTAATTTTAAGTGTTAAGAGCTTCAAAAAATTTGGAGGAGAGAGCAAATGAAAAAGAAGCTAAATTTTTCATCCTGTCACAGAGGAGTCTGGATTAACATTCTCCCCTTGGGGTGCTGGTAAGGGACACCCGGCAGTTTTCAGGGCTTACTCCTGTCTCTGTGCTCAGGAACCACTCCTCTGGGTGCTTAGGGGACCATATGAGGTGCAGGGCCGCATTCAAGGTAAATTCCTTAATCCCTGTACTATCTCCCTGACCCCTTGATTGACATTTCATTACAAAAGATAAGTTAACTGTGAAACATCTTTAAAAAACCTGAACTTAAAATGGAACCAAAAAAAAGTATACTGACTGAAAAAGCATCCACTAGTGTGTTTGCTATAAAATGGCAAAGACTGACTAAATAGAGATGTTGTCACTCTAGGCTAACACTATTTCCTCTTAGCTCTTACTCTGCAGCTTGCTTGTTCTGAAGGGCTTGCAGCTAGGGATCACCAGGGAGAGCACTGATGCTGGGATCACCCCAGGCCCTGCGGGTCCCTGAAGTATCTTCCCAGTGCCTGTGTGCTTAGATGCTAACCGATGAAGACAATATTGCTTCTGACTGAAGATACAGTTTTTCTCAAATCTCCTTGTCAGCTAAAAAAGACATTGTTTCTAAGTGGTATCACGGCTCCGTTGAGACATTAGTGAATACTGCACCTTTTTAAATCAAGGACAAAGGTAGAGTGGAGGTGGTAGGGATGGAAGGAAAAGTAAAGATAACTTAAAAATATAAATATATTTCAATACTAGTTAGCATTACATTTATTGAACATAAAAAAGTGAAAGAGAATCCAGAAAACAGAATTTTTCAACAGAGTAAGCTATCTGTAAGAAAAGAAGCAATTATGCAATGCTTATGTGCTTTATAGGGACAATTCTACTACTCTAAACCATCAAAAAGCATTAATATTTCATTTTACAAATTGGAAAACTAGGCCCTAGAGAAGGCCTCTGTGCTAAGAACCTGATCTCACAACCATGAGTTTTGGGCTCTGGAATGTTCCTTTACTTACCAGTCTCCACCATGTGTGTCTCTTACCATCACAAAGTTTAACTGGCCTTTCCTAGCACCTATACATGTCAGGTCTTCACAACATCTTAGCCGCTGATCAAAGGCCATGCAGCTAAACAAGCAATTATGTTAACAATGACTCCATCTGGTCTATGGAAGTAGGGCAACACCCAGCAAAGGCCTCTGGGGCACGGGCACCAGTCTACAGACTTGAAGGCATCTGTTCAAGCACCCAGCAAATTACTGTTCATTACATCAACTTTAAAGCAAAAATAAATACCCCCCTACCAGACCAGGAGTCGAGCTCTGAACGAGGAGATGGGCTATAGCCCACCTGAGAAGTCACCTCGCCAATGTTCCCATTAACAGGAAAATCCACCACTCACAGGCTGACAGGCAGCCACAGGCTTCACCTTCCTTGCCATAAAAGGGGGTACCTGCCCCCCCCCCATCCCATACTAAACAATCTCTGAATGGATGTCACAAACCTAAGAGCTCGCACTCACTCCACTCCACACCCTCTCAGTGCCGCCAATTCTAATGAAACCAGTCAGACAGGACAGCTGGGGCAGCTGGAGAGAGGGCAGCAGCAAAGGAGCATCCCCAGTGCCCCAGTGACTCCCTGACCCCAGCAGAAGGGATCACGGGCACAGGGCCAGGAGTAAGCCCCAGGCATGGCCCAAGAAACAAAAGGAAAGATGGACTGGAGGAGGGGAGCAGAGCCAGTCTGAGGCCCTGGGTGCAGAGAGACCCTGGGGTGCTCACAGAGGAGGTGGGAGGTTGCATCGCTTTCACCAGAGACCTCACCCCCATCTCAGTGTCTGGCAAGCAGGCAAATGCTGCGGCATCTCTAAAATATCCTCAAGAGACTGATCACACCAAAACCCTTAAAGTCAGACACCACATCCCGACACAAACAGAATTTTCCTGCAGAGCATATGCCATGCTGAAACAGTTTAGAAACAATCGAAAGAACATAGTAATACAAATATTGTACAGCTTATTGCCTAACCTCTGGTAAAATTATCTCTCCCTCCCTCCTTCCCTCCCTTCCTCCCTTCCTCCCTCCCTCCCTCTCTCCCTCCCTTCCTCCCTCCCTCCTTCCTTCTTTCCTTCCTTCCTTCCTTCCTTCCTTCCTTCCTTCCTCCCTTCTTTCCTTCCTCCTTCCCTCCCTCCCTCCCTCCCTCCCTCCCTCCCTCCCTCCCTCCCTCCCTCCCTCTCTCTTGTCTTCCTTCCCTCTCTCCCTCCCTTTCCTCCTTCCTCCCTTTCACTAAGCCAAAGACTGAGACAATCTGCCAACTAGAATGACAAAGCATTTCACCAACAATTTGGGGGGAAATGATGATAGATAAATGGCATCTATAAAGCAGTCAGTCAATCACAGAAAACAAAAGAATACACTGCAAATACAAGGAACAGTTATAAAAATGCCAGTTAGACATTCAAGAGACAGCAGAGCTTTGAAAATGTACAGTACGGTCCAAATGTTAGATGTGGTTTTAGCTACTCACTACAAAGTTGGGTTAGTAACATTTCTAAAATTTCTGAAAATGATTTTCAGGCTGTCAGCCCTTGTGGAAGCAGATGGGAAAATTCTACTGTTGATACACAGACATCAGCATGCAAGGTACATAACAAGCAACAGGAAATACAACTACTTCTAGTGCATTCACAGAAGCACATGGACATACCTCCCTCTCTCACGGGCAAGTTTCTCTCAGTGTTTTGTTCTGTTTCCTTAGTCACAACTCAAGGAAAGTTACAAGGTGTGATGGTCATTCAGAAGCAGAAGGTAAAGTTAGGTAATCAGGTGTGTGTGTGCACTTGTCTGCATGTATGCATGTGTCTCTGTATGTGTATACGAGTGACTGTGTGTGTACATGTCTGTCTTGTGTCTCTGTGTGTGTCTTCCCTTTAGCCAACCTTCAAACTGAATAATACAGTGAGATCTTTAAAGACAGAAGCAACATCACATCACTTCAGTTTTGTCCTGTGATGAAGAGCTGACTTTTGTAAAGAAGAAAAAAAGTAATAAAAATATCTAAAATGTACACATTTAAGAGAAAAATGTCCCCAATCATTTCTAGTACATGACTTAGAAGTAAATGTAAAGACTGTGTCAGGTCAAAGCTGGGCCACAGGCCATATCCGAGGCACAACTCGCTCCCTGGTGCACACAGACACTCTGTCCTCAAAGGAACACCTGGGAAAGCTGTTCGACATCACGCAGAGCAGAGCATCCCTGCTTTACTGAATTTTACTTAATCTCAAGCATTAACAAGTACTTGAAAGCAGAACTGATAAGCACTAGTTTGTCAGGATCTGGAAGGCTGGAGAAATCAACCTTCTTCCCACGTACGTATCGATGCTCAGTGATGAGCGCTCTCGGGAACAGTAAGGGCCTCCGAAAGAGGCTCTGCCCAACAAAGGTGACTCAAAGGGAGGAGGTCAGCCCTCCCCAGGAGTGGCAGTCCCTGAAAGAGTCCACTCCCTCAGTGGGGGAACAGAATGGTGGAATATCTTGGCATACGAGACACTAAGAAAAGTGTCCCTCTAGAAAAAATAAAGTGGTTTGGGTAGGGAGAAGAGTGGGGGTCAACACACATCTTTTAAAGCTCAAGGACTTACAGCCATCACATGTCTCTGCAGACCGTTCCCCTCCCATCTTCAGAGGCGCTGCTTCCTCACTGAATCTGGGAGTGGGGAGACGCAGCTGGCACATGCAATGGTTCCAGGAGCAGGAAAGAAGCTTGGCATCCGTGAAGATGGAATCACACACAGTGACAGTCGAGGCACAATCAGTGTTTTGCCAGCCCAGAAGGGCAGGGGTCTGCGTGACAATGGCTTCCGATTTAAGCACTCAGCCCGTCATCAAACTGGGAGGACTGAAATCAGTAGGAAGACCTCCCAGGATGTTCTCCACATCTCCTGTGTTTCAAGATTCTAAAGCCATCATTTCACAATTTTTTCACTATTTTTAAATGATTTTTAAAAATCACTAGAAAATTGAAACTTATTAAATATGCTTTTAGAAACAACTTGTTTCCATTAAGTACTGAGAGTATATACAAAGTGATGTTGGGCCAGAGAGACAGTTCAGTAGGGAGGTCATTTGCCTTGCATGCAGCAGATCTGGGTTCAACCCATATGGTCCTCGGAGCACTGTCAGGGGTGATTCCTTGAGTGCAGAGTCAGCAGGCACCCCAGAGCATTGCCAGGTGTGGTCCCAAAACAAACAAAAACAAAAGCAAATAAACAAAAAAGAGTGATGTTGACTGAGTGATGATGAATCAGATAAAGTGAAACTAAAGCTGGCCTGGCTCCCAAGGGGGGTGGGGTGGAGAAGAAGCTCAGTCAGTAGGGGCCCTGCTGGCTTCCTAGGCACTGTGGATGAATCACAAGATAGGAAGAATCTCCTTCAGCTGGGGCTTCCTGGGAAATAAACAGACACTTGGATCAGGATTGGTTCAAGATGAGCTCGTCCGAAGCACAAGGAAAGATTAAAATGCATGAGTTACTCATAGTGGATGAAAGGACTCTCTGGTCTATATGCAGTAGGGTCTGAAAAATGAGCTGAGCATTTTTGTCCTGATATTAATGAATGGTAAGTGTTCAAAATTTGCCAGGCAGTTGAGGGCAAGGAATCAAAGCAATGGCAGAAACTGTTACTGCCACAGCCACCAGCCAACAACACAGCACGACTGCCTCACATTCAGTACTGAAACTTTCTACATGCTTATGAATACTGAAACAGTCCTTCTTCGGTTATTGTTGCTGGTGGTGGTGGGTTGTGTGTGTATGTGCGTGCGTGCGTGCATGTGTGTGTGTGTGTGTGTGTGTGTGTAAGCAAGTTTGGTAGGAATCATATGTTTCAGATTTCCAACAAATGACCAAAAAAAGGCACAGATTTTAGAAAGGGAAAACATGTATGCCATTATGCCATGTGCTTCTAAACAACAACCACTACAGAATCACTGGCGCGCGCACACACACACACACACACACACACACACACACACACACACAGTGGGCAAATGAAACTTACCCAATAGAAAATCACTATTTCTGACATACTGTAGCCATTGCAAATTGATGACCTTTGAGGGAAGACATAATCATGTCCCATCCCCCTCTGGCGCCCCTCTGCCAGACTGCTGTGCAGAGGGGCTGGGAGTGTCTGGCTTCCCAAAAGAGAAGAGAAACCAAGAAACCTTCGAGAAACCAAGCTTCAGGCCTCAGTTTCCTTCCCTATGGCAAGGGCACTCAGCAGAGACGACCCTGGGGGGCGCTGGCAGGCTGAGATCTGTAGGAAAAAATGATGCCTCAGCTTGAGAGGAGCTCAGGAGCTTTGCTGGGAGGCCTACGACGGATTCATCTAAGGCTCAGGCTTGGAACTCATCACGTCTTCCCCGACGGCCGAGCTGCCCACAAGAAGCTCTTTATTTGGTGTAATGAGATGGTCATGCTTTCTGAATTCAGAAATCTTGGCCTCAACTCAGTCAAAGAAAGCAAAGACGCCTAGATGCTCACCCTGTCCACCTCTGGAGCTATTTTTCAGGAAACAATTTTTCATCACTTCAATGTATGTCTGTCCTCACATGGAAATCCTGCAAGTGGTCACTCCATCACCATTAATATAAGAGAGAGGAGAGCCAGAAACCATGAAATTGCCTAGTTGGCCCCCACAACCACGGAGGGCAGGATGTCACATGACACATGCCACTGGTCTCCCAGAACTCATAGGGGTCTCCAAAGGCTAGTGAGGGGCATAACCGACAATGCAGAATCTCGTTCCAGCTGGAGCCTGTGTACCACCCTTCCCCACATCCACAGTTCACCCATGGGAATTATGTGTCTAAGAAGCCACTGGAAAGGAAGCACTGCTTTCTTTCCGCTGCTGTTTTTCCTCAGTCAGCCTGGGCATCTTCTGCTCTCCTGCCTCTTGTCACCAGCACTCACGGGGCTACCTGAGAAGTGTGTGTGTGTGGGGGGGGGGGGGGGGACGGGACTCCGATTCCTCCTCCAGGGCCCAGGGCAGCCCATGGGGTCAGCCCTGCTGTGCTGCCTGTGCTCTCCTGCCAAACTGGCCCAGCAAATGGGGAGTTAGATAAGCACATGCCTACGCGCGCGCGCGCGCGCGCGTGTGTGTGTGTGTGTGTGCGTGTGTGTGTAAACTGAGAGTGTAAACTGAGAAAGTATTTGTGTCCAGAAAGTCTAAACTAAATTCAATTAGCATGTGCATGTGTGCAGAAACAAGTGGGGGACCAGGAAGTGCTCAGATTTATCCAAAGGCTTCTAGATGAAGGCAGATGGTGAAACCATTCCTTTCCAGAGACTAAGCAATACAAGGATGAAGATCAATCCCAAAAGTGGTATTGAAAGTGCTTTCCACATAAAGTTAAAAATTTAGAGGCCAAAGTGGATCTGTGCATGTACACACGCACATACACACACGTGCACATACACGCACACACATACATGAACACACAAGCACATACACGCACATGCACACACACAAATGCATGCAGCACACACACATGCACACAGACACAAATGCATGCAGGCACACACATGCACACACATGCACACACACAAATGCACACAGGCGCACACACACGCACACACACACATATGAATGCCCACACATGCATGCCCACAGGTGTGCGCACACACACACATAGATGCACACACACGGGAGCGTGTACACGCACACACACACACACACGCATGAGAGCACATGTGCACAAACATATAAAAAGGAACCAGTCACTGTGAAAAGTGACTCTAGATTTAAATGCTTAAAAACATTTTGTATTTACAAATATAAAGTAAATCAGAAAGCAGAAAGCTAGCACAGCTGGTGAGGCACTTGTCAATCCATGCTGAATCCAGGAGTCTCAGCACCCAAGCACCACCACAGTCGTTCCTGAGTGTGAAGCTGAGAGTTGCCCTGCATACTGCCAGGCTGCCAGGTATGGGCACAAACAGAAAATATATAAAGTAAATCAGATGACAAGATCCCAAGGATGGAATGTCAGCCCCTCCTTGGTCAGATCCATCTCCAAATTCTGATCTCTCTCTCTCTCTCTCTCTCTCTCTCTCTCTCTCTCTCTCTCTCTCTCTCTCTCTCCCCCCCCCACTCTTCACAACCCACATCAAAGTTCACTGCAGAGCTTTTCCAAGCATCCTTTTTAAATTGAAAAAAGAGACCAATTCTACCAAAAGCAAGCTCTTTGTGAGAGCACTAGTCAGCAGTGAATCCAATCATTGGTTAACACAATTCCTCAGAACTGCATTGCGCATTAGAAACACTTTCTACAAGAAACACTTTCATAACCACTGTCTTACACAAACAAGCAAGTGAGCTCTGGCCCTCAGTACAAGCTACCAGATAGATGGGAGAGAGCACGGGGCCACGCCTCCCATGGCTCCGAGCCCTACCTCAGCCACTTGTTCCGTCTGTCCCCATGAAACTGTAGCTCCTGGATCCCTCAGAATAACCCTGCCCGCCCCCACATGTCCCAGACACTCCCATTCTTCAACAGAACTGTGCCACTTCTAACCCTTTCTGCTGCTTCCAGAACATCCTCACACCATCAGCAAAGATTGGAAAGTAGGAACAGAATCTTCATTTCCCATCCTTAATGCAGACCTACAGAGTCGCCCTCCCCGCGAGCTGCTTTTTCTCTGCAGTGAAAGGCCTCTGACACTTGTCCAGCATCCTGGGCTCCCCACAGCACATGCCTGTACTGCCACGAACACCTGAGAGTCACGACAAGGTGGGTCTGGAACCAACCTTGGTTGCAGTGTTCAGAACCTTTCCTACTTCCGATCTCTCTACCACCCGCACACCTAGTTCTGGTATCCAACCCCACTAGTGAAAACCCTGGAGAAGAGCCCCAGAATGGGGGCATCAGGACCCTCCCCCTTCACACCTGGCCCTGTCATCAACTCAGACTTCCTACCCCCAAAAGCACAGGCCTTCGACTCTGCCTCCAGCTCCAGCTCTGGGTCCTCTCCTCTCCCCTTTCTTTAAAGACCGTGGAACCATATTGCCCTTCCCTTGCTCCCACAAACCTACCCCCTATCCTCTGGTACTTGCTACTGATCATGGCAAATGTTTCTGGAATTCCAAGAACCAAACACTGTACTTTCTTCCCAACCCTCCATCTTCCTGCCCTCTCTCACCCTGTGCTACCTTCCTTCCCCCTCACACTCTGAGTCTGGTCCTCTATCCCCACCTCAGCCCCTGCCTACCCATCCACTCTGCCCTTTGTCCCTGATACCCACACACCTCTGAGATGACCTTAAATCTTTATTGTCAGCATCCACCATTCTCTCAAGCTCACGAAGTACAGTGTGAATACATAGATCACGACGTTTAAAAACAAATTAACTCTTCTCATTCTTTCCTGATTTCCTCCACATATGCCAAGGCCCTCTGTGTCCCACTTATTTCTCTATCCACAGTTTCATTTCCTCCTTTTGCCCTCTCCTCCTCCACCAGCTCTAACACAACTTTCAGTCTACTATATTCTTGTCACTCCCACACATTCTTCCCATCACCGTAAAGATGAACCCCAACTCTTCAGCTCTGTATCAAAATCCCTACTCCTATGATCTCAAGATACCTTTTCATCCCTTTCATCCCCACCCTCCCTAAGCCCAACCCTCACATTCCAGTAAGTACTCCCGACACTAATGGATCTCATTGCCCCAAATCACAAACCTCCCTTGTTTCCAGTCCTTGCCTGTGCTTTTCCATCCACCTGGAGGAACAGAATACCTTTCTTCTTTATCTTATTTTCCCATCCCCAATCCCAACTCCTGTCCACCTGGCCTTAAGTATATTCATTTAAAAGGTCTAGCTTGGGGTCAGGAAAGCACATGCTTGGCATGGGGGAGCATCAGGTTTGATTCCCAAGCACAAAGATGAAAGACAAAAGTAGGTCACATGACCATGGCTATGGCCTCAAACCAAAAATAAACAGAAAGTATTTTCTCTTGCATGAGATTCTTAATAACTTGCAGGTATTACTTAAGACTGTACCTAGCAGTACACCAGAATAAGTTGCTTGCTCACCACTTATTTGAATCTAAAGAGTGGCTCCGTGCTTTATTAATCTTCAGGAACAGAAAGAATCTGATAACAAAGGGTGGAGGGTTAAGGGGGCATACCAGTGGCCTTTGTTGAATTTTGTTGGAAAAAAAAGAAAAAGAAGCATATAGGGCCAGGGGAATGCATATTTCCCATGTGTGGGAGAGCTCAGGATGGAGAGGAGGGACAGTGCCTTCCAGAGGTGGCCAGACCAGTGCTCCCCTGCCAAAGCCCCAGCAGCCACACCCACACTCCACGCTGCAGCTGCCAAGGGCTCAACTTCGCCACAAGAGATGCCAAACTGCAAATAATTTCAGGTACCTGGTGCCCAGACAGAGAATTCTGGGGTCTTCTCAGAATAAGAGCGGGTAGCCTGCCTCCCAAAGACCCAGCAGCAACGCCCCCTCCCACTGCTGCCTCCAGGTGCCCTCACTGGCCCAGATCACCGATCCTGGAGTCTCTGAAACACGAGACACCTCCTTATTCTTCAATACTGACATTCCAGTGGGCAGGAGTACACCAAATCAGATAGGAAAGTAACACAGAAGCCAATTAGGCTCAACCAACCAACCAACAAACAAACAAATAACACAGAAGACTCAACTAGCAACAAACAGCTTAATAAATTCTTAGACAAGGGCTTAGCAGTCCCATGACCAAATATGACAATTTTCACAAAAATTGATTTTTTTACTTATTGATTTTAATATTGGAGCTTTATTCCCAAGAAATTTTGTTTCTAGAACTGCATCAATGGTTGTGTTTTTTTCTACATTAAAATAAATTTTAAAAATCTTTTTTAGAAAAAGAGAGAGGCGGGGAGGGAAGGAGAGAGGAGTGGAGGAGAAAAGAGGAAAGGGGAGAAGAAGAGAGGTGACAGGGAGGGAAAAAAAGAGGGAAGAGAAGGGAAGGGAAGAGAGGGAAGAGGGGAGAGAAGGGGATGGGAGGGCACAGAAGGGGAGAAGAATCTTTTCTTTCTAATAATTCAAAAGAACTGAAAAATACGATGGTCCATGGCTCCTGTATTTTATTTCCCTGTTTTCTCTACCAAGCTCTTCCTGCTTTTTGTTCCATTCGAGTATACTTAAGAAAAAAAAGAGAAAGGTTCTTATTAGAAATTCCTTGGTCAAGGTCCAGGCATGAAAAGTCCCATTGTATGCACAGTTTCCCCAAGATGCTCCTACAGGGAAAAGGAGGAAGTTCGAATTTCTCTGTGGACTGGCAAATGTTCTGCAGCTATTGGCGCAGCTCTGGTGAATGTGTCTCTTCCTAGACTAAAGGCAAAAAAAACGCTGGACGATCTGAAATTCGGAGAAAACACAATATCATTTCTCTCAGTGATTTCCAAGAGCTGAGAGCACACTTCCAGAGTATGAAAATGAGGCATTTAGAAACCACCGGAATTCTACCTTTGAGGGCAACACTGCATCCTTATAGGCACGGGTACTCTGCTGCCTGCATCTACAAAGACAGCCGTGACTCAGATGTGTGCAGCAGAGCGGCACAAACAGCAACAGGGCAGCAGCCGCTACATCTCCCCCAGACCCTTCTCTCACCCAACAGCACCTTCCTGCGCTCCAGGCCACTCAGCCACTGCCACTCCAAGGTATCGTAAGGTCACAAATAAGAGAACCAGAATTTCGTGGCCCTTCAGCTAGTTGCTTTCTATGTTCTTCAAACAACAAGAGACAAACAACAACAGAAAGCAACCCGCTCCTAACCCTTGACCCTGGCACTGTTTTTAGTAGAAAAATTCAATCAACGAATAACGGATGATCCCTGAATGGAGAAGGCAACTGCTGCTCAGACTTGACAGAACAAAGGTGGTGTGGAGAGACTGACATGCACTTTTTTTTTTTTGGGGGGGGGGTAGCCAATTCAGGAGTTATTTGAATGAACACTAATTCTTATCAATGTATCTACAACTTTCAATCCAAGATACATACGACAAAAGTAAAACGAAATTGCTTCCAGAAGCTATAATATAGAAAGTGAAAAGAAAATAAACACCTGCAAATTTTCTCTCAATTGCTATTTCAGACACATTATCTTAAATGACAGATATTTTTACAAGGGAGTCCAGACTGTGGGCACTAGAGCAGGTGTGTGGTGTTGTGCACTCAGCTGGAGAGTAACGTGGAGAAAGCTAACGAAAAACAGCCACAACTGTTTCTTGCAGATACTGTAAGCAAAGTACAGTACTACCTGGCAAAGCTAGCAGAATTAAAATTCCAAACAAATTTTCAAAGGACTATCTCTTAATCCTGATGTAGCTGAGAGAGTAACATAAGCAACATCAAAATACCCATCACACATTATTATTTTTCCATCTTTGTTTAAAACTTTTCCCTTTAACTCTTTACAATAGCCAGAAACTGGAAGAAACCTGAATGCCCAAGAACAGATGACTGGCCTTGCCTTAGGGCAATTTTTCCCTTTTTTTTTCCTTTGGCTAATGTACATAGATTAAAAATGAAAAATAAGAAACAAAAAAAAAAAAAAAGAACAGATGACTGGTTAAAGAAACTTTGGTACATCTACACAATGGAGTACTATGTAGCTCTTAGAAAAGATGAAGTCATGAAATTTACATGCAAGTGGTACAATATGGAAAGTATCATGCTAAGCGAAATGAGTCAGAAAGAGAGGGATAGACATAGAAAGATTGCATTCATCTGGGGGATATAAAGTAACAAAGTATGGGATTAATACCCAAGAATAGCTGAGATCAGCACCAGGAGGATTACTCCATAACTTAGAGGCCAGCCGGGTATCCTAGAGGAAAGGGCAGTTCAGATAGAGAAGGGAGCACCAAATAAAGGATGTTTGGAGGACCCTCCCAGGAGGGGAGATGCATGTCGAAAGGAGACTATGGACTGAACATGTTTGCCACTCAATGCCTCTTTTGCAGACCACAACACCCAAAAGGAGAGAGAGAACACAGGGGATTGCCCTGCCACAGAGACAGGGGGGATGGGGGGATGGGGGTGGGAGGGATAATATCCATGGTGGTGGAAAATGGGCACTGGTGGAGGGATGGGTATCTGATCATTGTATAATTGAAACCAAAGCACAAAAAATTGTAAATCTACAACTTTAAAAAAAAATAAAATAAAATAAAGGGAAAAAAAAAAAAACTTTTCCCTTTAACAAAATAAGGTGGTTCAGACACATTGGAACCTTCCTTTTCCATTCTTACTTCCTCTCCATTCTCCCCCATGGCAACCAATCACATTCATCCATATTTTTATAGTTTTATCAAATATGGATGAATTAATAAACAACATATTCTCCAAAAGTATCCATAAAATTCATTTAGAATAGAAAAAATAAAAAAAACTCCAAGAACCTTTTGAAAAGAAATAAAAAAGAAAGATAATGTATACTATCAGATAAAATATATTAAAACATCTAAAAGAGTATGTAGTAGAAAAAAGACACACAGTTCAATCAAATAAAGTATTTCAGGAAAACAAAATATAAAGCATGAGTGAAGTATTGAGAACTGGAGCTATTTCAAGTCAGTTATAAGACAACCAGTAAACAATTATTTACCAGCAAAAGTCTGCAAATTAAAACAACGAAGACAACACAGGAAAGTGGATATCTAAATCTTTGATATTTCTCAAAAAAAACACTCGTGGGGCTGGAGCGATAGTACAGCAGATAGGGAGTTTGCCGGCATGCGACCAACCTTGGTTTGATCCCCAGCATCCCATATGGTCTACCTAGCACCGCCAGGAGTAACTTCTGAGTGCAGAGCCAGGAGTAACCCCTGAGCATCACTGGGTGTCACCCAAAAAAGAAAAAAAAAAAAGACACTTGAACTATGATGGGGAACAGGCTGGAAGCACAGCTGAGTGCTGCTGTACAGGCAACGGTGTGGCTAAAAGGAAACATTCAGGAACCACCTGCTATTGTCCAGAATGAGGAGTGAGGTGCAGGCAGCTTCCACTGGAGCTAATGTATGCAGCCCCTGTAGGCCAAGGGCCCGCGCCCAGTACAATCTACCAAGAACGAGCACCAGTTCATGTTCTCTCAAGGGCCAGGGCAGGATAGACGAGCAAGAAAACCTCGTTACAGGCAGCATCTCTCCAGCCATGGTGACTGCTTCAAACTATTTTACGACACTTTCCATCTATGTATCATACTTTAAAAACCTGTAAAACAGGGTGATGTTGCCCTGCAGAAATCCAAAATTGCATGGCCGCTATTGCAGCCACATGACATTATATGATTCTCATAACCAGCTATAAAAAGAAGTATTTCACAATGCCTTTTCAGCAATTCTGATTGTTGGGGGGGGTGGAATTCTAAACAATAATGGTGCATCTTTTGCCAAAATAATGAATGTAATCAATGTAGAGAAGAGTTGAGTGGAAATCATCTGCCTCACAGGCATTGGGAGGGGTGGGAGGGGGGTATATTGGCGTTCTTGGTGGTGAAAAATGAGTGAAGGGAGAGGTATTTGATCATTGTATGACTGAGACTTAAGCCTGAAAGCTTAGTAACTTTTCCCACAGTGATTCAATAAATAAATATAAGAAAAATAAATAAAATTATGAAAAAAAAGTAAGGTGGAGTTCATGCCCAATTCAATCAGCTAATCAGTGGCTGAATAAATAGCACTACTGCTACATAAAAAAAAGGATGATGTTTTAACCTACCCTGATTTCATTAAAAGCATCACACTCTGGGCACACAGAGGGCTCAGCACATACTCCATACAGAAGCCTCAGCTCGGGCCCTGCACTGCATCAGTACCCTTGGGCATGCTGCCCCCTCAAAAAAAAAAAAGTAATGGTAATATTTTGAGAAAAAACTGGGCACTCAGAAACATCTAGTGAAAATATAAGCTTCCATATTTTCTGAATATTTTCAGAGTCTCCTGCCCTCACGCCTGGCTGTCCTCACCGGGGCCCCTTGGAGGGGGGCAGGTTGAGTTTCCCTCTCCCACCCCCAACAGAGCCTCAGCAGCTGAGGACCTCCAGAGCCAGCCACAGCCATTCTGAGACCACTCTACACACATCTGGACAAGCCTCATGCATGAAAGAACTGGCAGAGGAACCCAGGCATGCAGGTCCCGGGGCTGAGATCTCCAAGCCTGCTCGGATTGGGACTAGGCCTTCTCCACCCAGACCCCCATCTTCCAGTAGGTAGGCGTCACACCCACCAGCTGCCGACAGCACCAGGTTGGTCCCATCAACGGCCAAGACGCAGAGACTATAAAACCCAGCTCCTGGAGGTGCGCAGCCGCATTTGTGGTCACGCGACATCTTATTATCTCAGTTTTCCTTCGGAGAACCTGGCAGGCTAGCAAAAGTATCCTGCCTGCACGGCAGAGTCTGGCAAACTTCCCATGTCATACTCAATATGCTAAATACCAGTAACAATGATGGGTCTCATTCTCCGAACCGTGAAAGAGCAACGAAATGGCTCTTTTCAAATCTCAGGGCTAGGAAGAAGGAGACGTTACTGGTGCCTGCTCGTGGCAATCGACGAGCAACAGGATGATCGTGATCGTGATCTTGATATTTTCTGAAGTTAATTTGATGCATTCAAGGTACAAGTTTGTTTTTTTTTAATTACCATGCATAAGGCACTATCATTATTCCTTCCAGACTTTTCCCAGGTTTTTTAAAAAAAATTCATATTATAAAAATTACACATGCTGGGGTTGGTGAGAACATACAGAACATAGGAACCTGCCTTACATGCAACCAACCCAGGTTCAATCCCCAGTACCTGATATGGTCCCCCAAGGGCACAAATTTTTAAAAATCCATTTGTCATTATCTTATTTGCAATTAGGAAAATTGAATTAAAATATAAGTGGCCAAAATAAGCAGCTGGTTGCTGGAATTACATCTCTATTAAAATCAAGTTGTGGGTTGGAGAGATACCTTGCATGCAACTGACCCAATCTGGCCCCTTGCACCATATATGAACCTGTCTGAGCATAGAGCCAGGAGTAAGCCCTGAGTGTACTGGGTATAGCTCAAACCTCCCCAACACCCAAAGTTCTAAAAACATAAAATAAAAAAAAACCATAAAATCAAGCTGACTGGTCCAGTCTTTTTGGAAAATGACATGGACACTTCTCAAAAAAAAAAAAAAGAAGGAGGAATCAAGCTTACATATGAGTCAGCAATCCTGCTTCTTGGCATCTACCCCAAGGGCTCAAAACATCTATTTAGAAAGGACACTCACATGCCTAGATTCATTGCAGCACTATTAAACAATCCAAGTGTCCAAGAACAGACAGCCGAACAAAGAAATTATGATACCTATATGGGATGGGAAATCTGGGGGTCCTCAATACAGCTGAGACGGCATCCCTGGCCCCACATGCAAAAAGATGCACACACATCTCTGCACGTGAATGCACACATCTCATGAGACAGAGGGCTTGGGTGCTGGGCAGCCTAAGGATTAGGAAGGCTGGAAAACAGGAGAATAGCAGTGTGTACACTGTTACTGCAGGGACATACCCAAAATACACAATGGAGAAGAGCCATTTGCATGGTCATGTTCATTGCAGCACTGTTTAGTCACCAAAACTATCCAAGTGTGTGAGAACAGACGACTGGGTAAAGAAACTATGGTATATACACATGATGGACTATTACATAGCCTTAAAAAGAAAAGATGAAATCATGCTGCCACATGGATGGATCTGAATAGTATTAAGTTGAGTGAAGTTAGAAGAAGAGAGACAGACACAGAATGATCTCTCATATGCAGGATATAAAAAAAAAACCTAATACGGGAATAATAAAAGGTCCAACGGCAAAAATAATAATACGTGACCTTTAGTAGGAAACTTATCACAGGGAAGAAAAGAGGAGTAAAAGGGAATAACAGGATGATACTATACTTAGAGAACCCTAAAACCTCTACCAAGAAACTCCTAGAAACAATAGTCTTGTATAGTAAAGTTGCAGGCTATAAAATCAATACACAAAAGTCCATGGCTTTCCTATACACAAATAGTGAGAGAGAAGAAAGTGACATGAAGAAAACAATCCCGTTCACAATTGTGCCCCAGAAAACCAACTTCCTAGGAATTGGATTAACTAAGAAAGTAAAGGACCTGTAAAAAGAAAGCTACAAAACGCTACTTCAGGAAATAAAAGAGGACATGAGGAAATGGAAAGATATCCCCTGCTCATGGATTGGGAGAATTAACATGGTCAAAATGGCAATACTTATCAAAGCATTGTACAAATTCAATGTGATCCCTATTATGATACCCATGACATTCTTCAAAGAAATGGAACAAACACTCCTGAAATTCATATGGAACAATAAGCCCCCACGAATAGCTAAAGCAATTCTTGGGAAAAAGAAAGTGGGAGGAATCAACCTCCCTAACTTCAAACTCTACTACAAAGCAGTAATAATTAAAACAGCATGGTACTGGAACAAAGGCAGCCAATGGAACAGGGTTGAATATATCGACATTTCCCCCCAAGCCTGTGATCATCTAATCTTTGATAAGGGGGCAAGAAATGTGAGGAAAGCCTCTTTAACAAATTGTGCTAGCAAAACTGGACAGCTACATGCAAAAAAGTGGGCTCAGTTCTTTGCCTAACACCATGTACTAAAGTAAGATCAAAATGGATTGAAGACCTCAACATCAGACCGGAATCCATGAGGTACACTGAAGACAAAGTTGGCAAAACCCTCCATGACATTGAAGCTAATGGTATCTTCAAAGATGTCACACTACTGGCCAAGCAAGTGAAAATAGAGATAGACAAATGGGACTAAGAAGCTTCTGCACCTCAAAAGAAACAGTTACCAAAATACAAAGACAGTCTACAGAATGGGAAAGGATATTCGTCCAATACACATCCGACAAAGGGTTGATATCAAGGAGATACAAAGCACTGGTTGAACTCCACAAGAAGAAAACATTGAACCCCATAAAAAATGGGGCGATGAAATCAACAGAAACTTTCTCAAAGAAGAAATCCGAATGGCTAAAAGGCACATGAGAAAATGCTCTACATCATTAATCATCAGGGAGATGCAGATCAAAACAACAATGAGATATCATTTCACACCACAGAGACCGGCCCACATCCAAAAGCACAAAAGCAACTGGTGTTGGCGCGGATGTGGCGAGAAAGGGACTCTCCTTCACTGCTGGTGGGAATGCCGACTCATTCAGCCCTTTTGGAAAATAGTATGGACAATTCTCAAAAAATTAGAAATTGAGCTCCCATTTGACCCAGCAATACCACTCCTGGGAATATATCCCAGAGAGGCAACAAAGTATAGCTGAAGTGACATCTGCACTTGTTTGTTCATTGCAGCACTGTTTACAATAGCTAGAATCTGGAAAAAACCTGAGTGCCCGAGAACAGATGACTGGTTAAAGAAACTTTGGTACATCTACACAATGGAGTACTATGTATCTGTTAGAAAGGATGAAGTCATGAAATTTACATACAAGTGGTACAACATGGAAAGTATCATGCTAAGCAAAATGAGTCAGAAAGAGAGTGACCGACATAGAAAGATTACATTCATCTGGGGAACATAAAGTAACAAAATAAGAGACTAACACCCAAGAATAGCCGAGATAAGTACCAGGAGGTTAACACCATGGCTTGGAGGCAAGCCGCACAAGCTAGGGGTAAAGGCAGCTCAGATAGAGAAGGGAGAACCAAATAGAGGGTGTTGGGAAGATCAGCCCAGGATGGGAGATGCATGCTGAATGTAGACTATAGATCGAACATGATTGCCACTCAATTCCTCTTTTGCAAACCACAGCACCCAAAAGGAGAGAGAGAACAAAAGGGAATGCCCTGCCACAGAGGCAGGGTGGGATGGGGGGATGGGGTGTGGGAGGGAAACTGGGATCACTGGTGGTAGAGAATGGGCACTGGTGAAGGGATGTGTACTCAATCATTGTATAACTGAAACCCAAGCACAAAAATTTGTAAGTCTACACCTGTACCTCATGGTGTTTCTCTAATAAAAATTTAAAAATATATAAATCATCTCACACAACACAGAATGTCTGTCACTGTCCTCCCGTTGTTCATCGATTTTCTCAAGTGGGCCCAGTAACATCTCCATTGTGAGACTTCTTGTTACTGTGTTTGGCATATCAAATATGTCACGGGTAGCTTGCCAGGCTTTGCCGTGAGGGCAAGTTACTCTCGTTAGCTCGCCGGGCTCTCCGAGAGGGGTGGAGGAATCGAACTTGGGTTGGCCATGTTGGCTGCATGCAAAGCAAACACCCTACCCGCTGTGCTATCACTCCAGTCCAAATAAATTAATAAATTAATTAAAAATAAATTAAAGGGAATAACAGGAGAGGGGACACAAGGACAATGATGGGAGGAAGTGGACACTGGTAGACGGTTTGCTGCTGGATGTCATGCATAAAACCTTGTTATTGATGGCATTGTAAACCATGGTGTCTAAGATAAAATAACATCGGGTTGGAAGCACTTGGAGATATTTCAAAGAGTTGGATGACACACCTTGAGTGTGCCAGGCATGGTCCCGCTTGTCCCGAAACGCCAGTCTGCTCAAGCACATCCAGATCAGGTGCACACAGCTCTGCAGACACCAGCAAGTGGATCCTGGGCCCTGAGAATCCGTGGAAAGCTCTCCCATTCCCAAGTACTCATAAAAAGTGAGCAGTTGGAGAAGAATGGTATACGCCACGGAGAATACTGCAACTTGGACATATAATTCATGATGCAGAGAATAAATACTGAGAGAAAAGATTAAACTTACACCAAAATGTTCATGAAAATCACTTCTGGGCAGTGAGATTCCAGAAGAGACACGTCATGCTTTCTTTAGTTTGTTGTTAATTCCCAATGAACTGTTTAAGAAAACAGAGGAAAGGAGGGCCACAGTGAATCATACAGGCTTCCTTAAGGTCCCAGCTATGAGGGAAAAAAAGCAGACTGCCCCAGGGCAGCTAAGAGAGATGTAAAGCTCTCCATTCTTCATAACCCTGTGCTATAACCTTTCACTTCAATGCTTTTTAAAATCAGTATTTTCATGATCACTTACACTCTTCATCACGATGTGCCCTGTCATCATTCTCAGCATCTCATCAAGGCCATCCTCTCATCCCTCTGCAGCCTCTGAAAGCCACAGTCACAGCACTCCCAACTTCAACTTATAAGTTCTATTTTCAAAGTGTATCACCAGTGTTTAGGAGGCTGATAATCAAAGTTTATTGTATTCTTGGTTTTGTTCTTTTCCATTCCAGACTTTAAAGCAACTAAATTAGCTTCAAAGAAATTTGCAAATGCTCTCAGTGAAGCTGTGATGAAATATAACTGCACAAAACCAGACGCCAAACAGCAAGTGAGGCGGGGACTCTCTCCAAGGATGTTCAAGAGGTTCAAAGAGGGCCATGATATGTAAAGATCTGGAAAGACTTAGTCACACAAAGCTAAAATGCTCTTCTGAAAATCCCTAATGCAGACTCTGCCATGTGCTCCCATGTGTTTGCTGTGAGGCTGAGCTGGTAATGAGTGATACCAGGTCAAAATCAAGGACACAAAGATCTCAGATTTCAGAAGAGCAAATGTTTTTGTGGCAACTACCTCTAATTATGCGCAGTTCATTCACAATTGGGCAAAAATATCCCCAATCTGCACCTGAAACTGATACCGATAGAATGTCCTTCAAAACACCTGAGATTGTTTTTACCTTAACAACATGACAGCACATTTTAGCATAAATGAAATTTTCAGTGACTTAAACAAAAATAAGCCCTTGGACCTCAGCCCAAGACTGAGGTCCCCAGACAGGTAGAGGAGAGGGGACCTGGAGATCAGAGGGGCTCCAATGGACGGCGGCAGGTGTCAAACTATACCCTACAGCATATATAATACATGCTATGTCAAATAAAAATAACAACAACAGGGCTGGATAAATGGTCAAATAGCAAAGTGGGTAGGTTGCTTGCCTTGCACGAAGCTAAACCAGATCTGATGCCTAGCACCATATGGATTCCGGAAACCTGCCAGGGTGATCCCTGAGTTCATAACCAGAGCAAACCTGGAGCATAGACAAGTTTGTACCACCCCCATATAACCCCACCCACAAAGAAAAGATACCAGCAATAAGTCAGTTGATTATATCTCAAGACTTACATGTACTTTCACTTATACAAACTGAGCTAAAGAGAATTATGGAGAATTAGGGATTTCCTTTCCAAGCCTTGATTATACTAATGCATGTCCATCAGGATCCTCTTATTTGATGGTACCTCTCCTGTCATTTATATTCTCCTAAATTTCTGGGGAACGCAAAGTGAATGCCATAGGGACTGTTTATGAGAGAATAGCTCTATAAATCATATATAAAAACTCATCGTCTAAGGAGATAGTATTGAAAATATTAAGTAGTCATATTGGGCATTCTTTGGGGGGGGCAGATAAGGATCATATCTGCTAGTGCTTAAGGGCCAGTCCTGGCTCGGTTCTTGGGAGTCAGGGGAGCTTCCAGGATGGACCTTACCCTCACAGGCACAGTGTGCACCAGTGAGCCCACGCTGTGCAATTCTTTGTGGCTATGACCCTATTTAAAATTATCCGTGTTACCAGCCAGATTATCACATCATCTCTAGCAGGAGAATGATGCAGCGGTGGCCCCAAAACACAGATAGTAATTCCTTTATTTTTTTTTGGGGGGGGGGATTTTTTTTATTTTTTTTATTTTTTTTTAATTAGTGAAACACCATGAGGTACAGTTATAGGCTTACAAATTTTGTGCTTGGGTTTCAGTTATACAATGATCAAGTGCCCATCCCTCCACCAGTGCCCGTTATCCATCACCACGGGTCCCAGCATCCAATTCCTTTAAAACGTAAATCTAATTATTCCGTCATTAGCTTCCCAAAGAAAATTATAGGTCCAAAACCTACCACTATGGACCAGAGGCTCCTAAAATATTGGATCACTAATATCTTCACCCTGAATGAAAGAGGAGCAGACACATGCCACATATCACTGAATTGATTCATTTCCAGCGGTTTCCCCATTTTCATGACCCGAAAGGCTCTCAGACAGGCAGGGAAGCCCCCAGCTCAGAGAGGGCACTTTCCTGTTCAGTGCCATGACATGGGCAAGGGCATTTACTCCGCACCCCTACCTACCTTGCCGGTCCCTCACTGCAGGGGGCTAGGTGCTGGGCCTCCCTCCTTGAAAAACTGAAACTTCTTTCATGGAAAATATTTTATATAAAAACTTAACTTTCTTTTTACAGCACATATAAATCTCACTTTTTAAGTTCCTCAAGTAAAAATGAAATACAAAATTATGCTAGCACTTCAACATAACCTAAGTCCAGATATACTGTGTACACTCTGGAATTTCTTTACAGCAAAGTCTAGTTTTCCCTTCACACCATATGCACACTCGGGCAGGGTGAAAACTATTGATCTAGTCAAAAGTAGTGACCAGGCATTCAATACTTTGTAGCTGGACCCAGCTAGTATAATCATTTCCTTTTTTTTTGTTTTCGTTTGGTTTGGGTTTGGGGTTTTTTTTGTTTTGAGTGGGAATTAGGAGGGCTTAGAGGCTCAGCAATGCTAGATGTGTATTCTGGTTCTGTGCTCGAGATCACCCTAGTGGTGCTCACAGGCTGCCCATGGTGCCTGGAGAGTGAGCTAAGTGCAAGATAAATGCCTAATGCCCCTGCTCGCTCCCTAGCCAGCATTCTCGACAGTATGGATGGTTCTCCTTCCTAGCACTCTCTTTCTTGACTCGACAGAGAGAGAAGATAAATGTAGTCTAATGAGCATTAGCAAAGGGATAACACTGGATTGTGTCCAGCCTCTGAAAGTCAAAAAGGGTGAAAATAAACCCAACAGGGGTCCTCTCTCTCTGCGCTACCAAATCCTAATCGCGGGCAAGGAAAATGGAAGGCGATTCCCCTGCAGTGATGGTGCACACGCGGCCTTCCTGACCCTGGACTGCCCAGCATGCCAGCCCTACATGCCCCGAGATGAGAATGTGCATGTACGGATATGGCTGCGTGCATCTTTGTTGTGTTGGGGTGTGGGAGTGCCTCTTCAGCTGGACTGAAGGTACCAGCGTTACACTCGGCAGTGTCAGAGACCAACATGGGGCTGCCTCCCCAACACTGTATCTACTTTTCACTCACCTGATTGTTTTTTGTTTGTTTGTTTTCTGTGTGAGGATCAAACCAAGGGTGTCATACCTACACACCAGGCAAGCGTTCCTTCCACTACTGAGCTACATTCCCAAACTTCATCCAGCTTTTGAATCAAACTGGTGGATTAAAAATTGTTTTAATTGTGTGAAACTGATCAAAGAAAGTGCTTTGAATTTATGTAAAAATGTCCCCCATTAAGATGGTAGCTATTTTTTTCAGGCATGTTTCCTTTAATTGAGAGAAAGAGCCCAAGGCTTTGTCAAGGGGCATATGTTTTCTATAAATCAAAACATAAATAAATGTGAGGTAATTTCACTAGGCATACATATGGTTTTGCTAAGTACACTCTATTTATAAAACATTGTTAGCCTCACCGGAACTGCTGTCGTCAACATTTATAGGAAAAGACTGTTTCTACTGCTCTGAAACTCACCAGGATTTGAAAACAAGCCCAGAATTCTGTCTTAAAGAGAGATTTGATTTAAACTTGATATGAAATGGGCCACTGTGTGTCTTCTAGTTTTCAAATGCTTGGGAGAAATCTTCAACAGCATATTAGATTCAAATTTTATCAGAAGATGTTTACTGCTAGAAGTTCCATTATTTTAACCATGCCAGCATTCTATTCTTTTTAGAAGTTCTCCTGGTTCTAGGCAAAGGTCTTGGATAATTTTTCTTATCACTGCCAAGACAACAAACCATTCTGTGAAAGAAAGTCCCCGCTAGGTTTCTTAATGGCCTTCTGTCTGCCCTCACTCGTCTGCATGATCTCTTTCCCTTGGACACTCACCCTAGACTAGAAGCACATTTATCAGTCCCACTGAGAAGTTCTTAACAAGAAGTTCTCGTGACAGTAATTACCTATAAACAAGCATGAAGTCCTCTGGACAATCAAAGGCAAGCCATAGATGGTAACAGGAACTTTAATAGTAAAAAATCTACATTCTCCATTTTCATTCAACCTTCCTTTTTCACAGGCTAATGGAGTGCTTTCCAAAACTGAATTTTTTCTCTAATGTTTTTGCAATCAATTCTAGAAGAGGTGGACTAAAAGTCACAAACCAGAGCGATTACACCATGGGAGAGAAAGAGAGGTGTGTGTGTGTGTGTGTGTGTGTGTGTGTGTGTGTGTGTGTGTGTGTGTGTGTGGAGAGAGAGAGAGAGAGAGAGAGAGAGAGAGAGAGAGCTACTTCTCTTTAGTTTTCATTCTTCTCCAGCTGCATCTTCTCCAGTTATAAGATTTGTCACTTTCTGACACTTGTTTTTACTGGATTTGGGGTACGGGAGAGGCAAAAACTAAGCAGAATGTAGAAATCCTAAAATCCTACATTTAATAAGAAATGTAATCTGCTGTAAGTGATTAACTGCTTTGAAGACAAAGCAAATGTTTCTACCCTTGACTAATGTGTCAACTTATACCTAAAATTCAAAAATGCACCAATTTATATCTATTTCTTAGCATATGGTTTTCCTTTCCTTTCCTTTTTTTTTTACTTTGTTTTCTATTTTCTTTTTTGGTGTTTGGATTAGACAGCCATACTTAGGGGCTACTCCCAGCACAGTGCTTGGTGGGGGATGGGGGACCACTCCAGGAGTGCTGGCGCTCAAGCCAGGCCTCTGGCATGCAAAGCATGTGCTCCAGTCCTCTGAGCTACCTCCCTGGCTTGCTGCATTATACGTGTTGCTTATAAAATGTGGTTATGGTTCCAATTAATTTAAAAGCAGTCATACATTGATCCAGAAGAAAAACCAGTATTGTCACTATCATTCATTTTTGTAATTTTTGAAAATTAAAAGCTAACTACCCTACTGGCAGATACTAATGAAGTTGGAACTATAAGGAAAAGCAAAATTCTCCAGAACTTCTGTTGCTAATCAATCACCAGAAATGAGTGACATCACTGGAGCCTTTGATCACAGCTCCTCTTTCAAGCTCATACAAGATCAAATTGATCCTTGCTGGCCCTGAGAGTGAAGAAACACCTAGGAGAACAATTCACCGTGAAACACGAGACGTCACCAACATCTCTCCCCTCTGTAGAAAGGGATGAAGAGCACATTCCAGAGCAGCTGAACCCCCAACAATGGAGCCACCTCATTAAATCCAAACCTAATTCCCATCTTACTAGAGTCCCCAAGGTGCTTTAAGATATGAGGAACAATAAGGTACTTTTCTTTCAGGCTGCTCTTCCTTACCACAAGCCCTGCCCGGGATGAGCCACAAATCCCTGCTCAGCCACGGCAGGAGGAGAGAATCTCTGGGTTTCTGGGCTTCATCACCTTAACACCCCCTGCTCATCACTGCAAAGCACTTAATTCAGAACTTCCTGTCAGCTTCTGCATATTATTTAATGAATCTTTACTAAAAATGCCAGTCCCTCTATAGTGGTTAAAAAGGCAGTACTTGAATATAATATCAGCGTTGATCATTTCAAAACCCTTGAAACTATTCCACATGTTCTGTTCTGCAGAGGGTACTTTGGGATGGAAAGTTGAATTTGACCCTCACTCCTTTATTTCCATTGTTGTTGTGTCCCTCCTTTAGAATATCACCAAGCTTCAAGAACACTGGTGGAATGTAGTTTATTATCCCCCTCATCAGGTGATCAATGATTTCATTAATAAGACAGATAACAAAACTGTCACATCATCGACACTGTTATGAAAGATGATCCTGGCTTCCTGCTCCATTTTCCAAGGTCCGGGGTTCTCTGTGGCAGCTCTGCGTCCATTCAATATTTTCCACAGACAGAGAAAAGTGAAAATCCATTTTGAAACCAATTTCAATTAGGATCCTGAAGCTGTTATCACAGGTGTGGCAGAATGGGGCCGTAAGTGGAAATGTCGCCTATCCATTCTGAAATGAAACCTTATCAGAGCTACAAAGATGGCTGGGGACAGCCTATCTGTAAATTACTTTCCGTCCTGTGTTAACTCAACCTTAGTCCTGTCATATGGAATTCTTTCCATCCACTAGTAATAATCTAATGACTAACTAGACACAGTGCCCAAAAGGCTTTCCGCTGGGCAGGTCTGTCCCTTAAACACGGGTACAAATGCAAACATACTCAGAGTGGTGGGCCAGTAAAGGGAGCGGCGTGCTTTAAATGACAGAACTAAAAGTTGATTATGGAAATGAAAGCGGCTGGGCTCCACCCATTGCATTTCTGGTGATTTTTCAATCGCAAACTCCAAGGCCCCGTTATTTCATTAATGCAGCACCCAAGTCGTGAGGCTTTTCTCTCACATCTTTCAGTCTCCTTTTAGCAAATTATCCCATGACGGCGGATTTATTCAGTCAAAGACCTCGGACTTTGAGAGGCAACAAAAGAATCAAGAGACTTTCTGGTCCACCTGCCTGGCGGATGATGAGGCAGGGAAAAGTCTCCCCCAGAGAAACCAATCAAACTATTGTGTGGCACAGTCAGACCTTTTCAACTGTCAAGCCAGAGAGCCAGGGAAGAGATGAAAGAAACAGGATGAAGCTACCATTTACAGAACCATGTGGGAATGGTCTCCTAAGATTTAATAATTGGGATAGAACTCAACTTTCTACAACTAAAAGGGGAGGGGGGGAGAGAAAGACTGAGAAGAGGAAAGAGTCAAAGAAAGGCAGGGAGGGGGGGAAGCAAGAAAGGAAAAACAGCAGTCCAAGTCAGACTAGGAATACTTTTATAGAAGAATTTCCCCTACCTGAGTAAGATAAAGTCCTCTCTGTAAAAGTGATGGGAAAAGAACTATGCTCCTAAGAAAGGAGAGAAGGGAAGAAAGAAGACAGTAGAGGGGGGAAACAGACTTAATAAAGCTTTGATATTTTCCTCCAGGTTACAGCTGCATTAAATGTCATGTTTCTAATACTATCATGCAAGTAATTCAGAGCAGCAACACAACAACCAAAACCCCTTATCAATATAGCTGCCTTGTAGTCTTAAACATAAAATGGCGTTTTAAATTGGCCTAAGTAAAAACAATAAATTGACTAAACACTCAAAAAAGACACAACTGGCAGATAGAGTAAATTAGATATTTCTGGTCAGTTTTCAAAAATATCTCTAAAAAATTCCATATATATTTAAGTATTAAAAAAAAATCCAAGCAGTATTTCTATCAATACTTTTTAAAAATCATGGCTATTTAGACACATGAACAAGGAAAATGTCCAGTAGCTAGTTAAGTCTCAATGCTTCTTTTAGTTCTAGTGATTCATAAGGTATTATCACCCTGCCGAGCTTAAAAAACAAGCATTTGTCAAAATTTGAAGGGGTACTGGAACTGCATGGCTACACAGCTTTGTAGATTTGTCAGAATCAAAACTAGTCACCCAAAAGAGTAAACAATACTTTATGTAAATTATTTCAAATAAAAAATAATAGCAGACATATTTTGGAAGATTTCCATGTAAACAGGCAGATTTTTACACTCAGTGCTCCCTTGCCTCTGCCTGCCTGGCACCCCCAAACACCAATGTCCACCCTGGATTCCCCCACGACTCATGTGGCTAGGAAAGCCTGGACCTAGTGTTGAAGACCATGGAGTGACCGCCTTGGTGGCACATTCTCCCGCCACTGGCCTCACTGTGGCCTTGAGCTTCCAATCTTTGGTTTCTGTTTCTCATTCTTACCAGTTTGTTTTTGGAAATTTGGAAAACCCACATCACTTGATCACAAGTAATCAAAAGCAACCCAGAAATTTTCCACATGCAGAACACAGCATGCTGTGGCTTTTTTGCTCCCAGGTTTGGAAAACGGTGACAAGATGGGATTGATATGTATTCCTAATTTATCTAAGCATCAGAGAAATGCAGTAGCCCAACACAGGAGGAAAGAAGGGCACAGCTCTGGAGGAAACACACTAGCAGAGTTACATGTTCCCTTCCAGAATCCAGATGGGTAGAGTACAAACAGGGAATAGGCCTCAATGTATTTGGTCCCTTAATCCAAATGGGTGATCGTTTCAGGAAAAGTGACTGAAATACAGTTTCTGGATCCCAGAACCCAGTATCTTGCTTTGCTGGACAAGAACCTGAGGATCACTACATTTTAAAGATATTCTTTCTACTGGGGCTATTTGGCAATCTCTCAGCCATGTTAAACTCAAGCACCCATAGACTATTCAAGTATGCTGCACTGAAAAGAGTGAGGTGAAATTTTTAAAAAATGAAAGAATCCTACCAAAGGTATCTAGGAGAGCCTATTTCTAATCCTGGCAATCACTAACATGTCTAGGAACTCACTGCCGCCAAACTTAGAGATGTTAAGTAATTAGCCCAAGACTGCACAGCAATCAAATAGCAGTTAGGATTCTAGAGGCATCACCATCACACCACCTCCAAGAGCAGTGCCACCACTGCCAGCCACACCACGTTGAACACATCCCCTGTCCCACATGTTGCACTTCACAGGGACGTCCCAGGACCAAACACTGAATTGGGAGAGTAGAACAGGCCATAGGAAAGATAAACTTGGTGCTGTTCTCAAAGGGTTTAATTAGGAGGGAACAATTAAGCATGGGGCATGTATGACAGATGGAATGCAGGTAAATATCAGGACCATGAACTATTCTTTATAATATTAATGTGGCAGACACATTATACAACTGTTTGATTGACAGAATATTCTGAACAAGGAGTAAATGCTAAGAGAAAACTGTGGACTTCCATTAATAATGGTATATCTATATTAGCTTGTCCACGGTAACAAACATGCCATACCAAAGAAAGATGTTAATAGAGGGGGAAATGGGGATGGAGGGAAAGGAAGCATAGACTGTACAGAAGCTTTTGTGCCATAAGCTCAATTTCCCTATAAACTTAAATGTTTTACATTAATTTAACTAATTATAGCAATAATAATTTTAACAGTATGTGCTAACAGGTATTTTCCAAAATGGCATGGGAGTATATGGAGACAGAAACAGATTGTGAGTATACTCCCATCCAGAAAGAATTCGAACATGCCATGATGCTAGAAAGAAAGATCACTTACTCTCTGGAGGAACATCATAAATAAAGGCAAAAGGCCCTTCAATGTAGCTAAAGTATCCATAGGTTATGGTTGGGACAATACAGTGAGTAGGAGAATATAAGCCTGAAAAGGAGAATTGGTTTCAGAAGCTGGTAAATATCTAAATATTATGCAAAGAATTTTGAAATATATATAAACTTGGAATCACTGAAGTCTCTGAAAAAGAATGTACTGAAGCAAATTGCAAAAAAATTAACTTTGTGAGAGAAATTCCCATGAACAAGGCAAGATGAGTGGATAGAAGGTTACCTTAACCTGCTAGGCAATGGTCATGAGGTTTTGAATAGCATAGTTGAGCAGTAAGGCTGAAGGGATGTGTGCAGAGAAAAACCTAACAGCACTTCAAAACTAGTAGGACACAGGAAGCTTGGAGAAGGAGGGGTCAAAGGTCACAGTGTTTTGCAAGCCTGGGTGACCACAGGAAAGACGATATGCTCAAAGTGAAAATACAGAGATTGCAGAAATTCGGTGACATCTGATTTTGGAATTCAGAGGAATTCAGTAAAATCAGATCATTCAGCATTGGTAATGGCACTTAATGATTCTTTTAAATAGGATAAAATCTAATTCTCTCACTCTTTTATTTTGGTTTTGGCAGAACACCCAGCAGTGCTCAGGGGCGACTTCTGGCTCTGTGCTCAGTAATGATCCTAGCAGTATTTGGGGGACCATATGCAGTGCCAAAGATTGAACCCAGGTTGTAAAATAACCAACCCATAAAAAACCCAGGTTGCAGCATGTAAAATAAGCACTTTACCTCCCGTACTGTTATCTCGAATCTCAAAAATCTAATTCTAAAAAAAAAAAAATCACACAATACCACATGAAAGAGCATAACTAATATATAAGGAAATGCTGATGCCAGGAAAAGCAAATCACCAAAAGCTGAGTTCAAGTCCTGTTGTACAATTTATGTTAGCTTTAAAGCTAAAAAAAGCAACTATAAATTTTCTCAAAATTATCTTTTCTATTTTCTTATTTTAAAGGGAGTTAGAAGACATTGAAATTATGAGATTAAAATAATAACCTGTCTTTTTAAGAACCCATTTTTCGTAAGATGTGTGAACATGGCCACACTTAGGGCTTGTGAAACAACGTGAACTATTTTTCAGAGACCAACAAATTCGAAATTACTTTTGCCAAGTTTTTTCCCTCAATTTCAAAACCTATGTGCACTTTCAAGAAAACGCAGTCCTTCTACTCTGGATTTATAACATCAAATTTGTCCCCATTCTTTGTCCCAGAAATAATGCTGGCTTTTGCTGAATTCTTCCCACCCAAGGTGCTGACAGAGGGGACAGGGCCGCTTCCCTCGATCCCTGCAGAGGGCCTCTGGGAAGGCCAAATCGAGACCCTGCTGAACAGATACGGAAGCCAAAAAATGAGTCTCAGTGCTGGATTCCCATACGTGACAATGTGACATTTATTTTATCTCACAGTTTGTTCCATCCAGCATGTGCCAGGAAATGGGATTGGACATTGTAACGGTCAAGCACTTAAAAGACGCAGGGCTGTTTATGCCTAAGCTGCTACCTCCCTCACCTGGGAAGGAGTCTGCAGACACTGCCCACTCACAGGCCAAGGAGTGCCAAGGCTCGGGCCAACGGGTGCACAGTCTGTGGACAGGGGTCCAGGTCACTACTGGGAGTGCCCCCAGCACCATGGAGCGTACCCAAAAACAAACTAGTAAGAAAGATCAAGGAGACAAGTATGATAGCAAAGAATAGCTCTCTTTACACCTTTAGAGCAGACAGTTAAAGAATGATCTGAAGCCAAGAAGTATCAAAACTAAAAATCAAAGTGAACAGGTAATTTTGTCTCTTATTAATCTATCAGCTTTGGTTTCTTAATGTATCACCATCAGGCTAATGATTTCTGCTTTCGACCACTTTTAAATAAGCTCCCAATAATGCTCAGGTCAAACTAAATATCCTCCAAGACCATTCTCTAGATACTTTAATCATTAGTTTTTTTTCTTTTCTAAAGCAGAATAGTAGGTCAATGAAAAATATCAAATTAGTGTCACCACCCCAAAAATCTTAAGCCAAAAATGAAACCAAACACTCAAACAAAAAAAAAGTCAGTATTTGCAAGCCATTCTAGGAAATGATATAGAATAATGAAAATATTAACATTGAAAGATCAAGATTTGTGAAAAGTTATTTATTTATAAAACACATATAGCTCAGAAAGTAATCAATCCAGACCATGCTGGAAATAATTTGGTAAGGCATTACACTTATAATATTAACATATTATCAGATTTGGAGATTTAGCAGTAAACAATAACACCAACCACCTGAATGCAAACTTTACATGTGTATACCTTATTAAACACCAAAAAGATCACTTACATAGAAATATTCAGAAAACTTACTTAAGTTACAAAAAACTAAAAATCTTCTGTTTTATCGTTTTGTCAGCTTTAAACCCAATGAGCAGTGAAGTGATTGCATTCAACACGTGGTCCTGGGGCAGCCTGCAGCCTGTTCATAGAACTGAATTCTCTTATTTTCCTCCCATAGAAGAGTCAGGGAGTTTTTCACTTTCATTCTTCATTTTACTGTTACAAAGCAGATGCTTACTTAATACACTGTTCAAGGTTTCTGAAACCTATCTTTGATTCTGTGTGTTTGTGTTTAAACAAAACTCTGTATGAATGTTATTTTAGGAGTAGACACTCAGCTGAGACAAGTAAGAAAACAGATCTGCAAGAACATGCTCTGGAATGTGTGTGGCTTGGCTGGGAGGCTCACAATCAGGAACAAATTGCAGTCAGAATAGCTGGAAAAGTTAATTAAGTCTACCTAAAACAGCACCAATAACGAAACATTTTGGGGGTTGTTTTCTATTTTAATCAGGAAAATTATGGAGGGAGAAATACATAGATTGCACCCCTTTGATTCTTGGTGCTGGAATAATTTTCAATTGTCCGTTGACAAATCTCTTCATTTCAGAGCTCTGTAAAGAAGGAGGCCCCTGGAATCAGTAGCAAATCAAAATGGCCTGTAAGAGCCAAATGATTTTCATTTCCTTTTGGTGAACAGCCTCAGTGCTATCAGACCTGTCTGAAATGTTTGGTGGGGGGCAAGGCAGGGACAAAGGGAAGGCGGAGGGAGACAGGCCAGGAGCACAGAGCAGCTCCCCCTGCACACGCTCCAAGATTGGCCAGCCCAAGCAGAGCTGGAGCATGGGAGGAAGCTGGCCAAGGTAGGTGCTTCCGGAACAAAGGGCTGAACCCTCGAAAACACGACCCGGCGGGCACAGGGGCCTGCAGACAGCCCTGGGAAATGGGCTGTTCTAATCACCAGCACTGCTATGTCGTAAAGCAGCCATTAAAAAAAATTAAGCACAAAATTTTTGAAATTGTCTGTTTTACTTTTGCCTATCTTTAAGGTATCCGCTGGCTTCCAGGAGTGCAACCAGTTGGGCTACAATCCAATCATTCTGACTGTACTTTGGTGGGGACTGTATGTTATTCCCAAAGAAAATGGGCTAAATTCATGAGAGGAAACAGGAGTATGGCCAAATGCCAGGACCTTAAGACCACGATGGCTCCGGCATGGGCCCTCCACACCTGACTGGTGAGAGTTTGTCCAGACAGGGGCCACTGCCAGGGTAAGGCTGAGGAGAGCAGGAGGGAGGCCTGGCTCAGGGCACCACAATCTGTGGTTAACTCAGCCTACCAGTCTACTTGGTGAATCATGACTGCTCCTCCACAGGCAGGTGTTCCAATGGCTCCTGGCTGCCATAGGATCTTTATCATGACAGGTTCCAGTGGCTGGGCAGGGAAGGCCTCACGTGTGGAGGGCCCTGGTGCAGCAGGAGCAGCGGCAGCCTTACCAGATCACTGCTGTCACCACTGACATCCCCAGGACGGCAGGCTCTGGAGCCCCCACCAATGCCCCTGGGCTCGCCTGTGTTCTGACCCACCAACGCTCCTGCTCCTTCGTGCCCACACCTGACCACTCACAGTGCACGAGCCAGGAAGCAGACAGAGGTGCTGCCGTGGGGAGCATGACGCCAGAAGGTTAGTAGACTTCACACTGACTTTGAATCAGTAACCTATATTCATATACTGATTCGATGTCTGAAATAACAAATGAGTCTAATTTTAACAAATTCTAGGAAAAAGAAAGGGGGTAACACAAGGCTTTTTGTAAGCTCGATTTCGTTCTGACAAAGGAACACAGATATATTTTTACAAGTGCACAAAGTCGTCGTTTTAACTCAGACATAACTCCCTCCCTAAGGGTGAGTTCCCAACTAGACCATTAGCCTATGCCTGGCCCCCGCCCAAGTGAGGCATGGTGCTGTGCACATTCTCACGGGGAGGCCACTGCAACACCATGAGCTCCACCCAACTTCCCCAGGGCCGAGGAGAAGGGCCACTCTTTGACAGCTTATCTGCCCTTAACCTTACAGTCCCTAGTGGCAGGTCCCTGCCAAAGGAGACTCGGCCTCCCAAGTGTCAGGCAACCTAGGGAAATCCTTGAAACAAAATAGAAGCCCCCCAGAGAGGGAAGGAGTAGGCGGACTTATGTAAATCACTATGTCCAGAGACACTGTGTGGAAAAATGAGGAGCAGGACCCAGCTCATTCTTCCCAAGGGACAGCAGGGAGAAACCCAGGCTGACTATGAAACCTATAAAAGCAAAGGCCCTAATGACCTACAAGAGTGGAAAATCAGGAAAAGGAAGTGAAGATTCCATTAACCTATTCAATCTGTTTTTACCAGAGGGGATTCTGGAATTTATTTTCAATGCTCCATGCTTGAATTGAAATGCCTCTCAACACTTTGCTGAAAATATTTTTAAAATACAGCATGAAGAAACAGTGGCTCTGTGTTATCTCTGCACACAATTAAGTAAATTAAAATTTCATACACCAGCTGTAAAACCTGCATCAGATATACACGTTCCTTTAAAGTTCTTAAATTTTAAAATACTACCATGGTCTACTCAAAGTTGGGGGAGGGAGAATTCCTGCCACTCATTTTGACAAGGCAACTTTTGTGTTTTTTATAACAACCAATAACAAATTATTCCACTAGTTCAGACTTTCCATGTGCAATGCAAAGTATTTTTGAACTCCTGCCAGTCTAATCAAGGTGATTTCCAAAATGCCCAAACAAGAAGTTCCTATAATAAATAGGCTATCACATTTACATCTCAAATTAGAGAATTTGGAAGAAAATGGGTAATTTTGATGCCAAAACAGTGTACTGAAGCCTGCCCACCCAGACCACTCCCCACCCCGTCCCATCTGCTTGTTTTAGTCTCTCACAGAGTAGGTACTGGTCCAGGTGCAAACGCTTAATTCACAAGGAATGCAGAGAACACAGACACGTCTGGAGGCTTGGCTGCTGGCAATCCCCGTGGCTGCTCACCATTAGAAGTAGTGCTTGAGGCCACGGCTTTCTCACTGACATCTGTCCGAGAGGAGCACTTCACTATGGAGTTCTCCACTTTTTTCTTCTCAGTGGTCGTGGAGCTGTGGGACTGGGCGTCCATGGTGTCTTCTCATCACTTCAGCTCTCTGCTACAGGGAAGGCCTGAATCAAACAAACAGCGCCATCAGTTTCCAGTACAGATGGGAGACATGACCATCTCACTCAGATGTCACTTGACCTGACATGGTATCACGCATCATGGCATCATGAAGCCTTCACAAATTCAAAATGTATAAGACCTCTCATCAGAGCGCTTCTTGCAAAGACATCCTGAAGTTTGTCTTCAACTTACAAGCCAGAGTGGCTCCACATGCCAAATAGAGGGAGGAACCTGTCCATAAATGTGAGACATTTCCCAAATTCCCACTGGAAATGTGCTATTAAGTAACAGAAACATCTCAATTTTCAGCTGTGTTTATAGGGTGAATGCAAGTGCCATATAAACCAAATCTACAAATGTTGCTACTGGTGGCCAGCTTTGTCAAAAGAGACATTAAGACAACTTTCCAAAGCAGGAAAAGATTAAGTAGAAATTAATGTTTTGAAGCAGAGGTATCCAAACTTATCTGTTCTACACCTCCCTCTTTTCAGAGGAAAATCACACCATGGATGGGAGACAGTTAGGAGGTCTGCTTAGCAACCTCCACGCCCCTCCCCTCTTCAAAACCCAGCACCTCAGCACTTGAAGTAGCAAGCACTGCATACTCAGAAGTCAGCTTTGAACAGCCCGCCCACAGTCCCATAAACATCGTGTAGGCTGCCTCACTCAGAGGCCCCCTGAAAATCTACCTTCTTCACAAAAGCAAAAGCAAAGCACGGCCCAATTTTATCTGTGGCTATTATTACCACATCCCCGGGTCCTTCCAGTATTCCCCGGGGCACAGGAAAATCTAGCTTACTTTGGGAAATCTCAAAGTTTTGAAGTATGCCTGACAAAATCAAAGTCCAACTCAAAGTTCTGAATCAAAGTATAACTGAGGCTAAAGCAGACGGTGATTTCTGCTCCCCTCACAACACAACTGAATTGGAATATGCCTCTTAATTCTAATTCATTCATTTAGACCACACTCTCCAGAATTCAATAAAACCTGAGAACATTTTTATTCATTTGAGTTATATTTTTAAAACAAACAAAAGTAATGGAATATCATGCTCTGGACCCCCAGAAAAAGTCAGAAGACAGCTGACAGCAAAGACTGAGACCACTTGCAAAATATTAAAACTGCTGAACACAAGTCAATTACCATCCCCCTCACTACCTTCACTTACGTGATAACTGACCTAACTCATCATTCATCAATTTTCACTCTATTTGGTCCAAGGATTTTTTTTTTTTCACATCAGGCTTTACACTCACAAAGGACACCAGAAAACAAGCAAAAGTGTCTTCTTTAGCATGTTTTCTTCAAGCTATCAAGACTGCCTCAAACATGATGTTTCTTCATCATCTGCTTGTTTCCTACAGTTAGCAGATACCACTGAGTTCAATCAAAACAATTAGAAAATCTAAATAAGTAACTGCTAAAAGAGGAAAGACTAGAAATAATTTAAATTCCAGGTGCAATAGTTTTAGACATCTTAACTCATATTTGCAAGGGAACTGCAAACTCTTT
The DNA here is from genome assembly GCF_029834395.1 of Sorex fumeus. Taxonomy (NCBI): domain Eukaryota; kingdom Metazoa; phylum Chordata; class Mammalia; order Eulipotyphla; family Soricidae; genus Sorex; species Sorex fumeus. The sequence continues at coordinate 16,225,366 of NW_026606077.1, read as the reverse complement.
TCTTCAATGTACAAGAAATTCCCCTTCAGTGGAATTCAAGTGATTAGAAATCTAAGAACCAGCTTGGCCTTGTGGCTCAGCATCAGCCCTTCCTCTGTTTTTCCTTGATTATCCAGTATCACTGACTGGAAAATACAACCATTTAAGAAGGGCTTTCCTAGAAGAAGCTCCAAGTCAAATTTACATATCAATTGTAAGATTCACTCCAAACTCAGAAACATCCCTCTCACTGGCCAACAGAGCTTCCTTAGCAGAGCCCCAGCACCCAGTGGCCTTTGGCCTGGCTGCCAGAATAGCACCCCCAGCTGTGCGCCAATGTCCCTACTCCTCTGGCAGACAAGAGAAACACACAAAGGGAGGAAACCTTGCAGAGGAGTGAAGTTATATAAACACACGCACCCGAACAAATTACCCTTAAACTCAGAAGCACACATTCAATATCAGAGGTTCAGAGACCCTCCATGCCTTTTATTTATTTATTTATTTTTTATAAACTCCAAAAATGGAACCTCAAGCAATTTTCAGTGATGCCTTTTTGCTTTAACAATCTTGGAATTCTTTCATTATCCTCCCAAAACTGGTCCAAATTTTTATTATTATTTTTTCTTTTTGTTCTTTGGACCACACTCAGGAATGCTCAGAGTATACTCCTGGTTTTGTGCTTAGGAATCACTCTTGGTGGGGTTCAGGGGAGGGAACCCAGTAGGCCTTGTACCAGACAAGTGCCCTTCCTGCTCTCCAATATCCCCTTTGAAAGTACACCAGGAGAGCAGCTACACACACACACACACACACACACACACACACACACACACACACAGAGGTGCCAAACCCCCCCCCACCCCCCCGCAGGCTGATGGCCCTCTGTTTTGGGCTCTCTGTTTTGCCAGGAGGCTCCAGGATGCTTGCACAGGCCAATCCCCATGCTCTTCAGTCTCTGCTGACTGGACAGACTAGTGAGGCTCATACACCATGAAGGGCTGAATCGCACAGGCGCCAACCCCAGTCCAATTATGAAAATGAACTCTTCCTCGGAAATCTCCGCTGGAGGCCGCCGCCCCTCCAGACTGGGACCTCCATGCAGACATGCCCCATGCCAGTTCTCGGCACTCAGACCCTGTTTATTTACTGAGTAAACTGATTTGGCAGTGAGCCCGTGTCTAGATGTCACCAGTGTACTCAATCACAATCACTGCTGGGTTAGTCACACACATGACACTTTTTTTTAATATCTAGTATTTCCTTGAAAATTGTTAAATTCGATGTAGACCAAAAGCTTTAACAAAAATATTTAATCAACACACTATGTTCTCAACTAGTTTGGATGAGGAGGAACTTGCTACATTCTAATGGTCTCCCTCAAAACACTGGTCAAATTAGGGTGCAGTTTACTCAGCTAAAACCAAACCAGAAACAAAGTAATGGGGGGGGGGAGGAGGAGAAGGATGAGAATCTTGTTAAGATGGGTCTTACTGAGAAGGAGTTAATTAATTAAGACCAGTGAGGAGAGAGTCACCCAAGTTCCTTGACAAACTTGGTTTTTTTTTGGAGTTGGTTTCCCCGCCAAGCAAAGGATTTCATATTAACAAAGCAACCAAACTCTCCAAATACCCATCAGCTCAGAGAAAGGATCAGTGAGAAGAGGTAGGGCCGCAGGCAGTACTGAAAGAGCACTAATTAATGGTTTTGGAGAATACTAATTCCTACCCAGCCCCCCTGCGAAATGGATTTAAAAGAAAAAAAAAGTCCTTGGTCACTCAAGAGTGTACCCCGTTCTTCTATTTTGACAACTTATTTTTGGATCTCATTAGTTAGTAACTAATTATTTTAAAGTGTGGTTTGTGCTTGGAACAAGGCTTGCTCATGGCAAGCTGCCAAGGCAGACAGCTGCTTCATGTATACCCTATAAATTATACCAGCTTATGTGTCCGATAACACACAACTCTGTCCCTGTCAGTTACACGCGGGAAAGTGCTAACCTGGCGATTTCCCCACCTCTACCCATGCATGCCGCAGGCGCGGGGAGCCGAAGGGGCAGCCGCGGGTCTGCGGAGCCGGGGCGCCTCCTCCGGGCAGCCCCCGGGGCCGCCTGAGGTTGGCCGGGGTTCTGGGCAGCGCGCCGCCCGGCCCCGCGGTCCCGAGAGCAGGGGAGCCAGGCCGCCGCCCGACCCCGGGAGAGGGCTGCCTGCGCTGGTCCGCAGACACCCGGGACAGAGAGCGGCTGTGCAGACGCAGTCCGGTGCACTCAGGCGGCCAATCCTGCCAAGGACTCTGCAAGACAACACCCTGTCCGTCTCACTCAGCATAGCGCTGGGTCTTCACAGAACTGCCTGCAGTACCACAGAACTCAGCGGCTCCCAAAGGACGTTTCTTCCTTAGCTGCTGTGAACAGAGGCCGGGATGCAAAAGGTTAAGCCAGACTGACGCCTCACTGTGTCCAGCGAAGGCTGGCCGTCAGTGGAGTCCAACGTTACAACCAGAAGCCTCAAGCAGTAAATGCAAGAGAATGAGAAACTCGGGAAGAGAATGAGAAACTCGGGAAGAGAATGAGAAACTCGGGATTCTGGGAACTCTGCAAAGCTCGGCCCCTGCCTGGCAGGCTCTGTGGCAGGCCGGGCGCTCAGATGCACAGGAATGCCGCCAGTGTCTTGTGGACACGCATTTGGACAAAGAAAGCATCAATGCTGAAAACCAAGGGGCAAAGTGATGTTCCGACAGTATTAAACAACTTTCTGATGTAGAATGGAACAGGAGTGTAAAAGCTGATCATTGATTCTTTGTGAACAACGAATTAGTTAATCCCCAAATCCAGCTGGTGTATTTTTAAGTTACCTGAATCTGGGGTAATAAATTGATCTCTCTCTCTCTCTCTCTCTCTCTCTCTCTCTCTCTCTCTCTCTCTCTCTCTCTTCCTCCCACTCTCCCTCTCCCTCCCTCCCCCTCTCTTGACCCTCTCTCCCTTTTCCTCTCTCTTCCTCTCCCTCTCTCTTTCCCTCCCTCTCTCTCACTTTCTCCCTCAGTCTTCCTCCTTCCTCCTCCCCTTCCCCTCCCTTCCCCCTCATTCCTAATAAAAGTAATCTGATCAGCTCCTGACAGGTCGCCAGCAGCAGAGGTGAAGGCATTCCAGCAGACAACTGAGTCCTGAAGGCACCGGGCTTAGGCCTTGAATGAGAAATGGTTCCCTGCAGCCTCGGGAACTATTGCTCAGGTGGAATAAGTCTTTGCTCCAGAGAAACTACATCTGCTCACAACTGTCCATGTATTTATAAGCGGAAGAAACCAGCCTGGGGAGGCTTCCTGGGGGGGTTCCCTTTTATCACTGAAGGGTAACATTACTTTTCTCTTACATTTTATTGCAAGCAGATTACTTGCAACTTTAAGATGCTTCTACTGGCGTGCCTCTACGCACTCCAGAGACGAAAATCCCATTAGAAGAACATTAATTAGGTGGGAACCACTGCACCTTCCTATAGCCCTAAAACTCAGCTTGGTTTGTTTTGTTTGTGGGGCCACAATTGTGCTCAGGGACCCAGGGATCAAAGGAAGCCAGTCAGCACATACAAGGCATGTGTGTAGCCAGCCACACTCCATCCAGGCCCTGAAACTCAGTTTTTAATCAAAATCAATCCTTTATGAATGATCACAAATAAAGACTAATTTTTCATCTATTATGAAAGTGAGAAAAATGTCTTGATTTGCAGTAAGCAATCCTTAGAGCATTAAAAAGGTTGCAAAGCCACCATGCATTCTACAGAACCTCTGTAATATGGCTGATGTTTCCTTATGATCAAAATATCTTTCAGAATTTAAAATCCATTAGCTCTGCAGAAACTCTGTGCCACACCACAGTTCCTAGTCCTTCTAAGGTTCTTTTGTCTTTCCTTGCCCTGCATAGCCTTTATTTTCTGCAAGCAAAGCTCCACTTTATAACTTCTTAATTAAATCTTTATGAAAGTACAATGATTTTACCTTTATATATGTTTTCCCCCAGCAATCAGGAAAGCTTAAAGCCTGAACTTCAAATAAGAAAGCTGCTGTCTATTCATTCAAGCTGCCACAAGCTAGTTCTCTGTAAGCTGAGCATCCCCCAAATCTGCTCTCTGTGCTTTCCATCCTACTTCCCCGTGTTCTGATGCATCTAATCTCAGATCAGCAGGTGAGAGACATCCCAAAATGGATTTACTCTGAGGGGACTGGGATTGCTCTAAGAAGAAATCGTGGTCTGGCTATGAAGAAAATGAATTTGGTTTTAATAAATTAACTACACCTAAACTTTTAAGACACCAACATATTTAATTCCAACCAACCAACCAACCACTGAAAAGCTCTTTTGAAATGAAGTAATCATTATCATTACAGTTAAAAGCACAAGCGACATTTTCTGTGCCAGGTTTACTTTTCTGCCCTGTGTATTCAAGAACATCAGTCTCCCTGGCTTTCTTGGCTGCCAGTTACTTTAGGAGTAATGTGGAGGGTAGAGGGGTCTCTATTTGATACCTGTTAGCATTTCTGATTTTGATAAACCTTAAAAATACCAGTGCAGTGTTTCTTGCTTAGGTTTTGCAGAAATATTGTGAATAGCAGGTGTCATTAAAGGAGCAAATGTGGAGCAAACTGGCACCCCCACCTGATCTGTCAACTTAACAGATACAGACAATCCCACAGAAAACAAGCTCTCTAAGTCAGTTATCAGTCTATGCATCAGCTAAGCACAGAAAACTGTATTTCCCTTAAACACACATGTATCACAAAAAAAATCATAGTCAATCAGAGGTGTCCCTTGTCTCGCTTCACTGAGATTTAAAGTATTAAAAGTTTTCACACGTTTTCAGAAAAATGAAATCTAAAAGAATTTACCTATGTTTTGGTTCCAATATCATGTGTGTGAGTTTACCATCTAGCTAATGGGGTAGAGTAGATGTGCTATGAATAGTATTAGACCAATATAGGTGAGTGCTGTAAGCCATACACATCCCCAAGGTACATAGTGCAAAGTTGGGCATGAAATGCATTTTATTCTTCAGTTTTAAACCCATGATTCCTGAATCCTACTTACAATATTAAAAGCAAACATTCCTAAATATAAAGATTTCTAAGTAAAGTTTACTAAATAAACAAATTATCCTCCTTGGTTCACTTAGCCTATAAACTTTGCATACTCACAAAATTCTGCTGCAGTCTAATTTCTCTCCTTCTTCCGTTTTGGTGTGGGGGGGGGGGGGCTGGCGCACACTCAGCAGTGCTCAGGGCTTACTCTTGGGTCTGTGTTCCATGGTCACCTCTAGCGGGTTCAGGAGATGATATGGGGAACCAGGGATCGAACCTGGGTCAGCCACATGCAAAGTAAATGTCCTACCCACTGTACTATGGCTCCGACTACAGCAGTCTGATTTTTTTTTAAGAAAGGAGGATGACCATCCTCTCTTTTTATTTTTTTTTTAATTTTTGTATTGAATCACAGTGAAATACAGTTACAAGGCTGTTCACAGTGAGATACTTAGTTGCAAGGTTGTTCTTCAAGGTTCAGTCATACAATGTTCCAACATCCATCCCTTCACCAGTGTGCATTTCCCACTACAAATGTCCCTAGTTCCCCCCATCCCAGCACCCAGGCACTCTCTCTCTCTCTCTCTCTCTCTCTCTCTCTCTCTCTCTCTCTCTCTCTCTCCCCTCTCCTCTCAACCCTCACCCCACTAAGTCATGTACAAAACTGCCAGTGTGAGCTGTACCAGCACACACAGGCTCCCAGTGAAGCCTTGGTACGGAATTTCCCTTTACATCCATAATCCAAACAACAGACTTTGTCGTGAAGTATGGCCTGGCCACACTTCTGCTCCCTTCATGCAGGTTCCCACACATCTGAATTTATTAAGGTTTCATTCTTCAGCTTCTGGCTAAGGCTGCCCTACATGCAGAAAATGCCCTTGGGATTAGCTTATTCTTTTTAAAAGATCACAAATTAAATCAACAAAACAATCCAACCGGCTCTTTCCCTCATTATTTTAATTTGAGAGCCAGTCTTTATCTAAATTGTGAGTTTTCCGAATCTTGTAGAAATCGATGCTTTGTATGTAAAGCACTCTGGAGAATTGTCCTTTATGGACTCTATAAAGAAGTCAAATTTGCTGAGGCTGAAAACTTCTACATGGTGAGAAGCAAATCAGATGCCACACGGCATTCCAAAAGCATTTCAGAGACCAGATATTTAAGTAAAATTGTACTTCTCTGCACTAATTAATTCGTGACCTAAAAGATGACTCAACTACACATGCACATACCTACTGCACACCGTCGTATATACCCTTACACACACACACACACGCACGCGCACACACACACACACACACACACACAGAGTCCCACTGTTTCAGACCAGCAAGCAATCCAATTTACTGCAGGTACAAATTATATGGACAGTGCATGCCACAACAAAACCAGTATGATGCCAACAGGGCCGTAAGAAAGTTTGCCCTAAATCTCTGGAAAGGAGCTTTAAAAGAAAGCAAGGATTACAGTCAGCTAGAAGGTGGGGAGGGAACTCACCTCCAGCCCAGCCAAGCGGAAATCAGAGCAGTAATTCTACAAGTCGACAGAGCACACTTTCAAAGCTGTAATGGTGTGAAGAAGTGCGGGCAGCATGGCCTGAAGGCAGCACTAATACACTGATGACTAATGGCTGGGCTGGGCAGACAATGAATTTGGGGCTTGAAAACTAACAGAAACCATGCAGTACTTTGACAAATGGGCTTTCACAATTTCATTCATTGAATAACCTTTAAGCACAAAATTGGCTCAAATTCTCCTGGGAATTATATGACATGTTATTGGGGGATGATGTAAGTATTTTCTTTTTTAATTATGACTTATGCAAAATGGAAAAGCACTGTATATGAGGACTCAGCCATATAAACTACAGATGCAGATGTGGAACTCAACACAATATTGCCTTTCAGGACCACCTCCCCCCCACCACCACCACTATACACACCCCGCAAAAGGTTCCAGCACCACCTTATTAACTACGTAATGGCTTGTTCATTCAGTTTCTTTAGAAAGTTATAGGTTTTTCTGGAACATTTTGTCAGGTTGAAATATAGACACAAAAGAACTGAAAAAAAATTCTCGCAATAAAAAAAAATTTAACATTGAAAACGGTCAAATTTTTAGGGCAAAAAAGGCTAATTTTCAGGGACCCACATTGTGTCGTAAGACAACTGAAACACCACATAGTTTGCAATCAATTGCACTTACACTTTTAAAATCCATTCACTTTCTTCTAAATTACTCACCTCCCTCATTACAGAGCAAAGATAGCCCTCTAACTTGAAAATAATAATTTTGGCACTATTTAAAGAGGATGAAATATCTGAAGTATATCTAAATTAGCAAACATCACTTAGGCCAGACAGCATTGCCCTTAGCAGCTCCTAAAATTTTAAGAAAAGGATCTTAGAACAGGAAGCTTAGTGAGCTCATAAAACTGTTGCTGGAGCCAGGAACACATAGCATATTTAATCTGCAAACTGTGAGAGTCTACAGTGATTTCAGGAAGATCTGAGGCATGCCCTCAAGGTTTGCTGGGATCTGGGATTAGGGGGTTGATAAGAACCTTTCCTGCCCATGGACATGTTTTTCTTCTGCAGTTAAACACAAATGCATAGAGACACTTGACTGCTGCCTGCGTTGCTGCTCAAGTTCTATGAAAGCTTTGCAGCTCTTTTTGCTGTCAATATATCAAAGTTTTAAAAAAATCATCAAAGTGTGAAATTTCATTTAAAGTCTTCCCCAGTCTACAGCTCTATTTCACAGGCCCATCAAATAAAAGTAAAAGATGAAAAATACACTGAAAGTACTTGAAAAAGTTTGCAGCTCCTACCTTTCCTGCTGTTGTTTATTGTCTCCCTTTATTTGCTTTGGAATAAAATGAATCTATTTTCCCCTAGAAAAACAACATTAAGTGAAAGGCTGTATTTTCTACTAATGTTTAATGAAAAGACAACATGAAGTGACCATGAATTTTTTTGTTAACAAACTTAAAACCACACACACACACACACACACACACACACACACACACACACTGCACTTTTCTATAGCCAACTCAGCCTTTTAATTGCCTTTCATGATATAAATTGGCAGAAAATTTCTTGAATCTTCCAAAACAAATCAGACCAACTCTAGAATATGAATGCCAGAAAAACTAAAACCCCCTTCAAAGAAATCTTTAGCTGGGGATTTACAACAATTGCATGAAGAAGAAAAGTCTGACTTTTAAGATAATCTTCTATAGTCTAAAAGCATTAACATTCCATTACTAAGGTTTTCTTGAGGATTTCATGACTCATTGATTCACTTTTCCTTCAAGACTGCCTTTTCTTAGCACATTTCTGTCTCCATAGAAGTGAGTACATGTAACAATGATCACTAAATTGCTTCCTTCAGAAACTCCCCAACCTTATCCTCAAGAAGAGGGAGGAGGATTCTAGAATATGGAAGGATCTCTTTCCAGTTAAGCACATGAGAACTCTGAAATCCTTCCAGCACACAGGTGACAAAGAAAACTGTCCCAGCGAAAATGGGAGATGCAACTTTTAGGCTTGGTCATCAAATTGATAAATTAATGATGCTTTCAATAAATAAGTAATGAAATAGCTCAACAGACTCATTTTTCATTAATACTGATTTTTTTTCTATTTCTGTTTGAGGACCTTCACAAGTTAGACAAACAATAAAAATGTGTTTCTATCAGACTTCACTCAAGAAAAAACAAATACATTAGAGGGACACTAGATTGGTGATATCAGAATTATGCCTACTAGCCTATTAATAATAATACAAACTATAACTTTGAAAGTGTTTCTGTGTATGTGTGTTTGTGTGAAATCTCACACTAGACTCATTCAGACACCTTGTGTCAAAGCTTCCCAAGGCTGACTTTAAGAATTATATACCCTGAAAGGATCACCCCCTAGGTGAGAAATTTCTAATTAGCTTTTAGTATAAAATAAACTCTCTTCCCTCTGAAAGTATGAGATTACAACTGATTCAGATGTTATTTCAGACTTGCCTATAGTCTAACTCTGCCTAAAGTGTTTGTATGCTAGGTTGTTAAAACCAGTATTTCCTAACATAAACAAATTCTTTAGCTACTTCACACAGTTTACATTGTTAAAACCAATCTCCACTGCTTTGAATTCTACCACTGAAATTCTGTTCTGCATTTGGAAAAAAAATAGAGATTTTTGAGGCTATTTCACTTTAAAGCATAGCATTTCCTCCTTCAAAATAATCTTGACACATGTAATTAAGAAACTGTCAGACTATTATTAATTTTTAATTTAAAACCTAAATGAAATAATTACAGAAATCAATCAATAAGGCACCTATTCAAATTACAGAGCAATTACATAAATACTCAAAATTAATACTTCTGGCCAATTCGTGAAGATTTTGGCCAGTCCTAGGCGCAGACATCAGGCAGCACGGTGGTGGTGGTGCTAAGCGGGGTGGGGAGGGGATGGGCGAGCCTGTGAAGAGCTCCCGCTGAAGCTGGTTTAAATGAGATCGGTTCAGTGGGCCAGAGGCCCCCCACCAGCCAGGCCAACGCACTCAAACTGGAACTCTTTTTTTTAAAGTTAATTTATTTCCACCAGACACATATTTCAGGCATCTCACTAAAAAAAAAAAAAAAAAAAAAAAAAAAAAAAGGCCTCCTCTAAAATCTGTACCCAAAGAAAAAAATCTCACGGAGGGGCAGAATCTAATTACTGTGGATTCCCAGCAAAGCGCGGTGCCAGGCCTGATTGGGGAGGAGCAGGGGGCTGAGGAAGCAGCGGCCGCAGGAAAGCCCGCGTGTACGGGCCGGCCGGCGCGGCTGCCCTCCGGCTCGGAGACGCGGACAGTCCATCACTGCGAACTGAAATGGCAGCTGGAAAATGTGGAACAGCTGGCAGAGAGCTGGGAGAAAATGTTTTACATAAATATATGTACATAGAAACTGGCAGAAGGCCACGGGCACCGTACTCAAGGCCAAAACCTCCCCGGAGCTGCGCCCCAGGGTGATGAGAAGTTGGGGGGCAGGCGGGGCGGCGAAGGGGCCACCCCCTAACCCCCGTCCACTCGGGCCAGTCGGCGTCTCCCGCGAGGGACAGCGGGCCGCGGCGCGAGCGCGGGCAGGACAGGGCCGGGCGCAGAGCAGGCGCTTCCAAGTCTGCACAAACTCCACAAGTTGGTGTCAAGACTGACTCCGCCGCGCGGGAGAGCGGCAGTTGGTGCCGGCGCCCCGCAGTCCCGCAGCCCCGCAGGCTGCATCTCTCCGACCCCCCGCCGAGCGCGCGCTCGCGCGCGCGTGTGTGTGCACGCGCGCGTGTATGTGTGTGTGTGCGCGTGTGTGTGCGCGCGTGTCTGTGTGTGCGTGTTTGTGTGCGCGCGTGTGCGTGTCTGTGTGTGCATGAACGTGTGTCTGTGTGTACGCTGTGTGTGCGTGTGTGTGCGTGTCTGTGTGTGCGCGCGCGTGTGCGTGTCTGTGTATACGTGTGTCTGTGTGTGCGTGCGTGTACAATGTGTGTTTCTAAGTGCGCGCGCGCGTCCTCCTGGAAAGGAAATTAAAGAGTCGCAGCTCACACACAGCTGGACCAACTTTCACTTTCCGCGTCTGGGCACGCTGGCCGCGGCGTCTCCGGGCAGCCCTGCGGAGAGGACGCGGGACGAGCTTGGCTGCCCAGGCCTTCCCGGGCTCCGCGGGGTCGGGCTGGGAACCCCCCGTGCGCCGGGAGGCCCGGGCCCAGCGCGGGGCGGGTGGGCGCCGCGGAACAAAGAACTTCGGGCGGGACGTACCTGCGGCGGCGGCGGCGGCGGCGGGTCCCGAGCGCCCAAGACCCGCGTGCAGCGGGCGGCCTGGCTCCCGTGGGCTCCCCGCAGGGTTCCCGGGCCGGGGGCGCCGGCACCCCGGGGCCCGTGTAACCCGATCCGCGCTGACTCACCCCCTGAGTGACAGTTTGGACTCGGCCCCCCGCGGGAGGGCGGGGCGGGGGAGAAAGCCCGCCGGCTCGGCCCGGCCCGCGCCCCTCCGCGCCCCTCCGCGCCCCTCCGCGCCCCGGCCCGCGCCCCGGCCCCGCCGGCCCGCCCGCGCCCCGCGCCCAGCGCCCCGAGCCCCGGCCCCGCCGTCCCGCTCGCGTCCCGTCCAGCCCGTGCGCCGTCCCGCCCGAGCCCCGGCCCCGCCGTCCCGACCGCCCCCGGCCCCGCCGTCCCGCCCGCCCCCGACCCCGGCCCCGCCGTCCCGCGCCCAAGTTGGCGCACGGGCTCCCGCCGAGTTGGAAAACTTGCCGCTCCGCCCGCCTTACTTTGGAGGCTGCTCGCTCGGCCCGCGGCGCCCACGGCCCGCGCTTCCCCGGCCGCCCGCTGCCCGCGCCGGGCGCGGCTCCCAGCGGCGAGGAGGCGGCGCGGGGGACCAGGGGCTGGCGCAGACACATCCACGCCCGCTCCTCCTCTTCCCCCTCCGTGACCCCGAGCCCGCGGCCCGCCAGGCCCCACCCACCCGGCGCGGGAAGGGGGCCCCGGGTGATGTCACGCGGGCCCTCGGGGCCCGGCGCCCCCGCGCCCCGCGCTGGCCACGCCCGCTCCGTCGGCGCCCCCCGCCCGCTCGCGCCCCTTTCTTCCGCCCAGGCCTGGCAGAGCGCAACCCCCCTCGGCCCGGGCTGCGGCCCTGGAGTCCCGCTCCGGGGGATGCTGCGCCGAGGTGGGGCTTCCTCGCCTACGGGCCCCGGAGACCCGGCGACGAGGGGCACGGGAACAAAGACCCGGGGCTCGGGCGCGAACTCCTGCACGGAGTCGCCCTCCGGGACGCAAGTTCCCTCTCGGTACCTGGCGACTCTCTGCAGCCCGTCCCCGCCACGGAGCCGCTGCAGCGCACGGTTTCTCCGGGTGTCCCGGGACCTCGAGCCCGAAGCCGGGCTTTCCAGGCCAAGGGAACCGAACCGGGGCTAAGTGAGAAAAGCAACGCCCGGTGGCATGCCCGACTCCGCTCCTCCTCTGGTCGAGCCCTCCACTCTCCCCAGAAACGCCTGAGCTCCGGGTGCACTTGTGTTGACTCACCGAGGCTTCTCGACTGAAAGAAGGGAGTGGGTGGATGAGTGATTAGCTGTTAAGATTTGAAGAGCGCTGGGAGCTTCGCGTCCTTACCTGGGGGCTTTTAAACAGAACCCAGTGGTAGTACTCATCGTTTGTTTCCTGGGACTTGTTGCGCGTCTCAAAGACTCAAAGAAAGCGGACCCTAGCTTAAGCATTCCTGGCGGGAGCAGGGGGAGGGCCTTTTAAACCGTTTTTTTTTTTTTTTCTAGCCGTATTTTGTTTTCATCCACTTCATTCTTCCACATCTGAGGTCGAAGGGTAGTGGTCCAGGCTTCCCCTCACGAATTGGCCTGGGACCGGGAAGACTATGACTCTCAGAGAATGACCTTTCCCTCCGCGGATGTCAATGGGAAAACCAGGTGGAGATCTCAAGGTTTGTGGGGTTCTAATAAGATAACGCACGGGAGAGCAGAAAGGGACACAAATGTGAGAACTGTTGTCACAATTCTTGTGCAATAGGAAAGATTTGAAGAATATCTTCCCCAAATAGAGTCCAACATCACCAATTTTTTATACAAGTTACTGCGTCTGCCTCAATCAAGTGGATGCATATAATAAGTTTTGATAGCCTACTCTTTCTGTTCACCCAATGGCAAAGATAAATAAAAAGAAGAAAGACATCCAATAAATCAACAACTGGAAAAAATAGATATTTCGGCTTTTCCTTAAAAATCTTCTAGCACATTTTGGGTCATGAAGACCTTGATTTTTACTGTTAAAAGACAAGAACAAAGAAAGGCAACTAATCTTTTCTTTTGTGCCCTTCAGAATAACTGGGTTTTTTGTTTGTTTGTTTGTTTGTTTGTTTGTTTTTAGGAGGAATAATGCTGTTGTTTCCTCTGTGTTGATATTTCTTCACTCAAATTCTTGGCAGAAACTAACAACTCTCTGCTTTAGTGGTAAACAAATATGTAAGTAGTCACATTTTTGCAGAAATGGCAGAGCTTAAGAAATATGGATTGCCTTTGAGTAAGTTAAACAATGGCATATATTGTTGTGACTTTAAATATGTCAACACAAAACTTTTTCCAAATAAGATCTTTATTCTTTCTTGTCTCAGTTCTGGAGATTAGATGTCCAAAATCAACTTCTCAGCAGGTCCATGCTCACCTTGGGGAGCATTTCTGTGTCTCCCTAGCAGCGGCCCTGGACCCCGTGCTTCTTCACTGTCAGAAGCCACTGAGTCCTTGGCTTGCAGTGGCTTCTCTCCATTCTCAGTCACTTGCCTTCCTTTAGACACCCTCTTCTGAGAAAGACTCGCTGATGTTAGTGTCCTTATCTTAGCTTAAGTTTACAGCAACTTCATTTTTCAATTAGATCACATTCTGACTATTTGGGGACTCAGAACTTTAACACGTGTTTTTGGAGTTGGTCACAGTTCAGTTTCTTAGACACTGGAAGAGAAAGAGGAGCATGAAAGATTTGAAGTTGTGAGGACAAAGGATAACCCTGAGGTCCAGCTGCACAGGCTCCTCCACGTTTTGCCCTGTGGTCTCTGCTTTGTATCAGCATTGGTCAACATAGAGCCCCACCTGCTAAGAACACAGGTGAAATACTGTTACAGGGGGCCACGACACAAGAGCAGGGGGTCAGTTGGTAGAATGGGGCCCCCAGGAAAGACAAAGATCAGCAGAGGACGGTGCTGGGGAAGGCCTGCGAGCCCTGCTGTCTACGGCCACTGTTCTTGTCTTCACTGACCATCTCAGCTCTTCCATTTCCGTGCATAGTTGCACTTAATACTTGGGAACCACCAAGGGGATTTTTTTAGGTGTAGTGACAAATTTCTAGCTGCAAATGGCAAGTTTTCAACTCATATTGACCTAAGTTAAATTTAAAAGGGGAGGTTTTAATGACTGAAAGTTCAGAAGTATGTAACAGGCTTTCAACAAAACAAGATCCAGGGGCTGGAATAATGTGAAGTCTGCTTAAGCTTGGATACTTTTTAAGCTTGGTTTTATTCCCATTTCATGCAAACCTTCTTTAAGCAACAAAAGAAGAAAGGGAATCTGAGACAGGCAACTACATTTTGCATCATCGTACTATCTTTTGCTTCCTCCCAAAATAAGCATCAAGAGATACAACATTATTCTTGGCCAGGCAATAGATAAGTGGGAGCTGGGTAAGCATTTAAAAAAAAATGTTGTTATAACACTGTGATTTGCCAACTTGCCCATAACACAGTTACTTCAGGTGTCGAATATTCCACACCACTTCCACCACCAGTCTGCCCTTCGCTCCATCAGTGTTTGTAGATTCCCACTTGCTATCCCAGCCTGCCCCTTTAGCAGGCACGAATAAATGGACTTCATGTTGTTTGTCACACCACGAAGGCGGATAGAATTATCAACAATTAGATCACTGCAAGTAAGTTGGTGACAATTGTTAAATCTCACTATGATGTTATTGAAGTCACTGAGGATTTACTGAACTGGTTGCTGCTAGTTGAGGCTTCTGTGTTTCTCTTTTCACTCATCGAGCTTGATGGCCTTTATGCAACTTTCCCATCAGATCTGTAGCGCTGAGCCGACAGTACTATGAAATGTGGAGGTGTTGTGCAACTGTGTGTGCAGCTGAGGTTGAGGATCTATGGAGTGGGAATGATTTGGTGGCTTGGGAGCTTGATGAGGTTTAGTTGTGGAATTGGGCCACTTGTCTGTGGGATTGGGTGGTGGCTGTGGGCTGCTGTACCTGCAGACAGAAAGCAGAATCCGCCTGCCCCCATTATGAGAAGGCTTCAGAGTTCTTAGCCTGGACCAATCTACCTGGGAAGGTTCTGTGGCTTCATGATCTCCTTGAGATTAGTTGTGGAATGGAGCCGCTTCTCTGCAGGCAAGATAACAAGCATCCCAGTTCAATGTTCAACAGAACATGTATCCTGTATAAAGTCCATATTTATAGCAACCATTTGCTTCCTCTTTTGGAGAGTGCAAGGGGGCACCTCTGGCAATGCTCATGGATTACCCCTGTCTATACACTCAGGCATTACTCCTGGAAGTGCTCAGGGGACCATATGGTATGCCAGGAATGGAACTCGGGTCAAACAAATGCAAGGCAAATGCCTTATCTATGTATTAGTCTCTGGTCCCTGCTTCCTCCTTCCCCCCTTCCACCCTTTTTCAGAGCTGGAGATCAAATCAGGCCCTTATACATGCAAAATATGCACTCTATCATGTGGCTACCTTGGTCTCTGTGTTCATCTTCTTTGACCACTTCAGTTGCCTTTCGCAGGTATCTCCTGGGAGGTGATGCAAGGCATCCTCCTTGCACTGAATTCAAAACACATTCAACATCTCCATTGGAAGGAGTATTCTCTTGCTCAATAGTTCAAAATTGATCCCAGGACTCTTAATAAGTTAGTTCCTATGCAGTTTTGTTCTGGAAACAACTCTGATTCCCTTAAAAATTACTTCCTTTTAGGGACTAATACCTCTTGATTCAGGTGTGCAAATCCAAGTGAAGGTTCTCATGGTGCCAATATAAACAGTAACATCACCCTGTGTATGTATGTATGTGGTGAACCCAGCCTTGTGAAGAAAATGGAATTTTTAATGTCTATTCTATATGTCTTTCAAAAGTTTATTGACATTAAGATGTTTCTATCTTAAAGGTTACCACTTGGAAAAAATTACAGGAGAAGATTATTGTCTTAGCTGCATTTGAGAACCAAGTCTGTAGGATAACATTGGTTTGTCTTTTCTCCCTTGCCACAGGGAGCTTGGTTTATCAGGTTACTCCATCACGGTGCTCCTGAGTCACTCCCATTCTTCTCTATCTGTACCCTCCTCTCTGTGCTCTCCTCCACAACCAGTTAATCACCTTTCCCCCAAATCAGATTCTGTTAACTTGTAAGGTTAAATCCTTCTAAGGACAACTGACTTGTATTCATGAGTGAAATATTGCCTTTCTCCTTTCCTTATGACTTTTGCATAGTTCACTTTTTTTATAACTTAGAATGTTTATTTATTTATTTATGTAGGAGTACTGCTATTTATTCAGCCACTGATTAACTGATTGAATTGGGCATGAACTCCACCTTACATTTTTTTTTCCATTTTTTATAATTTTATTTATTGAATCACCGTGAGAGCAGTTACAAAGCTTTCGGGTTTAAGTCTCAGTCATACAATGAAACACCCATACCTTCATTCATGCCCATTCTCCACCACCAAAAACCCCAGTATACCCCCATCCCACACCCTCCCCCTAACTGTGGGGCAATGATTTCCACATTACTCTCTCTCTCTACTTTGATCACATTCAACATTTTGACACCAGACCCACCAATATTATTTGGGATTTTACTCCAACACTCAGATCTGCTGTAAAGGCAACAGTAGACAATTTGTCTTCTATTGCTGGTTAAGAAAAACGTATGATGTTGCGTGGCTGCAGTAGTGGCCACGTGATTTTGAAATTCTGAAATTTTAACACGTAAATCAGGAGGGATTTCTGCCAAAACCTGCTGGGTTCCAACATTTGTTTCTGAGTCTCTGGGATCATTGCCATTAAGCAGCTTGATCAGGAGCCAGAAAGGCCGTTCATGGGCAGCTAATCGGAGTCTCCTTGGGATGGGGAGGAAAGGGCCGACTCCACCCCCATCCCATCAGGCCCTGTGTGTCTTGTCACTGAGGGCTCAAATCTGACTGTCCAGTGGCCTCCGAGCCACCTAGGGGGAGAAGGCGGAGGGACAGCACCCTTTCCTCCCTGGGGTGGCCCAGCAACAGTAATCTACTTTGGGGTCTGGACGCATTTCTGCCAAAAGCTGCTGGATTTCGAGATTTGTTTCTGAGTCTCTGGGATCATGGCCATTAAGCAGCTTGATCAGGAGCCAGGCAGGCCGTTCTTGGGCGGCGACTCAAGGCTCGTTGGGGTGAGGAGGAAAGGGCAGGCTCCACCCCCACCCCGTGAGGCCCTACGTGTCTCATCACTGAGGGTCCAAACCTGACTGTCCAATAGCCTCTGAAGGATGGCAGTCACTGGGCCGCCAGGGGGAACAGACCAAGGCACAAAACCTATTCCACCTGGGTTGGTCCAGCGCCGGTAACCTACTGCAGGGACCAGACACATTTCTGCCAAAAGCCGTTGGCTTTCAAGATTTGTTTCTGAGTCTCTGGGATCATGGCCGTTAAGCAGTTTGATCAGGAACCAGAAAGGCCATGCCTCCAATTATATAGCTGAGCCCGAGGTGGTTTGTGGGTGTGTCTCCCACATTCCTAACTTTTGGCCTTTTACTTTCTTGGTAAACTTTGCCCCAAGTTTTTGGGGTCTGGCCAAAGGCACAGGAGCAATTTGGGGGTATCTGGAAGTCTGAAGGCGCCATCAGACTGCTGATGCACTATCCTCACAGATACAGATTGACCTGCTGGTGGCACCATACCCACTATTTATTTATTTTTTATTAGTGATACACAATGAGGTATAGTTGTAGACTTACAAACTTTCGTGCTTGGGTTTCAGTTATACAATGATCAAGTACCCATCCCTCCACCAGTGTCCATTCTCCACCACCAATGATCCCAGTAACCATCCTACCACCATAACCCATCCCCCCCCGCCCTGCCTCCCCTTTGTGGCAGGACATTTCCTTTTGCTCTCTCTTTCCTTTAGAGTGTTGTGGTTTTGCATAGTTCACTTTAAAGCAATGTCCTTGTTTAGTCACAGGAAGACCGTTAACTTGATCACTTGACTTCCCGTTAATCGTTGATTTGCTCGACCGGGCGCCAGTAACGTCTCCATTTGTCCCTGTCGCGTGCTAGTGTAGCCGAATGGCGTCTGTTTGCTCTAGGAACATGAAGAGCCTCAAACCAATTGTTCATGATCTTGATAAGAAGTCTGACCATTTGGTAGGTGGGCGACCACGCGGTCTTTTGACATCCTGTGGAATCCAGTCGGTAATAGCTCTAGTCCAGCGGTCATCTTTAAATCTCATTACGTGACCAGCACATCTGATTTTTGACACCTTGGCAAACGAGACAGCATCCCTGATTCTTGATCTTCGACGGATGTCAGAACTCTGGATTCTTTCTCTCATTTGAGTGATACGTGATATTCCAAGCATAGTTCTTTCAATTCCTCTTTGGGAGACCTGAATAGCGTTCTCATTCTGTTTGCGTAGGGCCCAGGTCTCTGAGGCATATGTTAATGCAGGAAGAACAGTGGAATCAAAGAGATGTGCTCGTAGCTGGAGGTTCTTTGTCCTCTTAGCTATTTCTTCGATGCTCTTGACGGCATTCTAAGCCGCTCTCTTCCTCCTGCACAGCTCGGGTGCCGGGTCATTTGTCATGCTGACTTCTCAACCTAGGTATACATAGCTGTTGCATTCAGAGATGGTCGTTCCGTTGAGAGCGAATGGGGCATCAGGAACGAGGCTGTTTCTCATAAACATTGTCTTCATAAGATTCAGCTGTAGTCCGACCTTTCCACACTCACGGTCGAAGTCGGCCAGCATTTGTGCCGCTTGGCTTATGTTTGGTGTTATTAAAACAATGTCATCAGCAAAGCGGAGGTGGTGTAGTTGCCGACCCCATTCCCATTCCTTCCCATTCCAGTCGTCGCATGATGTTCTCGATGGTGGCACTGTAGAGTTTCGGTGAAATGGTATCACCCTGCTGAACCCCTCTCTTGACATCGATGATTACCTCTTTGTAGAATGGTGAGGTCCTGGTAGTGAATCCTCAATACAGCTCACGGAGCATCTTGATGTATTAAGCTTGAATGCCCTGATTGGCTAGGGCTTCAATGACCGCTTCCGTCTCAACAGAATCAAAGGCCTTCTTTAAATCAATGAACGTTAGACAGAGCGGCATCTTGAACTCCCGAGAAACCTCAATGAGCTTGGTTATCGTGTGGATATGGTCGATGGTGCTGAATCCTTTGCGGAACCCGGCTTGCTCGCATGGTTGTCCTTCATCTAGTGTTCTGCCAATCCTATTTAGGATGACTCGGGTGAACAACTTGTAGATGACAGACAATAGGCAGATTGGGTGATAGTTGCCAATGTCATGGATGTCTCCCTTCTTGTACAGTAGTACAGTCCTGCTGGTTTTCCATTGGGATGGAACCTTGCATTCAGACAGGTAGCGTGTGAAGAGCCAAGCCAGTGTATTGATGAGTACTGATGGCAGGTTCTTCAGGTGTTCAGGTCTGACCTTGTCTGGGCCGGGTGCTGTTCATGGATTTCGGAAGGGAGAACATTGGGAACGACATATCCATCCTGTGGAATTTGGTATGTCGGCAAGTGGATATGGCTATCGAAGAGATTTGAGTAGAAGTCATGGATAATCTTCTCCATTGCCCTTCTGGAGGATGTGATGGATCCATCAGGACGTCAGAGGGCACTAATCTTGGTCTTGTAGTTGGCGAAGGACAGACAGGCGTTATGAATACTTTTCCCGGCTTCTGCCACATCTACCAGTACTTCTGCTCTTCTCTCTTTGAGGTCTTCCTTGATCGCATCTCTGCACTGCTTTGCGAGCTCAGACATTAGCTTGCTTTTGCCTGAGGCATGCGCCAAACCACGTTGGCGAATAAGCTCAAGAGTTTTCAAAGACAGGCATTTTTTTGCGGCTATCTCTCTCTTGGCATTCCTCGCACAATCATGGAGGTGCTGAACCAGTTGATCGTATTCCTCGTCAGTGTTGTCAACAATGGCATCTTCCTATGTTGCCGCGATAGTGCCAAAGAGTTCCCAGTTGGTGGTCATTCTGGGAGTTCTCTTTTTAAACTTTGCAGCTCTTTCTCCCCGCTCTGTGAAGTAGAATTTTGCACGAAGGAGACGGTGGTCCGATTCCGTTCGGAATTTTGGGACAACAGCGACATGGGTCAGGCAAAACCGTCGATTGAATATGATGTGGTGGTCTATTTTGTTGTGGAATCGTCCACCAGGAGACTCCCATGTCCAACGTTTAGATTCGGCCTTCTGGAACTGTGAGTTACCATGGATGGTCTTGGTCGACATGATGAACTCAGACAGTCTCTCACCCTGTTCGTTCCATTCTAGATCATGGGTCCCAATGTGAAGTTCTTTAGCTGATCTTCTCAGTCCTATCTTGGCATTAAAATCACTCACAATGATCTTGTAGAAGGTGTGGTAGGAAGACAGTTAATATTATGTTTTTGCAACTTGGGAGTTAATTGACTCAGAATAATTTTCACTCCCGGGCTTTCTCAACTTAAGCCTCAGTTGCCCTTAGTTCCTAGCACCCCAAAAGCAGGGTCCAA
The DNA here is from genome assembly GCF_029834395.1 of Sorex fumeus. Taxonomy (NCBI): domain Eukaryota; kingdom Metazoa; phylum Chordata; class Mammalia; order Eulipotyphla; family Soricidae; genus Sorex; species Sorex fumeus. The sequence goes on along the minus strand of NW_026606077.1, from coordinate 16,205,017 downwards.
GTGAGGGACTGGATGAACCCACAGCAAGCCTTGAACTACCTTGACATTGAAATGGGTCAGGCCAAAACACTACAATACTTAACTATAAGTTAAGAGCATGGACATAAACAAATTCTGTCATGATGCAAAGAGTAACAACTGGACAAGGACCCTAATGGGGTTAGGAAGACTAACCTGGCCTGAGGACTGTGGTCGGGAATATATAGTGAGATGTCTTCAAGAAGAACCAACTTTAAGCTTGATATATCTCTTACTGTGCTCATACAAAATAGCATTGCTAGAAATATCAGAAGTAAAATTACTAAAACTATTTAAGTGGATTACTAGCTGAGGAAAAAAGAAAGTAACACATGGAATCCTGCCCTTGAGCAGATCTCCTAGTAATCTCCTTAGATGAGATTTTGTCCTTGATTTAATCTCTTGGAGGAGTTACCTCTCTTTGGTAATAAATGAAAGATTTGTTAATGTTCAACCCCACCTTTGTATCCCTACCCTACATGATTTCTGTATAAACTATACTGTAAGAGTGGGCTGGGGGATCCAGAGAGAGAGAAGCAGTAGGAGAATCAGAGGAGAATGGAGAGGAGACTGGAATAAACTGCAACTGACACCAATCAGCCTGGCCCTCATTCCTTCCTTTGCCTACCCATCGCCATTGACCTCTCCAGGGTGGGGGAAGCAGCGTGGCCTTTTGTATTTTATTTTTTGATTATACACAAAGCCCAAAACAGCTATCTTCTTGTATCCACGCTAATCAACACTGTAACTCACTTGTCCCCTAAATGGAAACAACTGCTTGATCTACATACAGAAGGCTGAAGATGAGACAGGAAGGCTGATCTCCCCTAGCCATGGATTTACTTATTTATTTATTTGGAGGGGCGCTGGGAGGTAGGGCACAACTGGCATGCTCAGGGGTTACTCCTGGCTCAGCACTCAGGAATTACTCCATATCGGATTCTGGGGATCCAACTGCAGTTGACTGTCTGCAAGGCAAACATCCAACCTGCTGTGCTATGACTCTGGCCCTTGGTCAGGAGTACAAGAAGAATTTGTTACCCAGCCAATGCTCAGGCTCCAGATCCCAGTTTACTCAAGTCATTTTTCTGCCTCCCTCACCCTTCCATTCTTTTTTGCTTAATTCTGGCCCCTCCTATGATAAACAAGCATTAAGATAAGAAAATAAGATAAGACATTAGGAAGGGGCAGGAATATGCAGAGGAGAAGAGGAATGGGCATCCACCTTCCACCTCTACTAATGGGAATTCTGACTGCATGGTAATGTAACATCCCAGGCAGATGTTTAAGGGTCAAGATCCCAAGAACTTATGGGCAGTGGTGGTATTATTAACATCATAATAGACTTATATATAACCACCCTGTTCAGGAAAATTCTACATACTGGACAAGACAGAGCTTGAACTATTCCCCTTCCTCTGACCTCTCAGTTTCCTGAAATTACTTCCAGAATTCCACTTTGGTGTGTGGCATCCAGTTCTTGAGAGAAATCATTTGATTTCCTGGGTGCAGCACAAAGCCCAATTTGATCTGCTGCCCTCTCTTTTCCCGAGCATCTAGGGACACTGAACCGGCCAGTGTGAGTGGAGAATACTGCAGAATTCTGATAATAATGGAGATAATAGTAATAGTAATAGATAATAATGGAGAATACTGTCCTCAGCCACACAGAGATTCTGGGCATAACCCAGGAAAGGAAATGCTCCCTGAGGTGGCACCGAGTGGACAACCTTAGCTTCCCCACGCTGATTAGCGAGCTGCCAGACAGGGAGAATGCTTTTAAGTGCATCACACGGGTGCCCTTTCAAGGTCTCTCACTCAGCACCCGCGTAACTTATTCTTCCATCTTCCTGGAACGTTGGGATTATAAATGCAACCCAGATGTCTGCTGTGTCCCTCTTCACCTTGGAGATGTAGCTATAATTGGCTTGGAACTAAGCCAATCCCACAAGTGGGGAAGACCTAAACCCTCCCTTTGGATGTCTGCAAATTTTAGAGCCTCTGGGGCTGCTGCATGACAGGACCCTTACCCCATACTCAGATCTTGCCCATTCCACAGAAAACCCACCCACGCCGGCCAGAGGGTGAACTTGGTAATTTTCCTACTGCATAGGGAAGCCCAAAGATGATATTCTTCATTTTTAACTTTCAAAAATAAAGCAACTTCCCCTTGTGTCTCAAAGCAGTTTAGTGTCCCGTGTGTTTCTTGAATAAGCACCTCCTTTCCTTCCCTGGGAGTTTACTCATGTGACTCACTACTTTCAAATGCTTCTTCCAACTTTCCACGCCCAGCAGGGGCTACATCACATCTTCTCTCATCTTCTCTCACTCACCTGGCAGCAACTCTGGACACTTCTTTGAGTTTCCTTAAAGTAGGATAGAACAGTAGCCCCAGAGGGAATGTTGTCTGCTGATGCACATAATTTAATGTACACAGGGAAAATTTGTACTACACTCTTCGTTTTGCCACAGTCTCTACTATTCCCTATTGCATTGTAGTTGCATCTTTATTCATTTACACAAGGGACCCCATTCCTGAGAATATTTGAATTTTCTCTTTTGCCCTTAATAACTAATTTACACAAACTGGGGCTTTTTGGAAGTCTTTTCATATATAACTTAGCAAATGGAGAGATATAATATTGAATACATCATAGAAATCCATTTGAATTTTTCACTTTATCCTTCTTGGCCTGGAACTTCACCGGTCATGTTTATCAACTCTGCCCTTTCTCTCTTTTGTGATTCTTTTCTATTAGAGAATTTCACTTCTGCAGCCCTCTAAATTGACTGTCTGGGCAACTCAGTACAACATCATAAAGCCTCCTCTTAATCGAACCTACCTTCTTTAGAAAGTGGTATAGATCCTTTTGTATAAGTTCATCTTACTCCCTAATTTTCCACATGCATTCAGCAAATCATCAAAGCATTTTTCTCCAGAGAAATATGAGAAATTACCATGATGGATTTTGGTGAACCAAACTTCCTGTATTTGTTGCATAAAAAATTTGAGAAAAACCGAGGCCATTACCAGGGGCAGACAGACAACTGAGATATTTCAGGGAAAGACAAGAAGTGGCGGTTATGTGCTTGGGAACTGGGGACAAACAGTAGGAGAAAGGGACCTTTGTCACCCCAGTCAACCAAGACTCCTCTCAGTGAAGGCACTGGGAGCTCAAAATGAGGGCTTAACTTGATGATTAGAGAACAATACAGAACCCAAAAGCAGTAGCCAGGTCAGCTGGACTCAGCCCAACTGTGAGAGCAGTGCTTGGAAAAATGTACTGAGCACCAAAGAGTAAGCGGGGTCTCAGAGTACCTGGCAGGGAAGGAAAGGATGTTGGGGATTTCCTGCTGCTTTGCCCCAGTAGCTGAGAGCTTGGAGCCAGTGGTTATCTTCACATGGTGTTGTCATAACACCTGCTCATGAATCTCCCAAGGTTCATCCTGGCAGCAGAGGGAGCACAGTACATAGTGAAAATGATATATAGGACACTTACTTTTCATCTAACACGCACATGCGTGCAAATATCTCTCACCTCTATCACTATCTTGTATCTTTCTCTCTCTCTATCCACAATCTGGAGCATAAAGTTTTGCTTCTTATAAAAAAGACTAATATTCTCACCTTTCAGGGGGGCTAGTATTAATTAGAAGCATATAAGACAGAAAAGACTAAGACTAAATTGTTTCTCTGCCATTATTAGCTCTGTACACTGTCAAGCCAGTTAACTCAGTTTGCCCACTAATACCTGTCAATTAGAAATAATAATACTCATCTCAAAAAGCCATTGTGAGAAGGCAGTGAGTTGGTATGCAGGGAGGGGTAGATGTTTGAGCTTCTCTCTGGATTAGGAGATGACAAGAAAAGCAGATTTTCTCTTCCTATTATTTTTTTATACCAATCATTCCCCAAAGTTAGACTCCTAATTTCCTCATAGTCAGTAAGGAAAAGTTTGAAATTGGAGATTTGTCTCTGTTTTACCTCACTTACATGATGCCATTTGTTTGAAGAATTATCTACTAAAATCTAGAACGTTGCAAAACTATTTCTAGGGCTTATTACTCAAAAAAAGACCTTTGGGATTTCTTCCCATAAGAAAAGACTACCCAGAGAAGTTGCCACTCTGTGCCTACTGTCATTCACAAGTCATTTACAAACATTAACACATCATTGGGAATAAGCAAGATCAAAAGCACCAGAGCTGCTTCAATCATTCCCTCCCCCTCCAAACCTAGAAAGGAGCAGGCTCCCGGCTGGAGCTTTGTTAGGCAGGGCTCTTTGTAGCCCCAGGGCCTGCCACCCGAGCCCAGCCGGGGCCTCAAGCTCACTCTCCGAGCCTTGGAGGCAGAGAGGTTGGAAAAGACAAAGAATGGGAAAACGTGTCTGGCTAGATTTGGTAGCTGCTGTAGAGGGGCTGCCTGGGGGTGGGGAGGGCGGGGGTCTGTCTGAGGAGGGACTGAGGCTGAGATCCAGCGCAGAGGTGAGCCTGACAGTGGGGTTCCAGGAAAGGAGGCTCTTTCCAGCATCAGGAGGCTAAGAATGATTTTGCTTATTCTTCCTGATAGAAGAAATTGATCCCACAGCTGTAGGTAATGCCCCAAAGGGCTTCAAGATCCTTGTTTTAAAGGCATGTTATTATAGGAAGTGTTGAAGTAGCCAAGTTTACATTTTTACTCCTACACGAATTAGAATAAAAATAAATTGCATTTATTTTTCTCTCCTGAACATTTCACATCATATTTGAAAGCATTGCTTTAGTTCTCAATATAACATTTAGAGAAACACGAACCTCTTATTTGCCATTTGAAATCATTAAAAAACAAACAAAAAAGCATCTATTCCAGGGCCCAGGGGTGGGCCAGGAATAGAGTTGCTTGTCCTGTAGGCATGGACTGACAAGTCTGAATCCAGCCTGACGCCACACACAAAGCACACTCCTGCGAGCACTGTTTTTCAGTATTGCCAACATCACAGTGAGCGCAACTCAAGGCCATAAAAACAGCAATGGGAGAAAGAAAACAAAATTAAAATATTCTATCTATTTCTAAATTTTATCAGTATTAGATCATAAATATATGAGGCCACATGCAACATCTGCCTCTGAAGCCCATTTCACAACAAATGAGTGTGCAGCCTGACAGAAGAATGAAGTTGGGTCTGAAATGCCGAAGAGTTACAGTTCTAGTTGCACGTTAGCTTGGTAACAGTGCTTGAGCAACTGCAGTCAGTTTTCATCTGCACATACAAAATCAAGTGGAGAACTGAGTTAATTATCTTTATAGAAGCCAGGCAATTAAGACAAAAAATAGTCTGGACAAGTTGAGATTTTGGTCTTACGAACAGTCTTCATCAAAAAACAGAATAGGGCACACAGCAGTGAAGAAACCTGGCCGGCAGGCACCACAACACCTGGAGAATTCTCTGGGCCCTGTACCAAGCCGATATTTCCAGGCCCTGTACCAAGCCAATATCTCCAGGAGGTCCCAGTTGGGGCAGGTGCTGTCTCCACACCTTCTCCAGATGGAATCCCAGTGACCATGAGCTTCTACAAGCATGGCTTTGGTATGTGGGCACCAGAACTATTCTTCGGAATATATTTCCTGATATGCAAAGTGAGCAATGGAAAGTAAATGATCTACCGTCTGTCCCTGGAAGGCAGGCTTCAATGGTGGTGGGAAAATTCGAGCAAAATATAATGCCCAACCGAAATGCATCTGGACTGTGCATCATTAAACTACAGTGACATGCCACCCTGGGATGGGAAGGGTGTTTGTCCCTCCCTCCGTCTTTTCCCCTGGCTGCGGAGACACGGGGGCCACTGCCATCTTTCAAAGCCTAATGGACATCCAGGTATGAGACTGCAGTGATAAGACACACAGGACTTCATAGGATGGGGGGAGGAACCGGCCCTTCTCCCTACCCAGAGGAGGCCCCAAGTTGCCGCCCACGAATGCCTTCTCTGACTCCTGAACTGTCATGATCCCAGAGGCACACAAACCAATCTCAGATACCACCAGCTTTTGGCAGAAATGCACCTGAACTGTGCATTAAACTATGGTGCCATGCCACCCAGGAGGGGAAGGGTGTTTGTCCCTCTGCCTTTCCCCCTGGTGGCGATGGCATGGTGGCCATCAACCGTGATCCCAGAGGCACACAATCCAATCTCAGAACCCAGCGGCTTTTGGCAGTAATCTCTCCAGACTTTTACTAGAATATCAGAAATCCAAAATCGCGTGGCCACAATAGCAGCTGCAGGACATCACATGCTCTTCATAATCAGCAATAGAAAACAAATTATCCAATGATGTCTTTTTGGCGGGTCTGATTGTGGGGGAAAATTCCAAATAATAATGGTGGGTCTTTTGTTGTAATATTGAATGTGATCAACGTAGAGAGAAAGTAAAGTGGAAATTTTCCACACAGGCAGGAGATGGGGTGGGAGGGGGTATACTGGGATTCTTGGTGGTGGAAAATGTGCACTGGTGAAGGGATAGGTGTTTGATCATTTTATGACCGACTGAGATTTAAACTGAAAGGCTTTGTGACTGTTCTCATGGTGATTCAATAAATAAAAAGTTTTTTTAAGAAAAAATAAAATAGAGATGTTTCCATAAGTCTAAAAAAAACCAAAATAGAACAACTTTATGAAACAGTGCTTATTGTCATCCATAATTCAAGAAATGCTAATCCAAACAACAAGATGCCATCTTTTATATGTAAGAATGGTATACTTATCCAAAAATTTGGAGCCAGTGTTGACAGGGCTGTGGTGAGAAAGGACTCCTCATCCATTGTTGGCGGGAATCTTGTCTGGTTCAACCTCAATATAAAGCAATATAAAGATTTCTTAAAAAAATTTTTTTTTAAAAAAAGGAATAGAACTCCCTTATGATCCAGCACTTCTTGGTATTCATCCCCACACAAGTGTCCCCTTCCTGTCGGACAGAGTCCAAGAATCCTGCTGACGGCTGAGAGAGTCATCTTGGCCCCGCTCACCAGGTCATCTTGCCGTTGATGCAGCTGCTAATGAGGCAACAAGGTTCTCCCCTCCTGACCTCTAACACTGAATTCAGATTGGAGTAGCATAGTGACCATCAACCACATTGTATGAATATTAACTCAATCCTAGCTCCACAATCATCATTCCCATAAACACTTACAAAATGCAGTGGTAGTAGCAAGAAATCATAAAACCCTAAATTATAGACTGAGTGGCAACAGGGCCAATGGCACTGAACACCTATACCAACACAGGAATCTCTAAACAGCTAGTTAATAACAATAGAATTGGTCGCGGATAGCATCAACAGGGAAGAAAGGGAGTGTCAACCAGGGATCACCCCAGAATGTCTCCTAGCATTGGCGAGGGTATGATGTGCAAATTAGAAAGTTTCATCCCAGACTTCAACAGTCTCAATGGGAAGCAGCTTAGAGATCCACTCACTTAATGTGGAGAGTGGCTCTATATCTATCTATCTATCTATCTATCTATCTATCTATCTATCTCAGTTGAAGACATTCAACAAGCTCAAAGAAACAGTGATATAAGAAGCCAATAATACACAAGAAAGTATGAGAGAAGAAATGAGAAAACTACAATCGTAGAAAATAGAACTAAAGATTTTGGTAGCTGAAATGGAAAAATCAACAGGCCTTGGCTGCTGAACAGTAGCAGCTGAGGATAAAATCGTGAGTTCAGGGGCTGGAGTGATAGAATAGTAGGTAGGGCATTTGCCTTGCATGCAGCCGACCCGGATTCAATTCCTAGCATCCCATATGGTACCCCACGCACCGCCAGGGGTAATTCCTGAGTGCAGAGCCAGGAGTAACCCCTGTGCATCGCCGGGAAAGCAAAAGAAAAAAATTGTGAGTTCAAAGAGATGGTGCAGAAAACCTCGAGAACAACAGAAGGAGATGGAAAATTGTCTGAAAAGAAATCAACAGCAATCTAGAGAACTTTGGGGTGAGTTCAAGCAAGAGGAACAATGTAAGAAGCATTGGAATCCCAGAGGAATATAAGGCAATTACGATGAAAAATCATTAGTCAAAGAAACCATAGCTGAGAAGTTACCAGAGTTGAAGAACTCATGTACCCAGACTGAAGAGGCCTGAAGGGTATCAGCTAAATGAGACTCAAAAATACTAGAGACACTTCATAATCAGAATGACGAAATTCAAAGATAGAGATCAAATATTAAAGTCAGCAAGATCAAAGAAGGAAATTATGTGAAAAGGATTGGGAGGATTAACATCACAAAATGAAAATACTGCCCAAAGCATTATACAGATTCAATGCAGTTCCAAAAAAGGATGCCCATGACATTAAGAAAAAAAAAGTAAAACAGATGGGAGTTATCACTTTCTCCAATTTCAAATTGTACTATAAAGTTTTAATCATTATAATAGCATGACACTGGAATAAAACAGACTCACTGATCACTGGAATAGAACTGAGAATCCAGACAATTTATTTTCAATAAATGAATACAAAGTATGAAGTAAAGGGAGAAGAGTCTCCTTAACACGTGGTGATGGGAAAACTGGTCAGTCACATCCCAAAAGATAAACTCAGTTTCCTTTCTATCACTATGCACAAAAGTCAAATAAAAATAGATTGAAGACCTCTATATTAAGGGATGAAGACATAATACAGCTATGTACGTGGCCAATCTAGACTTTATCCCCAGCATCCCATTTACACATGTACACAACCAGAAGTAATTCTTGAATGCAGAGCCAGAAGTAAATCCTGAGCATGGCCAGGTATGGCCCCAAACAAACAAATAGGCAAACAAAACACCCCTCTATATCAAGCTGGAATCCATATATTATATTGAAGAAAACATAGGCAGAATAGTCCATGACATTGAGACTAGAGGCATCTAAGTATTCAGCAGCATTGGCCAAGTGGAAGCAAGGATATACAAATGGAAATACATTAAATTAAGAAGCTTCTGCACCTCAGAGGAAATGATAACCAGAATAAAAAGACACCCCACAGTCTGGGAGAAAATATTTGACTATGATTCCTGATAAAGGGTTGACATATAAGATATATAAAGCACTGGTAGAACATAGGGCTGGAGCGATAGCACAGCGGGTAGGGCGTTCGCCTTACACGCGGCCAACATGGCCGACCCGAGTTCGATTCCTCTGCCCCTCTCGGAGAGCCCGGCAAGCTACCGAGAGTATTTGATATGCCAGACACAGTAACAACAAAGTCTCCAATGGAGACGTTACTGGGCCCGCTCGAGCAAATCGACGATCAACGGGAGGGCCTTTACCTTTACCTTTACCATTGTCATCCCCTTGTTCATCGATTTACTCAGTGGGCACCAGTAAAGTCTCCATTTGTGCCAGTTCTAAGATTTTAGCAGCATCTCCTTACTTACTGATAGGGCTTTTTAAAAAAATTTTTATTAGTGAAACACCATGAGGTACAGTTGTAGACTTACAAATTTTTGTGCTTGGGTTTCAGTTATACAATGATCAAATACCCATCCCTCCACAAGTGCCCATTCTCCACCACCACTGATCCCAGTATCCCTCGCACACCCCAACTTCCCAATCCCACCCTGCCTCTGTGGCAGGGCATTCCCTTTTGTTCTCTCTCTCTCCTTTTGGGTGCTGTGGTTTGCAAAAGAGACATTGAGTGGCAATTATGTTTGGTCTACAGTCTACTTTCAACATACATCTCCCATCCTGGGAGGATCCTCCCAACACCCTTTATTTGGTGCTCCCTTCTCTATCTGAGCTGCCTTTACCCCTAGAGTGTGTGGCTGGCCTCCAAGCCATGGAGTAAACCTCCTGGTTTTTTTTATCTCAGCTATTCTTGGGTGTTAGTCTCCTATTTTGTTACTTTATATTCCCCAGTTGAATGCAATCTTCTATGTCTGTCCCTCTCTTTCTGACTCATTTCACTTAGCATGATACTTTCCATGTCTTACTGGTAGAGCTTTACAAGAAAAAATTATCTAACCCCATCCAAAATGGAGTGAAAAGATGAGAAGAAACTTATTTAGAGAAGACATTTAGACAGCCAAAAGGCATATGAAAAAATGCTTGACATTACTAATCATCAGGGAAATGTGAATTGAAACAGCAATGAAATACCACCTCACATCAGAGAGACTGGCACACATCAAAAAGAACAACAACCACAAGTGTTGGTGTAGAGTGGGGAAAAGGAACCCTCATTCACAGCTGGTGGGAATGTAGACTGATACATCTTCTTGGAAAACTATATGGACACTCCTGAAAAAACTAGGAATTGAGCTTCCACACAACCCAGTAATTCCTCCTTTTGATATGTGTCTCAAAGGCCTACAAACAAAATGCAGAAAAGAATCTGCACTCCTAGATTCATTGCCATACTATCCACAATAGCCAAAATCTGGAAACAGCAGATTTGTGCCCACCAGCGGGTATTGAAAAACCTTGATACAATTACACAATGGAATACTCCTTGACGGTAAACAAAATGTTGAAATCTTGTAATTTGCTACTACATGGATGGATCTGGAGAGTATTAAGCTGAATGGAATTAGTTAGAAGGAGTGGAAGAGATACTGAATGATCTGTCTCATATGTGAGATATTAAAAAAAGAAACCATAGAGAGGAATAACAAACACTGAAAGGCAACAGAAACTAAGAACTTAAGTAGGTCTTCAGAAGGAAACGTCAATAGGAAACAGAGTGGGGGTGAGAGGACAGGACAGAGGAGACACTGCAACAACAGTGGAGAGCGTGGTCACTCTGGGGCAGAGTGGGAACGGGAGGGGGGTAAGGTGTCATGCATGAAATCCGATCAATAACAGTTCTGTAAACAATGCCTAAAAGAAAAACATGCTTGCCATAGAGGCAGGCTAGAGGTGGAGGGAAACTGGGGACTGGTGGAGGGAAGTGAACACTGGTGAAGGGACTGGTGTTGAAACATTGTATACCTAAAATTCAGTGATGAATAACTTTGTAAATCATCGTGTCTGAATACAAAGTTTTAAATAAAAGTCAAATTGGCAGTCTCTTGTAAATAGCTGTGAAAATTAAAGTTTCTTAGGCTATGAAAAAAATCTGTTCAAGCTAGTTCAAATTAGAGACACTAGGACAATGATTAATAATAATTTATTCGTTACTTATTTATTTTTTAATTTTGGGACCACATCTGGAGGTGCTCAGGTATTACTCATGCCTTTGCACACAGGATCAGACCTGGCGGGCTCTGTGGACCATATGTGCTGCTGGGGATTGAACCTGAGTAAGCTTCCTGCAAAGCAAGTACCCTACCTGTTGTATTATCTCTCCATCAGTCTCTTTTTTATCCATTTTGAAAAAGATAAAAGATACTTTAGAGTAGTAGAGTAGTTTCAGGGCAGAATGTCAATAAGCTTTTGCTAAATGAGTTAGATGATAGAATAGATGATAGAAGAGAGACACAGAGATGGAGGGAAGATAAAGAGGAGAATACACCACACACACACATACAGAGAGAGAGAGAGAGAGAGAGAGAGAGAGAGAGAGAGAGAGAGAGAGAGAGAGAGAGATTGAATTAGAGTACCAGGGAGATTGGGCGGACCACGAAGATACGAAGAAAGTGAAACTGTAATTACTGTAATTCTTCTGTGTGAGATGAAGGACTATGTGACATATGTCCCAGAGCCTGGATGAAGTGTTTCCAGTTCACTTTTGGTGAAATCAAATTGGGCAGATGCCGATTGAAGGAAAACCTAGGCCACAGGCTTTGGAGCAAGATCCTTTCTGCCCTCTAGCCTCCCTCATTAATTTGCGCCTGTCTAGTTCTATAGGTGCCTGCTCAGAGCCCTGAGACATATCTAAATAAACCAAAGACCCGATTCCTGGGCCCCATGTGTCCCCCATAGGCTGTGGTAGAGAAGTGGGGAAGACATGGATAGTTTCCAGGCTAGATATCTTCATTAGGATCTACTGAATCCACCTCTGGTCTGCAACACTGCTCTCAGTATTAAAGATATGGCTGCGGTGAGGCGGGTGGGCAGACACCTGGTGGTACTTAGGGGCTTCTCCTGGCCCAGAGCTTGGAGGTGCTACTGGCGGGGCCTGGGAGCCACGTGATGCTGAGGATTGAGCCTGAGGGTCCTACACCCAGGCGTGCATTGCCACCCTGTCAGTTGTCTCCCCAAACCCTTAAACACTGCTTTGTAGACTCTTTATTAAAATATTTTAATTTAAGCATGATGAAACTATTGCAATGCTGTCAATAATAGTTTCAGGCATACATTGTTAGAATTCTGACATAGCTCTAAGCCTACTACCAGTGCAGTGTCCCTCCACCAGTGACCCAAGGTCCACCCTACCCCACCACTCCACCTCATCAAACTCATTTGTTATTTAATTAATATACTTTAAATCACATGTTCACAAAAGTGTTGACACTTAGTGGTTTTCCTATACACAGTTGCCTCTTCTCTATACCACCACAATGTTTTTTTTTTAAAATTATTTATTGATTGAATCACTGTGAGAACAGTTACAAAGCTTTCAGGTTTAAGTCTCAGTCATACAATGATCAAACACCCATCCCCTTACCAGTGCACATTTTCCACCACCAAGTACTCTAATATACCCCCGTCCCACCCCTCTCCCGGCCTGTGAGGCAGATGATTTCCACTTAACTCTCTCTCTACTTTGATTACATTCATTATTTTGACAAAAGATGCACCATTATTATTTGGAATTTTCCCTCAACAAACAGACCTGTTAAATAATTTGTTTTCTATTGCTGGTTATGAAGAGCATATGATGTCGTGTGGTGCAACTTTGGATTTCTGATATTTAACTAATCAAGTCTGGAGAGATTTCTGCCAAAAGCCTCTGGGTTCTGAATTGGGTCCGTGTGTCTCTGGGGCCATGGCTGTGCCAGAGAGCCACTTGTGGGGGGCAATTTGTGGTTCTCGGTGGGCAGGAAAGACAGGCCAGTTCCACCCGCCCCCTCCCCCCCATCCCATGAGGCTGCAGTTGCCCTGTCACCACTGGCTCACACCTGGCTGTCCAATAGGCTCTGAGGTGGCGGCCACTATGCTGCCCGAGGTGGGTGGGGCGGCAAGGGAAAGAAAGGTGCAGAAGGGACAAACACCCTTTCCCACCCATCACCACAATGTTTGAGGTTCCTGACCAATACCTCCATGTCACCACCTATCTGCCTCCTCATTCTCACTCCTCCCCCTCAGCACTTTTCGTGCCATTCTAATTTCTGTAATACAGAGACAAGGTTTAGCCTTCATCTTCACCTTTTATTCTCTTATCTTGTTATTCTATATGCCTCCAATTAGTGAAAACATACTGTATTTGTCCTCCCTTTGACTTTGCTTAATACGATTCCCTTCAATTCCATCAAGTTGCAGCAACCTGCTTGATTTCATCCTTCCATATCTTACTCTCATTTGGGGGTGGGAGCACAGCCAGCATCTCATGGCTTGCTCTTGTCTCTATGATCATGGGGTTGTTCCTGGTGGTGCTTGAGGGGTCAGATTCAGTGCTTAGATTTGAGATCTGTAAGCCCTGCACTATCTCTTTGGCTATGAATCACTTCATTTCTAACATTCCAGCTTACTCAGAAATAGTTTAGAGGAAATCAATTCATATATGAAAGCTTATTTATTCTGTTTGTTAAGCCATTTCTTCTGGTCAAAATCTCTTCCGGATTAGAATTTCACTGAGCACTGCTTGTGAAAAGAGGGAAAGAAGAATGATTGATCCTAAGAATTGTACATATTTTAAGAGAGCAATCTATACATATTGTGAAAAATAGGACTAATTTGGGCTGGTAACTCTTGCACCCAAGAGAATCTCTACTTTTTTGGTCTTTAAATAATGTCTTTCAAGTAGTTATCGTCGACAGTTGCTAGATTTTATGTTCTTTATAAGTAATGAATAGCAGATCAATTTTTCAGGGGACTTTTCTTTTAGGACTTCCTGGCAAAAGTTTGTGAAGTTCCTAACAGCTTTGAGAATGGAGTTTACACACATGTAAGTCTGTTATTTTCCAGTGACCCAACTGAGAAAGTCAGTTTGTAATAACAGACTGTGAACAGGGGAGCTCCTGCCGTGCCCTCTCAGTTATCTGAAGTCTACAGGTTTCTCTTTATTTGCAGATCACAGGAACCCAGTGGTTTGAGTTAAAACGGGGAAGCAGTTAGAAGGATAACATAAGAGCAAGCTCCAGGAAGGGAGAGTGCAGATGACCTTTGGGGCATCCATTTAAGACCTCTCTAACTTTCATCTCCAGATTGGTTCAGGTCTTGGCCTGAGTGTCTTTATGCCGACTGGGTTTCTCTGAACATGTGTGAAGATATGATGACAGTTGGGAAGAAAGATATGATCCCATATAGGGACAAAATTCAGTACTCATGGCTTCAGACCCTGGAGATGGAAAAACTATCTAACAACTCTACTCCAAAACCAATGAAGTGAATATTCTAAACCTTGATGTAGAAATTAGGAATTGGGGTGGGTTTACTTTGTATAGTATGAAGGACAGTGTGGTGTAATTCCCACCTTCTCTGTTGGTGATAAGATGGTGGCAGAAGCTCATGTGGAACATAGAATTGAAGAGCATGTGATGGCAGCAGGAAAAATGTATGGGATGCGGGGCCATGAGATTACTACCACTCTGATATTTTTATTTTGGGATATGTGTTGCAAATAAGGATTAGTAATGTCCCCAGAATATTACCTGTATACATATAAAATAGGGGAATGTATGTGAGTAAACAGGTGAGACGTGGATCAAGAATTGGGAATTTTAAATACCTACTAATAGAAACCACGTGTACAGAACTAATAGAAACCACGTGTACAGAAGGATTTACCAGGAGAAGTCTTGGAGAAGATGCGAAATAACATGCGTAATAGACTAATGATGATGGTTCACCAAACCAGACTGCGAAGGTGAAGTTTAACACTGGGAAGGAAACCAAGAATGGAAGGACTTTTATAAAATGATCCACTGCTTAAATATTATGAAGTTAAAGGAATAAGTTAGGGTTAAAAATGGACTGCCATGGGCAGGAGAGATTGTGCAGTGGGTGAGGTACTTGTTTTGAATAAAGCTGACTCAAGATCAACAAGTCACTAGAGCCCTGACAGTAGTGATCCCTGAGCACAGAACCAGGGGTAAGTCCTGAGAATATCTGAGTACCCCATCCAAAACATACACACACATGAAAGTGATCACAGCTTGGAAATTTAGTTTCCTGAATAAAAATATAACCATTGAGCTTCTACTCTGCTCAAGTGGCTCCATAGGAGGCAAGGAAAGCAGGAACTAAGGTGAAAACTCTCAACCTCATGTGCACTGAGGTTACCTGAGGTTCTTGATATCATAAAGAATTTGCTTCAGTAGCCTGGGGTGGAGCTCATAGTGGACCCTACAACCCCAAGTGGTATGATGCTGTTTTTCTTTAGACCAATCCCACTCTGAAGCCTAACATCAAGCAATATGGGACAATAACTCCTAATTAGGATCTGTTCCTGACTCTCAGTGAAATAGTGAAACATGTTGCCACTTGGAGAGGTCCAGCTGTATCAGTAGTCATTAGGGTGAAGACAGGTTTGGGGAAGTAGGAATGCAGCCAGAATGCCAAGTTTTTCTAAAATAAGCAGTAAAATATTATTGTAAATCAGAGTGGAGGGGGAACTTCTCATAATGATACATAGGATGGAACCCATAAAAGAAAACAAAAGTGAATTGTGAGCTTCTGACTATAGGTGGACTACTTTGATTAATCAACATAAACAGGAATGTTTTCTGGATAGAATACCTCACCACAACATTACTCCTCTCCTTTTTTAAAAGCATAGTATATGCCATGTTTTTTTTTGGTCTTTCATTCTTCTTCCTCTCTCCTTTCTATTATTGTTGATGCTGCTGTTACAGTAATGTCATCACAACTGGGAATCGTACACATATTTTCTTGGGGTGCTTGCACATTTTTTTAAAAAATGTAGGAGTACTGCTATTTATGAAGTCATTGATTAAATTGATTGAATTGGGCATGAGCTCCACATTACTTTTTAAAAAAATTTAAAATTGAACATCCATGAGATAGACCCTTACAAAGCTTTTCATAATTGGGTTTCAGTCATACAATGATCCAGCACCCATCCCTCCACCAGTGTACATCTCCCACTACCAATGTCCCCTGTTTTCCTACCACCATCCCCTAAAATCCCACCTCCCTCACCCCTAGTCTCCCTTAATAGGAGGCACTTTCCTTCTTGCTCTCTCTCTCTCTCTCTCTCTCTCTCTCTCTCTCTCTCTCTCTCTCTCTCTCTCTCCTTTTCCTTTAGTGCATTATGGTTTGCAATACAGGTGCCAAGAGTATAGGGTGTTCATTCAGGGCATTCAGTATTTTTATCTGGACCGTAAGGCTGGAGTAAGTTTTCAATTGGGTGGGAGCTTTGGGGTATGGATGTGACTGCTGAGGTTTCCAGAAGTACAGGAGGTGGGGAAAGGTAACTCATGCAGACTCCGAGAAAGCCTGTAGATTTCAGTCACAAAACCCACATACCTGAATTTTCAGCAGATTAGGTCTTGGTGAGGTCCGTCCTGAGATGGTGGAATCAGGCCAGGGGTATGGCAGCGATTTTGGATTGTGGAAGCAAGGGGCGACTGAGGGCTCTGCTTGGGTGGGTTCCTGGCCAATCTTCCTACCTCCAATTTACCCTCGTCTGTTCAGCCATGCGGGAGTCTGAGATTAATTGTGGCTTGTGACCTCCTTTGAGATTTTTGACTCTCTGAAATAAGGCCAATAAATGAGCTTTTATAGCTGAACCAGAGGTGGCTTGCGGGTGTGACTCCCACATATCTAAACCTTTTGGCAGTTTAATTTCTTGGTAAACTTGGTCCCAAGTTGTTGGATCTAGCCAAAGGCACAGTGGCAATTTTGGGTATCAGGAAGCCTGAAGGCATCAGGCTGCTGATGCACTCACCCCACAGGTACAGGTTGACCTTCTGGTGGCACCATAACCCCCTTATGAAGGTTGAACATTAGGTTGTGGTGCTTACACACTCAGTAGTTTCTCCACTTCTTTGATTCCAGACATTTTTGCCAGGAGTCGCACTTCTTTCTGTCATTCATATATCGTTTCAGCTGTGGTTTATGCTGGGGAATGACACTCCCTCCTGCTATTGCTGTGCCAGGGACTGAACCCCAAACTCAATATTTTTACAGCCACGTACTAGACATATAGCTTTTAACTAAAATATTCACTTAAAACTCATAAAAATGTACCATTTAATCTTTTCTAAGACCCTCAAATCTCTCATTGCTAAATAAACTACAGAATTATAAATGTTTATATGTTTCCCCTTAATCTATCCCTTGGAATATTCTTGAGAATCATGTTATTATGATGATGCTCATATATTCTTATAGGGCCAATGCCATAATTGTGAATTAAAATACTGACTAAGGATTTGGAGAAAAATAAATCATAAATATGAACACCAATCTACATGCCTATTAAGAACTTTAGTGAACACTTAACATTTTTAAATTGCTTTCTAGGAACCTCCTGCTTGCTCCCCTGCCTTTTCAGGTGAAATTAATCCCCTGAGTGACACCTAAGGAACCTTTGTGTAACTAAGCTGGATCCCCTCCAATCCATTTATGTTCTGGAAGCCTCCATACCTGACCTCCGCCTTATCAATAGTTCCAGTTCCACATGTCCCGAATCAAGTGCTCTTATATAACTCTACTCACCAAATCTCACATTGCTCATCGTTATACTTCTTATTGCTAGGTGAAGATGGGCAAAGAGGCACAAGAACATTCCCCAGTCTAATCCTCCAAGATCCCCAGGTAAGAGGGCAGCTAACTATAAAGATTCACCCTCAGCACAGCAGAAACACAGCAAACCTGATGGGGACGATGCACAGAAGCCCACCAAGTTCAATAAGTGAAAATAATGTCACAGAAGCTTCAAACAACACCAACCAGTTCTGAAAATTCTCAGATGTTGACTTTCTGACACCATGTTGACTTTCTTTGAGTTCAAGAAATAATGGGCACAGGTAACTAGCCAATCACAAGAAAGTATGAAAGTAGAAATAAGAAAGCTACAGTCTCAAGTGGCAGAAATTAAGCATATAGGTGGGATATTAAAAAACTCAATAAAAAGGTACGAGCAGCAGTAAAACATCATCTAAAGAAAAGGTCAAGGAGATCCAAGATAGAATTCAGGAAATAAAATAATAATAAATAGAAAAAAGTCTAAAATTAATGATGAACAGCATGCTAGAGAAGTATGGGATGGGTTGAAGAAGAATAATATAAGAATCCTCAGAGTCCATTAAAACCAGGAAAGTAAATTCAATGAAGAACCAGAGTTAAAGAAGGCTATAGATAAAAAAAATTTTGACTTGAGGAATACATGCCACCAAATACATGAGGCCTGCACGGGCTCAGCAATATAGATTATGAAACTTCTGAGACGAATTGTGCTCAGAATAACAACTAATGATAGGGACAGAATAATGAAAGAAACAAGATTAAAAAAATCTTATACAAAAACATAAACTCATAAGTTTGGAAGCAGATATACCAAGTGAAACTCTGAGTCAGAAGAGAATGGAAGGATATACAATACAAAATCATGATGAAATGAGCAAACATCTCACCAAGAATACTCTATCCAGCTAGATTGTCACCAGATTTGAAGGATTATGCAGAGCTTTAGGGACAGGCTCAGGGAATTCTTAGCCAATTCTGAAACCAGTTTTGCCAGAAGAGAGAAGACACACTTCTAAGCAGTTCACATTGAGTATGGAATTCACTCCGTACTTATGGTTACCCTTTACTAGACTAAGAGAGGTTTCTTCGCCCTTAGTTTAAGATGGGATTTACATGTTTTTAAATTACAAATGAATATTTTGTTTATACTGAATGTTCTATTTCTGCTCCAGTGATTTTTTTATACTTTTGTAGAAATATTTATTACAATCTTTTACTTATTAAGCATTAAGTATAGTATCTTTTAACACAAAGCCAATATTCTTTTTAGAATAAAACATACTGTTATAGACCTATACAGATTTCCTCCTAAAGTTTTCTTATTTTCCTCACTCTTAGTGTATTGTACATTTGTAAGATCTATTTCATGTATATTTTAAAAATGTATTGGTGCATAATTATTTATGCAGTTAATTATTAGAATTTATAAACTTGTGAAAAATAGATACAATTTTTGAAAAAATATCTACTTATAATTCATTTACAATTTTGTGGAATTTCAGGAGTTTAGTTCTATTTTGTTTTGTTTGGGGCCATATCCAGTGGTGCTCAGGGCTTACACCTGGCTCTATGCTCTGGGATCACTGCTGGTGGGTTTAGGGAATCGTATGGGGTGCTGGGGATTGAGTCCGCATTGGCTGTGTGTAAGGCAAGCATCCTATCTGCTGCGCTATTGCCCTGGTCCTAGGACTCAAGCTCTTTGATCTCTTATAAGGGGGGTTGTCACTACTTCCACAGTAATTATTTTTAAAGAGCCTTCTCATATATGGGATTAAAAAAGAAACATAGTCAGAGAACAACTGACTAATCTCATAAAAGTTGAAGATTGTGCCGATAGAACTGAGCTTAAAAGGAGTGGGAATACTGGCAGAAGCAAGAGGGCATTCTGGGAATGGGTGTGGTGTTGGAATGACATATCCATGAAAAATGTAGCTAACGGTATTGTAAGTCCCACTTCCTTGATAAACATAGCTTAAAATTACATTCTAAGCATAGATGCATATCATTTTATTACTCTGAAGAACTTTATGAATTTTATCATATAGCCCACAATTTCGGTATTAAAAAATTTAAATTTAAGAAAATTAAATACTTTGCTCAATTTAGTTAAAAACAGAGGCAGAACTATGCCTCCATCTTCTTGCTCTGTGAACTTTTTTCTTAGCAATATTCCCAAATAAATAAATAAATAAATACTGTTAATAAAAGGGTTACACTACACACAGAAGATATAAAATTTCGTTATCACCAATGTGGTTAAAATTAGCATTCTAATTACAAGCTATAGTTTTGTATCTATTAAAAAGCCAGTCATTCTTAGAATTTAGGTGGCTGACTTTATTTTTATACCTTTTAAGTAACTGTCCATAGAACTTAGACTATCAAAATAAATTTCTTAGTATAGTGGCTTGCATTTACATATAAATGACCAGAGAGTAAATATTTCAGTAGTTTCAACACTTTTCTTTTTCTTTTTTTGATATACCTGATATTATTCAGATACAGTATCAACATTTTTTAAAAAATTATTTTATTGAATCACCGTGAAGTACAGTTACAAGCTTTCATGTTTGACTTACAATCATACAATGTTCAAACACCTATCCTCCACCAGTGCACATTCCCCACCACCAATCTCCCCAGTATACCTCCACTTTCTCACCCTCCCCCTGTCTCCATGGCAGACAATTTCACCCACACTCTCTCTCTCTCACTCTCTACTTTTGGGCATTATCGTTTGCAACACAGATGCTGAGAGGCCATCACTTTTAGTCCTTTATCTACTTTCAGCACACATCTCCCAAACCGACCGATCCTTCCAACTATCATTTTCTTAGTGATCCCTTCTCTATTCCAGCTGCCTTCTCCTCCACTCATGAGAAAGGCTTCAAACTATGGAGCAATCTTCCTGGCCCTTGTGTCTACCGTTATTGGGTGTCAGTCTCATGTTATGTTATTTTATACTCCACAAATGAGTGCAGTCCTTCCATGTCTGACTAATTTCTGACTAATTTCACTTAGCATGATACTTTCCATATCTATCCACCTATAAGCAAATTTTATGACTTCATCTCTCCTAACAGCTGTATAGTATTCCATTGTGTAGATGTGCCAAAGTTTCTTTAACCAATTGTCTGTTCTCGGGCACTCGGGTTGTTTCCAGATTCTGGCTATTGTGAACAGTGCTGCAATGAACATAAAGATACAAATGTCATTTCTACTGTGTTTTTTTTTATCCTTGAGGTATATTCCCAGAAGTGGTATTGCAGGGTCAGATGAAAGCTCAATTTCTAGTTTTTGAAGTACTGTCCAAATTATTTTCCAGAAGGGCTGGACCAGTGGGTATTCCCACCAACAGTGAAAAAGCATCTCTTTTCCCCCACATCCATGCCATCACCGGTTGCTTTTATTCTTTTGAATGTGTGCCAGTCTCTGTAGTGTGAGGTGATATCACATTGTTGTTTTGATCTGCATCTCCCTGATGATTAGTGATGTGGAGCATTTTTTATGTGCCTTTTGGCCATTTGTACTTCTTTTTTGAGGAAGATTCTGTTCATTTCTTCTCCCCATTTTTTGATGGGGTTGGAGGGTTTTTTCTTGTACAATTCTACTAATGTCTTTTATATCCTGGATATTAATCCCTTATCAGATGGGTATAGGGTAAATATTCTTTCCCATTCTGTGGCTCTCTCTGTATTTTAGTCACTGTTTCTCTTGAAGTGCAGAAACTTCTTAGTTTGATGTAATTCCATTTGTGTATGTTTGTTTCCACTTGCTTGGTCAGTGGTGTTTTATCCTTAAAGATGCTTTTAGCTTCAGTGTCATGAAGGGTTCTGCTATATTTTCCTCCATGTACTTTATGGATTCATATCTGATATTGAGGTCTTTAATCCACTTTGATCTGACTTTTGTGCTTGGCATTAGACAGAGGTCAGAGTTCATTTTTTTTTTTTTGCAGGTAGCTCTCCAGTTTTCCCAGTACCACTTATTGAAGAGGCTTTTCTTGTTCCACTTCACATTTCTTGCTCATTTGTCAAAGATTAAGTGGTCATGTACTTGAGAGTCTGTGATAGAATATTCAACCCTGTTCCATTGGTCTGCAGGTCTGTTTCTAGCCCAATACCATGCTGTTTTAATTATTACTGTTTTGTACTCTAGTTTAAAGTTAGGGAAGGTGATACCACCCATCTTCTTTATCCCAAGGATTGCTTTAGACATTCGTTGGGATTTATTGTTCCATATGAATTTCAGGAATGTTTTGTCTATTTTTTTTGAAAAATGTCATGGGTGTCCTGATAGAGACCCCATTGAATTTATATAGTGCTTTGGGGAATATTGTCATTTTGATAATGTTAATCCTCTCTATCCATGAGCAGGGGATGTGTCTCCATTTCCTAGTGTTCTCTTTTATTTCTTGAAGGAGTGTTTTGTAATTTTCCTTGTATAAGTCATCCACCTCTTTGGTTAAGCTTACCACGAGTTACTTGATTTTCTGGGGTACTATTGTGAACGGGATTGTTTTTTAATGCCTCTTTCTTCTCTTTCATTATTTTTATATAAGAAAGCCATGGAGTTTTGGATGTTGATTTTGTAGCTTGTCACTTCACTACACAGACCTTTTGAGTTTTCAACAATTTCCACTCTTGCACAAACCTGGATCTATGAACCGGCAACTGAAACTGCTGCTTGGACTTTGCAAAACTACTCAGCTTTGCAGTTGTAGTATAGTATAGTGGGAAGCAGGGTGTTCCAAAAATAGGTGCTGATGTTTGGGCAACATTTAGTTTTACTGTGAGTGTCACAAAATGTAATTCATCTCTTGATAGTTTCCCCAGACATTTAGATATAGACAGTTTATTTTAATACATTTTAAATTTTATTTATATTGTAGATTTTTGTTTTAGTTTTATAGCAATTGAAGGTTTGTGACAACTGCTTAGGAAGCAAGGTGACCAAAGGTCCTGTGTTTACTTCATGTTGGTCATGTGTGAATGTGTGATAATTCTTGCAGTACTTCAAATAATTTTGTTATTTTTATACTTTCTATGGTAATCAGTGATGGGTCATCTTTGATGAGTAACTAATTCCAAAATACTGTCATTGTTTTGGGATAGAACAAGCCATGCTCTTACTGGAGGGTGAACCTAATATTGATGACTCTCTCAGAGTTATCTCCTTCTCTATTCTTTTCTCTCCTTTCCTATTCCCCAAGACACAGCACAATTGGAAATAGACCAATTAATTTATCTATAGTGGCCTGGGAGTGTATAAGGTAAGGAAGAGTCACACAGTTGTTTCTTATTTTATTTTTTATTTTCTCTCACTGATGAGAACAGAATGTGGGATGATCAATATCACTTTGATCCATGGCCTCGCACTTTGATCCTTCCATGGGGGTTAAGTTTAGGAATCCCTGAATGTCCTGGGTGTTTCTAAGCCAGTGAGTTTCACTCCTTTCTTGCTGGGGAATCCCCAACATCAGAACTACAAAACTCTCTTCAGTGCTTGTAGGAAGCACCAGGGTTTGAAAGCACAGACTGATGCTTGCTGGATAAGCCTCTAAGTCACCTTCCTGGCCCTGCTCATGAGGGATCATGAATAACAGGACTATTTCAATCACTTCAACATGTACAGTTGCATGGGATTTCAACTTATGACTGTGCTTGCCAGACTAATGCGGTGAGCTGTTGAGCCATCTTTAGAGCTCTTACTTTAAAATAAAAAGCTTGAAATAATTAAGTTTAGTAAGTAAGACCAGAAACTAGGTCTCTTGTGGAAAACAGCTGAGTTGTGAATACAAATGAAAAGTACTTGAAGAATGTTAAATGTGCTACTCTAGTGAGCACATGAGTGATAAAAAAGTGAAACCTCCTCATGGCTTAGATGGAGAGAGGGTTAATGGCCTGGACAGAAGATCAGGCCACCACAGCCCTCCTTGAAGCCAAAGCCTAGTCTCAAACAAGGCACTCACTGTTTTCCTTTTGCTAAAGACTAACAGACGGGAGGGGATGAAGAAGAGAAACTTGAAGCAGGCAGTGATTGTTCTATAAATTCTAAGTAAAGGAGCCCTCTGCCCTCTCTGGGACACAAAAGTCCAAAGGAAGCAGGATGCGTTTTTGAAGTTGCAGCAGATTATCTGAAAATTTAGCTGAAGTTATTGATACAGGAGTGTACTAAACAAATTTTCTTTCTTTATTTTTGAGTGGGTTCACAGTTGGCAATACTCCGGGATTACTCCTAGCTTTGCACTCAGGAATCACTCCTTCAGTATCAGGGGACCATATGGAATGCTGGGGATCAAACTCTAGTTCATCTCCTGAAAGGCAGATACTCTACCCACTGAAGGACAAAACCAAAAACTTTCAGTGCTAGAGAGAATACAATACCTGGCTTCAATTCTTCAAATGACAGACCAACTCTCTTGTTAGGAGCTAAAGTATTTTGGTGACTTTCAGTTGAAGTTAATGCTTATTTTCCAATGTGAAGATCTTAGAAATTAAAAAAATATAGGAATTACAATATATCTACCATGCTCTATAAATGGAGCAACAAAGCCTTACACCATGGGTTGCTGAATATTTTTAACAGTGTTGAGACCAATTGCTTACTAAAAATATTTCTTTCAAAATATTGCTCTTTGACATTGCTCCTTGTCACCAATGATTTTGATGAAAATAAGAGGGTGATTAAATTTTTTTTATGCCTCTAACACAATATTTGTTATGCAGCCCAGGAATCAAGATTTTCAAGCCTTATGATTTAGGAAAGCATTTCATCAGGCCATGGCTATTATCTTCTATGATTCCTTTTTGATGAATGTGGCCATGGTCAAGGAAAAAAACCATCTGGAAAGGATTCACCATTCTGGAGACTGCTAAGGACATTCATGATTCACAGTAGTTAAAAATATCTATTAGCAGGAGTTTATTCCAACCCTCATGGATGACCTTGAGGAGTTCAAGATTTCAGTGGAGGTTGTAATGGCAAATATGGTAGAATTCAAATAATTAGAAGCAAAGCCTCATGAGATGACTGCATTACTACACTGTCATAATAAAAGTTGAACTGACGAGAATTTTTTTCTCATGGATGAGAAATTTCTGATGGATGAATGGTTTCTTAAGACATAAGTCACTACTGCTGAAGATGCTGTGAACACTACAGACACAACAACAACAGAAGACTGTAAAGGATATAGACATAGAGAATTGTCTCCAATTTTGAAAGCAGTTCTACTTCAGATATAACTAAAGAACATCATATACTCCAAATAAATCTTTCATGAGGAGAAAATTAATGCACCAAACTTCACTGCTGTCATAGTTCAAGAAATCTCCACAGTCATTCCAACCTCCTGTAGCAATGGCCCTGATAAATCAGCAACTGTGAATATGTAGGCAAGACTCTGCACCAGTGTAAAGACTTTCTTAAGACTTAGCTATCAACTAAGAGATATATTTACACACACATACTGTCACTGTCACTGTCCTCCCGTTGTTCATCAATTTGCTCGAGCGGGCCCAGTAACGTCTCCATTGGAGACTTTGTTGTTACTGTGTTTGGCATATCGAATACATCACGGGTAGCTTGCCAGGCTTTGCCGTGCGGGCAAGATACTCTCAGTAGCTTGCCGAGGGGCGGAGGAATCGAACTCGGGTTGGCCATGTTGGCTGCGTGCAAGGCAAACACCCTACCGCTGTGCTATCGCTCCAGCCCCCCACACACATACAAACATAGTTTTTTAGACATATGCTATTGAAGATTTAATAGATTAGAGTAAGGTGTAAATACAATTTTTGTATGCACTGGCAAATAAAAAGTTGTATTACTCAATTTATTGTGGTGGTTTGGAATGAAACTTGTAATATTGCTAAGGTATGTCTATATATAAAACACTATTTCAAAGTTAGACATTTAGGCATGAACATTAACACTATTGCAAACCATATTACTGCTATAGTAATATTCAAATTAGAACAAAACAAAACAAAAAACAGGGTCAGAAAGAAAACTTGAAGACCTGGATCATATGCTGAGGAGGCCTTCCTCTCCCTTAAAAAAAAAAAAAAACCAAACCAACACCCCTCAAAGCTCCCAAACAAAAATCATTCTCTTTTTTTCTTTCTTTCTTTCTTTCTTTCTTTCTTTCTTTCTTTCTTTCTTTCTTTCTTTCTTTCTTCCTTTCTTTCTTTTGTTCTCTTTCTCTTTTTCTTTTGTTCTCTTTCTTTCTTTCCTTCTTACTGTTTTTTTTTATAATCACTGTGAGATACAGTCACAAAGCTTTCATGTTTGGGTTTCAGTCATATAACAATCGAACACCCATCCCTCCACCAGTGCACATTTTCCATCACCAAAGTCCCCAGTATCCAACCGCCCCCCCCCCCCCCATCCCATTCCTCCCTCTTCCTCTATGGCAGACAATTTTCTTCATACTCTCTCTCTGCTTTTGGGCATTATGGTTTGCAACACAGATACTGAGAGGCTAACACATTTGGTCCTTTATCTACTTTAAATACCCATCTCCCATCCAGAGCGGTCCCTCCAACCATCATTGACTTAGTGATACCTTCTCTATTCCAGCTGTCTTCTCCCCCAGCTCATGAGGCAGGCTTTCAACCATGGAGCAATCTTGCTGGCCCTTGTGTCTACTGTCCTTGAGTGTCAGTCTCATATTATGTCATGGCCCAGTAGGTCTCCGCCAGCAATGGGTATTTGAGAATTTTTTGTAGCTTGTTGATCTCTTTAGAGATTTATTTATGAGTCTCTGGAACAGGGCTGGTAAATGAGCTCTCTGGTGGTGATGGTTGAATGAGGCTCCCTTGGCTATTTTCACTCTTTCAAAGAAAACAAAAGACCCAGAAGATAGCTCCAAAGCTTGGATCATATGGTTTGCATGCAAGGAGGTCAAGATTCAGTCCCTGGCACCAAATGGTCCTCATGGCTTTTTTTAGAAGTGACCTCTGAGAAGTTGTTATTATGTACCCTGATTTTTGTTTTGATTTCAGGACACTCCCACTATGCTCAAAACTAATTTCTGACTCTGCACTCAGGGACCACTCCTGAAGGTGCTCTGATAGGCTGGTGTAAAGCAAGTGCATTGACATCTGCACTGTATCTCCAGCCCCCTATCATGTCCTTTTGATATTTTGATATTATGAATATATAAATATTATGAATATCCTTTTGATATTATGAATCATAGAGGTTTGGTTATTGACCTAAGTGGCAAAGATGAAAATCCATCTCAGCATTTTGGTTTCAGTCTCCATATTTAATCACTATGAAAAGAAAACAGTAGGAGAAAAAAAGATGTTCAGAAGCCAGGAGTAAGCCCTGTGCATGGCCAGGTGTGACCCAAAAAGCAAAAAAAAAAAAAAAAAAAAAAAACCCAAAAACAAAAAACAGAAGTAACTGCAAGTTATCTGCATGGTTTAACAGAATGACATTCATGAAATAAATACATCAAAAGTGAGTTATTTTGATGTATAGGGAGACACTCTGCATCTTATTGTCATTAAAGCTAAAAATAGGTTAGCTGGATAGAATCTGAAGTATCTAGACTGGAAAGATAATGAAGTGGCACTTGCCTTGCATACATTTGACCTGGGTACTATCCCTACAACCCATGTGGTCCCTTGGCCACCACTAAGATTGATTCCTGAGTACAGAACCAGGAGTAACCTTGAGCACCATCAGATGTTGCTGCTCCCACCATTCCCAAAAAAGAATTTGAGACTTTTATATGATCCCTCATGAAAACTTCATTACATTTTCTTTGTATCACATAACTATGGCAAGAAAATAGAACCTTTAATGTTAATATTCAAACAATAATATATCAACTAAATTAAATTTCTAAGTAACATTTTTCACCATTTTTGGTAAAGATTTTGGAATTTTCCTCCAATGACATGAGTTTATGATTGCAAGGGCTTTGCTTGTTTTTGATTTGGGGTCACAACCTATTGGTACTTCTTCATGCAAATCAATGTTTAGACCTTTGAGCCATATTTACAGCCCCCATTGTTACAAATTTTCCACTTCAAATGTCTAGAGGAAACTCTGCTTGAGAGTTTTCATGTTGTCAGATGAGTGGTTAAAGGACAGTTATGTCAACCACCACTATGCAGAATAAGTAATTATGTGAAGATAGTTTTCTGTCTGACTTCCGCTGCTGCCCTTCCTCTTTGCATTCTACGTTTCTGCTCATGTCCCTGGCACTCGTGGCTACTCTAGGAATGTCTTCCTCAGTGCACAGTGCTGCCCTCTGCAGCTGCTATGTTAGGGCATCTGCATCTCAGTGGGCAGCCACATGAACCCCCCCCCCCATTCTTTTTGTGCAATAAGAATTCACCATCATGCTGACTGCTACCCTCTCAGGAGCCCTGGGCTAGGAGGATTAGGGTCCTTAGGCCACCAGCCAGGCTGCTTGGGGCTGAACCAATTGATTCCTGGTGGCACATCTGAAACTCATTACTGGCTCACCGATTGGGAAATTCCATATTAAATAGTACCTAAGCATGAAGGATCTGGAGCCAGACTGCCTAGAATTGAATCCTACTTTCTTCTCTTCCCAGGTCTGTCTTTTGGATAAAGTGATCATAATTTCTGTTTCTCACATTTCTCATTTGCAAGCTTGGCCGCTTTATGAGTTAAGTAACTTTGTATATAACATGCTTAAAAACTGTCCTCAACACAGTATTCAATCTGAAACATAGTATAACTCTAGAATCTAAATTCAGTATCAGTTCTTGATTCAATTTAATAGTTTAAGCCTCTAAACTCTAAGTTTCTTTCTCATTTGTTCTGAAACAATACTCATTTGTTTATCCGTTCACATTAAAAATATTAATTAAAGCATCTTTTATAGTCCAGCGCAGGACTAAATGTTTCTGGTTTGAGATGGAATCCAATTCCTGCATTTATAAGAGCTTACAGTCTAGTAGGGAAGGAAGATCTCAACATATACAAAATATTGAGACTGACTTTGATAGGTGCCATGAGTATGTAAAAGGGAGTATTTCATAAAATTTCATTTTAAACCTGAGTTTGAAGAGCTTTGAGTGGAGCAGAAGTAATGATCCAACTACGCTATGTGTGGGTGAGTTGGAAGGCAAAGAAGCGAACACACAATAGGTACTATTTGCAGCTGCCCCACCCCCCAAGTGAGAGGTGATAGGCTTAAACCAGGTGATGGCAGAGCTGATGAAGGTAAGTAGGTGGGTGATTTGTTTTCTAAGCATTATTGACAGAATTGGGTTAGAAAATTGAACATGGTGACAAAGTGAGGAAATGGGAGCAGAGAATTATGATTCTTGCTTATCTGTCTTGGGCAAGTAGGTAGATGGTTTTACAGTTATGCATAGATTTAAGAAGAAAGATAAAGAATTTTATTTTGGGGACTGGAGATCCAGTACATCAGAAGACATTTTCCTTGCTCACAGCCAACCTGGGTTTAATCTCCAGCACCATATTTAGTCCCTGGAGCCCCACCAGCAGTGAATCCTGAGTTCAGAGCAAAGAATAAGCCCTAAGCACCATCCGGTATGGCCCCAGAAACACCCCCAGAGAAAATGTAATTTTGTACAAGTACATAATTCTGAGGTAATTATGTGAAATACCTGTAATAAAAATCGACTGACTATGTATGTGAAACAATGGACTACATATTTTTAAAGAGAGGATCATTGATATGTATAGTTGGTATGCAGTCATTATATCAGAATAAATTGCCAAGGTAGGCAAGTCATCTGAAAGACATGATTCAGTTCAAAGTCTTAGACTATAACATGAAGAATGAATACAGCTGAAAAAAGTATTAGTGAAAGCATGGCTGAAAGAAGAAGAAAAGCATATTAATAACATATACAATTAGAAGCTATCAATTCTGCACTATAGCACTGTCGTTGGGCTGGAGCAATAGCACAGTGGGTAGGGTGTTTGTCTTGAACGCGAACAACCTGGTCGACTCAGGTTCGATTCCCCCGCCCCTCTCGAAGAGCCAGGCAAGCTACGGAGAATACCTCGCCCTCATGGCAAAGCCTGGCAAGGTCCCTGTGATGTATTTGATATGCCATGATATATGATATATAAAAAATATGGTGTATTTTGAAATGAAAATATGATGTATTTTCCTCCAATGACATTAGTTTATGATTGCAGGGGCTTTGATTGTTTTTGATTTGGGGCCACAACCCATTGGTACTCCTTTATGCAAATCAATGTTTAGACCTTTGAGCCATATTTACAGCCCCTATTGTTACAAATTTTCCACTTCAAACGTCTACAGAAAACTCTGCTTGAGAGTTTTCATGTTGTCAGATGAGTAACACATGTCACAATGGAGACGTTACTGGGCCCACTGGAGCAAATTGATGAACAACGAGAGGACAGTGGCAGTGACAGCAATATCCTCCCACTGTTCATCAATTTGCTCGAGTGGGCACCAGTAATGTCTCCATTGTGAGACTTGTTACTGTTTTTGACATATCAAATATGCCACAGGGAGCTTGCCAGGTTTTGCAGTGAGGGCAGGATACTCTCGGTAGCTTCTCAAGTTCTCAAGTTCTCCGAGAGGGATGGAGGAATAGAACCTGGGTTAGTTAAGTGCAAGGCAAATGCCCTACCCACTGTGCTACACTCCAGCCCACAAATACAGAATTTAAATAAATAATGAGGGGAATTACAATCACATTACAGCAAATTGCATGATTTCTTAAAGAAAAGCCAACATGATGACGCAGCAATAAGGGGAAAAGAAGTACTTTCTCTTACTTCCTATTAAGCTGAATGTTTCTGAGTGTGCAGAAAAAAGAAGCATTTGAAAGCGACATGGGTTTGGCAATATATGTTAGTAGTGACTTTAGCGAAAACAAATTTTATGAATTATGAAACTATGCATAGTGGTAAGCAAGAAAGAGTGTTCATTTGAACCTAAAGTTCTTTTATATGCACTTCCATGGATTTCTTCTTTTTATTACCTAAATTACTTATTATCACCTGTCAGACTGGCAAACTCCCCGTGGTGTACCAATATGCCAAATACCAGTAACAATGATGGGTCTCATTCTCCTAACCCTGAACGAGCCTTGAATGTGGCACTTTTTAGAATCTCAGGGCTACGATGAAGGAGACGTTACTGGTGCCTGCTTGAGGCAATCAACGAACAACAGGATGATCATGATTACCTAAATGATTGAAATGAATCCTATGGCTGCATATACCATGCTCATTGCCTAACTCCTCTTTCTTCTTCTGCCCATAGTCAAAGACCATGAAATATATTTTCTACTGCCAGATGGCATCACTGAAAATCTTTATATCTGACTACATTTGACATTAAGAAAAAAATCACTTTTGTTCTTATTAGTCACTTTCAGGTACCAGAGGTGAAAGTTATTAAGTGTGAACTGTTGACAAGGTCACTATGGGAGTAGTAGTTAAATATTTGAAAATTGTAGTAGACAAAAACAGAGTACTTCACTATACCATTTAGAATGGTATAATTTACCCTCAAATACGAGGGTAGTTGAGAAAGTACTGTCTCAAGAAATTAGGACCATATTTTGTTTTTTAAGTGGAATTTTATAGTGATGAGGTGAAGAATCAAATTATTCCTTATCTAATCAGTAAAGCAAGGAAAATAACAATTGTAATTTATTTTTGGCTCCTTAAGATCAAAATTATTTATGTAAAGCACTGGCACACTGACTTACATAGTAAGTTCATATTATGCTGTATTGTCATTATTTGTTAATATAGTAGGAGCAACCATCCATTTGTAGAATATTTGTGGGATAGAAAATTATCTGTGGATCTTTATGAAAGTTGTAATGCATTGAAAGAATGTTTTTGAGCAAAATGAAATGATGCTAACTTTTTTTCCTGCCCAGAATCTCTGACGAACAAAAGCACGTCAATCCCATATGCAATTAGAAGCTACAAAAACACATAATTTAAATGAATAATAAGGGGAAAGTATCCCCCTGGCTTTGGACTCAGAATAGCCTAGATTGAACTAAGAAGTCTTTAATGTGTATTGAATATTGTGTAAGTCTGTATCTTTTACTCATTATTTTATTTCACATTCTGAATACTGTAAAGGAAAAATTACTCTACATGGTGTTGTGTCCTTGTGTAATTTAAGCTTGCAGGACCATGGTTTAACTTACTATATATACTTAATAATAAGAAACTTAATCTTGGGAAAATAATAAACCAAAATGTCTATATTCTCTAAGCAAAAATATTTGTCAGGAGTAACAATGCAGGGACTGGAGTAGTTACAGAAAAAGCAGATGTCAAGTGTTTAATGTTTTTTTTTTTGTTTAAGCATTTCAAGATCATTGGTAATATTTTACTTGCATCACTTGTATCACTTGTCATTCCATTGGTTGTTGATTTGCTTGAGCGGGCACCAGTAACGTCTCCATTCGCCCCTGTTGCGTGCTAGCGTAGCTCAATGGCATCTGCTCGCTCCAAGAACATGGAGAGCCTCAAATCGTTTGTTCAGGGTTTTGACGAAGAAGTCTGACCATCTTGTAGGTGGATGGCCACACGTTCTTTTGATGTCCTGTGGAATCCAGTTGGTAACAGCTCTAGTTCAGCAGTCATCTCTAAACCTCTTTAGGTGTCCAGCCCATCTGATTTTCAACACTTCGGCAAACAAGACAGCATCTCTGATTCTTGATTGTTGATGGAGGTCGGAACTCTGTATTCCTTCTCTCACTTGAGTGAAACATGATATTCCAAGGATAGGTCTTTCGATTCCTCTTTGGGATACCCAAATAGCGTTCTTGTCCTGTTTACAGAGGGCCCAGGTTTCTGAGGCATATGTTAGTGCAAGAAGAACGGTGGAGTTGAAAAGATGTGCCCAGAGCCAAAGGTTCTTCATCCTCTTAACAACTTCTTTGACCCTCTTGAAGACATTCCATGCCCCTCTCTACTCTTTCTGTGCAGTTCAGGTGCCAGGTTGTTCATCATGTTGAGTTCTCAACCTAGGTACACAAAACTGCTGCATTTGGACATATTCGTTCCTTTGAGAGCAAATGGAACACCAGGAACTAGTCCATTTCTCATGAATCGATAGCAATACAAATCATTACAACATGCCACCTGCACAGCAGAGCCTGTCAAGCCACCCGTGGCTTATTCAATATGCCAAAAACAGTAAAAACAATGTTCATTCCCCTGACCCTGAAAGAGCCCCCAATACGACAGCATTAAGAAGGATGAGCAAGGAGAGGTTGCTACAATCTCAGGGCCGACCTAGCCTGCCAAACAGAAGAACTAAAATGACTATCTGCACTTTTAATGCATTTATGCACTGTCATGCACTGAAAGCATCCATCGAAGACCTGATGGTCCAAGCACAGAAGGCCAAGTACGATGTCATTGAATTGACCAAGACAAGAAGGCATCAATCACATCATGCTATTTTTGACACTGGAGAAAAACTGCTCCTCAGAACATGTGACACTAGATGTATTGGTGGTATTGGTGTCCTCGTCAACATGAACTTGGCCATGATTATTGATTCGTTCAAATGCCTAACAAGCTGAATTGGATGCTTACATTTTAATAGATGTGGCTCATTGCCAGCAGTTTCTATCTTTGTTATCTACACACCAACATCCAACTACGATGAAGAAGAAATTGAGAAGTTCTACATGGAGCTGGAGAAGTTCTATAAAGAAGACGACACCTTCTACAAGGTCATTGTTGATGATTTTAATGCCAAGATAAGACCGAGGTCACCCAAAGAACTCCACATTGGTATTCATGGTCAAGAATGGAACAAACAGGGTGAGAGACTGAATTCATCACGTCGACCAAGATGATCCATGGTAACTCGCAGTCCCAGAAGGCCAAATTTAAAAAGTTGGTCATGGAAGTCTCCTGGTGGACATTTCCACAACAAAATTGATTACATTATATTCAATTAACGGTTTTGCCTGACCAATGTCGCTATTCCCAAAATTTCAAACGGGATCAGACCACTGTCTCCTTTATGCAAAATTCTACATCACAGAGTGGGGAGAAAGGGCAGGGCTGCAAAGTTCAGGAAGAGAACCCCCAGAATGACCACCAACTGGGATCTCTTTGACACTATTATGACAATTTGGGAAGATGCCATTATTGACAACATCGATAGGGAATATGGTTGACTGGTTCAGCACCTCCATGATTGTGCGAGGAATGCCGGGAGAGAGAAAGCCACAAAAAGACGTCTGTCTTCAGAAACTCTCAAGCTCATTGGCCAGTGTGGTATGGCGCGAGCCTCAGGCAATCACAAGCCTGTCTGTCCTCACCAATTACAAGACCAAGACGATTGCCTTCCGATGTCCTGATGGATCAATCACATCTTTCAGAAGGGCAATGGAGAAGGTTATCCATGACTTCGAATCTCTTCGATAGCCACATCCACTGCCCACATACCAAATTCCTCAGCACGGATATGTCATTCCCAGTGTTCTCCCTTCCGAAATCTGGCATGCCATTTCGTCAGTAAAGAAGCATACAGCACCCAGACAAGGTCAGACCCGAACACCTGAAAAATCTGCCATCAGTACTTGTCAATACCCTGGCTCAGCTCTTCACACGCTACCTGTCTGAATGCAAGTTTCCGTCCCAGTGGAAAACCAGCAGGACCATACTGTTGTATAAGAAGGGAGACATCCACGACATTGGCAACTACTGCCTTGCCTATTGTCCTTCATCTACAAGTTATTCACTTGAGTTATCCTGAATAGGATTGGCAGAACACTTGATGAAGGACAACCATGTGAGCAAGCTGGGTTCTGAAAAGGATTCAGCACGATTGACCATATCCATATGGTGACCAAGTTCATTGAGGTTTGGCGAGAGTTCAAGATGCAGCTCTGTCTAATGTTCATAGATTTAAAAAAGGCCTTTGATTCTGTTGGGACTGAAATGGTCATCGAAGCCCTAGCCAAGCAGGGCATTCAAACTCAGTATATCAGGATTCTCCGTGAGCTGTATTACGAATTCACCACCACGATCTCACCATTCTACAAGGAAGTGATCATCAACATAAAGGAGAAGGATTCGACAGGGCGATACCATTTCACTGAAATTCTTCAGTGCCACCCTCGAGAACGTCATGCAATGACTGGAATGGGAAGAAATGGGAGTGAAGATAGACGTTCAGCAACTACACCACCTCCGCTTCACTGATGACATCATTCTAATAACACCGAATATCAGCCAAGTGGCACAAATGCTGGCCAAATTCAACTGTGAGTGTGGAAAGGTTGGACTGCAGCTGAATCTCACGAAATTGATAATCTTTATTTTTAAAAAATAATTTTTAAT
This sequence comes from Sorex fumeus, assembly GCF_029834395.1. Classification (NCBI taxonomy): domain Eukaryota; kingdom Metazoa; phylum Chordata; class Mammalia; order Eulipotyphla; family Soricidae; genus Sorex; species Sorex fumeus. The sequence goes on along the minus strand of NW_026606077.1, from coordinate 16,169,892 downwards.
TGAAAAGCTATGATTTACAAAGTGACTGATAGTTGAGTTTTAGGCATACAAGAATTCAATACCAATCCTCCATCGGTGTCAGCTTCCCTCTGCCAGTGTTCCCAATATTCCCTCTCCACCCCAACCCCCAGTCTACCCCCACCTGCCAACTTGTCTGGCCCGTTACAAAGTTTCAGTGGGTGCCATTATATCTCATGATATCAGTTATGTGGAATCTGTGTTTGGGACATATGGCTATACTCCTCACTCATCTCACTGGTATAATTGAAACCTTGATAACTCTTCACCCATAACTTCTCATTCTCTTCTTCTTTTCTTGATTTATTCTCTTCTTTGTCTCCTCTCTAAGCACTGGGGTCAAGGGTGATCTAAGCATTCCCCTTTTACTACATTTCTTCATCCAGTATTCTAAATTTCACAGATAAGTGAGATCATCCTGTATTTGTCTTTCTTCTTCTGACCTACTTCAACATTTCTTCAAACATATTGCAGCAAATTGCACGATGTCATCATTCTTTACAGATATATTAAATTCCATTGTGTATATATACCACATCTTCATAATATACTCTTCTGTTATTGGACACCTAGGTTAATTCCATATTTTAGCTATTGTACTGAGTATTACTGTATCACTGTCATCCCGTTGTTCATCGATTCACTCAAGCGGGCTCCAGTAACGTCTCTATTCCTCCCAGCCCTGAGATTTTAGTAGCCTCTCCTTACAAGTGCAGAGCCAGGAATTTTTCTTGATAAAAATCTGGGTGTGGCCCAAAAATCAAAAAGATAGAAAACTGAACCCAAGGTTAATTATCTCATTTGTCATTGGTGAGGCAGGCAGAGAGCTGGAGGGATAGGGATCAACAGTGGCAGTTTGTGGACACAGAGATGTGGAGATGCCGAGGGGCACTGCCTCTGACTGGCGTGTGCCTCACACATGGGACAACATTGCCAGTGAGGGAAAGCAGAGTGTTTGTCTGGGACACTCGAGTCTCATCAGAGTCTCACACAGTCTTGTCCCACCCTCCACTCTGTGCTACCAAGTGATTCCTGAGGAAGATTTTGATGGGTGAGCAAAAGCGAATGTAGAAATGCAGTGTGAAATGAAGTCGTCTATATTGAGAAGTGCACCTAACCTGAAATATAAAGGGATTTCATTCATTTAACAAATATAAACTAGTTGTCTAACAGCAATGGTATTTTAAAATCAAGAATTAAGCACTTAGAGCTAAAGTTGGTATTAATTAGTTTGGATTTTGTATAGATAATAAGCAAGTTGATTTATTTCTTGTTTTCTTAGAATTCCTTTTGGTACTTTCTTATATTTGTCTTTCCTTTTGACCATGAAAATACAATTGTTTTTGTGTGTTTTGGGGCCACCCTGTTGGTACTCAGGCTTAATCCTGGCTCTGTGTTCAAATGATCACATTAAAGACAAGTGCCCTACCTGCTGTACTATTACTCTAGCCCCAGGAATATAATTTTTAAATATAAATCAATATGATAGATATGAGGGTTATGTGCAAAATTTGTTTTGAATCATGACTTCCATATCCCCATATCCAACCTATATATATATATATACACACACACATATATATATATACAACTATACACACATATATTTATTCCATTGCCCTATTCATTCTTTCATTCTTTCTGCTGATGCAGTAATGACCAGAGGTTTTACATGTGATTAGTTGCAGTGCTTGATGGGACTTGCCCATGAGATTAGTGTTTGCATACTAGGTCTTGATGCTTCTCAGAGTTGTACTCTTTATTTGTGGTGTTTGTATACATTTTGGTTGTAGTGAATACCAGGGCTACTTCAGTGATTACACTTGTGCCTTTGAAAGCCTCACTCTGGTGCTCAGGGATCACTCCTGGTGGTGCTTAGGGGACTATTTATGGTGCCAGGGATCTACCCTGGGCCAGAGCATGCAAGACAATCACCATGTCTGCTATACCATTGATCCAGCTCAGGTAAGACACAGCCTTTAATTGACCTGGTGCAGAAAGAAACCCAGAAATGGCTTACAGCACTGGTTCAAATAGAGCTGCCAGGATCACACTGATGTGCCTGCAGTGGAACTGGACAAAGAACGCAGCAGCAAGCTGGCCAGATGGAAACTTTACCCACTGAGGCTATCCTGAAAAGGCCTTTTAGTCAAAGACAGTATATCTACAGTAGTACAACAACTTAGAGAATAGGTTACTTTAAAAGCATTATCTATATTCTTCTAAGAATTAATTTCCTTAAAAGTTTAGTGGTCATGCTTCTATTTAATTTTTTTTTATGTGAACTCTTGGGTGATTTTATTTGGGCATCTTCATAGATATAGATAGATACAGGTAGAATGTTTATTGGCATATCAAGATCAATCTCTTTTTTTTCCCCCCTTTATTTTATTTTATTTTTTTTAAAGTTGTAGATTTACAATTTTTTGTGCTTTGGTTTCAATTATACAATGATCAGATACCCATCCCTCCACCAGTGCCCATTTTCCACCACCATGGATAATATCCCTCCCACCCCCATCCCCCCATCCCCCCTGTCTCTGTGGCAGGGCAATCCCCTGTGTTCTCTCTCTCCTTTTGGGTGTTGTGGTCTGCAAAAGAGGCATTGAGTGGCAAACATGTTCAGTCCATAGTCTACTTTCGACATGTATCTCCCCTCCTGGGAGGATCCTCCAAACATCCTTTATTTGGTGCTCCCTTCTCTATCTGAACTGCCCTTTCCTCTAGGATACCCGGCTGGCCTCTAAGTTATGGAGTAATCCTCCTGGTGCTGATCTCAGCTATTCTTGGGTATTAATCTCATACTTTGTTACTTTATATCCCCCAGATGAATGCAATCTTTCTATGTCTATCCCTCTCTTTCTGACTCATTTCGCTTAGCATGATACTTTCCATATTGTACCACTTGTATGTAAAGTTCATGACTTCATCTTTTCTAACAGCTACATAGTACTCCATTGTGTAGATGTACCAAAGTTTCTTTAACCAGTCATCTGTTCTTGGGCATTCAGGTTTCTTCCAGTTTCTGGCTATTGTAAAGAGTGCTGCAATGAACAAACAAGTGCAGATGTCACTTCGACTATACATTTTTGCCTCTCTGGGATATATTCCTAGGAGTGGTATTGCTGGGTCAAATGGGAGCTCAATTTCTAATTTTTTGAGAATCGTCCATACTGTTGTCCAGAAGGGCTGAACCAGTGGACATTCCCACCAACAGTGAAGGAGTGTCCCTTTCTCGCCACATCCACGCCAGCATTGGTTGCTTTTGTTCTTTTGAATGTGGGCCAGTCTCTGAGGTGTGAGATGGTATCTCATTGTGGTTTTGATCTGCATCTCCCTGATGATTAATGATGTAGAGCATTTTCTCATGTGCTTTTTTGCCATTCGGATTTCTTCTTTGAGAAAGTTTCTGTTCATTTCATTGCCCCATTTTTGGATGGGGTTGGATGTTTTCTTCTTGTGGAGTTTAACCAGTATTTTGTATATCCTGGATATCAACCCCTTGTCAGATGTGTATTCGGCGAATATCCTTTCCCATTCTGTAGACTGTCTTTGTATTTTGGTCACTGTTTCTTTGGCGGTGCAGAAGCTTCTTAGTTTAAGATAGTCCCATTTATCTATCTCTGTTTTCACTTGCTCGGCCAGTGGCGTGGCATCTTTGAAGATACCATTAGCTTCAATGTCATGGAGGGTTTTGCCAACTTTATCTTCAATGTACCTTATGGTTTCTGGCCTGATGTTGAGGTCTTTAATCCATTTTGATCTTACTTTTGTACATAGTGTTAGGCAGAGTTCTGAGCCTATTTTTTTGCATGTAGCCGTCCAATGATGCCAACATAATTTATTAAAGAGGCTTTCCTTACTCCACTTCACATTACTTGCACCTTTATCAAAGATTAGATGATTATATGATTGAGGGGAGATGTCAGTGTATTCAACCCTGTTCCATTGGTCTGCAGTTCTGCCTTTGTTCCAGTACCATGCTGTTTTAATTATTACTGCTTTGTAGTAGAGTTTGAAGTTCGGGAGGTTGATTCCTCCCATTTTCTTTTTCCCAAGAATTGCTTTAGCTATTCGTGGGGGCTTATTGTTCCATATAAATGTCAGGAGTGTTTGCTCCATTTCTTTGAAGAATGTCATGGGTATCCTTATAGGGATTGCATTGAATTTATACAATGCTTTCGGTAGTATTGCCATTTTGACAATGTTAAGTCTCCCGACCCATGAGCAGGGGATATCTTTCCATTTCCTCATGTCCTCTTTTATTTCCTGAAGTAGCGTTTTGTAGTTTTCTTTGTACAGGTCCTTTACTTCCTTAGTTAAGCTGATTCCCAGGTACTTGATTTTCTGGGGCACAATTGTGAACGGGATTGTTTTTTTCATGTTGCTTTCTTCTCTCTCACTGTTTGCGTATAGGAAAGCCATGGATTTTTGGGTATTGATTTTATAACCTGCAACTTTACTATACGAGTCTATTGTTTCTAGTAGTTTTTTGGTGGAGGTTATTGGGTTCTCTAAGTAGAGTATCATATCATCTGCGAATAGTGAGAGCTTGATTTCTTCCTTTCCTACCTGAATGCCCTTAATATCTTTTTCTTGCCTAATCGCTATTGCAAGTACTTCCAGTACTATATTGAACAGAAGTGGAGAGAGTGGGCATCCCTGTCTCGTCCCTGATCTTAGAGGGAAGGCTTTCAGTTTTTCCCCATTGAGGATGATGCTTGCTGTAGGCTTGTGGTAGATGGCTTTAATTATGTTGAGGAAGGTCCCCTCTATACCCATTTTGGCTAGGGTTTTCATCATAAAGGGGTGCTGGATCTTGTCAAATGCTTTCTCTGCATCTATTGATATAATCATATGCTTTTTATCTTTTCTTTTGTTGATATGATGGATTATGTTGATTGATTTCCGAATGTTGAACCATCCTTGCATCCCTGGGATGAATCCTACTTGGTCATGGTGTATGATATTTTTGATGAGTAGTTGGATTCTATTTGCTAGTAGTTTGTTGAGGATCTTTGCATCTGTGTTCATCAGGGATATCGGCCTGTAATTCTCTTTCTTTGTGGTATCTCTGTCTGCTTTTGGTATCAGTGTGATATTTGCTTCGTAGAAACTGTTCGGAAGTGTTTTTGATATTTCAATTTCGTGGAAAAGCTTAAAGAGCATTGGGAGTAAGTCCTCTTTAAAGATTTGGAAGAATTCACTAGTGAATCCATCCGGGCCAGGACTTTTGTGCTTGGGGAGACTTTTTATTACCAGTTCAATTTCCTTGATGGTGATAGGTCTGTTCAGGTATTCCAGGTCTTCTTGGTTCAGCCTTGGGAGTCTGTAGGAGTCTAGGAATTTATCCATTTCCTCGAGGTTTTGATGTTCCGTGGCATAAAGCTTCTCAAAGTATTCCCTGAGGATCCTCTGAATTTCTGTGGTTTCTTTTGTAATGACCCCCTTTTCATTTCTGATTCGGTTTATTAGGGTTTTCTCTCTCCCTTTCTTTGTGAGTTTTGCTAGCGGCTTATCGATCTTGTTAATTTTCTCAAAGAACCAGCTTTTGGTTTCATTGATCTTTCGAATTGTTTTTTGGGTTTCCATCTCATTAATCTCTGCTCTGAGTTTTATTATTTCCTTTCTCCTGTTCGGGTTGTGCTCCTTTTTTTGGTCCTTCTCCAAGCTCTTAAGCTGTGAGGTTAGGTTACTTACGTGTATTCGCTGCTCCTTCCTGAGGAATGCTTGTAGAGCTATAAACTTTCCTCTTAACACAGCCTTTGCTGTGTCCCATAAGTTTTGGTAACTCGTGTTCTCATTTTCATTCGTTTCTAGGAATCTTTTGATTTCCTCTTTGATTTCCTGTCTAATCCACTCGTTGTTCAATAGTGCACTGTTTAATTTCCAGGTGTTTGATTTAGTTTTCTGTTTTTGTGTGTGATTTACTTCTAATTTCAGCGCATTATGGTCTGAGAAGATTGTTGATACAATCTCTATCTTCTTAATTTTATGGAGGCATGTTTTGTGGCTCAGCATGTGGTCTATCTTGGAGAATGTTCCATGGACGCTTGAGAAGAATGTGTATTCAGCTTTTTGTGGATGAAGTGTCCTATATATATCTACTAATTCCCTTTCTTCCATTTTTTCCCTCAAATGAAGTATGTCCTTGCTAAGCTTGAGTCTGGTTGATCTATCAAGAGGTGACAAAGCAGTGTTGAAGTCTCCCACTAGTATTGTGTTGCTATTGATGTCTTTTTCCAAGTCTATGAGTAGTTGTTTTAAGTACTTTGCTGGTCTCTCATTAGGTGCATATACATTTATTATTGTAAGTTCTTCCTGTTGTACAGATCCTTTGATCAATAAGAAATGGCCTTCATTGTCTCTTATGACCTTCCTCACTCTGAAATCGATGTGGTCTGATATAAGGATGGCTACCCCAGCTTTTTTATGGGAGCTGTTTGCCTGTAGGATTGTTTTCCAGCCTTTGACTCTGAGTCTGTGTTTGCTTTGACTATTGAGATGCGTTTCTTGCAGGCAGCAGAATGTTGGGTTCAATTTTCTAATCCATCCTGCCACTCTATGTCTTTTAATTGGTGCGTTTAGCCCATTGACATTGAGAGAGATTATTGTTATGGGATTTTGTCCCATTGTTCTGTTGAAATTTGGTGTATTTGAGGGGCCTGTCTTGCCGTAAAGTAGCCCATTTAGTTGTTCTTGTAACCATGGTTTTGAGTCTATGAAGTTCCTGAGCTGTTGTTTGTCTGTGAAACTGTGTGTTGTTCCTTCTATTATGAATGAGAGTCTCGCTGGGTAAAGTATTTTTGGAGAGGCATTTATTTCATTGAGTTTTTTCACTATGTCCCACCACTGTTTTCGGGCCATGAGGGTTTCATCAGAAAAATCAGCTGTGAATTTTAAGGATGCTCCTTTGTAAGAGATTTCTTTCTTCGATCTTGCTGCTTTCAGAATTTTGTCTCTGTCTAAGGTTTTGGTCATTTTGATCAGAATGTGTCTTGGGGTATTTTTATTCGGATTTCTTCTAGCTGGTACCCTTCGGGCCTCCTGAATGTGGTCACAAGTTTTCTTCAGCTCTGGAAATGTTGTAGCAATGATTTCTTTGACAGTTTCTTCTTCATCGAGGTTTTCTTCCTGTCCCTCTGGGACTCCAATAATTCTTATGTTACCCCTCTTGGCTTCATCACGATCTTCTCTTGCCATCTGTTCCCGAATTGTGAGTCTTTTTTCCATTTTCTGCTCTTTTCTGGAGAGTCTCTGAACTTCATCTTCGAGCTCACTGATTCTGTTCTCAGCCGCTGTTACTCTGCTGCTGAGGCCTTCCACTGAGCTTTTCAATTCACCTACGAGATTTTTCAGGTCTGACATTTCTGATTGCATTTTCCTCATTTCTGCCTTCAGATCCTCTTGTCTTCTATTGGCATTGCTTTCCATTGTTTCTTTTAATTCCCTAAGCATCCTAAGTAGCTCCCTCCTGAATTCTTTGTCAGAGAGGTTGTCTAACACTACAGTACTGTTGGTGTCATCCGGACTAGACTCTTCAATATGAAAGTTTGGTGGGCTTCTGCGTTGCTTTACCATTGTGAGAGGTGTGGTTTAGTCCTTCAGTTCACTGTTACTATTCTACTTGATATGCAGTGTGAGTTAAGATAGGCTACTGTGTTTCTAGTGGCTGAGCTAAAATAGAGAAGTTTCCATCTAAGAAGGTAGCTTATGGTTCCTATGGCATACGTAGTGGGAAAATATTTCGCGGCCGCGTTAGCGGCCGCGGCTCCGGAAAGAGTCCCTGGCACTGGCGAGGAGTTGGGAACGTCTCCTGTTTGAAATTGGAGCCGTTCAGCTTTGTTGCCCAGAGCTGGGCCTCTGTGCTGGTCCTGCGCAGCTCAGGGGTTGAAAACCGGCTGTCTGGGGGCTGGATCTAGGTGCGCGTGCCCAGAAAGGGTCCCAGGCCCTTGGAGGCGGGCTGTACCTGTTTGAAATTGGAGCCGTTCAGCTTTGTTGCCCAGAGCTGGGCCTCGGTGCTGGTCCCGCGCAGCTCAGGGGTTGAAAACCGGCTGTCTGGGGGCTGGATCTCGCTTCTATTTAATTTTTAAAATAGATTTTGCTTATATGTGCCTGCAATATATGTGCCTGCAAAGTAGGAATGGGTCTAGTTACTCATCATTTGAACTGATATATATTTTGTCAATACTCTTAGATCCCTTAATTTTTTGCTCTTTTTTTTAAATTGAAAACATTTTTTAATTAAAGTTTGACAGTATTTTGTACTTCATTGCCTAGACACATCCCATCTTACTCTTTTTCTCAATTCTCTTCTGAGTAGGAGTTACTTTAATTATTAATTAAACCTTAAAATTGTGCCATGTTCGGCATCATCTTTTTATTGTTGCACTAGTCAGAAGGTTTGCTCTGCTCTCCCTTGGCTAGGTTTTATTTTTTTTAATTTTTTTTTTTATTAGTGAAACACCATGAGGTACAGTTGTAGATTTACAATTTTTTGTGCTTGGGTTTCGGTCATACAATGATCAGATACCCATCCCTACACCAGTGCCCATTTTCCACCACCATGGATAATATCCCCCCCCACCCCCATCCCCCCATTCCCCCCTGCCTCTGTGGCAGGGCAATCCCCTGTGTTCTCTCTCTCCTTTTGGGTGTTGTGGTCTGCAAAAGAGGCATTGAGTGGCAAACATATTCAATCCATAGTCCACTTTCGACATGCATCTCCCCTCCTAGGAGGATCCTCCAAACACCCTTTATTTGGTGTTCCCTTCTCTATCTGAGCTGCCCTTTCCTCTAGAATGCCCGACTGGCCACTAAGCTATGGAGTAATCCTCCTGGTGCTGATCTCAGCTATTCTTGGGTATTAATCTCATATTTTGTTACTTTATGTCCCACAGATGAATGCAATCTTTCTATGTCTATCCCTCTCATTCTGACTCATTTCGCTTAGCATGATACTTTCCATGTTGTACCACTTGTATGTAAATTTTATGACTTCATCTTTTCTAACTGCTACATAGTACTCCATTGTGTAGATGTACCAAAGTTTCTTTAACCAGTCATCTGTTCTTGGGCATTCAGGTTTCTTCCAGTTTCTGGCTATTGTAAAGAGTGCTGCAATGAACAAACAAGTGCAGATGTCAATTCTACTATACATTTTTGCCTCTCTGGGATATATTCCCAGGAGTGGTATTGCTGGGTCAAATGGGAGCTCAATTTCTAATTTTTTGAGAATCGTCCATACTGTTTGCCAGAAGGGCTGAACCAGTCGACATTCCCACCAACAGTGAAGGAGTGTCCGTTTCTCGCCACATCCGCGCCAGCATTGGTTGCTTTTGTTCTTTTGAATTTGGGCCAGTCTCTGAGGTGTGAGATGGTATCTCATTGTGGTTTTGATCTGCATCTCCCTGATGATTAATGATGTAGAGCATTTTCTCATGTGCTTTTTTGCCATTCGGATTTCTTCTTTGAGAAAGTTTCTGTTCATTTCATTGCCCCATTTTTGGATGGGGTTGGATGTTTTCTTCTTGTGGAGTTTAACCAGTATTTTGTATATCCTGGATATCAACCCCTTGTCAGATGTGTATTCGGCGAATATCCTTTCCCATTCTGTAGACTGTCTTTGTATTTTGGTCACTGTTTCTTTGGAGGTGCAGAAGCTTCTTAGTTTAAGATAGTCCCATTTATCTATCTCTGTTTTCACTTGCTCAGACAGTGCCGTGGCATCTTTGAAGATACCATTAGCTTCAATGTCATGGAGGGTTTTGCCAACTTTTTTTTCTTCAATGTACCTTATGGTTTCTGGTCTGATGTTGAGGTCTTTAATCCATTTCGATCTTACTTTTGTACATGGTGTTAGGCAGAGTTCTGAGCCCATTTTTTTGCATGCAGCCGTCCAGTGATGCCAGCACAATTTGTTAAAGAGGCTTTCCTTACTCCACTTCACATTACTTGCACCTTTATCAAAGATTAGATGATCATATGATTGAGGGGAGATGTCAGTGTATACAACCCTGTTCCATTGGTCTGCAGTTCTGCCTTTGTTCCAGTACCATGCTGTTTTAATTATTACTGCTTTGTAGTAGAGTTTGAAGTTCGGGAGGTTGATTCCTCCCATTTTCTTTTTCCCAAGAATTGCTTTAGCTATTCGTGGGGGCTTATTGTTCCATATAAATGTCAGGAGTGTTTGCTCCATTTCTTTGAAGAATGTCATGGGTATCCTTATAGGGATTGCATTGAATTTATACAATGCTTTCGGTAGTATTGCCATTTTGACAATGTTAAGTCTCCCGACCCAAGAGCAGGGGATATCTTTCCATTTCCTCATGTCCTCTTTTATTTCCTGAAGTAGCGTTTTGTAGTTTTCTTTGTACAGGTCCTTTACTTCCTTAGTTAAGCTGATTCCTAAGTACTTGATTTTCTGGGGCACAATTGTGAACGGGATTGTTTTTTTTTTTTTTTTTTTTTTTTTTTTTTTTTTTTTGCTTTTTGGGTCACACCCGGCGATGCTCAGGGGTTACTCCTGGCTCATGCACTCAGGAATTGCCCCTGGCGGTGCTCAGGGGACCATATGGGGTGCTGGGAATTGAACCTGTGTCGGTCATGTTGGCTGCGTGCAAGGCAAACGCCCTACCCGCTGTGCTATTGCTCCAGCCCCAGGGGATTGTTTTTTTCATGTTGCTTTCTTCTCTCTCACTGTTTGCATATAGGAAAGCCATGGACTTTTGGGTATTGATTTTATAGCCTGCAACTTTACTATATGAGTCTATTGTTTCTAGTAGTTTTTTGGTGGAGGTTATTGGGTTCTCTAAGTATAGTATCATATCATCTGCGAATAGTGAGAGCTTGATTTCTTCCTTTCCTACCTGAATGCCCTTAATATCTTTTTCCTGCCTAATCGCTATTGCAAGTACTTCCAGTACTATATTGAACAGCAGTGGAGAGAGTGGGCATCCTTGTCTCGTCCCTGATCTTAGAGGGAAGGCTCTCAGTTTTTCCCCATTGAGGATGATGCTTGCTGTAGACTTGTGGTAGATGGCATTAATTATGTTGAGGAAGGTCCCCTCTATACCCATTTTGGCTAGGGTTTTCATCATAAAGGGGTGCTGGATCTTGTCAAATGCTTTCTCCGCATCTATTGATATAATCATATGATTTTTATCTTTTCTTTTTTTGATATGATGGATTATGTTGATTGATTTCCGAATGTTGAACCATCCTTGCATCCCTGGGATGAATCTTACTTGGTCATGGTGTATGATCTTTTTGATGAGTAGTTGGATTCTATTTGCTAGTAGTTTTTTGAGGATCTTTGCATCTGTGTTCATCAGGGATATCGGTCTGTAATTCTCTTTCTTTGTGGTATCTCTGTCTGCTTTTAGTATCAGTGTTGTATTTGCTTCGTAGAAACTGTTTGGAAGTGTTTTTGATATTTCAATTTCGTGGAAAAGCTTAAAGAGGATTGGGAGTAAGTCCTCTTTAAAGATTTGGAAGAATTCACTAGTGAATTCATCCGGGCCAGGACTTTTGTGCTTGGGGAGACTTTTTATTACCATTTCAATTTCCTTGATGGTGATAGGTCTGTTCAGGTATTCCAGGTCTTCTTGGTTCAGCCTTGGGAGTCTGTAGGAGTCTAGGAATTTATCCATTTCCTCGAGGTTTTGATGTTCCATGGCATACAGTTTCTCAAAGTACTCCCTGAGGATCCTTTGAGTTTCTGTAGTTTCTGTTGTAATGGCCCCCTTTTCATTTCTGATTTGGTTTATTAGGGTTTTCTCTCTCCCTTTCTTTGTGAGTTTTGCTAGAGGCTTATCAATCTTGTTAATTTTCTCGAAGAACCAGCTCTTGGTTTCATTGATCTTTCGGATTGTTTTTTGGGTTTCCATGTCGTTAATCTCTGCTCTGAGCTTTATTATTTCCTTTCTCCTGTTCGGATTGTGCTCCTTTTTTTTGGTCCTTCTCCAAGCTCTTAAGCTGTGAGGTTAGGTTACTTATGTGTGCTCGCTCCTCCTTCCTGAGGAATGCTTGTAGAGCTATAAACTTTCCTCTTAACACAGCTTTTGCTGTGTCCCATAAGTTTTGGTAACTCATGTTCTCATTTTCATTCGTTTCTAGGAATCTTTTGATTTCCTCTTTGATTTCTGTCTAAGCCACTCGTTGTTCAATAGAGCACTGTTTAATTTCCAGGTGTTTGATTTAGTTTTCTGTTTTTGTATGTGATTTACTTCTAATTTCAACGCTTTATGGTCTGAGAAGATTGTTGATACAATCTCTATCTTCTTAATTTTATGGAGGCATGTTTTGTGGCTCAGCATGTGGTCTATCTTGGAGAATGTTCCATGTACGGTTGAGAAGAATGTGTATTCAGCTTTTTGTGGATGAAGTGTCCTGTATATATCTACTAAGTCCCTTTCTTCCATTGTTTCCCTCAGATGAAGTATGTCCTTGCTAAGCTTGAGTCTGGTTGATCTATCAAGAGGTGACAAAGCAGTGTTGAAGTCTCCCACTAGTATTGTGTTGCTATTGATGTCTTTTTCCAAATCTATGAGTAGTTGTTTTAAGTACTTTGCTGGTCTCTCATTAGGTGCATATACATTTATTATTGTAAGTTCTTCCTGTTGTACAGATCCTTTGATCAATAAGAAATGGCCTTCACTGTCTCTTATGACCTACCTCACTCTGAAATCGATGTGATCTGATATTAGGATGGCTACCCCAGCTTTTTTATGGGAGCTGTTTGCCTGTAGGATTGTTTTCTAGCCTTTGACATTGAGTCTGTTTGCTTTGACTATTGAGATGCGTTTCTTGCAGGCAGCAGAATGTTGGGTTCAATTTTCTAATCCATCCTGCCACTCTATGTCTTTTAATTGGTGCGTTTAGCCCATTGACATTGAGAGAGATTATTGTTATGGGATTTTGTCCCATTGTTCTGTTAAAATTTGGTGTATTTGAGGGGCCTTTCTTGCCTTAAAGTAGCCCATTTAGTTGTTCTTGTAACCATGGTTTTGAGTCTATGAAGTTCCTGAGCTGTTGTTTGTCTGTGAAACTGTGTGTTGTTCCTTCTATTATGAATGAGAGTCTCGCTGGGTAAAGTATTTTTGGGGAGGCATTTATTTCATTGAGTTTTTTCACTATGTCCCACCACTATTTTCGGGCCATGAGCGTTTCATCAGAAAAATCAGCTGTGAATTTTAAGGATGCTCCTTTGTAAGTGATTTCTTTCTTCGATCTTGCTGCTTTCAGAATTTTGTCTCTGTCTAAGGTTTTGGTCATTTTGATCAGAATGTGTCTTGGGGTATTTTTATTCGGATTTCTTCTAGCTGGTACCCTTCGGGCCTCCTGAATGTGGTCACAAGTTTTCTTCAGCTCTGGAAACGTCGTAGCAATGATGTCTTTGACAGTTTCTTCTTAAAAATATGGAACGCTTCACAAATTTGCATGTCATCCTTGCGCAGGGGCCATTGTAATCTTCTCTGTATTGTTCCAATTTTAGTATATGTGCTGCCGAATCGAGCACAATTCTTTGCTCTTAATCAGCAAAGACTATAGTGCCATATGTAGCATGACACAAGTATGAAAGCAAAAAAGGCACATTTGCAGAATATCCATAAGAAAATCTATAATTGTTTCCCCCATCCACCCTCATTTGTTATCACCAACAAATATGATATCAGTCCCAATAATTGCTAAGGGTGACATAAAATGAAAGTTGCTAGGTCTGTCAATTAGGCATATCAGTTAATCTGTGAAGAGTCAATTTTAGAAAATATTGTGACAGTGTGAACTGTGTCTGTAGATTGCCTTGGGTGAACACAGCCCCAAGCACATCAAAGTGAGGCTGGAGGTAAGATCTTACCTGCTCATAAGGCTAAATTCTGTAAAATAAAGCTGATAATACTGTATCATTTAGATGAGTCATAAGAATAAGCACTGGCAAGGCAAAGGAGAGAGCTCGTGGTAGGGCATGTGTCTGCCCTGATTTTAATCTCTGCAACACATGACCTACCTTGGAACAACTGAGTTTAGCTTCAGAAGCTCCAGAACACAACTGAGTTTGGCTCCTATTATAAAATGCCTAGACCTCGGGAGCTAGCTAAAGTGAGAGCACACCTGTGCGGGGACCCAGCAACACATGATTTATTATTAAAATGATTTTAAGTTAAACAACTAATATGAGGTAAACGTTAAACTTATAAATTTGTTTCTTGAGTTCCATACTTTTTCAGAATTAGCACTGCTTTAACTTTGTTTATCCTTCAGGCTGTCACTTGGCCTTACTTTCCCACTATCTGATACCCTGACTTAGAGCCAGATTTGACCCACCCAGATTTGACCCAAGTTAAGTGGCATAACATTTGTATGGATGTCTTTGGTATTACATATTTCTATATCAACTCTTGAAATTCAGCAGGGATAGAGGTACTACATTTATACACTATAGGAAGTGAGAGGAAGTTGTCCACCAAGGACAGAGATGAACAGAACCCATTCATTTAACAGGATAACTTTTGTATCTGCCTTTCTCTACATTAGACCATCAACTTCAGAATGGAGCAGTTCTCTCCCTGAGCACCAGGACCAGCAAGAAACAATGGCTCTCACAAATTCACCGGGTACTCTGCCCACAAAACAAAATTTTTGCTGCAGATATAAAGAGCAATTAGACCACTTCCTAAATTGGTTATCTAAGTAAAATGTACAAAGAAGTACCTGGCCACAGTTGAGTTCAGAAATGAAAGAGTAATATTTTGGTTTTCTTTGCTCAGAGACACAAGAAACTGAAATAGGTGCCCTGGTAAGTTTGGGGAAGAAGCCTATATTGACAACAAACAGAGAATCCAGGGATCCCTGAGGATGTAAATTCCTTCACACGTTAGCCAGTAAACCTAAGTCTGATTAAAACACACTAGATGTTAATTCTCTGCATCCTGATATTACTAGCTAGGACAGTGCAAGTAACAAAGTCAAGTATATTTATTGACAGATAGTTTTTGATGCTCATGGATAAAAAATATTTTGTATGGATCTCCACATACTTGAACTATCTGGAATCCCACAGAATTGTTCACCTATAGTTTATTATTCACAGTATGGTTTCAGACACTTAGAGGACTTGTTTTCACTAACCTTTCATCATCCCATCTATTCCCATTAATTTTTATTCTGTTTCAGTAGAAAATAACTTAGGGTGAAAAGAAATTTGAGGGATAAAGTACACAAGTTTACTCGCTAGATGCATAGCAACTGCGTATTATTGACCATATCACTTAATCACTTAATCACTTAATCCCCGTTATTCATCGATTTATTCGAGCGGGTGCCAGTAACGTCTCCATTCATCCCGGTTGCGTGCTAGCATAGCCCAATGGTATCTGTTCGTTTTAGGAACATGTAGAGCCTCAAACCGATCATTTAGGGTCTTGACGAAGAAGTCTGACCATCTTATAGGTGGGCGTCCACGTGATCTTTTGATGTCTCGTGGAATCCAATCAGTAATGGCTCTAGTCCAGCGGTTGTCTGTAAACCTCATTACATGTCCAGCCCATCTGATTTTTGATGTCTTGGCAAATGAGACAGCGTCTCTGATTCTTGAGCGTTGACGAAGATCAGAACTCCGGATTCTATCTCTCATTTGAGTGAATCGTGATATTCCAAGCATAGTTCTTTCGATTCCTCTTTGAGAGACCCGAATAGTGTTCTCATCCTGTTTTCGTAGGGTCCAGGTCTCTGAGGCATATGTTAATGCAGGAAGAATAGTGGAATCAAAGAGATGTGCTCGTAGTTGGAGGTTCTTTGTCCTTTTAGTTATTTCTTCAATGCTCTTGAAGGCATTCCAAGCCGCTCTCTTCCTCCTGCGTAACTCAGGTGCCAGGTCATTCATCATGTTGATTTCTCGACCTAAGTATATATAACTGTTGCATTCGGAGATGGTGGTTCCGTTGAGAGCGAATGGAGCGTCAGGAACAAGGCTGTTTCTCATAAACATTGTCTTCGTAAGATTCAGCTGTAGTCCGACCTTTCCACACTCACGGTCAAAGTCCGCAAGCATTTGTGCCGCTTGGCTGATGTTTGGTGTTATTAGAACGATGTCATCAGCAAAGCGGAGGTGGTGTAGTTGCCGACCATCTATCTTCACTCCCATGTTTTCCCATTCTAGTCGTCGCATGATGTTCTCGAGGGTGGCACTGAAGAGTTTTGGTGAAATGGTATCACCCTGCCGAACCCCTCTCTTGATATGGATGATTACTTCTTTGTAGAATGGTGAGATCTTGGTAGTGAATCCGCAATAGAGCTCACGAAGGATCCTGATGTATTGAGTTTGTATGCCCTGATTGGCTAGGGCTTCCATGACCGCTTCTGTCTCAACAGAATCAAAGGCCTTCTTTAAATCAATGAACGTTAGACAGAGCGGCATCTTGAACTCCCGAGATACCTCAATGAGCTTGGTTATTGTGTGGATATGGTCGATGGTACTGAATCCTTTTCGGAATCCAGCTTGTTCACATGGTTGTTCTTCATCTAGTGTTCTGCTAATCCTATTCAGGATGACTCGAGTGAATAGTTTGTAGATGACAGACAATAGGCAGATTGGGCGATAGTTGCCAATGTCGTGGATGTCTCCTTTCTTGTATAGTAGTACAGTCTTGCTGGTTTTCCATTGGGATGGAACCTTGCATTCAGACAGGTAGCATGTGAAGAGTCGAGCTAATGTATTGATGAGTACTGATGGTAAGTTCTTCAGGTGTTCAGGTCTGATCTTGTCTGGGCCAGGTGCTTTTTGTTTCTTTACCGACGAGATGGCATGTTGGATTTCGGAAGGGAGAATATTGGGAACGACATATCCATCATGTGGTATGTGGTATGTGGGCAAATGGATGTGGCTATTAAAGAGATCTGAGTAGAATTCATGAATAATCTTCTCCATTGCCCTTCTGGAAGATGTGATAGATCCATCATGATGTCGGAGGGCAGTCATCTTGGTTTTGTAGTTGGTGAAGGACAGGCGGGCATTACGAATATTTTTCCCAGCTTCTGCTGCATCTACCAGTACTGCTGCTCTACTGTTTTTGAGGTCATCCTTGATGGCTTTTCTGCACTGTTTTGCCAGTTCGGACGTTTGCTTGTGGTTGCCTGAGGCACGTGCCACGCCACGTTGGCGAATAAGTTCAAGAGTGTTCGAAGAAAGACGGTTTTTTGTGGTTATCTCTCTCTTGGCATTCCTTGCACAATCAGGGAGGTGCTGAATCATTCGATCGTATTCCTCATCAATGTTGTCAATGACGGCATCTTCCCATGTTGCTGCAACAGAGCCAAAGAGTTCCCAGTTGGTGGTTGTTCTGGGAGTCTTCTTCTTAAACCTTGCATTCTTTTCTCCTCGTTCTGTGAGGTAGAATTTTGCACGAAGAAGACGGTGGTCTGATCCCGTTTGGAATTTTGGGACAACAGCAACATCGGTTAGGCAAAACCGCCGATTGAATATGATGTGGTCTATTTCATTGTGGAACCGTCCATCGGGAGACTCCCATGTCCAACGTTTAGATTCAGCCTTTTGGAATTGTGAGTTACCATGGAAGGTTTTGGTTGACATGATGAACTCAGACAGTCTGTCACCTTGTTCGTTCCATTCCAGGCCATGGGTTCCGATGTGGAGTTCATCGACTGATCTTCTTGGTCCTATCTTGGCATTAAAATCACCGACAATGATCTTGTAGAAGGTGTGATCTTCTTTATAGAATTTCTCCAGCTCCATGTAGAATTTCTCAGTTTCTTTTTCACCATAACTGGATGTTGGTGCATAGACAACAAAGATAGAAACTGCCGGTAGTGAGCCACATTTATTCAAGTGTAATCGTCCGATTCGGGTTGTTAGGCATTCAAATGAATCAATGCTTGTGACTAAGTTTGTGTTGACAAGGATACCGACACCACCGACGCCTCTTTTATCACATGTTCCAAGGAACAGTTCTTCTCCAGTGTCAAAAACAGCATGATGGGATTGATGTCTTCTTGTTTCGGTCAGACCAATGATGTCGTACTTGATCTTTCGTGCTTGTACCATAAGGTCTTCAATGGATGCAGCAGATGCCAGCGTACGAGCATTAAAAGTACAGACAATCATTTTTGTTTTTCTGCGTTTTGGCAGCCCATGTCTGCCTTGGTGTTTTATCAGCTTCTCCTTCCATATCCTTTTCGACTCTGCATAAGCAGGGTTAGGGAAATGAGATCCATTTATTACTGGATTTGGCATATCAATTTGGTCTATTTGGCATAGATCACGGATAGCTTGCCAGGCTCTGCCGTGTGGGTTGGATATTTAAGGATATTTAAGGTATCCTGAAAATTATTAAATAAATAGTCGCGCGGCCGCGAATGCGGCCATATAGGAGAAAATAATCAGCTTATATCCCTGTTTTATTTTATGAAATTCTGATCTACAAAAAAACAACCCATAGTCCAGTAATTTTATAGGAAAATTGTATTTATAATAAATATTATAAAGAAATTAATCCAAAAGCATAATGCAAAGCTAAATGCTAGAGGATTTTCTGTATATATTTTAGCAATAGAGAATGAATCATGTTTGAAACATAGCACATACATATGTAAAAACTAGTAATGAAAAATTTTGTAACAGGAAAAAATGTTGCTGTGAATATGCCTTACCATGCTAAATGATTACCCAGACAACCCACAACATAATGACTTAGTGGCATATTAAATAAATAGTAGTTTTTATTTAAAAAAGCAACACTGTCTGTAGCACTGTCCTCCCATTATTTATCGATTTGCTTGAGCGGGCCCAGTAATGTCTTCATTGTGAGACTTATTGTTACTGTGTTTGGCATATCAGATATGTTATGGGTAGCTTGCCAGGCTTTGCCCCCAAAATGTCAATAATTCAAAATTGCAATTGACTTGAGATAGCAAAGCTATAGTGAAAACTATAATAAAACTATTGTAAATTGCAAATGTCTAACATGGAAAAATTCCTCCATGCTGGGCTGTGTGTACATGTAGACATGAATCTATATGATATGCAAATGAAAGCCCACACAATGACCAGATATGTAAAATATGAGTATGAAAGTTCAATGAGTAAAATATCTTGAATATTTTGTCATTAATCACCTATTATTTATCTATAATATTTCAATAAAAAGCTAAAAAGAATAGCTCTAAATTAAAAGGATCTATGAATTTATGAGTAATGTTCCTCATCAGAACTCAGCAATGGACTTTTCACTTTTAGGAGTAACTTTAGGTAACACACTTTGAGAACCATTGATCTGGTATCCCCATGGTATGGGAGGAAGACAAAGGTGATACTTAGGATTGTAAACTCACTTATTACTAGCCTTAAGGAAGTGGAAACTTGACAAGTTTGGAATGAGATAAAACTACGCAATACTCCTCTACCACATGTTAAGAATTGCTCTGTAAAGACAAAAAATTTTAACAAGCACTTTAAATGGAAATTATACTAAAGATATGTGTTAATCATTTTTTGCCTTTCAACTATAGCATACTAATTAAGTTGTTTTCATTATTATTAATAAAACCGGTTCTTGCAAAAGGCTGTAATAAAATATTATACATAGGTTTGTCTGAATGGGATACTTCCAGCTAAATTGTGTAATCATAATCTGATTCCAGAATGTGGAAGCTTTAATAGCTTTTCCTTAGTCCTCTTGCCAGTCTCTCTTGTGAGCCTCTCTCTCATAGTACACACTGGTGGACGGTGTCCACTACGACACAGCCTTCTAGCTTACTAATTTTGTGGTTACATACAAGTGTTAGTAGTATTTGTTCTGTTTTTACATAATTCCACTGAAATTTTGGCACTGATTAAATGCTTTGGATAGGATATTGTTCAGCAATGTTAAATGTTTCCAATACAGAAATATGAAATTAAAAAATTTTTTTATTAGTGAAACACCATGTAGTACAGTTGTTGACCTTACAAGTTTTCGTACTTGGGTTTCAGTTATACAACGATTGAGTACCCATCCCTCCACCAGTGCCCATTCTCCACCACCAATGATTCCAGTAACTCTCCCACCCCTTCCATATCCCTATCCCATATCATATCTGTGGCAGGGTATTCCATTTTGTTCTTTCTCTCCTTTTGGTTGCTGAGGTTTGCAAAAGAGGCATTGAGTGGCAAACAGAACATGGAATATTTTTCTACATTTCCGTAAGTCTTCTTCTATTTCTCTTGACAATGGCTCAGTTTTTCAAATATGTCTTTCACATCCTTATTGTGCTTCCAGTACTTGCTTTTTAAAAGTAATTATGTGATTACATGTTTTGCTTATTTCTTTCACTTCTAGTCATTGCACATAGAAATGAAACCAACTTTTATATTCCTTTTGGGAGAAGGCACATCTGGCGGTGCTCAGACCTTACTCCTAACTCTGCACTGAGGGGTCACTACTGGTGGAGTTGGGGGAACCTGATCACATGTCAGGGATTGAATCTGGGTCACAGTATGTAAGAAAATTGCCCCACTTGCTGTACTTTCTCTCTAGTCCCAATTTTTGTATGAGTTTTGTAGCCTGCTGCTTTATTGTATTGGTATTTAGTTTTTAAATTTTTTTTTTTTGTGGAATCTTCAGGATTTTAAATTACTATGTCATCAGTGACTAGGGAAAGTTTAACTACTTTCCCAATTTTGATTTATTTTATTCATTTTTCATGTCAAATTCTTGGGGATGGGACTTCCAATTGAATGATTGAGGTGAGAGCAGACATCCCTGCTTACACAAAATCATAGAGGAAAAGTATTCAGTGTTTTAATCATTGGGTATAATGTTAGCCGAGGGTGTGTTGTATGAACTTTAATATGTAGAGGTATATTCTGTCTATCTGTTTTGTTAGATTTTTATCATAAATTCATGTTGAAACATCTCAAAGACTTTCTATAAATCAACCGATATATATGATCATATTTTATCTTTTTTATTATTCCATATATTATTTTTATATGCATTATGTGAAAACATTCTTTCATTGCTGGAATAAATCTAACTTGGTCATATGTACAATTTTTTAAATGTATTGTTGAATTTGTTTTACTAAGATTTTGTTGAGGACTTTTCATCTAGACCCATTCATTAGGATATGGGTCTGGAATTTTTGATATCAATTCAAAGAAACTATTTGGAGTGTTTCTCTTTTTGCTGGGGAGAGAATAGCAGGCACAACTGGCTATGCTCAGGATTTACCTGGTTAGTTTCAGGGGACCATATGTGGCGTGATGCGGGGCTCAAACCCAGGTCCCTGTATGAAGGGGTTACTCATTGTACTGTACATACAATGACTTATCCACCATACTGTCTCTTTGTCCTCAGGATTTTTTTTTAAAGTTTCTTGGAAGAGCATGAGAATTGATAATAGATCTTTTTGAAGATTTGGTAGAACTCATTAGTGTTCCCATATAAAGATGGACTTGTGCTTTGGAAACTTTTTGTTCGTTTGATTTTGAGCTCCACCAGTAATGTCAGGGATCGCTCCTTGCAGTACTAAGGGGACCAAAGCAGTGCCAGGGATCACACTGGGGCTAGTTGTGTTTTACCTGCTGGACTACCTCTTATGCCCCAAGCACTTTTGATTGCTCTTTTATCTTTCTTGCTAGTAATTGGCCTGCTTCCTCCTGATTCAACCTGAGAGGTTGTAAGCTTCTAAAAACCATTTTGTCTAGATTTTTCAATGTTAGTGGCATAAAGCTACTCATATAACCCTTGATATTTCTATAGTAGCTGTTGCAACTTCTGTTTCTTTTCAATTTCAGTTTATTAGAATTTTCTTTCTCTTTTATCTGCATGAGTCTAGTTATGTGTCTTTCAATCTTGCTAATCTTTCTAAAGGCCAGTTTTTTATTTTATCTGTCTGTTGTATTTTCTCCCCCTGTCCATTTTTCTTATTCTTCTATAAGTTTAATATTTCATTATTCAATGCAACTATGAGTTTCATTTGTTCCTCTTTCTCTGGTTTAAGACATAAGGTTAGATTGGTCATTTGAGACTTTTCTTGTTTATTGAGTCTATTACTACTATGAACTTCCTTAGTACTGTCTTCATGATGCCCCATATGTTATGATAGTTCATGACTTTGTTCTCATTTGTTTCCAAGAGGATTACCCAGAGATGTTTTGAGCTTACTCCTGACTCTAGACTCAGGAATCACTGTTAGTGATGCTCAAGATATCTTCTAGGATGAGGGATCAAACCTGGGTTGGCAGTATACTATCTCTCCAGCCTATGTTTATAAGAATTTTTAATTTAAGGTTTTTTCCCCCTTTGACCCCATATTTTTTCAGTGGTGATACTTAGTTTTTGGATGTTTTTCGAATTTTATTTTGTTCCCTCCCTAGTTTTTAAATCTGGGCACCTCAAGGCACTGTGATTGCCAATATTGTTAACAACAATGCTTCAGGCATATAACATTGCTACACTCTACTGCAATGTCAGCACACCTCTGGATCCATTCCTCCCACTCCCCAGGATATCTCTCTTACAAAACTCAGTTCAGTTCTTTTGACTGACTCTCAGGGTCTATTTTTTTTTTCATTTATTGAATCACTGTGAGAACAGTCAAAAAAGCCTTTCAGTTAAAGTCTCGGTCGGTCATACAATGATCAAACACCCGTGCCTTCACCAGTGCACATTTTCCACCACCAAGAACCCCAGTATACCACCCCATCCCACCCACCCCCCGCCTGTGTGGCAGATTTCCAATTTACTCTCTCTCTCTATGTTGATCACATTCAATCTTACGACAGAAGACCCAACATTGTTATTTGGAATTTTCCCCAACATTCAGACCTGTCACAAGGGCATCATTAGATAATTTCTTTTCTATTGCTGATTATGAAGACCATATGCTGTCGTGTGGCCACAATAGCAGCCAGCGAATTTGGATTTCTGATATTTTAGTAATAAACCTAGAGGGATTACTGCCAGAAGACCCTGGGTTTCGAGATTGGTATGTGTGCCTCTGTGTTCATGGTCGGTCAGAAGCCGAAGGAGGAGTTTGAGGGTGGTAACCTGGAGCATTGTCATGGCAGGGAGCAGGGCCGATTCCACCCCCCATTCCATGAAGCCCCACGTGCCTTGTCAATGCAGTTTCATACCTGGCTATTCATTCTCATACCTGGCTCTAAAAGATGCAAGCCACCATGTTGTCGCCACAAAGGAGGACAGGTGGAGGGACAGACACCCTTCCCCTCCCAGGGCAGCATAGAACCATAGTTAAATACACAGTCCACATATTTTTCAGTTGGGCATTATCTTTTGCTCAGATATTCCCACCACAACTCTCAAGCCTGATTTTCAGGGACAAATGCTAGATCATTAACTTTCCATTGATCACTTTGCATATCAGGAAATGTTGCGAGGCCTTGGCAGCACGGTTTGGAAAAAAGTCCTGGTACCTTCATGCCAGAGCCATGCTTGTAGAAGCTCATGGTCATTGGGATTCCATCTGGAGAAGGTGGGGAGACAGCATCTAACCCATCTGGGACCTCCTGGTGATATCGGCGCTGGTTGGGGCCCAGAGATTTCTCTGGGAGCTGTGGGACTCTCCAGCTGGTCTTTTCTTTGCTGCTGTGTGCTGTAAGATGGCACTGGGTTGTGGGTGTGTCTTCCGGAATCAGATGTTGCCTGGGAGCCGGGGTGACCCCATTGCAGTTCAGAAAAAAGTCCTGGTACTTGCATGCCAGAGCCATGCTTGCAGAAGCTCATTGTCACCGGCACTCCATCTGGAGAAGGCAGGGAGACAGCACCTACCCCATAGGGACCTCCTGGTGATATCAGCTCTTGTTGGGGCTATTATTATTTTTCTAAATTCTCTTACTGCTATTCTTTAAACTCCACATATAGAATATTCTGTTTCAGTCCCTTTCCTTCTGATTCACTTCACAAAGCACAGCACCTCCATTTCCATTCACATAGCATCAAACTAGAAGAAATGAAGTTAGATTTCTTCATTTTTTGTACCTTATTTTTCCTTAAATTAATGTGATTTGTAACGCTGATTGATTTGCTAATATTGAATCATCTTTGTACCTGTTGCATAAATCCCACTTGGTCATGATGTTTGATCCTCTTAATACATTGTTGGATTTAGTTCACTAAGATTTTTTTGAGGATATTGCATCTCTGTTCATTGGGAGAAATTAGTCTGCAATTTCTTTCTTACTTCCTTGAGAGACCTGATGCAGTAACAGGGATCAAACAGGGGTCAGCAATACAAGGGCAGTACCTTACCATCTCTATGACTTATATATTGTCCTTTGAATTACAACTACCAATAATATTGATTTCCAATATTTTGCTTTAACCTTGTGTTTATTATGTGAGTTCAGGTGTGTCTCTTATAGGTTCCAAAAAGTTGTGCTCAGTTTTCTGATCTGTTCAGCCACTCTGTGCCTTTTGATTAATGATTGATGTTAATGTCTTCATGATTCTTCAGTACTTCTCAATGTTAAGTTTACTGATGAAAATATTGAGGTAAAGGAATTTGTCATTATTTTGTAGAAACTATGGATGTGGTCTGTCTTGCCTTTTAAAAGACACTATTTATCACTTTGTATATAAGGAGATGTCCTGGTACCTGCTTGCAGGCTCATGGTCACCGGGATTCCATCTGGAGAAGGCGGGATGCAGCGCCTACTCCATCTGGGACCTCCTGGTGATATTGGCTCTGTTTGGGACCTGGAGCATTCTCCAGGAGCTGTGGGGCCCTCCAGCCGGTTTTCTTCTTTGTTGCTGTGTGCTGTAAGATGGCGCGGGGGGTGGGGTGGCGGGTTGTGGGCATGACTTCCGGAATCAGAGGTTGCCTGGGAGCTGGGGCGGCCCCATTGCTGTTTGGATAAAATGTCCTGGTACCTGCTTGTAGGCTCATGGTCACCGGGATTCCATCTGGAGAAGGCGGGATGCAGCGCCTACTCCATCTGGGACCTCCCGGTGATATTGGCTCTGTTTGGGACCTGGAGCATTCTTCAGGAGCTGTATATATAAAGTGATCAATGGAAAGTAGATCATCCAACATTTCTCCCTGAAAATCAGACTTAACTCTTTTGCAAACCACAACACCTAAAAGGAGAGAGAGAACAGAGGGTGGACAATAAACAAACCAACAGAGGCAAGGTGGGATGGGGGGTATGGGGGGTGGGAGGGATACTGGGATCCCTGGTGGTGGGAAATGGGCACTGGTGTGGAGGGATGGGTATTCGAAATAAATAAATTAATTTTAAAAACACACTATTTAATTGGCCACAGTGATAGCACAGTGGGTAGGGCACTTGCCTTGCATTTGGCCAACCCTGGCATCCCATATGGTCCGTCAAGCCCATCATCAGTGATTCCTAGCACACAGCCCTGAGCACCATTGGGTATAACTTGCCCCCCCCAAAAGAAGACTATTTAAGTGCTTCTTTAAAAACTTGTTTAATGTTCATGATTTTTTTAGTTATTGCTTGTCCATAATGAGAGTTTAGCTAAAAAGGGTATTCTTGTTGGATTTTTTATTTCATCCAACTTGGTAGTAATATTGAAGCATTTTTTTCAGTCCAGTAGAGTGTCATTTGCTAATCTGTTGTGTATCTTATACGGATTAGTTACAGGCAAATTCCTTCTTTGAGCTTGTTACTTTAGGATACTATATATTCGACTTTTGATTTTTTAATTTCTGTGTCTTGGCTGCAGGGATATCACAGCGGTTTGCCTTGCACGCGGCTAACCCGGGTTTGATTCCTCTGCTCCTCTCTGAGAGCTGGCCCGCACAGCAAATCCTGGCAAGCTACCCATAACATATTTGATATGACAAAAACAGTAAAAACAAGTCTCACAATTTGTTGTGAGATGTTACCAGTGCCCGCTGAAGCAAATCAACGAACAATGGGAGGACAGTGTTACAGTGTCTAGGAGATCTTTTATTTGGGTTGTTTACAACATTTTGTATTTCATAGATCCAGGTATATGATTATATCCTCACATTGGAAAGTTCTCTGCTATAAGTTTTTGTTTTTTTTCTATTTTATAAAAACACCAGAACTCACAGTTATTCATAATTGGGTTTTATACACACATGGTTGGGTCTTTTGCATCACCTATCCCATCACCAGTGTAAATTTCTTCTATCAGTGTTTCCTGGTTCTCTCTCCTACCACTCTGTGTCCTCACTTCCCAGCCTGCCATTATTCAAGTTTGGGTCTCATGATTTCAGTGTTGTTGACGTTGTGGTCTAGATATTTAGCTCCATCACTTCTTTTTTCCACCCAAATTTATTTAAACACTGGTTTACAAAATTATTCATGATTTGTTACAGGTATTCCATATTCCAAAACTAATCGCACCACCACTGTCACCTTCCCTGCACCATTGTCTCCATTTACTCAACTTCCCCTATAACAGACACACAATAATTTATTTTATATTGCTTGTTGCCACTAAATGACTAATGAAATGATATTTTTCAAAAAGTACTTCAGTAAAAGAAAATTTGTGAAAATCGTTTTATCTCACCGTGGGGCATTAAGTCCTTGTCTGATGGTTTACTAAGCTGTTGTTGCAAGTTATGCCTTCTATGTTAATGTTTTTGTTAGTCAGGATTAGTTGATGTCTACATTGCATTCCCATCCAATCTGGTGTGCTCCTACTAAGGTGTTAGAGTTTGGAGATATCCCAGAAAATCCAGAAAATTTAACTGGATAGCTAGAGGTATGGTGGCAGTTTTGGGGGCTTCGGTAGGGTGGAAACTGGTTCTGAGGCATTCCCAAAATCTCCCAAGAGGTCTCAGTTGGGACTGTGTATCCGAGAAATTTTGTGGCTAGTTGATTTCTTTTGAAATTTATTTAGGAGTTTCTTGAACAAGGCCAGTAGATGAGCTTACATGGGGGTGGCAGGCATGGGGGGCAGCTCTATCACTTCTTTTTTTCTTTAGTTTTTTTTTATTTAATATCCATGAGGTAGACCATATAGATCATTACAAAGCTGTTTATGATTGTGTTTTAGTCATAATGATCCAATATCTATCCCTCCACCAGTGTACATTTCCCATCACCAATATTCCCTGTTTCCCTCCCACCATCCCCCCAAACCTTCTCCTATTCCCACCCCACCCCCTAGCCTGCCTTATGGCAGGCACTTTTCTTCTTTATCTCTCTCTCTCTCTCTCTCTCTCTCTCTCTTTGTGTGTTGTGGTTTGCATGCAGGTACTAAGAGGCCATTGTGTTTGTTCATGGCATTCAATATTTTTATCAGAAAGGTAAGGCTGGAGTAGTTTTTTTTTAACTGGATGGCCACTTTGGGGTGTGAATGTGACTGCAAGGGCATCCAGAAGTAAAGGGAGGTGAGGGGAGGTAGCCATCTTGACCCTGAGAACGTCTGGAGGTTTCAGTCACAAAACTTGCATACCTGAATTTTTGGCAGATTATATCTTGACGAGGTCTGTTCCAAGATGGTGGAGTCCGGTGCAGGGTATAGCTGCAATTTTGGATTTTGTAAGCAAGTTGTTGCCAGGGACTTTGCTTGGGCGGGCTCCAGACTGACACATCCCACTCCGATTTACCCTGCTCTGTTCAACCTTATACAGCTTGGAGATTAATTGCAGTTTTTGATCTCTTCTGAGGTTTATTTATGGGTCTCTGAAGCAAGGCTGATAAATGAGCTTGTATAGCTGAACTGGAGGTGGTTTGTGGTTTGTGGGTGTGGCTCCCACATACCTAACTTTTGGCCATTTAATCTCTTGTGAAACTTGATTCTGAGTTGGGGGTCTGGCCAGTGGCACTGCCCCAATTTTTCGGTATCAGGTAGCCTGAGGACACCATGAGGTTGCTGATGCACTTACTCCACAGGTACAGGCTGACCTGCTACAGCCCAGCACTCCCTCTATCACATCTTAACACCACCAATGTACCTTAACCCTTGTCCTCTGTGATTTTTCATCAGTCTCTTCTCCCCTGCCCCCTTCACTCATTGTCTTTTCTATAACTTTTTGACCAGTAGTTATAACTTCTTGACCAGTATTTCCTCTTTAGATTTTTTCTATACATCAGACTCTTATAAATCACATATTTATGACTTCTCAAAATATTCCATAATTCCCTATCTTATTTTCATTCTATTTTTTCCTCTTTTGTTCTTCATTGATGGTTTCCTGTTTCTTATTCTCCAGAACACCAACTCATTCTTAGTTTCTATCACTGATATATATCATTGATGTGTATCTGTTCAATATGCTTTTTAGTTATAGATCTGGTAGGTGATACGGAACCTTCTGGACTCTCTTCATCTGCTAATTTTGAGTGGCTTCTCCAATTCATCATTGTGTCTGCTGCATGTGAACTTTAGGGGTGAGTCTCTGGTTTTGTGCAGGCTTGGGTAACATTCTAAATCCATTCACCAACTATACCTGGCACTGATGCTGCTTTGTATATGTTGCATTTTAGTACTGCCGAGACTTTTGGTATAAATCAGCATGTCTCCTTATAGTTTCTAAAATCTTCATTGTGCATCTTTTACTTTAGACTTCAAGTAATAGTCTTCTTAGTTTTATAGAATTAACTTTCTTAAGACTGGGTCCATGATTGCCCTGATGAGCTTTGGGAGGAGGGTATATTTTTTGTTTTCACCTGGCCCCCCCTGTGGTATTTCACTCATCACCTTAGCCTGAACTGTTGGCATTTGCTTCATTGCTTTTGGTCCAGCTGAATGATCTGCTGCTATGGTAAGTCTAGGATTCTGAGTCCTGGAAAAATCCTCTTATTCAGCCCTAGTGAGAGTGGGGAGTAAAAGAGCTATGGATGAATTTACAGCTTGCAGTTTTCACCATGGACTGTGGCAATCCACTCAAGTTCTTTGCCTTCTCCTAATCCTGTAGCAGTGCCTTTGGATTGCTTATTCCACTCATATATGGAGACTCTCCCAGAGACATAGCTGGTCACTTCTGTGTGCTTCCTGGTGGGATCACTTGTCAGTCTCTTGGCTGCTTTTGATTTGCATTTTCACCTGGTTCAGTGCCTTTCTCCTCCATTGTGACCCTGCATTTCCCCAGCTATCATTTTATAGTCAATAAATTTAATAAGATTGTGATATTAAAAATACTTTATATAGCTTATTCTCTCTTTTTTTAAATTTTTGGTTCAACCCAGTTCTGGTTGCTAGAGACTTCCTGGCTCTGTGCTCAAGAATGACTCCAGAGGGTGCCTGGAGAGGTCATATGTTAAGGAACAAAATATGGTTCATGGGATGCAAGGCAAACACCTTCACCCCAGCACTGCTTCATAGAATTTCAAACTTCATAATTCTCTTGACACTTTCTTTATGTATAGCATGTGATCTATACTGTAAAATATTCCATATATATTGAAGAATAATATGTATTTTGTTTTTTGAGAATGGATCATCCTATAAATATCTATTTTGGCCAGCTCTTCTAACTTCTTATTTAAAAGTGTTGTTTCCTGATTAATTTTGTGTTAGTTTGATTCATCCAATGATGAAACTGGGGTAATTAACCCTGCTACTACTATATTGTTGATGTCTCATCAAGACTATTAGTTTTGCCTTATATGTTGGTCCTTCTTCTTTTGGTTCATATAATGCTAATGATTTTTAAGATCTCTTAATGTATTAATTCCTTATTATTATATAACAAAAACCTGTTTCTCATTAACTGCTGTATTTTGAAATCTATTTTGTTCATACAGTATGACTTTTCCTGCATTTTTCAGACTATCATTAGTTAAGTGCTGTTATTTCAAAGACATTACGTTGAGAATATTTTTGTTTGTTATTGGAAATAATGTGTTTCTGCAAGCAGAAAATGGTTGATTTTTTAAATTTTTCTTTCTCCACAATCAATCTGGCTAATCTGTGATTTTTGTTAATGAATTCAGGCTATAGCAGTTAGTGAAATTATTGTTATGAGGAATTTATTACCATCTCTATATAGATTTTAGATGTTTATGAATTCAGTATTTGGCCTTTGGTCTTCTCTAAACTTCTCCCCTTGTACCCAATATAGTGATTGGGTCTTCTAAGTATTTTTATACTGAAATTGTCATGATCATGATCACCACCATCCTGTTGTTCGTCGATTGCCTCGAGCAGGCCCCAGTAACATCTCCTTCATCCTAGCCTGAGATTTTTTTAAAAAGTTCCATATTCAAGGCTCTTTCAGGGTTAAGAGAATGAGACCCATCATTGTTACTGGTATTTGGCATATTGGGTACACCACGGGGAGTTTGAGAGACTCTGCCGTGTGGGCCGGTTACATTCAGGAGCCTGCCAGTTTGTCCAAAGTAAGAATGAGATAGTAAGATGTCGTGCAGCCCCGTATGCGGCCATGCGCTTCCGGGAGCTGGGTTTTATAATCTCTGGGTCTTGGCCGTTGATGGGATTACAAGGCGCCACGGGGCCAGTTGGTGGGTACTGGAATATGGAGGATCTGGGTGGAGGATGCTCAGCCCCGACCCGAGTAGGCTTGGAGATCTCAGCCCCGAGACCCGCATGCCTTTGTTCCTCTGCCAGTACTTTCATGAGTGTGGAGAGTGGTCTCAGCATGGTGGTGGCTGGTGGCTGGTTCTGGAGGTCTTCGGCTGCCGGACAATTGAAATTGTCAAGAAGAATAATCTAGATTTCTGGGCTTATATCCCCATTATATTTTGAACATCTTAAATTTATTCTGAGGTACAATTATTGCTTTCTTTTTCATATTCATTTTTTAAAAATTTTATGCACTGTGAGTTGCAGTGTTGATAATGACAGAGTTTCATGCATAAAGCATTCTAGTGCCACACCAGAGTGTCAGCTTCCCTCCTCCTTTGTTCTAGTGTTGTTCCAATTCACCTGTCCAACTCCAATCCCTACCCAAGCTGAGATTATTTAAATGGCCAGTTCCCATTTTCTATTGCCTTTGGGCATTGCTGTTTTCTTACTGTGATTTATTTTTGTTTATTGATCACACCCAGAGATGCTCAGGGATTACTCTGACTTTGCACTCAGGAATTATTGTTGGAGGTGCTCAGTGGACCATATGGACAAGGCAAAATCCCTACCCACTGTACTACTGTTTCTGCCACTTTACTCTGATTATTTATGTATCACAGATGAGGGAGATAATTCTGTGTCTATCCCTCTACATCTGACTAATATCTCCCAGCGCAATACTTTCCAGATCAATCCATATAGCAAAAATTTACATGATTTAATCTAATCTTACAACCGACTAGTATTCCATTGTATTTATGTGACCATAGTTTCATCATTCAATCATCTGCTCTTGGACATTTTTGGCTATCATGCTGTAATGAACATAGAAGTGCAAGTGTCTTTTCTTAATAGAATTTTTGGACTCTTGGGGTATGTACCAAGAAGTGTAATTGCTGAGTCAAAGGGAAAATCAATTTTGTTTTCTGATAAAAGTCCATATGCTTTCCTAAAAGATTAAATCAGTTGACATTCACAAGGACAGTGAACAAGGGTTCATTTTCCCCCACATCCTGGCCAACACCAGTTGTTTTTATTTTTAGTGAAATGTACAATATCACTGGTATGAGGCGATATTTCAGTTTTGATTTGTATTTCCACGGTGATAAGTGATTCAAAGCATTTTTTCATATACCTTTCGGCAATTGTATATCTTCTTTGAGAAAGTTTCTGCTCGTTCCCCTCATTCCTCTCATTTTCTGATTGGGCGATGGTTTTAATCTTGTAATGATCTACCACTACTTTTTATAACTTTGATAAGAACTCTTTAATAGATGAGTGATGGGCAAATATTCTCTCCCAATCTGTGGGTTGGTGCTTTTTCTTTAAATGATCACTTTTTATTTCGCAGCACAGAAGCTTCTTAGTTTGATTAAGTACCATTTTGTTAGATGGGGGTTGGGATAGGGTTGGGACATATCCAGCTGTGCTCAGGGCTTTTGCCTGACTCTGTGCTTAGTGATCATTCATGGCTGGTTTGGCAGGAGTATGTGGAGTGCTATGGATAGAACTCGAGTTGGCTGTGTGCAAGAGATAAGTCCTACCCACTGTACTATCTGTCCAGCCCCTAAGTGAGTACCATTTGATATCTGCTTCTGATTGCTTGGCTGACGTCAATGCAGATTTAATATCATGAAATGTTCTACCTATATTTTCCTTAATGCGTGGATTTAAATTTGATATCATGGTCTTTAGTCCATTTGACTTGAATTTTATGCACAGTGTTAGAAAGGATTATAAGTTCAGTTCTTTGCATGTAACTGACCAGTTTTCTCACACCATTTTTTAAAGAGGGTTTCTTTTTTCCACATAATATATTTCCTTCCTTTGTTGGAAGTTTATATCAGGAACTGGTTCTGAAATATCAATTCTATTCCTGAGATCCTATTCCTATTCCTGAGATTCTCTCCTTAGTCCATTAACAAATATTTTTGGATATAATATCCCTAGAGTATAGTCTGAAGTTTGGGAATGCCTCCCATCTTCTCTTTTTATTTGATTGTTTTGGATATTTGGGGTGAGAGAGCGTTATTATTCCACATAAATATCAACAGCTTTTGATATATGTCTTAAAATAATGTCATGGGGGGGTATGATGCCGCCAGCAGGTCAATTTGTACCTGTGAGGCGAGTGCATCAGCAGCCTTATGGCACCGTCAGGCTTTCAGATACCCCAAAAATGCTGCTGTGCCTTTGGTCAGACCCCAAAAACTTGGGGCAAAGTTTACCAAGAAAGTAAACGGCCAAAAGTTAGGTATGTGGTAGACACACCTACAAACCACCTCTGGCTCAGCTATATAATTGGAGGCATGGCCTCTCTGGTTCCTGATCGAACTGCTTAATGGCCGTGATCCCAGAGACTCAGAAATGAATCTTGGAATCCGAAGGTTTTTGGCAGAAATGCATCCTGTTCCTGCAGTAGGTTACTGGCTCTGGGCCAATTCAGGTGGGAATAGGTTTTGTGACTTGGCCTGTTCCCCTTGGCGGCCCAGTGACCACTATCCTCCAGAGGCTACTGGACAGTCAGGTTCGGGCCTGCAGGGATGAGACATGCGGGGTCTCACCAGATGGAGGTGGAACCAGCCCTTTCCTCCCCATCCCAGCGAGACCCTGAGTCGCTGCCTACAAACGGCCTCTCTGGTTTCTGATCAAGCTAATTAATGGCCATGATCACAGAGACTCAGAAACAAATCTCGAAACCCAGCGGCTTTTGGCAGAAATGCATCTGGACCGCATACAAGGTGGCCGCTGCCTCAGAGCTTCTTGGAAAGCCAGGTATGAGCCGGCATTGACGGGGCAACTACAGTCTCATGGGAAGGGGTATGGTACCAACTCATCCTTCTCACCCTACCGAGGTCATGAGTTGACCCCCACAAGCGTCTCTCTGGCACGGCCATGGCTCCAGAGGCAAAAGTACTTAATCCAGAGCCTGGCATCTTGTGGCAGAAAAGTGAATGGACCATGCATTAAACTACGGCTCCATGCCTCCCCGGGAGGGAAAGAGTGTTGCTCCCTTCTGCCTTTTCCCGTCCGGCAGCATGGTGGCCGCCACCTCAGAGCTTATTGAAAAGCCAGGTATGAGCCAGTTTGACGGGGCAACTGCAGTCTCATAGGAAGGGGAGCAGTACTGGCATGTCCTTCATGCCCTTCCACGGTCACAAGTCGCCCCCCACGAGCGACTCTCTGGCACAGCCCTAACACCAGACGCACAGAAACCAATCTCTTAATTATCTGGCTCTTTGCAGAAATCCAAAATTGCAAGGCTGCTATTGTGGCCATGCAAGATTATAAGATTCTCATAACCAGCTATAGAAAACAAAGCATTTCACAATGCCTTTTCAGCAATTCTGATTGTTTGGAGGGAAATTCTAAACAATAATGGTGCATCTTTTGTCGAAATAATGAATATAATCAATATAGAGAATAGTTAAGTGGAAATCATCTGCCTCACAGGCATTGGGAGGGGTGGGAGGTATATTGGGGTTCTTGGTGGTGAAAGATGAGTACTGGTGAAGGGAAAGGTGTTTGATCATTGTATGACCGAGACTTAAACCTG
Source organism: Sorex fumeus (assembly GCF_029834395.1). NCBI lineage: Eukaryota > Metazoa > Chordata > Mammalia > Eulipotyphla > Soricidae > Sorex > Sorex fumeus. The sequence continues at coordinate 16,135,824 of NW_026606077.1, read as the reverse complement.
AAAGCTTAGTAACTTCTCTCACAGTGATTCAATAAATAAATATAAGAAGAAAAATAAATAAATAAATAAATAAAATTATGAAAAAAAAAAGTAAGGTGGAGTTCATGCCCAATTCAATCAGCTAATCTGTGGCTGAATAAATAGCAGTACTCCTACATTAAAAAAATAATGTTACGGGTATTTTACTTGGGATTGCATTGACTCTGTATAATGCTTTCGGGAAGAACTGTCGATTTGACAGTAATTTTTCCAATCTATGAACACGGAACATGATTCTATTTCCTTGTGTCCTCTGATTACTTTTTAGTGGTGACTAATAGTTTTTTTTTTGTACAAGCCTTTTACCTTTTCTGTAAAGTGGTTCCCAGGTACTTATTTTTTTGAGGCACTACTGTGAATGAGATTTAAAAAAATTTCTTTCTCTTCTATTACATTGTTTGCATATAGAAAAACCATACATTTCTGCACATTGTAACCTGCCACTTTACATGTCTATTGTTTCTAGGGGGGTTTGGGGTATATTTATTAGTGTCTTCTAAATATAGTATCATATCATCCACAAATAATGAGGATTTGACTTCTTACTTTCTCACCTGTTTCCTCTTAGTATCATTTACTTTGTTGACTAATTGCTGTGGCAAGAACTTCCAATATTATGTTGAATAGTAGTGGAGAGAATGAATAGCCTTGTTTTGTGCCTGATCTCAGAGGCAAGACTTTTAATTTTTCACCATTGAGTATGACATTTACTGTGGACTATGTTAAATGGCCTTACTATATTGAGGAAAGTTCCTTCAAATCCCATTTTAATGAGAGCTTTTATCTTTTCAATATTAAGAAGGACGAAATCAACCATAAATTAAAAATCAGGAAAAGATGAAACATACAGTTGAACAAACACTGGATCAAAGATGAAATCAAAGAAGGAATAAAAATTTATCTTGAAATGAATGAAAATGAATACACAAGATATCAGAACCTGTAGGCCACAGAAAAAGCAGTAGTAAGATGAAAATTCAAAGAAATGAGAGCGACATCAGAAAGCAGAAAAATTCAAATAACAAACCTAACTTCATAGCTTGAGAAACTTGAAAAAGAACAATAAATGAATATCAAGATGAGTTAGGTACTTTCAGTGGTATTAATTTTTTTATTTAAAATAAATGATATTTAATTATGTTAATAAATATTTTGATATTAAAATAGTAAAAAACTAGAGCAGAAATAAATGAATTAGGAATCAAAAAGACAATACAGAATTCAATGAATCAAGAGCTAGTTTTATGAAAGAATCATAAAATAGTAAGTTAGACTCAATAGTAGAATAGGAAATTCTGGGGATGAAGTGATAGTATAGAGGACTGGTCATTTGCCTTGAACATAGCTGTCTGGGTTCAATCTCTTATTCCCCATGTGCCTCCCTGAGCCCATTAGGAGTGAGCCCTCAATGTAGAGCAAGAAGTAATCCCTAAGCAATGGCAGGTTTGGCCCCACAAAAGATAAAAAAGAAAGAAGAAAGAAAATTCTAATAACTAAAGCTAGGTATGAAAGGGGATAAATTATAACAGGTACTTTAGAAATATAAAAGATCGTAAGAGGTTACGATGAACAACTTTATGCAACTAATATGGAAATTTTGAAGAAATGGATGTATTTCTATATAACATTACAAGACTTAATAAGAAATAAAAATCCTGAAACTGCTAATTACTAGTAAGGAAATTGAAGTAATAATAAAATATTTAATCATAAACAAAAATTCCAGGGGCTGGATCAATAGTACAGTGAGCAGGGAGTTTCTCTTGCTCACGTCTGACCCTGGTGTTCTCCCTGGCATCCCATCTGGGTCTCCTGAGTACTCCTAGGAGTGTTCCTTACGTGCAGAGTCAGAAGTAAGTCCTGAGCACAGCTGGTCATGGTTCTCTCCCCCCAAAATCTCAACAAATAAACAATAGAGTTCCAGAAGGAATTCTTTTTAATAATTGTTTTGTTTGTATTTACTTTATTATTTTTTGATGACGAGTATTTTGTGAATGTGTGCCTACTGGCTAGTTGCATATATTTTTTATCATACATTCTCTCTTTTCACTTTCTAGCACAGTTATAAAAATGTATACAAAGTTGGCATTATCTTAGAGGTGTTTATTTTTCCCTATTACTTAAATTTCATAAACATTTTATTCATACTATATATTCTTTTTCACTTCAACTGCGTGGTGTACTTAGCTTTTTGTTTTGTTTTGTTTTGAGTCTTAGCTATTACAAATAGCACAGTGATGAATAGATTCATTGTTCATTGAAACTAGGTGTGCATGTATCTTTTCAAATAGTTATTTTGGTATATCAAAATTTATGCCTACAGGTGGGAAAGTGGGATTCTGTCGCATATAGTATATCTAGTTTTTAATACTTTTAGAAATATCGATACTGTTTTTAACAGGTACTGAACAGATTTAAATCCTCACCAAGAGTATAAGGGATTCTTTTTAACTACACCCTTGCTAGCACTTGTTGATTTATCTCATTTTTTTTTCATTTTCTTGTCCAATTGCTTTGGCTCAGATTTCCAATACTATGTAGAATAATAATGGTGAAAGTAAGCAACCTTGACTTGGACACTTTAGAAGATTTTGTTCCTTCAGCATTGAGTGTAATGTTAATAGTGGGTTTGCTAAAATAATGGGTGGGTTTGACACCTTATTTTATTTAGGAATGTTTCTTACATTTTGAATTTTCTTAGTTTTGAAAAAGAAATTCTTCATTAGAAGCTTCTATGAGAACATTACTCAAGCACCAATAGAACACAGATAGAACAGCATTACTAAAAAGAAAATAACAGACCAGTAACCCTAATGAACATAGATGCAAAAAATTCATTGACATTTTCAAAGACAAATAACAATAATAGTAAAATTTTTTGGTGGACGACTCCCACTATTTATTAATGTTAAAAATACTAAGTTGTATAAAAGATAAACAATTTATATTTGGTTCTCAGATAAGAATTTTCCCCAGTGATTCTTTTTTTTGTTTTTTGTTTTCAGTGAAACAACATGAGGTACTGTTGTAGACCTACAAATATTTGTGCTTGGGTTTCAGTTATGCAATGATAGAGTACCCATCCCTCCACCAGTGCTCATTCTATACCACCAATGATCCCAGTATCCCTCCCAACCCCCATCCCACCCCGACTCTGTGGCGGGGCATTCCCTTTTGTTCTCTCTCTTCTTCTGGGTGCTGTGGATTGCAAAAGAGGCATTAACTGCCAATTATGTTTGGTCTATAGTCTACTTTCAGAATGCATCTCCAATCTTGGAAAGATCCTCCCAACACCCTTTACTCTCTATCTGATCTGCCTTTTCCCCTAGAATATGCAGCTGGCCTTCAAGCCATGAAGTGAAACTCCTGGTACTTATCTCGACTATTTTGGGGTGTTAGTCATCTATTTTGTTACTTTACATTCCACAGATAAATGCAATCTTTCTATATCTGTCCCTCTCTTTCTGAATCATTTCACTTAGCACGATACTTTCCATGTAGTACCACTTGTATGTGAATTTCATGACTTCATCTTTTCTAACAGCTGCATAGTACTACATTGTGTAGATGTACCAAAGTTTCTTTAACCAGTCACCTGTTCTCGGTCACTCGGGTTTTTTTCCAGATTTTGGCTATTGTGAACAGTGCAGCAGTGAACATACAAGTGCAAATGTCATTTCAACTATACTTTTTTGCCTCTCTGGGATATATTCCCAGGAGTGGTATTGCTGGGTCAAATGAGAGGTCAATATCTAATTTTTTGAGAATCGTCCATACTTTTTTCCAAAAGGGCTGAGCCAGTCAGCATTACCACCAGCAATGAAGGAGAGTTACTTTCTCAGCACATCTGTGTCAACACCAGTTGCTTCTGTTCTTTCGGATGTGGGCCAGTCTTTGTGGTGTGAGATGATATTTCATTGTTGTTTTGATCTGCATCACCCTGATGATTAGTGATGTAGAGCATTTCTTCATGTGCCTTTTAGTCATTCAGATTTCTTCTTTGAGAAAGTTTCTGTTGATTTCATGACCCCATTTTTTGAAGGGGTTGGATGTTTTCTTCTTGTGGAGTTTAACCAGTACTTTGTATATCCTTGATATCAATCCCTTATTGGGTGGGTATTGGGTGAATATCCTTTCCCATTTTGTAGATTCTCTTTGTATTCTGGTCACTGTATATTTTGAGGTGCAGAAGCTTCTTAATTTAAGATAGTCCCATTTGTTTATCTCTGTTTCCATTTGGTTTGTCAGTGGAGTGTCATCTTTGAAGATACTGTTAGCCTCAATATCATGGAAGATTTTGCCAACCTTATCTTCAATGTACCTTATGGATTTCGGCCCGATGTTGAGATCTTTAATCCATTTTATCTGACTTTTGTGCATTGTGTTAAGTTGAGATCTAAGGCATTTTTTTTTTGCATGTGGTTTTCCAGTTATGCGCGCACCATTTGTTGAAGAGGCTTTCCTTGCTCCACTTCAGATTTCTTGCTCCCTTATCAAAGATTATATGTTCATACATTTTGGGTTGTGTGTGTGGATATTCCAACCTGTTCCATTGGTTTGAAGCCCTGGCTTTGTTCCAGTACCATGCTGTTTTAATTATTACCACTTTATAGTAGAGTTTAAGGTTGGGGAGGGTAATGCCTCCCCACGTCTTTTTCTCAAGAATTGCTTTAGCTATTTGTGGGCATTTGTTGTTCAATATGAATTTCAGGAGTACTTGATCTATTTCTTTGAAGAATTTCATGGATATACTTATAGGGATCGCATTGAGTCTGAATAATGCTTTGGGGATTATTGCCATTTTGACAATGTTAATTCTTCCTATTCATGAACAGCGGATATGTTTCCATTTCTTCGTGTCCTCTTTTATTTCATGAAGTAGCGTTTTGTAGGTTTCATTGTAGAGGTCCTTTACCTCTTTAGTTAGGTTGATTCCAAGGTACTTGATTTTCTCGGGCATGAATTTGAACAGGATTGTTTTTTATGTCACTTTTTTTTTGCGTATTGGAAGGCCATGAACTTTTGGGCATTAATTTTATAGCCGGAAACTTTGCTGTATAATTCTATTGTTTCTAGAGTTTCTAGGTAGAGGATTTAGGATTCTCTAGATATAGTATCATATCATCTGCGAAAAGTGAGAGCTTAATTTCTTCCTTTCCTATATAGATGCCTTTAATGTCTTTTTCTTGCCTAATCGCAATTGCAAGTAATTCCAATCGAATGCTGAACAGAAGTGGTGATAGTGGGCATCTTTGTTTTTTCCTGACTTTAGAGGGAAGACCCTTAGTTTTTCCCCATTGAGGATAATGCTTTTCATGGGTTTGTCATTGATGGCTTTGACTATCTTGAGGAAAGTTCCTTGAAACCCATTTTGGTTAGAGTTTTCATCATAAACGGGTGCTGGATCTTGTTAAAAGCTTTCTCTGCCTCTATTCATGATCATGTTTTTTTATCTTTACTTTTGTTGATATGATGGATTACTTTGATTGATTTCCGAATGTTAAAACATCCTTGCATCCCCAGGATGAATCCCACTTGGTCTTGGTGTATGATTTTTTTGATGAGTTGTTGAATTCTATTTGCTAATATTTTGTTGAGAATCTTTGCACCAATGTTCATCAGGAATATTGGCCCATAGTTTTTTCTATTGGTGGTTTCTTTTTTTGCTTTTGTTATCATGGAGATATGTGCCTCATACAAGCTGTTTGGGAGAGTTCCTGTTTTTTCAATTTCCCGGAAAAGCTTGAGGAGAACTGGCAATAGGTCTTCTTTAAATGTTTGGGAAAATTCATTAGTGAATCCATCTGGGCCTGGGATTTTCTTTTTGGGAAGACTTTTGATTACAGTTTCAATTTCCTTGATATGCATGGGTCTATTCAGGTAACCCAAGTTTTGTTGGTTCAATCTTGGGATATTATAGGAATCCAGGAATTTATCCATTTCTTTGAGATTGTCTTGTTTCGTGGCATTCAGACTCTCAAAGTAGTCTCTGATGATCTTTTGAATTTCATTGGTTTCTGTTGTGATGTCCCAGTTTTCATTTCTGTTTCAGTTTATTAGTTCTCTTTCTTTCGAACGGGATCGGACCACCGTCTCCTTCGTGCAAAATTCTACTTCACAGAGCGGGGAGAAAGGGCTGCAAAGTTCAAAAAGAGAACTCCCAGAATGACCACCAACTGGGAACTCTTTGGTACTATTGTGGCAACATGCGAAGATGCCATTGTTGACAACATTAACGAGGAATACGATCGACTGGTTCAGCACCTCCATGAATGTGCGAGGAACGCCAAGAGAGAGATAGCCACAAAAAGTCGCCTATCTTCGAAAACTCTTGAGCTAATTCGCCAGCGTGGTTTGGCGCATGCCTCAGGCAACCGCAAGCTAACGTCCGAGCTTGCAAAGCAGTGCAGAGATGCGATCAAGGAAGACCTCAAAGAGAGAAGAGCAGAAGTACTGGTAGATGCGGCAGAAGCCGGGAAAAGTATTCGTAACGCCCGGCTGTCCTTCGCCAACTATAAGACCAAGATGACTGCCCTCCAACGTCCTGATGGATCCATCACATCCTCCAGAACGGCAATGGAGAAGATTATCCATGACTTCTACTCAAATCTCTTTGATAGCCATGTCCACTTGCCGACATACCAAATTCCACAGGATGGGTATGTCGTTCCCAATGTTCTCCCTTCCGAAATCCGACACGCCATTTCGTCAGTAAAGAAGCAAACAGCACCCGGCCCAGACAAGGTCAGACCTGAACACCTGAAGAACCTGCCGTCAGTACTCATCAATACACTGGCTCGGCTCTTCACTCGCTACCTGTCTGAATGCAAGGTTCCGTCTCAATGGAAAACCAGCAGGACCGTACTACTGTTCAAGAAGGGAGACATCCATGACATTGGCAACTATCGCCTGATCTGCCTATTGTCTGTCATCTACAAGTTGTTCACCCGAGTAATCCTAAATAGGATTGGCAGAACACTAGATGAAGGACAACCATGTGAGCAAGCAGGGTTCCGCAAAGGATTCAGCACCATCGACCATATCCACACAATAACCAAGCTCATTGAGGTTTCTCGGGAGTTCAAGATGCCGCTCTGCTTAACGTTCATTGATTTAAAGAAGGCCTTTGATTCTGTTGAGACGGAAGCGGTCATTGAAGCCCTAGCCAATCAGGGCATTCAAGCCCAATACATCAGGATCCTCCGTGAGCTGTATTGCGGATTCACTACCAGGATCTCACCATTCTACAAAGAAGTGATCGTTGATGTCAAGAGAGGGGTGCGGCAGGATGATACCATTTCACCGAAACTCTTCAGTGCCACCCTCGAGAACATCATGCGATGACTGGAATGGGAAGGAATGGGAGTGAAGATAGATGGTCGGCAACTACACCACCTCCGCTTTGCTGATGACATTGTTTTAATAACACCAAACATCAGCCAAGCGGCACAAATGCTGGCCGACTTTGACCGTGAGTGTGGAAAGGTAGGACTACAGCTGAATCTTACGAAGACAATGTTTATGAGAAACAGCCTTGTTCCTGACGCCCCATTCGCTCTCAATGGAACGACCATCTCCGAATGCAACAGCTATGTGTACCTAGGTCGAGAGGTCAACATGACAAATGACCTGGCACCCGAGCTGCGCAGGAGGAAGAGAGCGGCTTGGAACACCTTCAAGAACGTCGAAGAAATAGCTAAGAGGACGAAGAACCTCCGGCTCCGGGCACATCTCTTTGATTCCACTGTTCTTCCTGCATTAACATATGCCTCAGAGACCTGGGCCCTACGCAAACAAGATGAGAATGCCATTCAGGTCTCCCAAAGAAGAATAGAAAGAGCTATGCTTGGAATATCACGTTTCACTCAAATGAGAGAACGAATCCGGAGTTCTGACATCCGTCGACGATCAAGGATCAGGGAGGCTGTCTCATTTGCCAAGGTGTCGAAAATCAGATGGGCTGGTCACGTAATGAGATTTAAAGACGACCGTTGGACTAGAGCTGTTACTGATTGGATTCCACGGGATGTCAAGAGACCGCGTGGCCGCCCACCTACCAGATGGTCAGACTTCTTTGTCAAGGTCATGAACGATCGGTTTGAGGCCCTCCATGTTCCCGGAGCGAAGAGATGGCATTGGGCTACACTAGCACGTGACAGGGACAAATGGAGACGTTACTGGCGCCCGCTCGAGCAAATCGACGACTAACGGGAAGTTAAGTGATAAGTGATTAAGTGAAGTTCTCTTTCTTTGTTTGTGAGATGTGCTAGTGGTTTATCTAATCTATTTTTACAAAGAACCAGCTCTTGGTTTCATTGTTTTGGGATTGTTTTTTGGGTTTCTGTGTCATTAATTTCTTCTCGAAGTTTTATTATTCCTTTCCTTCAGTCAAATTTGGGTTCCTTCTGTTGGTCTTTTTCTAAGATTTTGAGCTGTGAGATCAGGTTATCTATGTAGGCCCTTTCTTCCTTCCCTAGGAATGCTTGCAAAGCTATAAATTTTCCTTTTAATTAGGCTTTAGCTGTGTTCCATAGGTTCTGGTAGCTCGTGTCTTCATGCTCATTTATTTCAAGGTATCTTTTGATTTTTTTCCTTGACTTCCTTCCTGACCCACTCATTGTTCAACATTGAGTTGTTTAATTTCCAGGTGTTTGATTTGCTTCTTGGTGTCTTTGTGTGATTCACTTCTATCTTCAGTGCATTGTGGTCTGAAAAGATTGTTGATACTACTTCTATCTTCCTGATTCTATTGAGGTATATTTTTTGGCCTAGCACGTCATCTATTTTGGAAAATGTTCCATGTGCACTGGAGAAGAATGTGTACTCTTTCTTTACAGGTGTAAAGCCGTGTATAGGTCTATTAGCCCTCTCTCTTCTATTTCTTCCCTCAAAGCCAATATTTCCTTGCTTAGTTTTATTCCTATTGATCAATCCAGAAGTGATAAAGTGATGTTGAAGTCTCTGACTACTATTGTGTTGCTAGCAATGTCCTCCTTAAATCTGTTAGCAGTTGATTTAAGTATTTAGCTGGTACCTCATTAGGTGCATATACATTTAAGAGTGTGATTTCTTCCTATTATACATATCCCTTGATAAATAGAAAATAGCCTTTGCTGTCCCTTCTAGTCTTTTTCAACCTGAAATATATGTTTTCAGATACTAGTATGGCCACCCCAGCTTTTTTGAGGAAGCTGCTTGCTTGCAGGATTGTTTTCAATCCTTTAACTTTCAGTCTGTGTTTGCTCTGACTGTTCAGGTGAGTTTCTTGTAGGCAGCAGAATGTTGGTTTTAGTTTCTGAATCCATTTTTCCACTTTGTGTCTCTTGATTGGTGCATTTAGACCATTGACATTGAGAGAGATTATTGTCATGGGGTTTTGTGCCATCTTTCTGTAGGGGTTGGTTGTGCTTATAAGTGTTTTCCTTCTTATCTTACAGGAGCCCCTTTAATTCTTCTTTTAGATTTGGTTTTTAGTCTGTGAAGTTCCTGAGCTGTTGTTTATCTATAAAATGGTGTATCATTCCATCGAGTTTGAGTGAGAGTTTAACCTGATAAAGTATTCTTGGTGAAGTGCTCATTTCATTTAGTTTTTTCACAATATCCCACCATTGCCTTTGGGTTTGGAGCATTTCCTCTGATAGGTCTGCTGTGAATCTAAGGGGTGCTCCTTTGTATGTGATTTCCTTCTTTGACCTTGCTGTTTGCAGTATTTTGTCTCTATCTACGACATCCATCATTCTGACTATGATATGTCTTGGAGTTTTTTTTTATTAGGGTGGTTTTTAGCTGGCACCCTTCTGGCTTCTTGGATCTGTATGTCTGCATTCTTTAACTCTGGGAACTTTCAGCAATGATTTTAACTGAGGCGTTTACATTAGGGTTGCCTCCTTGTCCTTCTGATACTCTGATGATTCTCATGTTGTTCCTCTTGGCCTTATCCTGTAGATCTCTGATTCGACTTAGAACTATTTGAGGTATTTCCCCATTGTTTGTAGTTGCCTATATGACTTCTGTTGCTCATCTTCAAACTCACTGATCCTGTCTTCAGCTGTAGTTATTCTACTGCTGATGGTACCCACTGAGTTTTTAATTTCATCTACTTAATCCTTTATTTTTGACACTTCTTTTTGTAGCCTTTTTATTTCTGCTCTCATTTCTTTCTGTATTTTCTCTACTATCCATTCCACTGTTCCTTTCATTTCTTCCTTTAATTTTCTAGATGTCTGCTTTATTGATTCTTTGAGTAGTTCCTTGAATGTTCTCAGCATTCCAACTTGGAATTCTTTATCAGAGAGAACATATTTGTGGGTAATTCCTGTTGAGGATTTGGGACTTTTTTCTTCATCCTCTCCTCATAGTGGAGATTTTGTTGTTTCTTCATGCTCTTGTGGTTGTCTAGAGGTAAAACCTTGGAATTCACTAGCACTGTTCTCTCTTATTGCAGAAAAGGATTCTGAATAAAGTCAGTCGATAGTGGTCACCCTTCTCCCCCTCTATAATATGTCCTTCCTCTCAGGCATTATTCTGTAGCTTATGACAGACATCTAGAGAAGCGTTGGAGGAGGTGCTCTTTTATATTGGGCTTATACAGCTTCTTTTGTACTGCTCTTTTGTTGGAATTGGAGTAGACCAGTGGATTATTGTCGTATTGTGGTTGAGGCGACCAGGACTTTTTCCACAGAATTAGGTGATAAAGGCTGGGATGTGAGTTGAGAGTTCTTGGAGTGGGAAATATAACTGTGGTCGTGAGTGGCCTTAGAGAATGCCATGCCCGCTTTTGAGGAGGCTACACCTCCTACATTGGAGGCCACACCCCAGCCAGTTCCAAGGACACACTGACCTAGGAATCTGCAGAGTAGGGGGGCGCCATGAGGAAGTGGGCAGGCAATCTGGTGGAACTGGGGCAAGTGTTCCCCAAAGTCTCCTCCGGCTGCTCACCATGGGGGCTCAACGTGGGGAAAGGGGCGTGCACAGGGTGTGGGACAGAGACACGCTCCCTGGCTGCCCAACTTACCTGCCAATACTAAAACTTTTCATGGATCCATAAAATTCCACAGCAGGTAGGGCATTTGCCTTGGATGTGGCCAATCTGGCCAATCCAAGTTCGATCCTCTGCCCCTCTCAGAGAGCTCGGCAAGCTACCGAGAGTATGTTGCCCGCACGCAAAGCCTGGCAAGCTACCTGTGACATATTCGATATGCCAAACACAGTAACATGTCTCAGAATGGAGACATTACTGGGCCCGCTTGAGTAAATTGATGAACAATGGAGGACAGTGCTACAGTGCTTACTAAAGATTATTATGAGGAAAAAAGCAGATGGGATACATTTTATTACCCAATTTTAAACTACTAAAATGCTATATAAATCAAAACACAGTGGTACTAGAAAAAAACTCTCAGATGAATGGAGTAGAACCAGAAATCCAGAAATTAAGAGACAGGTGCATAGATAGTTCCTTAATAAAAAGGAATTATGTGCATTAATTGGAAGAGTCTCTTTAGCAAATGCTGTACTATGGAAAACTGTATAGTCACAATAAATTTTTAAACTGTATTCCACTTTACTCCATATATAAATATTTTAATTGAATTAGAAGCCTCAATGTTAGGCCAGAATCCATAAAATATATTAAAGAAAATATAGACAGAATGCCCCATAATATCAACTTCAGAAATGTTTGCAATGATTTACTGCATTGTCATGGTCCTCCCGTTGTTCATCGATTTGCTTGAGCGAGCCCAGTAACGTCTCCATCATGAGACTTGTTGTTACTGTGTTTGGCGTATTGAATACGTCATGGGTAGCTTGCCAGGCTCTGCTGTGCGGGTGAGATACTCTCGGTAGCTTGCCAGGCTCTCCGAGAGGGGCGGAGGAATCAAACTCGGGTCGGCCATGTTGGCCACTTGTAAGGCAAATGCCTTACCGCTGTGCTATCGCTCCAGCCCACTGCATTGACAAAGAAAAAAAAACAAATATAAATGAATAAAATCACAAATAATTAAAATTTTATTGCCTTGCAAAAGAAGGTGTAATTAACTTATAGTGACACACTAATGAGTCAGAGAAAATATTTTTACTTCATATATAGACAAAGCGTTAATATCTGAGATACACAAGGCACTCCCAAATATGAAAAAAAGAAAAAAAGAAAATAAATTTTATAAAATAGAGAAGTTGAGCAGAAACTTTCAAAGAGATAACAAAAGCAAATATAAATATTTTTTATTAATTATTACTAAGGAAATTTAAATTAAATGGCAATGATGTCTTACCCAACATCATGGTCTATATAAAAAAGAACACACAGCCACTTCTGGTAGGGATGTGGTGAAAAGTCTTTTATTGTTGGTAGGAATGTCTTCTGATTCAGTCTCTGTGGAAAACTGGATAGAGACTCTCAAAGTAATAAAAATATAATTCTTTTTTCTTTATTTTTTAGATTTTTATTAGTGAAACACATGAGATATAGTTGTAGATCTACAAATTTTTGTGCTTGGGTTTCAGTTATACAATGATCAAATACACATCCCTCCACTTATCTGACACAGTGATTACATTTCTTGGCATATCTGACACAGTGATTACATTTCTTGGCATAGATCTCAAGAACACAAAACATTTATTCAAAAAGACATATATACACCCATAGTCACAAAGTGCTGTTTACACTAGCTAACATCTGGAAACAACTAAAATTTCTGGTAGGATATCAGTGAATAAAGAAATGGTGGTATCTGTACATAATGGAATAGTACTTAGACATAAAAAAGATTGAGTTTTTCTTATTGTTACAACTTGGATAAACATTATGTGAAGTAAAATAAGTTAGGGGAATAAAGACAAACACCAGATGCTCTTCCTTATCTGTTTATGTAAAGAAGCAAAACTAGGGAATGGATAGTCACCAATCCTAGGTCAGATAGATGAACTAAGGTTACCAAGTGTAGTAAGGGCCACTGCAGGTAAGAAAGGATGGCTCCAACTAGAAATGACATAAGAGCCATGGAGGAGGGGGTCTTTCGTACTTTAGTGATGTTGGAAGTGCCAGAACCTTGTACACCAAAAAGAAGATGTTTGCATATTGTACATATTGTACATATTGTACATATTGTACATATTTACATATTGTAGCCTTGTTGGTTTAATATAATAATAGTAAAGCAACAATAATAATATGTTTCAATAATTTTTAGTGGGCTGGAGCACAGCGGTAGGGCGTTTGCCTTACACGCAGCCAACATGGCCGACCCGCGTTCGATTCCTCTGCCCTTCTTGGAGAACCCGGCAAGCTACTGAGGGTATCTCGCCCGCAGGGCAGAGCCTGGCAAGCTACCTGCGATGTATTCAATATGCTAAACACAGCAACAACAAAGTCTCCAATGGAGATGTTACTGGGCCCACTCAAGCAAATCAATGAACAATGGGAGGACAGTGACAGTGACAGTGAATAATTTTTAGTGGAAACCAAGATAACTAGGTGGCAAAGTTTAATTCAGTATTTCCCTAGGATCTCAGGTAAATCTACAGAAAAATGGATTAAATGGAGAACCCAGTGTTAGTCCCTGACAAACAGGACATAAAGAAGGTGTGATATCTTCCCAAGAAAGAAACCTTCTCATCAAGCAATTAGTAGAAACTCAGAAAAGAAGGCCCAGGTGTGGAATCCCAATGCTGGAAGCTGAAGCTGCACCAAGCCCCACATTTATAGTCTTACAACACTGAAACAGAAAGTAAGAGATCTTAAGATAGAAAGGCATCAAAATCACGTCATTGTCCTCTTGTGACCTTACTAGGAGAAGCCATCATCCCTCTCTCTCTTAGAAACAAAATATCCTGAGAGCAAATGCTGGAATTGAGCATTGACATCGCAATCTACAGGAAATGACACTAGGGGTTTTGTGACATTTGTGTGTGCTTAAATTTATTTTTTAGAGCTCTTCCCTGCTCATGTCTCACTACTAGCAAGTGGTACAAATGCATACTCAGAAAGCACTCTGAAAACCTCACAGTTTGGGCAATTAACATAGAGGTTACTATTGCTGTTGCATCCCTTTCAGGCTGGTGGAGCTAAGACCTATGACTCCAGATTCTTCTCTTTTTTAATTTTTTTTTATTTTAATGAATCATTGTGAGATACATTTACAGACTTACAGACTTTCATAATTGCGTTTCAGTCAAATAATGTTTAAGTACCTATCCCTTCACCAGTGCCCATTCTCCACCCCCAATGTTCCCAGTATCCTTCCCTCCACCCCACCCCCTGCCTCTGTGGCAGGCACAATCCCTCTTACTTTCTTTGCCCTTTTTGGGTGTTATGGTTTGCAATACAGGTAATAAGTAGCCATCATGTTTGGTCCATAGACCAGACTCTTCTTAAATATCTATCATGTGCAAATTATCAAGCTACTTTCAGATCTATATGACTACGCCAAGGAAACTGAAACTTCCATGCATTGGTGACCTTGAAAACTTTGTTTCCATATATATTATATTTTTTAGGGCAATAACAATTATAAAATCCGAATTACCCCATAGGTTTATCCAAACAAGTAGAGACCTGAAAAAGATGAGTACTGATTGAGCTCTCCTATCTCAAGCCTGCTTGAATATGGTCTTCTAGTGGAGATACTGCCCTGATTTGGAAATTGTGTTTGCAGCCCAGTCCTGCTCAAACATGTTGCACAAACTGATGAACACCCACAATGTTGAACCACAGATTACTTCCCAGACTTGATTGACCTGGCACTAAAATTTCTGCCAGGTGCTGGCAAATGCAAGTAGCTTGGTAACAATGTTCTTCCAGGTGCTATGCAGATATTGAGTGCTCATGATGTGAGACTACAGATTAGACCAGGCACCAGAAACTGGGAACCCCTTGTCACAGCCAATATATGCTTGACCTCCATGCTGTAGCTACTGGAGAGCATTCATGACTGCAAATCCCAGTGTTAGTCTATATCAACAACAATTAATTGAAGATTTTACCTACATTAATGAATGAAGAAAAATGCTTATGAAGACACCAATAACATCATAAAATTCTAAAGTCTCTGATAAATACTTCAAAGGAGGTTACTTCAGGAAGCACAAATTAAGGTTGAGTCTGTAGCACTGTAGCACTGTCCTCCCTTTATTCATCGATTTGCTCGAGAGGGCACCAGTAATGTCTCCATTGTGAGACTTGTTACTATTTTTGGTATATCATATATGCCACGGGGAGCTTTCCAGGCTCTTCCATGACGGCGGTATACTCTTGGTAGCTTTCCTGGCTCTTGAAGAGGGATGGGGGAATTGAACCCGGGTTTGCTGCATGCAAGACAAATGCCCTACCCGCTGTGTTATCACTTCAGCAGAAAAATCTATAGATAGCTAAAGAATATAATAACTGGATGTAGAAAATTAGAAGAACTCACAGAAGAATTTCAGAATGCCAGCCAAGAATTAATCCAATGAACTCAAGGATAAGGTGGAGAAAACCACCAAGAAAGAATGGAACAAGAAACCAAGAATATTTTTAAATAAAATAGAAGACATTGAAGGGACAGTATTCACATAATGACGACTACAGAAGAGGAAAAGGGGAAAGAAAAAAGTTATTGGTTGAAGAAACAAGACCCAAGATGCCTTCCCTAAAGTGAGTGAGGAGGCAGATACCCATATTCAGAAATATAAAATAAGTCCAAATAAAATAAATCTGAACAAATGCAAAACAAGGCACATTGTAACAAAGTGACAAATTCCACAGAAGAAAATCAACGCTAATAGCAGCAAGAGAAAAGCAAAGACACACACTTTCCTAACTGAAACTCTACAGAGCAGAAGCAGATGGTTTGACATCCAAAGTGTTAAATGAAAAGGTAACCCAACAAATAATCCTCAATGTAGCGAAGTTATCACTTACATTTGAAAAAGTGATAAAAGCTTTTCAGATAAACAATTAAAGAATTTCACAGTCACTAAACAGTGCTGCAATAAATACTTCAGGTCTTTTATTACAGGAAAAGAACCACCATCTGTAAATAATAAGAAAATTGAAAACATAAAATGTGAAAAAGCAGGTGGCTGCTGCAGCTTCCTGGCCACTTCTCCAACCCCACCATTTCTCAGATGAGTCCCCAATGGAGAAAGTACCAGCAGAGGAAGTATAGAGACTGGGAGAGACTCCAGAACCCCATTCACACGCCCAGCTAACAGAGGCAAGAAGGGGGCTGGATGTAGCACTGACTTCATCCTCTACTGCCCAAATAGGAGACTTCTATTCCTTCACCTTCCACCGAAAACATCAATATCCCTGAAGAAGCCCACAGTCCTAGGATACCCATCACTGCCTCTAGGGACTGAATCACTAGGAGCACTCCTATGAGTGTGAACTATGAAGTCTCACCCTACAGAACAGCAGACACTATGGGAAAGCTGCATCAAAGCCAGTCCCAAGAAGTAAAGAGAGCAGCCCAGAAGGCTCTACCATCAACAACCATCTATGTAACTCTCAGACAAAGACTTTAGAGACACAACGATGTGGCTTAAGAGCTCAGAGAAACCATGGCATAGGTACAAGAAAGCATGAGAGCAGAAAGGAGACAACTGCAGTCAGAAGTGACGGGAATCAGTGGTGTTTCATCTTTAAAGATGCCTTTGGCTTCAATGTCATGGAAGGCTCTGCATACATTTTTCTCCATGAAAGTTATGGATTCAGTCTGATACTGGGGTCTTTAATCCATTTTGATCTGACATTTGTGCCTGGTGTTAGACAGAGGTCTGAATTTGTTTTATTGCATGTAGCTGCCCCAGCAACACTAGTTGAAGGGACTTTCCTTGCTCCACTTCACATTTCTTTCTCCTTTATCAAAGATTAAATAACCATATATTTGAGTGTCTGTGTCAGGATATTCAACTCTGTTCCATTGGTCTTTAGGTCTGTTTCTATTCCAATACCATGCTCTTTTTTATTACTACTGCTTTGTACTACAGTTTGGAATTGGGGAAAGTGATGCCACCCATCTTCTTTTTCCCAAGGATTGCTTTAGCTATTCGTGGGGGTTTATTGCTCCATGTGAATTTTAGGAGTGTTTTCTCTTTTTCTTTGAAAAGTATCGTTATAGGGATGACGTTGAATCTGTATAATACTTTGGGGAGTATTGCCATTTTAGTTGGCAATAAATGGCAATTAATTGACAATAAATGACAATTAACATTAAATAAATGTAATTTACATTAACATTGACAATGTTAATTCTCCCAATCCATGAGCAGGGCATGTGACTCCATTTCCTAGTGCCCTCTTTTATTTCTTGAAGAAATGTTTTGTAGTTTTCTTTGTATAGGTACTTCATTTTTTTAGTCAAGATGAATTTCAGGTACTTGATTTTCTGAGGCACTACTGTGAATGGGATTTTTTTAAATGTCTCTTCCTTCTCTTTCATTATTTGCATATAGGAAAGCCATGGAATTTTGGGTATTGATTTTGTAACCTAGAACTTTACTATAAAAATCTATTGTTTCTAAAAGCTATTCTGTGAAGTCTTTAGGATTTTCAAGCATAGTATTATGTCACCTGCAAATAGTGATAGCTTGATCTCTTCATTTTCCATATGTATGCACTTGATATCTTTTTCTTGCTAAGTGCTATGGCAAGTATTTCCAGCCCGGCAAGCTACCGAGAGTATTCGATATGCCAGACACAGTAACAACAAAGTCTCCAATGGAGACGTTACTGGGCCCGCTCGAGCAAATCGACGATCAACGGGAGGGCCTTTACCTTTACCTTATTGAATAGAAGTGGTGAGAGTGGGCAACCTTGTCTTGTACCTGATCTTAGAGCTTTTAATTTTTCCCCATTGAGAATAATGCTTGCTGTGGGCTTGTGGCAGATGACTTTGACTATACTGAGGAAAACTCTTTCAATTCCCATTTTGTTGAGAGTTTTTATCATAAACTGGTGCTAGTCTTTGTCAAATGCTTTCTCTGCATCTATTGATAATATTTTTGATATGGTTTTATATTTACTCTTATTGATATGCTGTATTGTGTTAATTAACTTGAATTTCAGGTACTTGATTGTTACTTGAGTGTTAGATCATCCTTGCATCCCCAGGATGAATCAAACTTGGTTGTGGTGTATGATCTTTTTGATGAGTCATTGGATTCTGTTTGCTAGGATTTTGTTGAGAATCTTTGTATCTGTGTTCATCAGGGATATCAGCCTGTAATTCTCTTTCTTGGTGGTGTCTCTATCTGTTTTTGTTATCAGGGTGATATTTGCCTCAAAAAATGTTTGGAATTGTTTCTGATTTTTCAATTTCCTGGAAAAGATTGAAAAGGATTGGGAATAGTTCCTCTTTAAAGGTTTGGAAGAATTCACTAGTAAGGCCATCTGGGCCAGGGCTTTTGTTTTTTTGTGAAGACTTTTTTGATTACTGTTTCAAGTTCCTTGATAGTGATAAGTCTGTTCCAAATGATCTTGGCTCAGCCTTGGGAGGCTACAGGAATCCTCAAATCATTTCTTTGAGGTTTTCTTGTTTCATGGTATAAAGATTCACTAAGTAATCTCTGATAATCCTTTGAATTTCTGTAGCTTCTGTTGTGATGTCCTGCTTTTCATTTCTGATTCTGTTTATTAAGTTTCTCTCTCTTTGTTTCTTTGTGAGTCTTGCTAGTGGTATTGATCTTGATTTTTTTCTTAGAAAACTAGCCCTTGGTTTTGTTGATCATTTGGATTGTTTTTCAGGTTTCCAACTTGTTAATTTCTGTTCTACGTCTTATTATTTCCTTCCTCTTGCCTGTTTTGTTGTTTTTATTGTTGATCACTTTTCAAGATCTTAAGCTGAGTGATAAAATTATTTATGTGGGCTCTTTCTACCTTCCCAATGTATGTTTGCAGAGCTGTAAACTTTCCTCTTAACACTACTTTTGCTGTATCCCACAAGTTATGGTAGCTTGTGTCTTTATTCTCCTTTGTTTCTAGGAATTGTTTGATTTCCTCTTTGACTTGCTCTCTAAGCCAGTGGTTGCTCAGTAGTGTATTGTTTAATTTCCAGGTGTTTGATTTGATTCTTTGTTTCTGGGTCTCATTCATTTCTATTTTCAATATCTCATGGTCTGAAAAGTTAGTTGATACAGTTTCTATCCTCTTAATTTTATAAGTAAGTAAAGTAAAGTAAAGGCCCTCCCGTTGATCATTAATTTGCTCGAGCGGGCCCAGTAACGTCTCCATTGGAGCCTTTGTTGTTACTGTGTTTGGCATATCGAATACATCACGGGTAGCTTGCCAGGCTCTGCCATGCGGGCAAAATACTCTCAGTAGCTTGCCGGGCTCACCAAGAGGGGCAGAGGAATCGAACTCGGGTCGGCCATGTTGGCTGCGTGCAAGGCAAATGCCCTACCGCTGTGGCCTAATGTGTAGTTTATCTTGGAGAATGTCCCATGTGCACTGGAGAAGAACGTGCATTCAGCTTTCTGGGAATGAAAAGTCCCAGAAACCCCCTCTCTTTCATTTATTCCCTCAAATAAAGTATTTCCTTGCTGATCATTATTCTGGTTGATCTATTGAGAGGTGACAAAGCAGTGTTGAAGTCTCCAACTATTATCGTGTTGTTATAAATGTCTTTATTCAAGTCTATTAACAGTTGTTTTAAGTATTTTGCCGGTCCCACATTAGATGCATATACATTTAGGAGTCTGAGTTCTTCCTGATGTACAGATCCCTTGATCTTTTAAGAAATGACCTTCTTCAATCTGAAGTCTATGTGGTCTGATACTAATATGACCTTCCCCCTTTTTTGAGGGAGTAGTTTGCTTATAGAATTGTTTTTCATCCTTTGACCTTGAGTCTGTATTTGCTCTAATTTTCCAGATGTGTTTTCTGCAGGCAGCAGAGTTTTGGGTTCACTTTTATGTTCCATCCTGCCACTCTGTGTCTCTTAATTGGTGCATTTAGCTCATTGCCATTCAGAGAAATTATTGTTATGGGTTTTCCCCCCATCTTTCTGCAGAAGTTTGTTGTATTTGAGGGGCTTGTCTTGCTTAAAGTAGCCTGTTTAGTTTTTCTTGTAACTATGGTTTTGAGTCTATAAAATTTCTAAATTGTTATTTGTCTGTGCAGCTATGTGTTGTTTCTCTCAATATGAATGAGAGTCTAGCCAGGTAAAGTATTCTTGATCTGGTTTTAATTTCATTGAGTTTTTTTCACTATATTCCAACACTGTCTTTGAGACCTGAGGCTTTTATTTTGATTAGGATGTGTCATGGAGTATTTCTACTTGAATTTCTTTTAGCTTGTACTCTTTGGTCCTCCTGGATCTGGCTGCATGCCCTCTTCAGCTCTTAGAACTTCACAGTAATGATGACTTTGACAATTACTTCTTAATCTGGGTTTTATCCCTGCCCCTCTGGTACCCTAGTGATTCTTATGTTTTTCTTCTTAGATTCATTAAATTTTTTTCTTGCGTTCTGTTGATTTAACTTGAGGCTCTTTTTTATCTTTTGCTTTTGTTGGAGATTCTATGCATCTTATCCTGGAGTTCACTGATTCTGTCCTCAGCAGCTATTACTCAGCTGCTGAGGCCTCTCACTGAGCTTTATATTTCGCCTACCAGGTTTTTCAGATCTGTCATTTCCGTTTGTAGTTTTGCTTGCATTTTCCTCATTTCTGCTCTCCTATCATCTTGTATTTTATTGGCAGTGTATTTCATTGTTTCTTTTATCTCCTCATGCTTCCTTAACAGATCCATTCTAAATTCCTTGTCAGAGTTATTATTATTACTGGTTGGTCATCTGGGCTAGCTTCTTCACTCACTGAGCTGGTGGGTTCCTGTGTTGCTTTACCATTGTGACAGGTAGAGTTTGTATTTTCATGTTCACTACTACTTTTGTGTTTTTGAGTTGGGGGATAATGTTAATTGAGGTGGGGGCTAATAAATTATTGACCTGTTTTGGTGATCAGGCTGTCCAAATGAAAGTTCTGTACAAGAGGCTAATTTGTGGTTATTATGGGATATGGAGGGGTAGCTTAACTTCTCCTCCCACTGGCCCCTGTCCTATAATTGGAGATATTAGATACCTGCAGCTCAAACTTAGAAGGGTGTCTGTACACTGTCTGGGGCCCCTGGGCCCCTGGAGCTCTGTCCTTCGCTTCCATCATAGCCCATGCAAGGCTATGACTTCACTCTCCTCCTTTCTTCTCCTCTGCCCATTTCTTGCCCTTCTGGAATTCTTATGATATTGAAATGGTTTCTTTTGACATTGTCAATAATTTCTCTAACATTCTCTTCATTTTTTCACCTTCTATTTTTCTTTTTCTTCTTTTTTCTTGCTGGAGTTGTTTACTGTATTTCTAGTGCATCAATTCATTTTTCAGCTTTATCAATATTGCATCTAAAGCTTACTACTGGATAATTAAATTCTATTTGGATGACTTATTTCATTTTTTTCAGTCAAGCTCTTTTCAAATTTATTGATTATTTGATTAAATGTCATTTTCAGAACCATAACAAAATTTCACATTTTTGAAAATTTTGATTCTTTGCTCATATGTCATTTTCAGATCCTTAAAATATATGACTACTGACCTAAAGACCTTTTCAAGGCAGATTGCACATATTTGCCATCACTGGTAATAGTTTTGGGGTTTTTTTTTGTCTTTGGCTGGTATATGTGTTCTTTGTATTTTCGTTGTCTTAGTCTCAGATGTTACGTTCAAACTGACAAGGTTTAGGCTGGGTTGGTGCTATTCAAGTCCAGGTGAAGGTAACTGTGCTGGTGCCGATTTGGGGACATTTGCTGCCCATGGACAGTGTGCTCAGTTTACATAGTTTGATAGTGTTGCTGGTGTACAGTTGTCATGTGGCTACACAAGTGACTTGCACAGTTATAGGTTTTGGGGGGTAACTATAAATACATACAGTCTCCAGGAACTGTACTGCAACTTTGAGAACTCCATCTAAGTTCTATTACACAGGTCTGAAAGACTAGGATCAGGGACATGGGCAGAGGTGGATTCTGGTCTAGCATTTTTGAAAAATAATTTGGACACTTCTCAAAAAATAGAATTTGAGATTCCATATGACTCAGTAATTCTTCTCGATAATTACTCCAAGGACCCCAAACCTCTGTTCAGAAAATATATTTGCATCACAGTGCTCATTTGTAGAACTATCACATTAGCCAAAAATTGGAAACAACACAAGGGTCCAAGAATAGATGGCTGGATTAAAAAAAAACTATGATAATACACACAGTGGTGTATTACTCTATTATAAGAAAAGATGAAAGCATGCAACTTGTTGCTATATGGACAAATGTGGAGCATATTATGCTTAATGAAGTGAGACAGAAAGAGAGGGACAGACACAGAATGATTGCTTTCATCACTTAATCACTTGATCACTTGACATCCCGTTACTCATTGATTTGCTTGAGAGGGCGCCAGTAACATCTCCATTCATTCCTGTTGTGTGTTAGTGTAGCCAAATGAAGTCTGCTCACTCCAGGAACACTAATAGCCTCAAACCGATCGTTCAGGGTCTTGATAAAGAAGCCTGACCATCTCGTAGGTGGGCGGCCACACAATCTTTTGACCTCGCATGAAATCTGGTAGGTAACTGCTGTAGTCCAGCGGTCATGTACAAATCGCATTGCGTGTCCAGCCCATCTGATTTTCGATGCCTTGGCGAACAAGACAGCATCCCTGATTTTTGATCGTCAACGGAGGTCAGAACTATGGATTCTTTCCCTTGTTTGAGTGAAGCATGATACTCCAAGCATAGCTCTTTCAATTCCTCTTTGGGAGACCCACGTAGCATTCTCATCCTGTTTTAATAGGGCCCAGGTCTGTGAGGTGTATGTTAATGCAGGAAGAACAGTGGAATCAAAGAGATATATCTGAAGCCGGAAATTCTTCGTCCTCTTAGCTATTTCTTCAACTCTCTTGAAGATGTTCCAAGCCACTCTCTTCCTACTGCACAACTCAGGTGCCAGGTCATTCGTCATGTTGACTTCTCAACCTAGGTACACATAACTGACACATTCAGAGATGGTCATTCCATTGAGAGTGAATGGAATGTCAGGAACGAGTCTGTTTCTCATAAACATTGTCTTTGTTAGATTCAGCTGTAGTCCGACCTTTCCACATACATGGTCAAAGTCGGCCAACATTTGTGCTGCTTGGCTAATGTTTGGTATTATTAAAACTATGTCATCAGTGAAATGGAGGTGGTTTTACGGACCATCTATCTTCACTCCCATTCCTTCCCATTACAGTTGTCTCATGACGTTCTTAGGGTGGCACTGAAGAATTTCGGTGAAATGATATTACCCTGCTGAACCCCTCTCTTGATATGGATGAACACTTCCTTGTAGAATGGTGAGATCCTGGTTGTGAATCCATACTACAGCTCATGGAGAATCCTAATGTATTGAGTTTGAATGCCCTGTTTAGCTAGGGCTTCAATGATTGCTTCAGTCTGAAAGAATCAAAGGCCTTCTTTAAATTAATGAACGTTAGACAGAATGGCATCTTGCACTCCCAAGAAACCTCAGTGAGCTTGGTCACTATGTGGATATGGTTGATTGTGCTGAATCCTTTTTGGAACCCAGCTTGCTTTCATGGTTGTCCTTCATCTAGTGTTCTGCCAATCCTATTGAGGATGACTCTAGAGAACAGTTTGTAGGCTAGAGACAACAGGCATATTGGGTGATAGTTGCCAATGTCATGGATGTCTCCCTTGTACTGCTGATTTTCCTTTGGGACAGAATCTTGCATTAAGACATGTGAAAAGCTGAAAGAATAGGTAGCATGTGAAGAGCTGAGCCAGTGTATTGATGAGTACTGATGGCAGGTTTTTCAGGTGTTTGGGTCTGACCTTGTGTGGACCAGGTGCTGTTCCCTTCTTTACCTATGAAATGGCGAGTTGGTTTCAGAAGGGAGAGTGTTGGGAACGACATATCCATTCTGTGGAATTTGGTATGTGGGTAGGTGGACATTGCTATCAAAGAGATCTGAGTAGAAGTCATAGAAAATCTTCTCCACTGCCTTTCTGGAATATGTGATAGATCCATCAGGATGTCGAAGGGCAGTTATCTTGGTCTTGTAGTTGGCGAAGGACAGGTGGGCGTTGCTAATGCTTTTCCTGGCTTCTGCCACATCTGCCAGCACTGCTTCTCTTCTCTCTTTGAGGTCTTTCTTTATCACTTCTCTGCACTGCTTTGTGAGCTCGGATGTTCACTTGTGGTTGCCTGAGGCTTGCACCAAGCTATGTTGGTGAATGATCTCGAGAGTTTTCAAAGACAGGCATCTTTTTGTGGCTATCTCTCTCTCTGCATTCTTCACACAATCGTGGAGGTGCTGAACCAGTCAATTGTATTCTTCGTCAACGTTGTCAATAATGGCATCTTCCCATGTTGCCGCAATAGTGCCAAAGAGCTCCCAGTTGGTTGTCCTTCTGGGAGTTCTCTTCTTAAACCCTGCAGCCCATTATCCCTGCTCTGTGAAGTAGAATTTTGCATGAAGGAGTCGGTAGTCCTATCCCATTTGGAATTTTGGGACAACAGCGACATTTGTCAGGCAAAACTATCAATTGAATATGATGTGATCAATTTTGTTGTGGAACAAACAACATCAGGAGACTCCCATTTTTCATATTTTAGTTATAAAGAAATACAGTAAGGAAACACCAAAATAAATAAAAGCAACAAAATCTGAGAACCAGTGCTAAGTAGGAGTCATATCACAGCAGGAAGATTTTGGGGGGAATAGGATGGTATAGAGAACACTGGAATAATGATGAGGGAATTGGAGACTCTGGTGGAAGGAATAGTGTTCAAATATTTTATCAGCAGTAATGAAAATCCCAGTGGTAAAAATAAAATTAAAAATTAATAGGCTCCTGGAATTTATGAAAGTACAAAAAATTTTTTTAGTTTATTTTTATTTTTATTTTTATTTTTTTAGATTTTTTAATTTTTTAATTTTTTTATTAGTGAAACACCATGAGGTACAGTTATAGACTTATAAATTTTTGTGCTTGGGTTTCAGTTATAAAATGATCAAGTACCCATCCCTCCACCAGTGCCCATCCTCCACCACCACGAGTCCCAGTAATCCCTTCCACACCTCATCCCCCCTGTCCCACCCTGCCTCTGTGGCAGGGCATTTCCCCTTGTTCTCTCTCTCTTCTTTTGGGTACTGTGTTTTGCAAGAGAGGCATTGAGTGGCAATCATGTTTGGTCTATAGACTACTTTTAGCATGCTTCTCCCACCCTTGGAAGGTCCTCACAACACCCTTTATTTGGTGCTATCTTCTCTATCTGAGCTTCCTTTTCACCTAGCACGTGTGGCTGGCCTTCAAGTCATGGAGCAAAATTCCTGGTACTAATCTTAGCCATTACTGGGTGTTAGTCTCCAGTTTTGTTGCTTTATGTTCCCCAGATGAATGCAATATTTCTGTGTCTATCCCTCTCTTTCTGACTCATTTCGCTTAACATGATACTTTCCATGTAGTACCACTTGTATGTAAATTTCATAACTTCATCTTTTCTAACAGCTACATAGTATGCCATTGTGTAAATGTACCAAAGTTTCTTTAACCAGTCATCTGTCCTCGGGCACTCAGGTTTTTTCCAGATTCTGGCTATTGTAAAGAGTGCTGCAATGAACAAACAATTGCAGATGTCACTTCGACTATACCTTTTTGCCTCTCTGGGATATATTCCCAGGAGTGCTATGGCTGGGTCAAATGGGAGATCAAATTCTAAATTTTTGAGAATCGTCCATACTGTTTTCCAAAAGGGTTGGACCAGCCGGCATTCCCAACAGCAGTGAAGGAGGGTCCCTTTCTCGCCACATCCGCGCCAGCACCGGTTGCTTTTGTTCTTGTGGATGTGGGCCAGTCTCTGTGGTGTGAAATGATATCTCATTGTTGTTTTGATCTGCATCTCTCTGATGATTAGTGATGTAGAGCATTTTCTTATGTGCCTTTTTGCCATTCGGATTTCTTCTTTGCAGAAGTTTCTGTTCATTTCCTCATCCCATTTTTTGATGGGGCTGGGTGATTTCTTCTTGTGGAGTTCAACAAGTACCTTGTATATCCTTGATATCAACCCCTTGTCAGATGTGTATTTGGTGAATATCCTTTCCCATTCTGTAGGCTCTCTTTGTATTTTGGTCACTGTTTCTTTTGAGGTGCAGAAGCTTCTTAGTTTAATATAGTCCCATTTGTCTATCTCTGTTTTCACTTGCTCGGCCAGTGGCGTGACATCTTTCAAGATACCATTAGCTTCAATATCATGGAGAGTTTTGCCAACTTTGTCCTCAATAAACATTATGGATTCCAGTCTGATGTTGAGGTCATAAATCCATTTCGATCTTACTTTTGTGCTTGGCGTTAGGCAGAGATCTGAGCCCACTTTTTTGCATGTAGCCTTCCAGTTTTGCCAGCACAGTTTATTAAAGAGGCTTTCCCTGCTCCATTTCACTTTTCTTGCCCCCTTATCGAAGATTAGATGATCATATATTTGGGAGGAGATGTCAGTATATTCAACTCTGTTCCATTGGTCTGCAGCTCTGCCTTTGTTCCAGTACCATGCTGTTTTAATTATTACTGCTTTGCAGTAGAGCTTGAAGTTAGGTAGGTTGATTACTCCCATTTTCTTTTTCCCAAGAATTGCTTTAGCTCTTCGTGGGGGCTTATTTTTCTATATAGATTTCAGGAGTGTTTGCGCCATTTCTTTGAAGAATGTCATGGGTATCCTTATAGGGATTGCATTGAATTTGTACAGTGCTGTGGGAAGTATTGCCATTTTGACAATTTTGATTCTCCCCATCCATGAACAGGGGATATTTTTCCATTTCCTCGTGTCCTCTTTTATTTCCTGAAGTAGCGTTTTGTAGTTTTCTTTGTACAGGTCCTTTACTTCCTTAGTTAAGCTGATTCCCAGGTACTTGATTTTCTGGGGCACAATTGTGAATGGGATTGTTTTCTTCATGTCACTTTCTTCTCTTTCACTATTTGTGTATAGGAAAGCCATAGATTCTTGGGTATTGATTTTATAGCCTGCCACTTTACTATACAAGCCTATTGTTTCTAGGAGTTTTTTGGTGGAAGTTATTGGGTTCTCTAAGTATAGTATCATATCATCTGCGAATAGTGAGAGCTTAATTTCTTCTTTCTCTATCTGGATGCCCTTAATATCTTTTTCTTGCCTATTTGCTATTGCAAGTACTTCCAGTACTATATTGAACAGTAGTGGAGAGAATGGGCATCCTTGTCTCGTCCCTGACCTTAGGGGGAAGGCTCTCAGTTTTTCCCCATTGAGGATGATGTTTGTTGTAGGTTTGTGGTAGATGGCTTTAACTATATTGAGGAAAGTTCCCTCTATCCCCATTTTGGCAAGGGTTTTCATCATGAATGGGTGCTGGATCTTGTCAAATGCTTTCTCTGCATCTATTGATATGATCATATGATTTTTATCTTTTCTTTTGTTGATATGATGGAATATGTTGATCGGGAAATACAAAATTTGATTAATTTGTCTTATATTTTGATTCACTGATCACTTGACATCCTGTTACTCATCAATTTCCTCGAGTGGGTAACGTCTTTATCTGTCCCTGTTTCATTCTAGTTTAGCCCAATGATGTCTGCTTTCTCCAGGAAACACGAAGTGCCTCAAAATTCCAAAACAGCCCGTTTGGAATTTTGGGACAACAGTGACACTGGTCAGGCAAAACCATCAATTGAATATGATGTGGTCAATTTCATTGTGGAACTATCTACTGGGAGACTCCCATGTCCAACGTTTAGATTTGGCCTTCTGGAACTGTGATTACCATGGATGATCTTGGTCGACATGATGAACTCAGTCTCTCACCCTGTTTGTTCCATTATAGGCCATGGTTCCTGTTGTGGAGTTCTTCAGCCGATCTTCTCGGTCCTATCTTGGCATTAAAATCACCTACAATGATCTTGTGGAAGGTGTGGTCTTCTTTATAGAACTTCTCCAGCTCCATAGAATTTCTCAATTTCTTCTTCATTGTAGTTGGATATTGGTGCATAGATGAGGAAGATAGAAACTGCCGGCAGTGAGCCACACCTATTCAAGTGTAAGCATCCAATTCGGGATGTTAGGCATTTGAATGAATCAATGCCCATGGCCAAGTTTGTGTTTACGAGGACACCAACACCACCAACGCCTTTTTTGTCACATGTTCCAAGGAACAGTTCTTCTCCAGTGTCAAAAGTGGCGTGATGTGGTTGACGCCTTCTTGTCTCTGTCAGAACAATGATGTCATACTTGATTTTCTACGCTTGCACCATCGGGTCCTCGATGGATGCTTCTGATGCCAGTGTACATTCATTGAAACTACAGACAGTCATATTAGTGCTTCATTTTGGAAGCCTAGTTCATCCCTTAGATTTTATCAGCCTCTCCTTGCTCATCCTTCTTAGTGCTGCCATACTAGGGGCTCTTTCAGGGTCAGGGGAGTGAGGCCCATTGTTTTTACTGTTTTGGGCATATCAAATATGCTACGGGTAGCTTGCTAGGCTCTGCTGTGGGGGCAGGATATTCTCGGTAGCTTTCCGGGGTCTCTGAGAGGGATGGAGGCTTTTAGGGCAGCCCCTATTTCCATGATTCACCGCATACTTGAACCCCATCAAATATGGTGTGGTAATCTTGGAAGATGGGTATTAAGCGTGGTCAGGAAAGCAGCTTGGAGCGTGGCAGCAGCTGGGTCATGGAGGTAGTGATTTGATTAAAAAATAAATTTATCAATGATTAATATTTTTTCCTAATTCAACAGTTATCAATCTGTTTTACTCTATAAGCCAACTGTATCCTACACGTATTCACTCATTTGACTATAGGCACCAAAATGATACTATGAGATTAGTGTTATTATTTTCTTACACTAAGCCAGTGTTCTTCAACCACTGATCTTAGGATCAGTCCTGGTCCACAGGTATAAAAATTTTGAAAACCAATGGTCTCCCATCCCAGTTTTAATTACCAACCTGTGGACCAACATGCAAGACAGGTGCCAAATGCCGGACTGACAAAGATTGAAGAACCCTGCACTAAAGACTAAGGCAGTTTATTAAACTTGTCTGTAGAGGACAGAGCTAACTCAATTTCAGAGACCTGGATTACACACTTGAAGTTAGGAGTTCATGTCCTTGCACTCTCCCACATGTACTAAGCCTAGCACTAGAAGCACTGCCCTTGTAGATCCCCACTATGCCCCAACTGTGTGTTGTCAGCAGCGGGCCACACCAGCACTACAGCTAAAGTTTGTAATACATCCCTCCACCCCTGCAAGTCAGTCAAATGTGTGTGAGTGTTACAGCCAAAGCATATGAGTTTAGTGATCAAAGACTGCCTCAGTTTACTCGACAATAACAAGAGTTACAAAAAGGAAAGAGAAAAGAGAGGAAGAAAAATAATCAGGCATTTCCTCAAGTTAAAATAAGGCAAATGGTGTGAAATAAGAAGGTATATGTGGTACAGAAAGTCTGGGTTTAATTTAAATTAGAACCCTAATCAATAGAATGAAAATTTAATTTATATTTTTAGAACTATAGCACAGCGGGTAGGGCGTTTGCCTTGCACGCGGCTGACCCAGGTTCTATTCTTCCGCCCCTCTTAGAGAGCCCAGCAAGTTACGGAGAGTATCTCGCCTGTAGGGCAAAGCCTGGCAAGCTCCCTGTGATGTATTTGATATGACAAACACAGTAACAACAAGTTTCACAATGGAGACATTACTGGGCCTGCTCCAGCAAATTGATGAACAGGAGGAGTGACAGTGACAGTTTTAGAACTAAAATTTTAATCCAGAACTCGAAAGTTGAATTGATAGTATAGAAAACTAAACCATTGACTATGGAAAAAAAGACCTGGGATTCTCTATCAGAATAATAAAAGAAAAAGACAAATATAAGGAAATGATGAGAAAGTAGGTAACAAATATTGTGGTAAAGATGGGTAGCAATCAGAACACTATCATTTTCACTATCACCCTGTTGTTCATTGATTTGCTCGAGCAGGTGCCAATAACATCTCCATTCGTCCCTGTCACCTGCTAGTGTAGCCCGATGGCATATTGGGGGCTCTTTCAAGGTCAGGGAAATGAGGACCATCATTGTTACTGTTTTTGGCATATCGAGTATGGCACAGGTAGCTTGCCAGGCTCTGCCATGCGGGCAGGATACTCTTGGTAGCTTGCCTGGCTCTCGGAGAGGAATGAAGGCTTTTGGGGCGGCCTCTAATCACCTTTACAGGTGTTCCCAGTCAGGCATATATGCGGGCAAGATACTCTTGGTAGCCTGCCGGGTTCTCTGAGAGTGAGAACTAGACAATAAGAGGCAATCAGAACAACAGATATAAAAAGGGGTGTTGGGTCCTTGAGGGAGAGGAGTTGGTATAACGGTAATGGGTGTGGTGAAATTATGTCACAGGAAACTATCATCAACAGTATTGTAAATCACAAAATCTCAATCAATAAACATGTTTTCTTAGCTGAAACAAAGGCATAAAAATAAAATATATTACTTCATGAAAATTATTGAAAATAAACCATAAAAATGCACATCTAAGTTAAAGAAATTTTGAATGAAGTTCTCAAATAGGACAAATAGTTGTCTCAGAAGAAATGAAAATTGAACTAAACACAGTGTTCTCTGAAACACTATAAGATATTTTAACAAATTATAAATAATTTAAAAAAATGCAAGACAAATGTTTCCCCAGCCAATTTATATATGTGAAAGGGAAAGGGAGACAAACTGATATGAGCCCTCAAAGCATATGTATTTTCTAAAATTCCTTAAGTAAAAGGATATAGTTACTCTAAAAACTGGAAGTTTCTAATAAAGCTAAATATATAAATCATAAGAGGTAGCAGTTGCATTTTAGACATTAATCCCAGAGAAACTTATATTCACATAGAATATAAGGGGCAGCCTCTAATCACCTTTACAGGTGTTCCCAGTCAGGCATATATGCAGGCAAGATACTCTTGGTAGCCTGCCAGAACTTGAAAGTTGAATTGATAGTGTAGAAATCTAAACCATTGACTGTGATACTATAGAACTATAGTTTAGGAGGACAATGTTTAAACATTGTCCATAAAGGTTTAAAAAGCTCTATTATTTTATGTAATTGTAACAGCTCAAATTGGAAATGGCTAAAGGTCTTTCAAAAGACAAATGACTTGAGGTGGAGAGGTAATATTTTGCATATTACTGCCTTGCACGTGCACAGCTGACATGGTTCAACCCCTGGCACCACATATGGACCCTGAGTAAGCTCTGAGAACCACTGGTGTGGCCCCAAACCCAAAACAAAATAAAACAACAACCAGTCCCACCTTTTACCCCAATTAGAAAATAAGAAAAAAAGATGAATTACTCAATTGTGGTGCATCTATCTATGGAATACTATTCAGCATTAAGGAATGACCTATGGACTCATACAACAACCGTGTTGTGTCTATGAATTTAAATTTAATGGCAAAAGTCAGCTCATAATAGATCATGCTATATATTTTACTTATATGACATTATTAAAGTAAAAATAAAATAAATAGAGAACAGATTTGCCATTGGGAGTTGGAGAATGGATAAGGGTCGAGGGTTGGGGAGGAAGTTAGATGTAATTATGAAAGGACAACGTGGAGGTGGAGTCTCATGACACTGTTCTAAATATTGACAATGGTGTTAAGTTAATGAACCAGCATATGCGATCATTTGTGATGAAATAGTACACATATAAACATAAATTAATAAGTACAAGTAACAGGGAAAATCTGAATAAGATCTGCTGGTTTTATCAATGTCAATAACTGGGTTGTGATATTGTACTCATTTTCAGGAAACTGCCCATATAGGATCTCAGTATCAGTTCTTGCAACTGCATGCAAATCTTCAATGATCTCAACTAAAGAGCCTATACATAATTAATTGAATATACTGCCTTTACTGAAAGTTCAATCAAATTTAAGTTAGAGATGGAGGATAAATTTCATTATATAAACTAATCTTAGTGTCCAATATGGGCTGGAGCGATAGCACAGCGGTAGGATGTTTGCCTTGCGCGCAGCCAGCCTGGTTGAGCCGGGTTTGATTCCTTGGCCCCTCTCAGAGAGCCTGGCAAGCTACGGAGAGTATATTCAATATACCAAACACAGTAACAACAAGTCTCAAAATGGAGATGTTACTGGGCCTGCTCAAGCACAACAATGGGAAGACAGTGACAGTGACGGTGTCCAATACAATTCTAATAATGCCAAAATTAAAAAGTCTAATAACAATTTGATAGATTGTATGGACATTTGTGTTTATTCCAGTGTTATTTAATTCAACCAAGATCTGTAACAAGCCAAATTCACAGCAAGAGATGAGTGAATAAAGAAATTGTATAAAGTGGATATAAGAAACTCTAACTACTCTTACCATCTGTATTTTGAATTAAGATTTTATATTCTTTAATAACACGACTAGATGTACTAGCTGAACAAGACAGATGCAAGTCTGTTCTAGACAAGAAAGGAAGTCAGAGATGCAAAGATCTCAGGGGTATAGGGGTGAATGGCAGGAGTTGGGTGTACCCTGGAGGGTGAGTCAAAGCCAAGATGCAAGGCAGATGATGCAAGGGGAGGAAGAGGTTCATTACCCCCAGAGCTGGCTTGTAATGACAGGATGATTATAGCTGGGAAATTATCTTCTTTTGATTCTCATGAATTAAATGGTTCTATATGAGAAAGATTCTTGGGTGCCCTGGATCCTCTCCAGGACACCTATTTAATAATAATGGGTGTTCAGTTCTTACTTGGAAGAGTTTGTAGCGTTGGAGTTTGGGTCACTAATTTCCCTTTTTATGAATTTTATCCCGAGTGACTTCATGATATTATTTTTCTTCAGAATGCCTTGTAAGTATACCACTGCAGGAGCGGTGGGTAGCACGGAAGGTGCTAATGGGCCATGTTCTTAGTGAGGCAAAGGAAGCCTCAGATGACTGATTTGCTGAAGTCCATCCCAATGACTGCCAAGAGCTGCTCTTCCTGTCAACTGACAGAGGCTTAGACCAGCTTGTTTCCAGATTCTTGTCATGGGAAGAACTCATTTAAATAAAAGTGACTAGGTGCTCTATATTTTCCCACTGGACTAAAAGAAATAAAAATAGATAATACAAATTGGCACTTACTAAGGATAATTATGCTCTTTCTAAGTGCCTTGGTCATTGTCCTTATCTAGACTGACACATTTATTTCTGAAATTCTTTTAGGAAATTCAGTTAACAGCACACTTTCTCTGCAATGACAAGAAAATACTATAGAATGGATATTTAAAGGTAATATGAACTTTAAGACAGTAAATTATTTCAACAAACCTGCTCTGAGTAGAGCTGGGCTGCCCCATTCCCAGCTTAATCAACTCTCCATATTGGAGATTTATTATATCTTATGGAATAACTTTTTAGGTGTTGCTGGGTATCAAAGAATTGGAAATTGGTTGGAAAACAGCAGGAATTTTCAGAAGAAGCATTTGCCCATCTTCTCTCCATTTGTACCTTACCCACAGTATAAAAATTTCCTTGTGGTACTCCTTGTAGTATTCAGGGGCTGGAGTGATAGTACAGCAGGTAGGGCGTTTGCCTTGCATGCGGCTAACCTGGCCGACCCGAGTTCGATTCCTCTGCCTCTCTCAGAGAGCCCAGCAAGCTACCGAGAGTATGTCGCCCGCACCCCAAAGCCTGACAAGCTGCCCGTGATGTATTTGATATGCCAAACACAGTGACAACAAGTTTCACAATGGAGACGTTACTGGGCCCGCTCGAGCAAATCGATGAACAACGGGAGGCTAGTTCTAGTGCTAGTATTCAGAATAGTTATTTTGGTAATATAGAAGACTGTGACTTGAGTCATTATTATGTTAATATCTTTTAGAAGACCAAGGAGTTCCTCCTTTAATCCAAATTTCTTAGATTTCTTAGATCATGGGTACAGACATTGAAACTGTTACGACAGCATACACACTTGCTACTTAAATATAATCAGACTTTAGAGAATAGATTCCTGTCCTCCCTTCCCCACTGTTACAAACCTCTGAATTAATTGTGCAACCACTAACCAACAAATGTTATTCTTTGATTCAACATATAACATTTGAAAAACTAAAGGACTGTAGCTCAAGGCATGTATTTAGCTTGAGTGTATGCTGAGTAACATTTTATCTGTTCTTGAACCTCCCTGGAATTTCTTCAACCTTTAAGATGTCAGGACAAAATTGAGGCTATTTAAGCTTCTGATAATTTAAGGCATCTTAACATAACATTTTTTAAAAAATTGGATATTTGGCACCTGTAAGGAAAGAAACCAAGAGTCAGGAGGGGCTATTAGGCAATGCCTGCAGCCCTCTGCATATGCTCCTGCCTGGAAAAAAAATATGATCTCAGCCCCTTCTTTACTTACAGGCACTTTACAGATACATATTATCACCTCATCAATCCCTCTTCCATCTCCTACCTCCCATCCTTTGGAGCTTTAGTTTCAGCACATCCTTCAAGTGGCCCATCAAGGTCCATATAATCCTAGCCCTTCAGGAGTGACCCCTGAGCACAGAGCCAGGAGTAAGCTCTGAGTGCTGCTGTGTGGGCCCTAACTTTCCTCCACCAAAAACCCAACCAACTAACAAAATAAACAAACAAAAACCAATTATAAGACTTTTCCTGAAAGGCTCTACATAATACATGATTCCCATTTATTATGATATGATTTTTTTAAATTGAATTGCAGTGATACTTTCCTATTCCCTTCACAAAGAAAGTGAAGCTAACACATCTTTCTTAAATATCTCTTTATATGATTATAATTATAGAATACTTTTAAATAAACAAAACCATGGGGACAGAATAGGTATGGTGTTTATGAGAATAAAAAGAAAGCTTTGAGTTATAGGTAATAAAATAATATATTGTTATGTATTTTATTCTTTGTGAAATTAACAAAACTGTTCACTGGAAAGGATGTGTTTTACAAAAAGTAAATTACATTTTACATTAGAATGAAAAAAAACTGTAATATCAATTAATCAGATGGAGATGGCTTTTATTAGGAAAATGTATCCTCAATACTTTATTTCAATGTCACTGGCAAAACTAAATGCTTATAAACAGCATATGACTTTTGTCACCACCTAGAAGATTTCAGATCATACCCATTTTCGTTGTCACATGTTTGACATTTTAGGATCATTTTTCCCAGGGCTTCTCCCAGGCTGTGCTCTAGGGCTGCAGAGGCTAATCCCTTCGTGCTGGGTGAAACATGGTAAAGGGACTTGAACTTGAAGCTTTTGTATGCCAGGCTTGAGCTCCAGCCCTTTGCACTATTTTCTTGGCCTTCCATAACCTATTTTTATCTCCAAAAGGGTCCTCAGGAAGGGAAACTCCTGGACTTCCTCCCTGGGATTCTGACCACCTGGGCTGGTGGCTCAATGCAAGGCACAAAAATATGGTGTTGCCAAAGTCCTTCAGTGTTCAGTATTACCCATGTTCTCCCAGCAGTGCTCTGAGGCTTCCACATCCACGCCTGGCAATGCTCAAGGAACTCTAGATCCACCCTTGATCATTTTAAAAGGATATTGTAATGTCCAAATTGTTCTTTTTTCATCAGATCATCTTCTTTTATTAAACACTTAATAATTTTTCTTCTTTTGATTGAGATTCTATAGTTTACAATACTATTAATCATGGTTTCTCATGCACATAATTCCAACACTTACAGCTGCAGGTGTGGACAGGCAAATATTCCCTATACTGACAGATACATATGTTCCACACAGAAAAAAGGGGGGACAAATTATTATTCATGCAGCAATGTATCACATACATTGTAATAAGTGAAAAAGTCAGAAGTACCCATTATCAGTGTACCTACCTCTCTTTACCAAGACAACAGTGAGATACCATCTCATGTCAGTGGGAATGGCATATTTTAAAAAGTCTGGAAACAGACAACACTAGAAGAGTTTTGAGAATGGAACTTTCATTTATTGTTGATGGGAACATAATCTGATTCAGCCTCTCTGGAAAGAAATATGGGTACCTAGCCAAAAATATAGAAATAGAACTACCATATGACCCAGCAATACAACTTCTGAGCATCTATCTCCAAAACATAAAATATTAACTTTGAAGGATTTATGCACACCTATGTTCATAGCTTCATTTGATACAAAAGTCAAGATATGGGAATAATCCAAATGGCCAAAGATGAATGAGTAGATCTTACTTGTCCATGTTTCATATTGGTTTTCATTTCATCATAATACTATTTCTTATTTTGTGCTCTAATAAGCTTTTCATTGTCCTAAAGTTAAATCTAAAGTTCTCGGTAAGTTAGGTTAGTAATCTCACTCTTCACATCAACTGCTGCTGCTCTCACTCGCCAGATTACGCAGGACATATTGGCTTGATTTGATCACATTTCCACACCATTTACTGAACTTTCTGTTGGAATTTTTTCCACTCTTATTTACCTGGAAAATTTGTACTTATCCTTTAGTGTCAGCTCTAAGGAGAATTCAGAAACTTCTTATTACTTCTGTGACATTATTGGCATTAAAAATCTTCTTATATAACTACAATATTTGTATCTGCTAATGTTGTTCTGTATCTGCAATTTTAAAATATTTAATTGGAATAATTGGAGGCCTCGGAGCTATTTCCAGTGATACTCAGTTGACAGCCTAGACCTAACTGAATGATTCTAGCATCAATCACTATGGTGCTACTCAGACCACTTAGTACTTGGGGATCACCAGGGCTTCACCTGGCAGTGCTCTGGGAGCCTCAGTGCTGCCACATAAAACAATGCCCTAACATATGTTGACCTATCTTCTTGGCATTAATTCACCCAAAGCTAATTATTTGATTCACAAAACAATTTCACTATATTTTTTATAGAATACTTACTTTGTGAAAGGCTTGCATTGTGTCAGCCAGTTCACTGCTTACAAATTACCCTAGTGACAAAGAAAGAATGAATGCTGTAAAGTGAAAATGCATCCCTAGAAGCATATTGGTAGAAGTATTCGTGTAATACAGATGAGCTTCAGGGCAGTAATTAATAGCAAGTTCTTAGCTGATTAATGCCTAGTTACAGCTCCTTTTGAAATGTTAGGTAGGACCACATGTTCACACCTGTAGCTTTATTACCTAATTGCCTTATCTCTAAAGTTTATTTATTCCTCTTGTTTTTTCACCAATTTTGAAAAGTATGTTTAAAAATTACCAATTTGCTTATTGGGAAACAGGAATCAAGAGAGTTTGACTGTCTCTTTGGATGACTAAGCATGTCAGGAGAACGTCTACCTTGTCTCCCACCAGTGCTCCCTCTACTTGGACTTTACTTGGGGTTTATTCTAGCCTTGATTTTGTTTCTGTTACTTTGACATTTGGCACCTGACCTCACCCTTTCAATTTCTAAAACTTTTGCTTCTTTTTTTTGACACTTTGCACACTCCAAGGGTAAAGGATAAATCCAGTCTCATATAGATGCAGGATTGGTTTTCAAAACAGCAAGGACTTTGCAAGCAGCCATCACTCAAAATGGACACTTTGAGTCCACAGTGACACCAGCACAATGGCCTGGGAAATACCATCTCAGCGACTTTGGCCCTAATATTTACACAGCATCTGTTTGAAATGCCTGGCCGCTTGGTGAAAAAGACTTGAAAAATGTTACCATATAGAAGATTTGGTTTTGTTAAATTAAGGCAACAATATCTATAGAGTTGTCCATAATAAAGTGTCAGACACAATTTGCATGATTTCATCTTTTCTTATAGGTGACTAATATTCCATTGTGTATACCACCAGCTTTTCTTTATCCAGCCATCTGTTCTTGGACACTCAGGTTATTTCTGATTTTGGCTATTTGTCAGTAGTAGTACAATACACATACGAGTACAAATGTTTTTCTGAGTTTTTGGGATAGTGGGGTAGGTGCCAAAAAGTGGAATTGCTGGGTCATATGGAAGCTCAATTCCTAACTTTAGAAGTGTCTAGACTGTTTCCCTAAAAGATTGGACTAGTCTGTATTCCTGTCAGCATTGAATGAGGGTCCCTTCCCCCCCACAACCATGACAACACTGCTTATTTTGTTTAGTATATGTACCAATATCACATGTATAAATATATCATTGCTGTTTTTAATTAGCATTTTCCTAGTGATAAGCAAATCAAATGATTCAGAATATTTTTTGCAGAAATAATGCAGAGTATATATATATATATATATATATATACATATACATATATATGCCTTTTGTTTTTGGTTTTGGTTTTTGGGACACACCTGGTGGTGGTCAGAGCTTTCTCCTGGCTCTGTGCTGAGAGATCATGCCTGGAAGGGATTGAGCACCATCTAGGGTACCAGGGATGAAACCCAGGTCTGCCACATGCAATGCAAGTGCTCTGCCCTCTGTACTATCACTCCAGTCTTATATGTCTTAAGGAAGATTCTGTTCATCTCTTCCCCCCGTTTATTGATGAGGCTGGATATTTTTTTTGTAAAGTTCTTCTAAGCTGTATATATCTTGGTATATATTAGATGAGTGGTGGGTAAATATTCTCTCACAGTGTGTGGTCTATCTTTATTTCTGACCATCATTTCTGAAGTACAGAAGTTTCATAGTTTGATGGAATCCCATTTGTTATTTTACTTCTGTTAACTTGGCTAATAACACTGGATCATTGACGATACCTTAAATTCAATGTCACAAAGTGTTCTACCAATATTTTCCTCAATATAATGTGTGGATTTATTTTATTTTTTTAAATTAAAAAAATTTTATTGAATCACCATGAGACAGTTATAAACTCTCATGTTTGGGTTACAATCACACAATGATCCAAGACCCATCCCTCCACCAGTGCACATTCCATACTACCAATATCCCTGGTATAACCCTCCTTTCCTACCCTCCCTCTGCCTCCATGGCAGATATGATTCCCCATAATCTCTCTCTACGTTGGGGCATTCTGGTTTGCAATACAGACCTTGAGAGGTTATCATGTTTAGTCCTTTATCTACAAGTGCCCTAGAACAGATGATTGGCTAAAGAAACTTTGGTACATCTACACAATGGAACACTATGCAGCTGTCAGGAGAGATGAAGTCATGAACTT
The DNA here is from genome assembly GCF_029834395.1 of Sorex fumeus. Taxonomy (NCBI): domain Eukaryota; kingdom Metazoa; phylum Chordata; class Mammalia; order Eulipotyphla; family Soricidae; genus Sorex; species Sorex fumeus. The sequence goes on along the minus strand of NW_026606077.1, from coordinate 16,096,605 downwards.
TGCTTATAAGTGGATAGATATGGAAAATATCATAGTAAGTGAAATGAGTCAGAAAGAGAGGGACAGGCATAGAAGGACTGCAATCATTTGTGGAGTATAAAGCAACATAGAATGAGGCTGACACCTAAAGAAAGTAGATACAAGGGACAGATAGATTGCTCCATAGGTGGAATCCTGCCTCATGAGCAAAGGGGAGAAGGCAGCTGGAATAGAGAAGGGATCACTAAGAAAAAGATGGTGGGAGGAATCGGTTGGGATGGGAGATGTGTGCAGAATATAACGTGTGGACTTAAGCATGATATCCAGGTCTTTACTTTTGTGCATGGTGTTAAAAGAGGTCTACGTTCATTATTTGTTTGTTACAAATTTCCTAGCGTCATTTGTTGAATCAACTTTCAACTTGCTTCACTTCATATATTTTGCTCATTTGTGGAAGATTAATGTTCAATTTTATAGTCTGCGTCTTGGCTGTTGATGGGACCAACCTGGCGCTGGCGGCAGCTGGTGGATGTGATGCCTACCTACTGGAAGATGGGGGGTCTGGTTGGAGAAGGCCCAGTCCCAGTCCAAGTAGGCTTGGAGACCTCAGCCCCGGGACCTGCATGCCTGGGTTCCTCTACCAGTTCTTTCATGCATGAGGCCCGTCCGGACGTGTGTAGAGTGGTCCCAGCATGGCCATGGCTGGCTTCGGAGGTCATATAAAACCCAACTCCCAGAGAAGAACAGTGCAGTCTCCTGCCCCCGTGCCTGGCTGTACTCACCGGGGCCCTTTGGTGGGGGGTTGAGTTTCCCTCTCCCCCCCCCCGCCCTAAGCAGAGCTCCAGCAGCTGAGGACCTCCGGAGCCAGCCACGGCCATGCTGGGATCACTCTCCACACGTCCGGACAGGCCTCATGCATGAAAGAACTGGCAGAGGAATGCAGGCATGCAGATCCCGGGGCTGAGGTCTCCAAGCCTACTCAGACTGGGACTGGACCTTCTCCAACCAGACCCCCCATCTTCCAGTAGGTAGGCATCACACCCACCAGCTGCTGCCAGTGCCAGGTTGGTCCAATCAACGGCCAAGATGCAGAGACTATAAAACCCAGCTCCCGGACATCTTATTATCTTATTTTTTCCTTTGGAGAACCTGGCAGGCTACCAAAAGTATCCTGCCCGCATGGCAGAGTCTGACAAACTTCCCGTGTCGTACTCAATATGCCAAATACCAGTAACAATGATGGGTCTCATTCTCCTAATCCTGAAAGAGCATTGAAATGTCTCTTTTAAAATGTCAGGGCTAGGAAGAAGGAGACATTACTGGTGCGTGCTCGAGGAAATCGACGAACAACAGGATGCTCGTGATCGTGCTCGTGAATGTTCAATTTAACTGAGAGTCAATCTCTGTATTGTGATTTCTATTCCACCCATCTGAGAGTCCGCCCTTAATCCAGTACTACATTGTTTTAATTATTAAAACTTTATAGTATACATTGAAGTTTGGGAAAGAGAAGGCTCCCATCTTCTCTTTTTCTAAGAATGCTTTCATTATTTGGGAACTTTATCATTCCACATACATTTCAACTGCATTTGATCTGTCTTATAAAACTGTTATGGGATCACATTGAATCTATATAATGCATTGGGCAAGGAGGCGATTTCAACAACATTAATCCTTCCAATCTACGAACAGGAGACATGTTTATATTTCCTCTTGTCATATTTTATTTCTTTTAGTAGAGATTAACAGTTTTATTTGCATAAGCCTTCACCTTTATAGTTGAGGTGATTCCCAAGTTCTTGATTTTCTGAGGCACAATTGTAAAGGTTATTGTTTTTAAAAGGGCTGGAGCGATAGCACAGCTGTAGGGCGTTTGCCTTGGATGCTGCCAGCCCAGCTGAGCTGGGTTCAATTCCTCCACCCCTCTCTGAGAGCCTGGCAAGCTACCAAGAGTATCTCGCCCGCAAGGCAAAGCCTGGAAAGCTACCTGTGACATATTCAATATGCCAAACACAGTAACAAGTCTCAAAATGGAGACTTTACCGGTGCCCACTCAAGCAAATCGATGAACAATGGGAGGACAGTGCTACAGTGCTACCATTGTTTTTAAAATTCTCTCTCTTCTCTTTTCATATAGAGAAGTCATGGATTTTCTGCACATTAACTCTAGCTTGCCACTGTACAAGTATATTGTTTCTAGGAGCGTTTTGTATAGTTTTTAAGGGTTTCTAAGTATAGTATCATTTTTTTCTTATTTATTTATTTATTTATTTATTGAATCACCGTGGGAAAGTTTACAAAGCTTTCAGGTTTAGGTCTCAGTCATGCAAATATCAAACACATTTCCCTTTACCAATACTTATTTTTTACCATGAAGAACCCCAATAAAACCCCACCCCCACCCCTCCCAGTCCCTGTGAGGCAGATGAATTCTAATTAACACTCTATCTGCTTTGATTAGATTCATTGTTTCAATAAAGGATTCACCACTATTATTTAGAGTTTACCCCCCCCCCCCCAATCAGACATGCTGAAAAAGCATTGTGAAGTGATTTGCTTTCTACAGCTGGGTTCAAGAATTAAATGTTGGTTTTGGATTTCTGCTATTTTACTTATTGACTCTGGAAGTATTTCTACTGAAAGTCAGATAGTTAAGAAATTGGTTTCTGTGCTCTGGAGTCGTGGCTGTGCCGGAGAGCCGCTCGTAGAGGGCAACTGGTGGCCTCGGTAGGGCGTGAAGGGCGGACCGAAACGTCCCCCTTCCCATGAGGTTTTAGTCGCCCCCACACCCTCGGCTCATACCTGCTGTCCACAATGCTCCCATGCGGCTGCCATCTTTCTTTCCAGAGAGGAGAAGGCGACTGGGGCAACACCCTTTCCCCTCCGGACAGACATGATGGCCTGGATTAATGCATAGTCCGTTCACTTTTCTGCTCCAAGCTGCCGGGTTCTGCATTAAGTCCTTGTGCTTCTGGGGCCGTGGCCGTGCTGGAGAGCCGCTCGCGGGGGGCAACTGGTGACCTCGGTAGGGTGTGAAGGACGGACCGGAACGCCCCCTTTCCCATGAGGTTTTAGTTGCCCCCACACCCCCGGCTCATACCTGCTGTCCACAAGGCCCCCATGCGGCCGCTATCCTTCTTTCCAGAGAAGAGAGGACGAATGGGGCAACACCCTTTCCCCTCCGGCAGACTTGATGGCCTGGATTAACGCATAGCCCGTTCACTTTTCTGCTCCAAGCTGCTGGGTTATGCATTAAGTCTTGCGTTTCTGGGGCTGTGGCTGTGCTCCAAACTTAACTCTGATTTTCAGAGAGAAACGTTGGGTGGTTTACTTCCCATGGATCACTTTGTATATAGAGAGATGTTGCGCGGCTGCTTATGCGGTTTTGAGGAAAAGTCCTAGTTCCCGCATACTCGAGCTGTGCTTGTAGAGGCTTCTGGTCACCGGGGTTCCATCTGGGGGAGGCGGGATGCGGTACCTACCCAATCTGGGACTTCCTGATGATCTTGGCTCTTTTTGGAACCTGTTTTTTTTTTCCTTTGGGATCTGTGGATCCCGCCCTCCATGTGGCCCTTCTCTTCCAGTATAGTATCATTTTATTTGAAAATAGTGAGAGCTTGACTCTTTTCTATCTGGATGCCCTTAATATTTTTCTTGACAAATTTCTTTTTTTCTTAATTTTTTTTATTTCATAAAGTAGTTCACAATATTTGATTACATTTAATATTCAAACACCAATCCCACAACCATTACACCTTCCCACCACCATATTTTGGATGTTTCCATCCCAAACCCCAATCCCTTCCCCAAAGCAGAGTTGAAATAATATATTTTGTATTGTTTGTTATGAAAATCTGCTGAAAAAGCTAGGAAAAGGTATCCTTAGAGGAAAGAGTGTGGGGATTGTTGTATTTCACCCAGGGGTCATTAGCCCTTCTATAAGAGATCACTAACATGTTGTTAAAGGTTGAAGGCTGTGTATTTTGTATATATAAGTTCTGATGTTTCTATCACATCTTCCAGAAGGGCAATGGAGATTATCCACAACTTTTACTTGGATCTCTTCAATAGCTACATCCACCTGTCCACTTACCAAATTCTGCAGGATAGATATGTCGTTCCCTACATTCTTCCTTCTGAAATACGACACGCCATTGTCAGTAAAGAAGCATATTACACCCGGTCCACACAAGGTCATACCCAAACACCTGAAGAATATGCTGCCAGTACTCCTCAATACACTGGCTTGGCTCTTCACAAGCTACCTGTCTGGATGCAAGGTTCCATCCCAATGGAAAACCAGCAGGACCATTCTGTTGTACAAGAGGGAGACAGCCACGACATTGGCAATTATCACCCGATATTGTCCGTCATCTACAAGTTGCTCACTTGAGTCATCATAAATAGTATTGGCAGAACACCAGATGAAGGACAACCATGCAAGCAAGTCAGGTTCTGAAAAGGATTCAGCACCATTGACCATATCTGCACAGTGACCAAGCTCATTAAGGTTTCTCAAGGGTTTAAGATGTTGCTCTGTCTAACGTTCATCTATTTAAAGAAGTCATTTGATTCTGTTGAGACTGAAGTGGTCATCAAAGTCCTAGTCCAACAGGGCGTTCAAATTCAGTACATCAAGATCCTCCATGAGCTATATTATGGATCACCACCAGGATCTCACCTGGTGGTGAGATTCTACAAGGAAGTAATCATCAACGTAAAAAGGGGTTCGGCAGGGTAATACCATTTCACCGAAACTCTTCAGTGCCACCCTTGAGAACGTCATGCGACAACTGAAATAGGAAGAAATGGGAGTGAAGATAAATGGTCGGCAACTACACCACCTCCGCTTCACTGATGACATCGCTCTAGTAACACCAAACATTAGCCAAGGGACACATATGCTGGCCTACTTGGACTGTGCATGTGAAAAGGTTGGACTGCAGCTGAATCTCACCAAGACAATGTTCATGAAAAACGTACTAGTTCCTGACGTTCCCTTTGCTCTCAACGAAACAAACATCTCCAAATTCAGTAGCTATGTGTACCTGGTTGAGAACTCAAAAGGAGGAATGACTTGGCACCAGAACTGCGCAGGAGGAAGAGAGTGGTGTGGAACACCTTCAAGAGCGTCGAAGAATTTGTTAAGAGGATGAAAAACATCTGGCTCTGGGCACATCTTTTTGACTCCACCATTCTTCCTTCACAAACATATGCCTCATAGCCTTATGAAAACAGGATGAGAACGTTATTCAAGTCTCCCAAAGAGGAATCTCCCAAAGAGCTATGCTTGGAGTATCACCCTTCACTCTAGTCAGAGAAGGAATCCTGAGTTCCAATCTTTATCGATGATTGAGGATCAGGGATGCTGCCTTGTTTGCCAAGGTTTGAAAATCACATGGACCAGACACATAATGCAATGTGGAGATGACCACTGGACTAGAGCTGTTAATGACTGGATTCCTTGGGACGTCAGAAGAACACCTGGCTGCCCACCTATGAGATGGTCGGACTTCTTCGTCAAGACCCTGAACAAACAGTTTGATATTCTTCGTGTTCCTGGAGTGAGCAGATGCCATTGGGCTACATTAGCATGAGACAGGGTTGTATGGAGATGTTACTGGCACCCACATAAGAAAATATGTATATATATGTGTATATATATATACATATATGTGTGTGTGTATGTGTGTGTAAAAAAATCTATATTTCCCTCTATCATTGGTTGCCTCCAATTTTGAACCCTGTTAAATGTGGTGCAGTAATCCTGGAGTACAGGTAGAGTATTTGGTTTGAAGCATCACATGGCCTCATTTGTGGCCACATGGTCCAGGAATAGATGCACTTGTGGGTAAGGCTCGGCCCCAGCATGTGGAGAGCTGCCGTGAGTGTGGTGGCAGCTGAGTTGTGGAAGTTTTCAGCTGTTGGACCTGGCTCCTTTAGAGCGGGGAGGGCTCTCACCTGGCCCCTCTGGGTCACCCCAAGTGAAACAGCCTTAAGTGGGGTACAACAGTTTGGTTATTGAGAGCATCGCGTTGCTCCCTTCTGGGAGATAAGGACATGAGATCTGAATGGTGGCCGATTATGTGATTACTTGGTGCCAGCCAGAGGTGATTTATAGGTGTGACTGCTGTGTCACCTGAGGCAGGGGGATACAGACGGGGGATCTCTGTACCCCGTCCCATTGAGCCCAGACTTGCCAAATTTCTATGATCAAGATTTCCAATGCAGGGCTGGAGAGATAGCACAGCGGGTAGGGAGTTTGCCTTGCCCGTGGCTGACCTGGGTTCAATTCTCATCATCCCATATGGTCCGCCAGGTGTAACTCCTGAGTGCAGAGCCAGGAGTAACCCCTGTGCATCGCTGGGTGTGACCCAAAAATCAAAAAAAGAAGATTTCCAATGCAATATTGAATCGTATTGATTAGACTGTTAGAAACAAGAGCACTGACAGTGGGCAAGGGGTTTGATTTCCAGGCCAGATGTGAAGATGTGCCGTGATAAAAAGGTTGCAAGCTACATTTGTCCTACAGAGGGAGCAGAACCCTGAAGATACTATTAACAAGAAAGAAACTTGCCAGAATTGCATCAGAACAGTAAAGCACTGGAAAAGACTTTTTTTTTTTCATTTTCTCTGATGGTCTTTTTAGAGCAGGATAACTTCAAGTTCAGCTGGTGATTCATAGTTCCTTGTTTAATTAATTCTCCAAGAAGATTCTGAGCTTGCATGTTCAGATGAATTTTACAAGTTCCTCTGACGTTAGTAGGCTCTGATCTTATAACTCAATTACTTGAACATAGTTTCAAGAAACAATATCAGTTTTCAAGGTATTATGTATCTCTCTTGTAACATGAAACTATTATTTGCTTTCTACTAACATATATGGAAAAAAATAAAATGAGAAATCCCAGTAATTAGATGATATCCTGCATATTTCTCTAAAATTCACAAAAGACTTTCATAGCAATTATCTCAAGGTCACTTTTGGGAGAAGTAGGAAAAACCGAAGGTTGAATTAATATCATATGAAGTATATACCAAAATATAATACATAACATTTTTTTAAAGATTTTTTCTTTTTCATTTTTTAAAAATTTTACTGAATCACCATGAGATAGTTACAAGCTTTCATGTTTGGGTTACAATCACACAGTGATCAAACACCCATCCCTCCACCAGTGCACATTCCCCACCACCAATATCCCCGGTATACCTCCCCTCTCCCACCCTCCCCCTGCCTCCATGGCAGACAATATTTCCCATAATCTCTCTCTACTTTGGGGCATTACATAACACGTTTTCTTAAGAGATAAATGTATACTCTTAGAATGTGATATAGTTCTAGCATAACCATTTAGTAACAAATATTGCTGGTTCATTTGTCTGAGCTTACTAGGAGTAAGAGTGGTGTGGTTATTAGTATGCAGCAATATCTCACAAATCCTAAGAACTAGGTTTTAGGAATCGATTGAAAGAACACTACCAAAGTTCTCTCTACATTCAAAAATTGTAATGGCTTTATTGAGATCCAATTCACATATCACAAGTGATCTAATTTGAAAAATTTAGAAAAGTCCATTAAAATATTTTAGAATACATTTTAAATGAACATGTTTATATTTGATGCTTCATTATCCCTGCAAAATCCCCATATGACCAACAGAAGTAAGTTATTTCCCATTTTCCCTCAAACCCCACTAACTCATGGCAACCATGACCTCCTTCTGCCTCTGAATATTTATTCTTTAAATTTCTTGCAAAACAGAATCATGAAATTTATGGTCCTTTCCTTCTTCCACTCACCATAATGCTTTCATAATGTTTCATACAGTAGAAAATAATAATACTTTGGTTCTTTTTTATTGACAACTAATATTATGCTGTATGAATATCCCACATTTGATATTTAATCAGTTGATCAATATTTGGGCTATTTGTACATTTTCCATTTACAAATACATCTGTTTGACTTCATGTTGACATATGTTTCTATTTCTTTTGCTATATAAGACTCAAGTTCCTGGACCATGTGCTAATTCTATATTAAGCATTTTAAAGAATTAGTCTGCTGTGGATTGATTGTTAGTATCCCTGCCCCTCAGTTGCATGGTCTTACCTTTTTTCCTATACCTCTTCCTCTCAACCGCACACTTTTGTGTCAGCTACAATGAGCATCACAATCTTCCCTAGACAATCTTTTTTAAGGAATAACAAATGTATTCAGAAGTGTAATTAATATGTGTCTTCATTCCTTAATGCCTCTCCCTTTCCTTTTGCATTACAGACACCGATGGGAATGTTTGGGGTAGAGTGGGGTCTCCAACGCAAGGACTAGTCTAACACCTTGTCCTCCTTGTCTGCCGTGACATCTTGTAGAGCAGGAAAGCAAACACACTCTTTCCCATAAGGTACCTCATGGCCACTAGGAGAACTATGCAGATGGTCTGGTCCATGTTCCACCCAGTGTGGCAGGGCATGGGCTGGGAAGTACCAGAGGGATGTAGGCAGGGCATGTCCCTCCCCCACTTGCAGCAGATCGAGGCAGTGAAGCCAGGTCCCACTGCCCTGGGTGCTCTCTCGGCCAAGGAGAAAGTAGAGAACGTCTTTCAGCTGCCGAAGAGAAAATCTGTCCCCACTTAAAGGAAATATAGGAAGCTAAAGCAGCTCTCCCACAGAACCAGTGGAACAGTGGGCACCTTTCTTGGACTTCCTGGGCCTGGACCACCTCAGAGCAGGCAGATGGAGCAGGGCGAAAACCGTCTCACATGCTTCTTGGCAGCATACTCTGCAGAAATAGGAGTGTCCAGATTTTCATTCCCTGCACTGGCCCCAAACAGGTCACAGGGGCCCCTGAGTGTGTCAGCTCCTCTATCCTGCAACACACCTTACCAACACTTGCTGCTGACTCTGCAATTAGGCCAGAACTGTTGTTCAGATACGAAGCTGCATTCAGATGCATTGTTCTCTCAGCCAGGAACGACTTCCTTCACTTCTCTACCTCGGCAACTCATATTAATCCCCCTTTAAGACTGAACTCATATTTTATTTCCTCTGGAATCTTTCTTGAACAACTTTAGGCAGAATTGATGACTCCTTCTCTTTAACTTCTAAAGCACTCAGTTTATATATCTATTGCAAAATTTTTTTGTTCTGACTTTCAATAATATTTTTTTCTTTCTGGATCACACCCAACAATGCACAGGGGTTACTTACTCCTCGCTCATGCACTCAGGAATTACTCCTGGCAGTGCTTGGGGGACCATATGGGATGCTAGGAATCAAACCCGGGTTGGCCCCATTAAAAGCAAATGCCTGACCCGCTGTACCATCGCTCCAGACCTTGACTTTCAATAATTTGCTTTAGTTATTTGTCTCTTTCATCTAGTGACAGTTTGGCACTCTGGAGGTAGACTTTTATATCCTTTGTCATGCCTTCACTTTCTATTTTCTTACGTACAATATAGAAGATGCTTAATACTAATAAACATATGAAGAATAGATAAAAAACTTGTAAAATAACACAAATGGAGTATTCATAGCACAACTGAATGATAAATTGATAAATTTGGACTAATAGGAATTTTAGTTCTTCAACAAATGATAAAGTTCTTTGGAATACTGAGGAACAAGAAAAGCAATTAAGTCCCCACAAATAGCTATAGCAATTCTCGGGAAAAAACAGATGGGGGTATCACCTTCCCCAACTTCAAACTGTACTATAAAGCAGTAATAATTAAAATGGCATGGTATTGGAATAAAAACATACCTGCAGATTAGTGGAATAGGGTTGAACATCCTTACACATACCCTCAAATATAGCACTGTAGCACTGTCCTCCCATTCGATTGCTCGAGCGGGCCTAGTAAAGTCTCCACTGTTAGATTTGTTGTGACTGTGTTTTGCATATAGAATATGTCATGGGAAGCTTGCCAGGCTTTGCCGTGCGGGCGAGTTACTCTCGGTAGCTTGCCGGGCTCTCCAAGAGGGGCGGAGGAATCAAACCTGGGTCGGCGGGGTCAGCTGCGTGCAAGGCAAACGCCCTACCTGCTATGCTAACGCTCCAGCGTTGGTGGTATAGTGGTTAGCATAGCTGTCTTCCAAGCAATTGACCCTCAAGTATATGAGCATGTAATCTTTGATAAGGGAACAAGAGTGCAAAGTGGAGCAAGGAAAGTCTCTTCATCAAAAAGTGCTGGCAACACTGGACAGCTACATGCAAAGAAATGGGTTCAGACCTCTACCTAACACCTTGCACAAAAGTCATATCAAAATGAATTAAAGACCTCAACATCAGACCAGAGTCCATAAGGTTCACTGAAGAAAAGGTCAGCAAAACCCTCTACGACATTGAAGCTAAATTATCTTCATGGATGAAATGCCATTGACCAAACAAGTGGAAACAGAGATAAGCAAATGGGACTAACTTAGACTAAGAAGCTTCTGCACCTCAAAAGAAGCAGTGACCAGAATACAAAGACAGTCTACAGAATGGGAAAGGATATTCACCCAATGCCACTCTGATAAGGGGTTAATATCAAGGATATACAAGGCACTGATTGAACTCTGCAAGAAGAAAACATCCAATTCCATCAGAAAATGGGGTGATGAAATGAACAGAAATTTTCTCAAAGATATCTGAATGGCCAAAAGACACAAGAAAAAATGCTCTTCATCACTAATCATCAGTGATATTATTTCACACCACAGAGACTGGCACACATCCGAAAGAACAAAAACAACGGGTGTTGGCATGGATGCAGGGAGAAAGGTTCTCTCCTTCACTGCTGGTGGGATTGCTGAGTGGTCCAACCTTTTTGAAAAACAATATGGACAGTTCTCAAAAACTAGGAATTGAGCTCCCATGGTATTGTTCCCATCCCAGCAATACCATTCTGGGAATATATCCTGGAGATGCAAAAAAGTACAGTGGAAGTGACATATGCACTTGTATAGTTATTGCAGCACTATTTATAATAGCTAGAATCTGGAAAATACCCGAGTGCCTGAGAACAGTTGACTGGTTAAAAAAACTTTGGTATATTTACAAAATGGAATACTATGCAACTGTTAGAAAAGATGAAGTCATGAAATTTGCATATAAGTGGATCAATGTGGAGAGTATCACGCGAAGTGGGAAATGAGTCAGAAAGAGAGGGACAGACATAAAAGGGCTGCACTCATTTGTGGAACATAAAGTAACATAATAAGAGATTAACACCTATGGACAGTTGAAATAAAGGTCAGGAGGACTGCCCCACAGCTTGATAACCGATTTCATGCGCTGGGGGAAAAGGTAGCTGGGATGGAGAGAGGAACACTAAATAAATGATGGTTGGAGGGATCACTCGGAATAGCAGATGCATGTTGAAATTAGACTATGGTCCAAACATGATGCTGCTTGTTACCTGTATTGCAAACCATAACACCCAAAAGGACAGAGAGAGTAAGAGGGATTGTGCCTGCCACAGAGGCAGGAGGTTTGAAGGGGTGAGGATGGGAGGGATACTGGGAACATTGGTGGTGGATAATGGGCACTGTTGGAGGGATGGGTACTTGAAAATTGTTTGAGTGAAACACAATCATGAAAGTCTGTAAGTCTGTAAATGTATCTCATGATGATTCATTAAAATAAAAAAATAATAAATAGAAAAGCAATTAAGTTGAGCAGAAGCAGATAATTCTGTGGATGAAGTAGTAAAAAATCTACCTCAAATTTAATTTAGTCCTTCACATAGCTAATTACAAAATGCAGAGAGCATGTAAGATCTTGTTGAACAGCCACATCTCAATCCAGATGCTGCTTTGGAACTAAGCCCCATCCTCGGACTGACTCACCATTCCTGCTCTGGAATATCTAACTGCTCTATATTTCTCAGTGCCAAATTCTCATCCAATTCTCTCCGGATATTTTGGATTGTCTTACTCTCAGGCCGCTGGGCTCCTCTGACTCCTGCTGTTGCTAATACTTTGGACCCTTTGGACTTCTGCAATCCGACACACTTGCACTCTGCAATCGGAAGAGGACTGAAGGCTTTCAGGGTTTGAATCTGCTACGGATTGTTGCCAAGACTGCCTTGCCCGATTCTTACCTGTCTGTCTGTAGATTGCCCACTATCATCCTGCTGCTGTCCAGGACTCCCACATCTGTGTTGTGGTCTGTTGGTGTGTTCAGGTCACTGCAGTGCATCTGCTGTTTTCTTAGCACTCAGAGAAGAACTGTTTATTCCCTCCGTTCCTGGGAGGAAGAAAGAGCTTCAGGTTGCAGTCTTGCGAAATACACTTAGAAACAGATCTCTTCTGATTTTTTCCTGCAAACTATTTAAGCTGGATGGTAGCAATTGCTGTGCCTACTGCATGTCTCAAGTCAATCAGAATTGTGAAAAGTCCTTGTAAATCTTTGGTTTAAACACAGAAGAAAATGTACATATGTGGAGGTTGTGAGAAACACACACACACACACACACACACACATGCATATGTGTGCTTACATAAACACAGAATTTTGGGGAAGGACATATACAAAAATGATGGAATTATTTTATTATGAGAAAGGGACACTGGGTAGTAGGAAACTTTATCTTGAAAGTAGCACAGCGGGTAGGGCGTCTGCCTTGCACGCAGCCAACATGGCCGACCCGAGTTCGATTCCTCCGCCCCTCTCGGAGAGCCCGGCAAGCTACCGAGAGTATTTGATATGCCAGACACAGTAACAACAAAGTCTCCAATGGAGACGTTACTGGGCCCGCTCGAGCAAATCGATGATAAACGGGAGGGCCTCTCTATTTTAGTTCTACACCAAGCAAATGTATAAATTGACTTGTAAATGTTAGAAAAGTTTAGGGACAAACAATTCACAGAGCAATAATTCATAGTGTTTACAGACAGGAAAATGTGTGCAAATTTATTTAACAAAAGAAGTGTACATTTAAACTAAATGCCAGGTTTTGCAAATTTAATCTGCAAAGTTCAGAGCATTTTGTGATGCAGAGTGTTGGTGATAGAGTGACAAACTGGTTCTTTCATATACTTTGATTGGAAGCATATGGATTCAACTTCTTTGTCATCAGTAGTTATCAAAATGGTCTAAAAAATAGCACGTCTTTTTCACAGTTACCAATAATTTTTTCATATATTTTACAAGTTTATGTAAATTTTCAATTTTCTGTTTTTAGTGCTTGTTCAAGGCGCTTAATAATTGTTTGCTTAAGTTCTCTGTCTTATTTTTTTTTACCAATTTTAGTAGTTCTTTATATATTCTTAGTAAAAATTTTCTGTGTATGTGCACTGTATTTTCTTTTACTCTAACATCTTTCACTTTCCACATTTATACAATTAATACATTTTCTAAAAGAGATTCTTGATTCTAAGACTTATTTGTTCTACCCTTGTTTACCTTCTTGGTTAGTACTTTCCCAACTCCAAAACTGAGAATTGTTTCTTATGCTATTTTTAGATATTTTGTACCATAGACTTGTTGTCAGTTTAAAAAAATCTTTGAACACCTACTTTCAAAATTGAACACCTACTTTCAAAAGTATTTTAAACATATTAAGTGAAATAGAGATTTAAAAAGACACAGTTGTTGTGGTGAAAGCAACATAGTGCAGGGTCAGGGTACTCTCCTTGTCCAGCACCCACTGAGCCCACCAGGAGGAATTCCTCAGTGCAGAGCCAGACCCCCAAACAAAAAACAGAAGCAATAAAAAAGAAACAAAAAGGAAATTGTTCTACTATAGAGATTTACAAATGTGTATGTGTTGTATCAGTACATTAAGCACTGATTTAATCATGGGATTAACAACTAAAATGCTTTGTAAGTAGAGTTATACATCAATGATATATTAAGATATATACAACATTTGTAGTATCATATGAAAATATCCATGACTTTTAAATATTTAACAGGTCCCAATAATAATACTGAGATTTGTTACCTTCATTCGTAATTGAAAAAAATAGTGAGTTATGCTAGTGTATATATAAGCACACACTTTTTCCCCATCCCAGGTTCTGAACTTTCTGAATTCTAGACCCAGAGACTTCCAAAAACTATATTATAAGATTAAAAATTCTTGTTTGGGGGCCAGAGAGAGCCCAGGTTCTATTCCGTCGTCATGTGGTTTTTTGAGCACTGCCAGGAGTAATCCTTGTGCACAGCTGGATGTGTCACTACCCCCCTGAAAAACAAACAAATATACTGTGTTGGTTGTTGAGTTTTTTGAGTTCTTTACGTATCTTTTCTTAAACTTTCTGATTATTATGGTATTTTTATGTATACATGTGCATATAATATATTATACACAATAAATGCAGTATAGTTGTAGTATAAAGGGGCGAGAGATGTAGTACAGGGGTCAGGGCACCCCACCTGGATTCAATCCCTGGTCCCACGTGGTGTCCTGAATATCACCGTGCGTCCTGGAGCCCATGAGCCAGGGCAGCACTGTGTGCTGAGCAGCCTGAGTGCTCGGAACCTACTACTACCCCGTGGACTTAGTTAGCTGAGCATTGCTGAGCCTTGAGTACCATTTGGGAAGAGCACTTTCAGAAATAAAGTCAAGGAAACAATGTCTCAGTTATTTTTCTCAGGATTGCTTTGGCTCTTCAGGAAATGTTGTGGTTCTGTACACATTTTAGTTATATTTGTATGGTGTCCTTGAAGAAGGCCATTGGAATTTTGGTAGAGATGACAGTGAACTACATAATGCATAGGTAGAATGGTCATTGCAATAATATTGATTATTGCAATCCATGAAATAGGAACTGTTTTTCAAGTTATTTGTTTCTGTCGTGCTCCATTTCACCTTATTTTGTTGTTTGCATATATAAATACAATAAATTTGAGGATGTTGGTGCATAGACAACAAAGATTGAAACTGCCGGTAGTGAGCCACATTTATTCAAGTGTAATCGTCCGATTCGGGATGTTAGGCATTGGAATGAATCAATGCTCGTGACTAAGTTTGTGTTGACAAGGATACCGACACCACCGACGCCTCTTTTATCACATGTTCCAAGGAACAGTTCTTCTCCAGTGTCGAAAACAGCATGATGGGATTGATGTCTTCTCGTTTCGGTCAGACCAATGATGTCGTACTTGATTTTTCGCGCTTGTACCATAAGGTCTTCAATGGATGCAGCAGATGCCAGTGTATGAGCATTGAAAGTACAGACAATAATTTTTGTTTTTCTGCATTTTGGCAGCCTATGTCTGCCTTGGTGTTTTATCAGCCTCTCCTTCCATATCCTTCTCGACTCTGCATATTCAGGGTTAGGGAAATGAGATCCATTTATTACTGGATTTGGCATATCAATTCGGTCTATTTGGCACTGACTACGGATAGCTTGCCAGGCTCTGCCGTGCGGGTTGGATATTTAAGGATATTTAAGGTACCCTGAAAACTTAGAGAAAAGTAAACAAATAGTTGCGCGGCCGCTTGTTGTGATAATCTCTGGATCCTGGCCGTTGTTGGGGTTACACGGCAGTTGGAGGGTGTAATTGTCTAGCTACTGACAGGTCCAGTCCCAAACCGTGCAGGCTTGGAGATCTCAGCCCCGGGTCCCACACACCTGGGTTCCTCTGCCAGTTCTGTTATGTCTGAGGCTTATCCAAGTGTGTGGAGAGTGGCCCCAGTAAGGCCTTGGTTGGGGCCTGGAGGTCTTCAGCTGTTGGGCCCTGGCGAGGATAGTCAGACACAGGGTAGGAGACTCTGCCTTGTGCTCTCCCGGGAGCTTGTTGTGATAATCTCTGGATCCTGGCCGATGGGAGTCTCCCGATGGACGGTTCCACAATGAAATAGACCACATCATATTCAATCGGCGGTTTTGCCTAACCGATGTTGCTGTTGTCCCAAAATTCCAAACGGGATCAGACCACCGTCTTCTTTGTGCAAAATTCTACCTCACAGAACGAGGAGAAAAGAATGCAAGGTTTAAGAAGAGGACTCCCAGAACAACCACCAACTGGGAGCTCTTTGGCTCTATTGCGGCAACATGGGAAGATGCCGTCATTGACAACATTGATGAGGAATACGATCGAATGATTCAACACCTCCATGATTGTGCAAGGAATGCCAAGAGAGAGATAACCACAAAAAACCGCCTTTCTTCGAACACTCTTGAACTTATTCGCCAACGTGGCTTGGCACGTGCCTCAGGCAACCACAAGCGAACATCCGAACTGGCAAAACAGTGCAGAGAAGCCATCAAGGATGACCTCAAAAACAGGAGAGCAGCAGTACTGGTAGATGCAGCAGAAGCTGGGAAAAACATTCGTAATGCCCGCCTGTCCTTCACCAACTACAAAACCAAGATGACTGCCCTCCGACATCATGATGGATCTATCACATCTTCCAGAAGGGCAATGGAGAAGATTATTCATGACTTCTACTCAGATCTCTTTAATAGCCACATCCACTTGCCCACATACCACATACCACATGATGGATATGTCGTTCCCAATGTTCTCCCTTCCGAAATCCAACATGCCATCTCGTCGGTAAAGAAACAAAGAGCACCTGGCCCAGACAAGATCAGACCTGAACACCTGAAGAACTTACCATCAGTACTCATCAATACATTGGCTCGACTCTTCACACACTACCTGTCTGAATGCAAGGTTCCATCCCAATGGAAAACCAGCAGGACTGTACTACTATACAAGAAAGGAGACATTCACGACATTGGCAACTATCGCCCAATCTGCCTATTGTCTGTCATCTACAAACTATTCACTCGTGTCATCCTGAATAGGATTAGCAGAACACTAGATGAAGGACAACCATGTGAACAAGCTGGATTCCGAAAAGGATTCAGTACCATCGACCATATCCGCACAATAACCAAGCTCATTGAGGTATCTCGGGAGTTCAAGATGCCGCTCTGTCTAAGGTTCATTGATTTAAAGAAGGCCTTTGATTCTGTTGAGACGGAAGCGGTCATGGAAGCCCTAGCCAATCAGGGCGTACAAACTCAATACATCAAGATCCTTCGTGAGCTTTATTGCGGATTCACTACCAAGATCTCACCATTCTACAAAGAAGTAATCATCCATATCAAGAGAGGGGTTCGGCAGGGTGATACCATTTCACCAAAACTCTTCAGTGCCACCCTCGAGAACATCATGCGATGACTGGAATGGGAAAGCATGGGAGTGAAGATAGATGGTCGGCAACTACACCACCTCCGCTTTGCTGATGACATCGTTCTAATAACACCAAGCATCAACCAAGCAGTACAAATGCTGAACGACTTTGACCGTGAATGTGGAAAGGTCGGACTACAGCTGAATCTTACGAAGACAATGTTTATGAGAAACAGCCTTGTTCCTGATGCTCCATTCGCTCTCAAAGGAACCACCATCGAATGCAACAGTTATATATACCTAGGTCGAGAAATCAACATGATGAATGACCTGGCACCTGAGTTGCGCAGGAGGAAGAGAGCGGCTTGGAATGCCTTCAAGAGCATTGAAGAAATAACTAAAAGGACAAAGAACCTCCAGCTACGAGCACATCTCTTTGATTCCACTATTCTTCCTGCATTAACATATGCCTCAGAGACCTGGACCCTACGAAAACAGGATGAGAACGCTATTCGGGTCTCTCAAAGAGGAATCGAAAGAACTATGCTTGGAATATCACGATTCACTCAAATGAGAGATAGAATCCGAAGTTCTGATCTTCGTCAACGCTCAATAATGAGGGACGCTGTCTCATTTGCCAAGACATCAAAAATCAGATGGGCTGGACACGTAATGAGGTTTACAGACAACCGCTGGACTAGAGCCATTACTGATTGGATTCCACGGGACATCAAAAGATCATGTGGACACCCACCTATAAGATGGTCAGACTTCTTCGTCAAGACCCTAAATGATCGGTTTGAGGCTCTGCATATTCCTAGAACGAACAGATACCATTGGGCTATGCTAGCACACAACCGGGATGAATGGAGACGTTACTGGCACCCGCTCGAATAAATCGATGAATAACGGGGATTAAGTGATTAAGTGAAATTTGAGGAAAGGGGAGCTGGGTCATATCCAGTGATGCTCAGGAATTACTCCTGACTTTGTACTCAGGAGTCACTCTGGTAATATTCAGGGAACAAAATGCCAGGAATTGAGTACATATGCTTTAGCACCTGTATTAGGTTTCTGGCCTCTAGGACAGATTTTTATACATTGATTTTTATAGCTTTGCATTTTATTGATTTATACTTTTCAATAGTGTGTGTGTGTGTGTGTGTGTGTGTGCAATCTTAAGGGTTTTCTCTGTAGGTTTTGTTGTCTTCTGAAAATGATTATTTCTTGTACTTTAATGTGAATTCCTTTTTATTTTCATTGCATAATTCTGTGCTGGGATTCCAAAGTTTTGTTGAACAATAATTGAAAATGAGAACTTTTTTGTTTTGTTCCTGATCTTAGAAAAGAATTTTCAACTGCTTTTGCCACTGAATATTATGTTGTGAATTTGTGGTATATCGCCTTTAGGATGTTGAGGTATGTTTTTTCTATTCCCATTTTGTACCAAACATGAATATTGAATACTGTTAAAATCTTTGTCTTGGTCAAAGCCAGTAGACTCAACACAAGGTCTGGCAAATGTGAAGCTGCTTGAGGTCTGTAGTGCTGGGGATAGCCAAGGCGTCTCAGAGCACTGGAGACCTCCAGGCTGCACCAGGCTCTGGGGCTGCAGGGATACACCAAGGATGTTGCTCAGAAACCGCCTGGTGCCAGTCTGGATGAAGACTGGTAACACTGCTGGACTGTATTGCCTGGACTTGAGGACTAAATCTTTCTAACTATAATTATAAGGCAATCTTTTCCCCCCCAAGTCTAATGATTTTATTACAATATGTGTTAGAATTGAGATTTGACCCAGGTTAAAATTGGGTTGTTTCAAAAGTGCGTACTCATATTTTCCCCTCCTAAATTTTATTGTACTTTTAAATATTCAGTGAGTTCCATTGATTTCATATTTTTTTACTCCCACTTTCTGGTTGTAGAAACTTCAATAGCCTGATCTTCTTTAATGTATATTTTTATTAATATTTTTCAACTGACCCATTTTCTCACCTTTTTTTAGTACTTATCATTACTTTATTCCAATTCTATAATTTTAAATCAAATCTATTTTCTCTTTTAAATCTTCTAATTATATGTTTGTTCCCTAAAGAATTTAATTTAATTTAATTTTGTCTTTTTACTTGTGAAATACCATGAGGTACAGTGTACACTTACAAACTTTCAACTCAAACTTTTTTTTGAGTTTCAGTTATACAACGATCAAGTGCACATCCCTCCACCAGTGCCCATTCTCCACCACCAGTAAATCCAGTAGCCCTCCCCCCCAGTCCATCACCCCAACCCTGCTCCACCTCTGTGGCAGGGCATTCTCTTTTGCTCTCTCTTTCCTTTAATTAATTAATTATTTTTTATTAGTGAAACACCATGAGGTGCAGTTGTAGACTTACAAACTTTAGTGTTTGCATTTTAGTTATATAATGATCAAGAACCCATCAACCCACCAGTGCCCATTTTCTACCACCAATGAACCCAGTAACCCTCCTGCCTCCCATCTCCCTCCAAACCTGCCCCACTCTGGGGCAGAGCATTCCCTTTTGCTCTCTCTTTCCTTGAGGGTGTTGAGGTTTGCAATAGAGGTATTGAATGTCCATTGTTGCTTGATCTACAGTCTACTTTCAGCATGCATCTTGCATCCCGGGAGAGTCCTCCAAACACCCTTAACTTGATGTTCCCTTCTCTATCTGAGCTGCCTTTTTACCCAGCATATGCTGCCAGCTTTCAAGCCATGGAGTAGAATGCCTGGTACTTATCTCGACAATGCTTGGGTATTCATCTCCCCGTTTGTTACTTTATATTCCCCAGATGAGTGCAGTCTTTCTATGTCTGTCCCTCTCTTTCTGACTCATTTCACTTAGCATGATACTTTCCATGTAGAACCACTTGTTTGAAAATTTCATGACTTCATCATTTCTAACAGCTGCATAGTATTCCATTATGTAGATGTACCAAAGTTTCTTTAACCAGTCATCTATTCTTGGGCACTTGGGTTTTTTTTTCCAGATTTTGGCTATTGTGAACAGTACAGAAATGAACATACAAGTGCAGATGTCATTTTGACTATACTTTTTTTGCCTCTCCGGGATATATTCCCAGGAGTGGTATTGCTGGGTCAAATAAGAGCTCAATATCTAATTTTTTGAGAATTGCCCATACTGCTTTCCAAAATGACTGAACAAGTCAGCATTCCCACCAGCAGTGAAGGAGACTCCCTTTCTCCCCATATTTTGCTTTTGTTGCTTTTTGTTTCTTTTGTTGCTTTTTGGCCCACATGGCATGGATGTGGGCCAGTCTCTATGGTGTGAGATGATATCTCATTGTTACATTGATCTGCATCTCCCTGATGATTAGTGATGTAGAGCATTTTCTCATGTGCCTTTTAGCCATTTGGATTTCTTCTTTGAGAAATTTTCTGTTCATATTGTCACCTCATTTTTTGATGGGGTTGGATGTTTTCTTCTTGTGGAGTTCAACCAGTGCTTTGTATGTCTTTGATATCAAGCCCTTGTCAGATGAGTATTGGGTAAATATCCTTTCCCTTTCTGTAGATTGTCTTTGTATTTTGGTCACTGTATCTTTTTTTTAAATTTATTTTTATTAGTGAAACACCATGAGGTACAGTTGTAGATTTACAAATTTTTGTGCTTGGGTTTCGGTCATACAATGATCAAATACCCATCCCTCCACCAGTGCCCATTTTCCACCACCATGGATAATATCCCTCCCCCCATCCCCCCATCCCCCCTGCCACTGTGGCAGCGCATTCCCTTTTGTTCTCTCTCTCCTTTTGGGTGTTGTGGTCTGGTCGCTGTATCTTTTGCAGTGCAGAAGCTTCTTAGTTTAATATAGTTCCTTTGGTTTATCTCTGTTTCCACTTGCTTGGTCAGTGGCATGCCATATTTGAAGATAACGTTGGCCTCAATATTGTGAAGGGTTTTGCTGACCTTGTCTTCAATGTACCTTATGGATTCTGGTCTGATGTTGAGGTCTTTAATCCATTTTGATCTGACTTTCGTGCATGGTGTTAAGTCGAGGCCTAAGCCCATTCTTTTGCAAAGGTTGTCCAGTTATGCCAGCACCATTTGTTAAAGAGGCTTTCCTTGCTCCACTTCACCTTTCTTGCTTCTTTATCAAAGATTAGATGTTCATATATTTGGGGTTGTGTGTAGGGATATTCCACCCCTGTTCCATTGGTCTGTGGCTCTGCCTTTGTTCCAGTACCAGTTTCTTTTAATTGTTATCACTTTGTAGTAGAGTTTGAGGTTGGGTAGGGTGATGCCTCCAATCGTATTTTTCCCTATAATTGCTTACATATTTGTGAGCATTTGTTGTTCCAAATGAATTTTAGAAATTCTTCATCCATTTCTTTGAAGAATTTCATGGGTATCCTTAAAGGGATCGCATTGAATCTGTATAGTGCCTTGGGGAGTATTGATATTTTGACAATGTTAATTCTTCCTATCCATGAGAAGTGGATATGTTTCCATTTCCCTGTGTCCTCTTTAATTTTGTGGAGTAGCATTTTGTAGTGTTCTTTGTAGAGGGTCCTTTATCTTCTTAGTTAGGCTGATTCCGAGGTACTTGATTTTCTGGGTCACAATTGTGAACAGGATTGCTTTTTTCATGTATCTTTCCTCTGTCTCATTATTTGCGTATTGGAAGGCCATGGATTTTGGGCATTAATTTTATAGTCTGCATCTTTACTATACAAGTCTATTGTTTCTAGGAGTTTCTTGGTAGAGGCTTTGGGATTCTCTAGATATAGTATCATATCATCTGTGAATAGTGAGAGCTTGATTTCTTCCTTTCCTACCTGAATGCTCTTAATACCTTTTTCTTGCCTAAAAGCTATTGCAAGTACTTCCAGTACAATATTGAACAGAAGTGGTGAGAGTAGGTAGGCATCCTTGTCTTGTCCCTTATCTTAAAGAGAAAGCCCTGAGTTTTTCCCCATTGAGGATAATGCTTGCCATAGGTTGTCATAGATGGCTTTGACTATCTTGAGGAAAGCTCCTTGAAAACCCATTTTGGTCAGAGTTTTCATCATAAACGTGTAATGGATCTTGTCAAATGCTTTCTCTGCATATATTGATATGATCATATGGTTTTTATCTTTACTTTTGTTTATATGATGGATTACAGTGATTGATTTCTGAATGTTAAACCATCTTTGCATCCCCGGGATGAATCACACTTGGTCACGGTGTATAATCTTTTTGATGAGTTGTTGGATTCTATTTGCTAATATTTTGTTGAAAATCTTCGCATTCGTGTTCATCAGAGATATTGACCTATAATTTTCTTTGTTAGTGGTATCTTTGTTTGCTTTTGGTATTAGGGAGATATGTACCTCACAGAAACTGTTTGGGAGAGTTCTGGTTTTTCCAATTTTCTGGAAAAGCTTGAGGAGAAATAAAAGCTTGAGCAGGTCTTCTTTAAATGTTTGGAAGAATTTGCTAATGATTCCATTCGGGCCTGGACTTTTGTTTTTGGGAAGACTTTTGATTACAGTTTTGATTTCCTTGATATGAATGGGTCTATTCAGGTATTCCAAGTCTTCTTGGCTCATCTTGGGAGATTGTAGGAATCCAGGAATTTATTCATTTCTTCGAGGTTCTCTTGTTTTGTGGCATACAGACTCTCAAAGTAGTCTCTGATGATCTTTTGAATGTCATTGGTTTCTGTTGTGATGTCCCCTTTTTATTTCTGATCCAGTTAATTAGGGGTTTCTCTCTCTCTTTCTTTGTGATTCTTGCTCGTGGTTTATCCATCTTATTTATTTTCTCAAAGAACCAGCTCTTTGTTTCATTGACCTTTCAGATACATTGTTTTTTGGGTTTCCATGTCTTTGATTTCTGCTCTAAGTTTTATTATTTCTTTCCTTTGGCCAGGTTTGGGCTCCTTCTGTTGGTCTTTTTCTAAGATCTTGAGCTGTGAAGTCAAGTTGTCCATGCAGGCCCTTTCTTCCTTTCTGAGGAATGCTTGCAAAGCATTTAATTTTAATTTTCTATTTCTTTTACAAATATTTCTACTGTGCTGTTAATACCTCTTACTGAGTTCTTAATTTTAGTTCTCATATTTCTCATTTTTAGAACTTACACTTAGAACTACTGTTCACAGTTCTTTGCTAAAATTGTCAATATTGCTTTTCTAAGTGGACAAGCTCTAATGATTTCCAAAAATGAGTAGTTTACTGGCACACAGGACTTTTATTAAAATAGCAAGAGTCAAATGAATGTGTGGCTCTTATCTTAGGTCTAGTAAGAAGATTATTTTATTACTTTTATAGTTGAATTTTTTGTTTGGTTGTTTGGGGACACACCTGGCACCTGTGCTCAGGGCTTTCGCTGACTCTGAGCTCAGGAATCACTTCTGGCTGGGCCAAAAAGGGGTATGGGCAGTGAGGATGGAACCCCAGTCAGCTCTTTGCAAGGCCAGTACCATACCTGCTATACTCACTCCAGTCCTAGAAAAATTATTTTAAAATCGTTTTTTTCCAGCCGGGTATTCTAGGGGAAAGGGCAGTTCAGATAGAGAAGGGAACATCAAATAAAGGGTGTTTGGAGGATCCTCCCAGGAGGGGAGATGCATGTTGAAAGTAGACTATGGACTGAACATGTTTGCCACTCAATGCCTCTTTTGCAGACCACAGCACCCAAAAGGAGAGAGAGAACAAAAGGGAATGCCCTGCCACAGAGGCAGGGTGGGATGGGGGTGATGGGTGTGGGAGGGATATTATCCATGGTGGTGGAAAATGGGCACTGGTGGAGGGATGGGTATTTGATCATTGTATGACCGAAACCCAAGCACAAAAGTTTGTAAATCTACAACTGTGCCTCATGGTGTTTCACTAATAAAAATTAAAAAAAAAGAAAAAAATCTGTTTTTTATGCCTCCAACATACAGAATCTAATTTAACATGTAGAATCTAGTTCTGCAACTGTTTCTTTTTTTCCTTCTTATTTTCTCTGATAAAATCATGTGTCTGTGAACTTTTGTACTTTTAACTCTGTGATGATCACTGTATCTTCCAAGTATTTCTGAAGTATTTTTATAAGAATCTTGTACTTAAAACCCAGTGTGAGATTATTTTTTCTCAGAATTTATTTGTCTCTGCTATGTATGTGAGCCACTCTAGACAGCCTGATAGTTCAGGAAAATGGTACCACCTTAATCCAACAATGTTTCGAAGCTGGACCCGTAATAATGAACTATTTCGATTCATTCCAAATTTTAGAATCAGCAATCTGTGGTTCTAAACAGAGCTCTGTGAGTTTATCTAGGGGAGAGGGGATGGTATAACAATTTTGACCCTAGATTTCAATCATTATTTTACTAATTTTGTGAGGCTAATAAAAATGCTATTTAGATTTTAAGCCATTGCCTTCAGTTCAGCAAATGCTTTGGGGAAGGTTGTTGGGAGAAGTGGGGATATTTATGAATGCTGGGTTTATCTTCCTGAGTCTTTATCCTCTTTCAGGCTCTGATCTGACATTTCTTCATTGACTTCTCTGATGATTTCATAATATTCTGAATTGCTTTTATAATTATTTCCTGATAGTCTCAATTGCTTTAAATTACAAATATTTTTAGTACAAAGAATGGTTCACATTATTGATCCTCCACTGTTTTTCTATTACCTAAAAATATAAAACATATTCAATAAAAGAAACATTGTTTAGCTTCCTTCCACTATTTTAGTGTTACACAAATCAAAAAATAAAGTTGGAGTGAGGTGAATATAATTAGATTTCTATTTCTAGGAATACATTACACAGAAATCCATTCTGCAAACTGTTTTTTCCCCAGAAAAATCTCTCTTAGAAATACCATTTTTTACTCTAGTTCATTCTCAAAGCTACAAAGATAATACCTAGAATTTTTTTTTTGTAGCTGATTGAGGAAAAGTCTGATTATGGTCTTTCTTAGACCAATTCTGGTTATTCTTTGCTAGCACAGGATTAGAGCACAATGATCTTTGCTCTTGCCCTAGAAGCTCTTCTCCTTTCAAGCTGCTCACATTTCCTGTTTATTCACTAAGACTAGCTTTGGCACATTACATTTTTTAAGGCAAAGAAGTCAGACGGTGGCAGTGCTTTCCTCTAGGAAGCATGGTGCTTCAGGCTGAGGGGATGAGTAAACAAAGACCAAGTGAGCGAAGTTTAATCCCGTGCTTAGAACACTTTGTGGAAACTTTACCTTTTAGCCACAGCTTGAGAAGCAGTTTAGACTCTGGGATGATGATGTCCCTAGGGGCAATCGCCTCTTCCTAAACTATGCACGTCTCCTTTCTATATATATATTTTTTTTTGCAGTAAGGAACAGAGGTGTATTTTATATGGCAGAAGATACTTCAAAGGAGGTTTGTTTAGACTTGAAGAATGTGGAGTTTGTTTTTGTAACCCTCCTGGGCTCCGGTTAGGAGTGAAGAGAAGTGGCAACATCACACAGTGGGCGTCCTTTAAGTGAGCACCTCATCTTTTTTTTTTTCCCCTTTATTTTATTTTATTTTTTTTTAAAGTTGTAGATTTACAATTTTTTATGCTTTGGTTTCAATTATACAATGATCAGATACCCATCCCTCCACCAGTGCCCATTTTCCACCACCATGGATAATATCCCTCCCACCCCCATCCCCCCACCCCCCCTGTCTCTGTGGCAGGGCAATCCCCTGTGTTCTCTCTCTCCTTTTGGGTGTTGTGGTCTGCAAAAGAGGCATTGAATGGCAAACATGTTCAGTCCATAGTCTACTTTCGACATGCATCTCCCCTCCTGGGAAGATCCTCCAAACATCCTTTATTTGGTGCTCTCTTCTCTATCTAAACAGCCCTTTCCTCTAGGATACCCGGCTGGCCTCTAAGTTATGGAGTAATCCTCCTGGTGCTGATCTCAGCTATTCTTGGGTATTAATCTCATACTTCGTTACTTTATATCCCCCAGATGAATGCAATCTTTCTATGTCTATCCCTCTCTTTCTGACTCATTTCGCTTAGCATGATACTTTCCATATTGTACCACTTGTATGTAAATTTCATGACTTCATCTTTTCTAAGAGCTACATAGTACTCCATTGTGTAGATGTACCAAAGTTTCTTTAACCAGTCATCTGTTCTTGGACACTCAGGTTTCTTCCAGTTTCTGGCTATTGTAAAGAGTGCTGCAATGAACAAACAAGTGCAGATGTCACTTCGACTATACATTTTTGCCTCTCTGGGATATATTCCCAGGAGTGGTATTGCTTGGTCAAATGGGAGCTCAATTTCTAATTTTTTGAGAATTGTCCATACTGTTTTCCAGAAGGGCTGAACCAGTGGACATTCCCACCAACAGTGAAGGAGTGTCCCTTTCTCGCCACATCCACGCCAGCATCGGTTGCTTTTGTTCTTTTGAATGTGGGCCAGTCTCTGAGGTGTGAGATGGTATCTCATTGTGGTTTTGATCTGCATCTCCCTGATGATTAATGATGTAGAGCATTTTCTCATGTGATTTTTTGCCATTCGGATTTCTTCTTTGAGAAAGTTTCTGTTCATTTCATTGCCCCATTTTTGGATGGGGTTGGATGTTTTCTTCTTGTGGAGTTTAACCAGTATTTTGTATATCCTGGATATCAACCCCTTGTCAGATGTGTATTCGGTGAATATCCTTTCCCATTCTGTAGACTGTCTTTGTATTTTGGTCACTGTTTCTTTGGAGGTGCAGAAGCTTCTTAGTTTAAGATAGTCCCATTTATCTATCTCTGTTTTCACTTGCTCGGCCAGTGGCGTGGCATCTTTGAAGATACCATTAGCTTCAATGTCATGGAGGGTTTTGCCAACTTTATCTTCAATGTACCTTATGGTTTCTGGTCTGATGTTGAGGTCTTTAATCCATTTTGATCTTACTTTTGTACATGGTGTTAGGCAGAGTTCTGAGCCTATTTTTTTGCATGTAGCCGTCCAGTGATGCCAACACAATTTATTAAAGAGGCTTTCCTTACTCCACTTCACATTACTTGCACCTTTATCAAAGATTAGATGAGCATATGATTGAGGAGAGATGTCAGTGTATTCAACCCTGTTCCATTGGTCTGCAGTTCTGCCTTTGTTCCAGTACCATGCTGTTTTAATTATTACTGCTTTGTAGTACAGTTTGAAGTTCGGGAGGTTGATTCCTCCCATTTTCTTTTCCCCAAGAATTGCTTTAGCTATTCGTGGGGGCTTATTGTTCCATATAAATTTCAAGAGTGTTTGCTCCATTTCTTTGAAGAATGTCATGGGTATCCTTATAGGGATTGCATTGAATTTATACAATGCTTTCGGTAGTATTGCCATTTTGACAATGTTAAGTCTCCCGACCCATGAGCAGGGGATATCTTTCCATTTCCTCATGTCCTCTTTTATTTCCTGAAGTAGCGTTTTGTAGTTTTCTTTGTACAGGTCCTTTACTTCCTTAGTTAAGCTGATTCCTAGGTACTTGATTTTCTGGGGCACAATTGTGAATGGGATTGTTTTTTTCATGTTGCTTTCTTCTCTCTCACTGTTTGCGTATAGGAAAGCCATGGACTTTTGGGTATTGATTTTATAACCTGCAACTTTACTATACGAGTCTATTGTTTCTAGGAGTTTTTTGGTGGAAGTTATTGGGTTCTCTAAGTAGAGTATCATATCATCTGCGAATAGTGAGAGCTTGATTTCTTCCTTTCCTACCTGAATGCCCTTAATATCTTTTTCCTGCCTAATCGCTATTGCAAGTACTTCCAGTACTATATTGAACAGCATTGGAGAGAGTGGGCATCCCTGTCTCGTACCTGATCTTAGAGGGAAGGCTCTCAGTTTTTCCCCATTGAGGATGATGCTTGCTGTATGCTTGTGGTAGATGGCTTTAATTATGTTGAGGAAGGTCCCCTCTATACCCATTTTGGCTAGGGTTTTCATCATAAAGGGGTGCTGGATCTTATCAAATGCTTTCTCTGCATCTATTGATATGATCATATGCTTTTTATCTTTTCTTTTGTTGATATGATGGATTATGTTGATTGATTTCCGAATGTTGAACCATCCTTGCATCCCTGGGATGAATCCTACTTGGTCATGGTGTATGATCTTTTTAATGAGTAGTTGGATTCTATTTGCTAGTAGTTTGTTGAGGATCTTTGCATCTGTGTTCATCAGGGATATCGGCCTGTAATTCTCTTTCTTTGTGGTATCTCTGTCTGCTTTTGGTATCAGTGTGATATTTGCTTCGTAGAAACTGTTCGGAAGTGTTTTTGATATTTCAATTTCGTGGAAAAGCTTAAAGAGCATTGGGAGTAAGTCCTCTTTAAAGATTTGGAAGAATTCACTAGTGAATCCATCCGGGCCAGGACTTTTGTGCTTGGGGAGACTTTTTATTACCATTTCAATTTCCTTGATGGTGATAGGTCTGTTCAGGTATTCCAGGTCTTCTTGGTTCAGCCTTGGGAGTCTGTAGGAGTCTAGGAATTTATCCATTTCCTCGAGGTTTTGATGTTCCATGGCATAAAGCTTCTCAAAGTACTCCCTGAGGATCCTCTGAATTTCTGTGGTTTCTGTTGTAATGACCCCCTTTTCATTTCTGATTCGGTTTATTAGGGTTTTCTCTCTCCCTTTCTTTGTGAGTTTTGCTAGAGGCTTATCGATCTTGTTAATTTTCTCGAAGAACCAGCTCTTGGTTTCATTGATCTTTCGGATTGTTTTTTGGGTTTCCATCTAGTTAATCTCTGCTCTGAGTTTTATTATTTCCTTTCTCCTGTTCGGGTTGTGCTCCTTTTTATGGTCCTTCTCCAAGCTCTTAAGCTGTGAGGTTAGGTTACTTATGTGTGCTCGCTCCTCCTTCCTGAGGAATGCTTGTAGAGCTATAAACTTTCCTCTTAACACAGCCTTTGCTGTGTCCCATAAGTTTTGGTAACTCGTGTTCTCATTTTCATTCGTTTCTAGGAATCTTTTGATTTCCTCTTTGATTTCCTGTCTAATCCACTCGTTGTTCAATAGTGCACTGTTTAATTTCCAGGTGTTTGATTTAGTTTTCTGTTTTTGTGTGTGATTTACTTCTAATTTCAGCGCATTATGGTCTGAGAAGATTGTTGATACAATCTCTACCTTCTTAATTTTATGGAGGCATGTTTTGTGGCTCAGCATGTGGTCTATCTTGGAGAATGTTCCATGTACGCTTGAGAAGAATGTGTATTCAGCTTTTTGTGGATGAAGTGTCCTGTATATATCTACTAAGTCCCTTTCTTCAATTGTTTCCCTCAAATGAAGTATGTCCTTGCTAAGCTTGAGTCTGGTTGATCTATCAAGAGGTGACAAAGTAGTGTTGAAGTCTCCCACTAGTATTGTGTTGCTATTGATGTCTTTTTCCAAATCTATGAGTAGTTGTTTTAAGTACTTTGCTGGTCTCTCATTAGGTGCATATACATTTATTATTGTAAGTTCTTCCTGTTGTACAGATCCTCTGATCAATAAGAAATGGCCTTCACTGTCTCTTATGACCTTCCTCACTCTGAAATCGATGTGGTCTGATATTAAGGTGGCTACCCCAGCTTTTTTATGGGAGCTGTTTGCCTGTAGGATTGTTTTCCAGCCTTTGACTCTGAGTCTGTGTTTGCTTTGCCTATTGAGATGCGTTTCTTGCAGGCAGCAGAATGTTGGGTTCAATTTTCTAATCCATCCTGCCACTCTATGTCTTTTAATTGGTGCGTTTAGCCCATTGACATTGAGAGAGATTATTGTTATGGGATTTTGTCCCATTGTTCTGTTAAAATTTGGTGTATTTGAGGGGCCTGTCTTGCCTTAAAGTAGCCCATTTAGTTGTTCTTGTAACCATGGTTTTGAGTCTATGAAGTTCCTGAGCTGTTGTTTGTCTGTGAAACTGTGTGTTGTTCCTTCTATTATGAATGAGAGTCTTGCTGGGAAAAGTATTTTGGGGGAGGCATTTATTTCATTGAGTTTTTTTACTATGTCCCACCACTGTTTTCGGGCCATGAGGGTTTCATCAGAAAAATCAGCTGTGAATTTTAAGGATGCTCCTTTGTAAGAGATTTCTTTCTTCGATCTTGCTGCTTTCAGAATTTTGTCTCGTCTAAGGTTTTGGTCATTTTGATCAGAATGTGTCTTGGGGTATTTTTATTCGGATTTCTTCTAGCTGGTACCCTTCGGGCCTCCTGAATGTGGTCACAAGTTTTCTTCAGCTCTGGAAATGTTGTAGCAATGATGTCTTTGACAGTTTCTTCTTCATCGAGGTTTTCTTCCTGTCCCTCTGGGACTCCAATAATTCTTATGTTACCCCTCTTGGCTTCATCACGATCTTCTCTTGCCATCTGTTCCCGAATTGTGAGTCTCTTTTCCATTTTCTGCTGTTTTCTGGAGAGTCTCTGAACTTGATCTTCGAGCTCACTGATTCTGTTCTCAGCCGCTCTTACTCTGCTGCTGAGGCCTTCCACTGAGCTTTTCAATTCGCCTACGAGATTTTTCAGGTCTGACATTTCTGATTGCATTTTCCTCATTTCTGCCTTCAGATCCTCTTGTCTTCTATTGGCATTGGTTTCCATTGTTTCTTTTAATTCCCTAAGCATCCTAAGTAGCTCCCTTCTGAATTCCTTGTCAGAGAGGTTGTCTAACACTACAGTACTGTTGGTGTCATCTGGGCTAGACTCTTCAATATGAATGTTTGGTGGGCTTTTGCGTTGCTTTACCATTGTGAGAGGTGTGGTTTAGTCCTTCACGTTCAGTGTTACTATTCTGCTTGATATGCAGTGTGAGTTAAGATAGGCTTATGAGTTATTGGCAACTGTGTTTCTAGTGGCTGAGCTAAAATAGAGAAGTTTCCATGTAAGAAGTTAGCTTATGGTTCCTATGGCATATGTAGTGGGAAAATATTTCGCGGCCAAGTTAGCGGCCGCGGCTCCGGAAAGAATCCCTGGCACTGGGCGAGGAGTTGGGAATGTCTCCTGTTTGGAATTGGAGCCGTTCAGCTTTGTTGCCCAGAGCTGGGCCTCTGTGCCCGTCCCAAGCAGATCAGGGGGTGAAAACCGGCTGTCTAGGGGCTGTTTCTAGCTGCGTGTGCCCAGAGAGGAACCCAGGCCCTTGGGGGCGGGCTGTACCTGTTGGAATTGGAGCCGTTCAGCTTTGTTGCCAAGAGCTGGGCCTCTGTGCCCATCCCACGCAGATCAGGGGTTGAAAACCGGCTGTCTAGGGGCTGTTTCTAGCTGCGCGTGCCCAGAGAGGAACCCAGGCCCTTGGGGGCGGGCTGTACCTGTTGGAATTGGAGCTGTTCAGCTTTGTTGCCGAGAGCTGGGCCTCTGTGCCCGTCCCACGCAGATCAGGGGGTGAAAACCGGCTGTCTAGGGGCTGTTTCTAGCTGCGCGTGCCCAGAGAGGAACCCAGGCCCTTGGGGGCGGGCTGTACCTGTTGGAATTGGAGCTGTTCAGCTTTGTTGCCCAGAGCTGGGCCTCTGTGCCCGTCCCACGCAGATCAGGGGTTGAAAACCGGCTGTCTAGGGGCTGTTTCTAGCTGCGCGTGCCCAGAGAGGAACCCAGGCCCTTGGGGGCGGGCTGTACCTGTTGGAATTGGAGCTGTTCAGCTTTGTTGCCCAGAGCTGGGCCTCTGTGCCCGTCCCACGCAGATCAGGGGTTGAAAACCGGCTGTCTAGGGGCTGTTTCTAGCTGCGTGTGCCCAGAGAGGAACCCAGGCCCTTGGGGGCGGGCTGTACCTGTTGGAATTGGAGCCGTTCAGCTTTGTTGCCCAGAGCTGGGCCTCTGTGCCCGTCCCACGCAGATCAGGGGTTGAAAACCGGCTGTCTAGGGGCTGTTTCTAGCTGCGTGTGCCCAGAGAGGAACCCAGGCCCTTGGGGGCGGGCTGTACCTGTTGGAATTGGAGCCGTTCAGCTTTGTTGCCCAGAGCTGGGCCTCTGTGGCCGTCCCACGCAGATCACGGGGTGAAAACCGGCTGTCTAGGGGCTGTTTCTAGCTGCTCGTGCCCAGAGAGGAACCCAGGCCCTTGGGGGGCACCTCATCTTTTAACAATACATTCTTCCCTTTCTGCAGGATTCACCCTACAGGGCAAGGGGCAATCTTGTACATCTGGGTAGGTGGTTTGATGCCATCCATTTAAATTCATTAATTAAATTTGAAGGAAAGGATATTCTTTATTGCATCATTTCCCCCAGATTTCTGCTGTTGGGTGTTTTCTTAATTAAAATAAAAATTTGGTTTGAAGTTCTATTCTTAATGATTTCTGGTTTGTTATAAGTTTTCTTTTCCTTTTCCTTCTTCCCTCTGCTGTTTAAAATTAAGTTTATTTAAATAGAAAATCCACCTTTACTTAGGTGAATGGTATCTTTATGTGGAAAAGGAAAATTCATTCTGATTTCATTTCTATCTTCCTTCTCACAGCTTAATCTTTCAGTGGTTTGTTTTTCCTTTTGTGTGCATTTTGCTTCCAGCTGTGCATCACAAAGTAAATCGAGGTGGTGACTCTTCAGTAAACCATGTGACTTAGAGTTCATTGAACAATTGTTCATCATCTCCCAACCACAAAAACATTACAATGATTTTTTAAAAGAAATTTAACAATTCATTTTCTATCACATAAAATTTGTCCTGCGTATTTTTGGAGTCCAGGAATTTATCCCTGTGTATTTTTGGAATATTGTTTTTATTAGGAGTGAAACAGTGTAAATGATGTAGAGAAATATTTTCTTTGATTGGATTACCTGCACAGTGATATAAACGAATCGTTTATAATAATGACCTCTGTCCTTTTATTGTTCTGGAAAATCTGCATGTTGAAACTTTTAGAATTCACAGGTTTCCTGTGGACTTTTAATATTCTGTACTGTCTTATTGTAGATTCATTGTAGAAAAGAAAAAAAAAACTGTATTTTTATTATCGCATTTAGAAACTGTTCTTAATTTCTTGGAAAACTTTTTGGGGTAGATGGAAGGAAAAGAGAGCAAAAACAATAAAAATTCAGTCTAATGATCTGTTCTGACTATCTTGTTCCAATGCAACAGGAATTAAGAATTTTTGTAGGAGATCATAATTATCTTTTTAGAAGATCTGATTGCCCAAAAAGTCTTCATTTCCTCAATGGCTGTATATATTATTAAATATAATATAATAATAAAATTACATGTTATTTGTCATTTATTGTAGAAGTGGGATTCCGTGCCAGGCCATTTTCACTCCGGGTGCCCCAGAGGGGGCGGATGAGAGCCCTCCCCTCCCCAAGGGACCCAGCCCCAGCAGCTGACTTTCACTACCCAACCTCCACTGAGCTCCAGGATGCTTTCTGGACAGCGCAACCGCTTTGTGGCTGGGCGACACATCATAAGACTTCCTACCCATTTTCTATAATTACCACACCATGTTTGATGGAGAGAGAGAGAGAGAGAGAGAGAGAGAGAGAGAGAGAGAGAGAGAAAGAGAGAGAGAGAGAGTTCCTCTCACAGAGCCGGGCAAGCTACAGGGAGTATCCCGCCTGCATGGGCAGAGACTGGCAAGCTCCCCGTGGTGTATTCGATATGACAAAACCAGTAACTGTAACAGGTCTCATTCCCCTGACCCTGAAAGAGCCTCCAATCATTGGGAAAGAGTAAGGAGAGGCTGCTAAAATCTCAGGGCTGGGACGAATAGAGACATTACTGGTGTCCACTCGAGTAAATTGACAAACAACGGGATGACAATGATACAGTGATACAGTGATATCGTATGTAAGTGTACTTATAATTTTGGTCATATCATACACTGGGACAAAATTCTCTTTTATAATTTTTTAATTTTTTTTTCCTCTTTGGGTGGAACGATAGCACAGGGGTAGGGCATTTGCCTTGCATGCAGTTGGCCCGGCCAATATAAGTTCGATTCCTCCTCCCCTCTCGGAGAGCGCGGCAAGCTACTGAGAGTATCTTGCCCGCATGGCAAAGCCTGGCAAGCTACCTAGGATGTATTCGATATGCCAAACACAGTAACAGTAAGTCTCACAACAGAGACATTACTGGGCCCGCTCGAGCAAATCGATGAACAATGGAAGGATAGTGCTACAGTTTTTCTCCTTTTTGGGTCACACCTGGCGATGCTCAGGGGTTATTCCTGGCTTTGTGCCCAGGAATTACTCCTGGCAGTGCTCAGGGGACCATATGTGATGCTGGGAATCGAACCCGGGTTAGTCGCGTTCAAGGCAAACACCCTGCTGTGTATTACTCCAGCCCCCAAAATTCTCTTTTTTTTAAAATAAATATTTTATTTTTATTTTATTATTATTTTTAATGTATCATAGTGGGGTACAGTTACAGACTTACAAACTTTTGTGTTTGTTTCAGTCATACAATGATCGAGTACCCATCCCTCCACCAGTGCCCATTCTCCACCAGCAGTGATCCCAGTATCCCTCCCACCCCACCACACCACACCCTCCCCCACCCTCGCCTCTGTGGCAGGGATATTCCCCTCTGCTCTCTTTCTCCTTTTGGGTGTTGTGGTTTTCAGTACAGGTATTAAGTGGGTATCATGTTGGGTCTATAGTCTACTTTCAGCCCGCATCTCCCATCCAGAGCAGGCTTTCAAAGCTTCATTTACTTGGTGGTGGGACAAAAATCTCTTAAGTAAATCAAAATGAATTCCTCCTTTTTTTGAAAATATAGTTTTTATTTTAATTTTTTAACCAGTGTATTGATTTTTATCATAGTCTATCTCTACTCTTATATGTCATTAGGCTTTTAGATAGTTACCAGAACTTGAATATTTCAGATAGTGCTGCAAAAAACAAAGGGTGTGGAATTTGAATTAATGTTGCAGTGCCCCTGAAATAAAAGAGGAATCAATGGGACATAAGGTAATTCTGTTTTTAATTTTTTGAGACAACGCCATGCCTTTTTCAATATTTCAGTAGATACCTAGCCATATAATATTGCCCCCAGAGGGGAATGATGAGTGCTTCCTCAGCACATCCCATGAAATATATATATATATATATATATATATAGGGCTGGCGCGATAGCACAGTGTTAGTGTTAGGGCGTTTGCCTTGCACGCAGCCAACATGGCTGACCCGAGTTCGATTCCTGTGCCCCTCTCAGAGAGCCAGGCAAGCTACCGAGAGCATCTCACCAGCACGGCAGAGCCTGGCAAGCTACCCGTGACGTATTCAATATGCCAAAACACTGTGACAACAAAGTCTCACAATGGAGACGTTACTGATATATATCAGTATATATATCTGCTGTGCTATCACTCTAGCCTATATATATAGGGTGTTTGCCTTGCACGCAGCTGAAGTTCGATTCTTCCACCCCTCTCAGAGAGCCTGGCAAGCTACTGAGAGTATCTCGCCAGCACTGCAAAGCTTGGCAAGTTACCCGTGATGTATTCGATATGCTAAACTCAGTAACAAGTCTCACGATATTACTGGGCCTGCTTGAGCAAATCGATGAACAACAGGAGGACAGTGACAGTGACATATATATGCATATATATATACACATATATACATATATATATAATCACCTTGAGATACAGCTACAAAGCTTTCATGTTTGAGTTTCAGTCATGCAATGATCGAACACCCATCCCTCCACCAGTGCACATTTTCCACCACCAATGTCCCTAATATCCTCCCTCCCATCCCGACCTTCCCCCTGCCCCTATGGCAGACAATTTCCCCCTATTGTGGTCACTGGACTCCCGGTACTATGTTGAATAACAGGGAATGTCCTTGTCATGCTTCATGTCTTTGGAAGAAAGGCTTTTAGGTTTCCATTGTTGAGAATGATGTTAGCCATGTTTTTTTGCATATGCCCTTTACTATCTTAAGCTAAGTTCTTCTATTTTGTTGAGAGTTTTAGAAGAACTATTATTATAAATAAGTTTTTAATCTTGTAAAAAGATTTCTCTTCATCTACTTAAATTATCATATTAGTTTTATGTTTTATTTTGTTGCTATGGTGCATTGCATTAGTGAATTTATGTATATTGAACCATCCGTGCATCCCTGGAATAAAGTCCACTTGATC
Source organism: Sorex fumeus (assembly GCF_029834395.1). Lineage (NCBI taxonomy): Eukaryota > Metazoa > Chordata > Mammalia > Eulipotyphla > Soricidae > Sorex > Sorex fumeus. The sequence goes on along the minus strand of NW_026606077.1, from coordinate 16,060,534 downwards.
ATGGTATATGATCCTTTTTATATATTGCTGAATTCACTTTGCTCAGATTTTATTAAGGACCCATGTTTATTAGGTTATTGTACTGTAATTTTCTTTTTTTTAAAATCATTTATTCTGCTTGACAATAGTTCTGTCTGTTTTGGTATTAGGACAATGCTGGCCTCATAGAGCCCTTAGGGAGGCTTCCTGTTACTTCAGTATTCTGAAAGAGTAGCTTTTATTCTCAGAGAAGTTTTAGTTCACAGCAAAACTGAATGGAAGGAGAGAGATTTTGTATATATCCCCTGGCTTCAAACGTGCACAGATTCTACCATTATAAATATTTTCCGCCAGAGGGTACAATCTTTATTACTGATAAATCACTATATTAATATACCCCTGTTATCCAGTACCATGGTTTACACTAGGGTTCACTTTTAATTGTTCACTTGAACAATGTATAATTCCTTAAATCCATTGTTATGGCATCATACAGAGCAGTAGGTTCACTGCATTAAAAAAAATCTCTGCTCTAACTATTAAGCATTTCTTTCTTCATAATCTCTGACAACCACTTTGGTTTTGGTTGTTCCTTTGGGTGTCACACCAAACTGCCCAAGGTGGATTCAGGACATGTGTAGTGCCAAGTGTCGAAACTGAGTCTGTCAGAGCAAGGCAAGCTCTCTACCCACTCCTCCCCTAATTTTTTTTTACTGCTTCCATAGTTTTGCCTTTTCCAGAATGTTATATAGTTAAAAGCATATAGTATATTAATTTTTCATGTAGGTTTTTCTAGTTTATAAGACACTTCTACATATATTTTTGGCTTTATTATATATCCTTTTAGTTCTGAATCATATTCAAATATCTGAATCTATCATATTATTTCATCTAGTACATAGAAGTCTTTTTTTTTAAGATCTAAGAGGTTCTGTTTTGTTTTGGGACCACACCCAGCTGTGCTCAGGTATTACTCCTGGAAGTGCTATGGAGACCATGTGTGGTGCTGGGATCAAACTGAGGTCAGCTGTGTTAAGGACAAGTCCCGTACTCTCTACTATCTCTTTGGCCCTAGATCTAAGAGTTTTATAGCTACAGTTTTGAGTCTCAGATTAAGGTGTCCATTAAATTTTGACTTAATTTTTGTGAAAGATGCTATGTAGAAAGAACTCTATGTAGATCCTTTTGTTTTTGTTTCGATTTTGCAAGTGGGTGCCTAATTGCTCCAGTATAATATGTTGGAAAGACCACCTTTGCTCCTTTATATTGCCAGTGATCAGTTGATTCTTTTGCGGAGTCTATTCCTGACCAATTTTTCCCTTCTTCTTTTGAAAGTACCACATAATGATTGTGGCTGGAGCGATAGCACAGCGGGTAGGGCGTTCGCCTTACAAGCGGCCAACATGGCCGACCCGAGTTCGATTCCTCTGCCCCTCTCGGAGAGCCCGGCAAGCTACCGAGAGTATTTGATATGCCAGACACAGTAACAACAAAGTCTCCAATGGAGACGTTACTGGGCCCGCTCGAGCAAATCGACGATCAACGGGAGGGCCGTTACCTTTTTTACCTTACCACATAATGATTACTGAAGTTTTATGATAAGTTTGAAATTGTTGGTCTTCCAAATATTCTTCCAAATTTTTGAATAAATCATTTTTACTTCAACATCATGTTGACTTATATAATTCTCACCTCCCCCCATAAACGGCAGAATCAGTTTGTCAACACCCACAAAACAACTTGATGACATTTTAATTTCAATTGCATTGAACATATATATGTATGTATATATGCTTATATAGACATGTATCTTTACATACTTATATATGTATATTCCCATCTAAGAACACAGGATATCTCTTAATATTTGCCTCTTTGATATCAGTTTTATAGTTTTCTTACCTAGATTTACTTTTTTATATACATTTAGAGTCAAATATTTTACTTGAGAGATGATAAGGGAAATGGTGCTATATTTTTATTTCAAATTCCACTTGTTATTAACATACAGAAAAGCAATGTTTACTATTTGTTTATTTAATAAATGTTTATTAAAATATTTATTAATTTTACTCATTACTATTCAGGTCTCCCAAAGAAGAATAGAAAGAGCTATGCTTGGAATATCACGTTTCACTCAAATGAGAGATAGAAACCGGAGTTCTGACATCCGTCGACGATCAAGGATCAGGGACGCTGTCTCATTTGCCAACTTGTCGAAAATCAGATGGGCTGGTCACGTAATGAGATTTAAAGACGACCGTTGGACTAGAGCTGTTACTGACTGGATTCCACAGGATGTCAAAAGACCGCGTGGCCGCCCACCTACCAGATGGTCAGACTTCTTCGTGAAAATCATGAATGATCGGTTTGAGGCCCTTCATGTTCCCGGAGCGAACAGATGCCATTGGGCTACACTAGCTCGCGACAGGGACAAATGGAGACGTCACTGGCGCCCGCTCGAGCAAATCGACGACTAACGGGAACTTAAGTGATTAAGTGATTACTCATAACAACTTTATTTAATTTTTTAAAAATTTAATTTTAAAAAAAATTTTAAAAATTGATCACTGTGAACAAAACTGTTCACGGTTGGGTTTTAGTCATACAATTTCCAATACACCAATCATTCACCAGTGTACATTTCCCACCATCAATGTCCCCAGTTTCCCTTTCGCCAACTGCCTCTCATCCCCCAGCCTTCCTCTATGGTAGATATTTTTCTTCTCTCTCTCTCTCTCTCTCTCTCTCTCTCTCTCTCTCTCTCTCAAGCTCTCTTTTTCTGTTTCTGTGTGTTTGTGTGTCTCACTTGCTCACTATTGCTCTATCTCTCTCTATCCTTCTGGGTGTTGTGGTTTGCAATACAGGTACTGAAAGATTATCATGTACATCCTTGTACCTCTTTTAAGCACTCAGTTCTTGTCCAGAGAGATCATTTCCAGTTATTGTCATAGTTGTATCTTCTCTGTCCTGACTACTCTCCTGCATCCTAACCCACCACTTGTGGCAGGCTTTCAACAATGGATCAATCTTACTGGCCCTTGTTTCTACTGTCCTTGTGTATTATTCTATGTTTTTTTATATCTCACAAATGAGTCATAACAACTCTATTCCGCATCTTAAATGCATTCTCTTAAAAAATCACATTTTAGCATTCATAGAAAATTAGTATTAATTCATTAAAATTATTTAACACAATATTTATTAAATATTTTAATATTTTTGTATCCTTTTTTGGAAGATCTTTTAGTTATTTTTGGTTTTGACCTTGAACTCAATCAGTGGTCCACATATTTTATTTCAGGAATTGCTTTTACATATAAAATTTTTTCTTATAACAGAAGAGAGGACCATCTTGCTTTGCTCTTGATCTTAACTGTTTCCCCAACCTGTTAGCTGCAGGGAATTTTGTTTATTTGTTTTAGGCCATACTCCCTGCAGCACTTGGAGTAGAAGGTCACTCCTGGTGGTGGTGCTGGCAATGGTGTGGACCAACGACCATCCTGAACCAAGCATGTCCTCTACTCCCTGAACCACAGCTTTAGTCCCTAAGTTGTAGTTTATTGTAGGTATTCTTTGTGAACTAGAAATGTTTCCCTATTTTATCAGTTCACTGGAAGTTTTATTATAAATAGTTCATTATTATTTATAAAAGATTTATTAGAACATTATTCACATCATAAAATGGAAGCATTTATGTTATATAAGGTAATGTTTTTAATACAGTCACAAAAGTGTGCAGAATATAACTTTTGAATAATTTATCCCAAAAGGAAACCCCATTAACTGTCATTCCCCATTCTCTCTTTCTTAGAACCCTAGATTAATGCTTTTGTCTTTATAAATTAACGTATCTGGGATATTTTCAAGATACATCTATACTGTAACACGAATCATATGTTAATTTATTTTTATTTCTAAATAATGTAATTTAATATTATACCACATTTTGTTCATTCGTTAGTTGAATGTTCAGGTACAAGTTTCTGAATAGCACTGTAGCACTGTCCTCCCATTGTTCATCGATTTGCTTGAGCGGGCCCAGTAACATCTCCATTGTGAGACTTGTTGTTATCATGTTTGGCATATCAAATGCATCACAAGTAGCTTGCCAGGCTTTGCCGTGAGGGTGAGGTACTCTCGGTAGCTTTCTGGGCTCTCTGAGAGGGGTGGAGGAATTGAACTTAGTTTGGCTGGGTTGGCCGTGTGCAAGGCAAACGCCCAAAATAAATCACCCGGATCTAAAATTCTACTCTCAAAATCACAACATTCTGGACTGTCATCCAAGTGTTTGATTAAAGGATGGCTGTTCAAGGAAGATGAACATCCCCGAGGGCCTGGGGAAAGCTTACTCTGAATGTACATATTTAATTTTATTTTGGAGTATATCTGTCACTGTCACTGTCCTCCCATTTTTCATCGATTTTCTTGAGCAGGCCCAGTAATGTCTCCATTGTGAAATTTGTTGTTACTGTGTTTGTCATATCAAATACATACAAGGAAAACTCCCTACCATGTCCTGCTGTACTATTACACAGTGGTAGGGTGTTTGCCTTGCACGCGGCTGACCCGGTCAACCCAGGTTCGATTCCTCTGCCCCTCTTGGAGAGCCTGGCAAGCTACTGAGAGTATCTTGCCCGCATGGCAAAGCCTGGCAAGCTACCCATGACATATTCAATATGCCAGACACAGTAACAACAAATCTCACAATGAAGATGTTACTGGGCCTGCTCAAACAAATCAATGAACAATGGGAGGACAGTGCTGAAAGTACATATAAAATGGATTTTTCTAGGTCATTTGGCAGCACTGTTTCTTGAGAAATTGAAAATATTTCCAAAGTAAATTCATTATTTCATATTATCATTGATTATGGATGAGGATTTCTCTTTATTCGTTCGAACACTTTTACTATAGTATGTCTTTTTATAATAGACATTCTTGTGCATCTGAAGTATTATCTCTATAGTTTTTTGTTTTGATTTTTTTTGCTTTTTGGGTCACACCTGGCAATGTACAGTGGTTACTCCTGGTTCTGCACTCAGGAATCACCCCTGGTGGTGCTCAGGGGACCATACAGGATGCTGGGAATTGAACCTGGGTCGACTGTGTGCAAGGCAAATGCCCTATCTGCTATGCTATTGCTCCAGCCCCTCATTATAGTTTTGATTTTTATTTTACTAATAACTACTGGCCATTTATGAATCAAATTTGGACAAATACTTATTTAAATTGTTCATCTTTTAAAAAAATTGGGCTATTTGCTAACCATCACGATCACCATCACGATCATCCTGTTGTTCGTCGATTGCCTCGAGCAGGCACCAGTAACGTCTCCTTTGTCCTAGCCCTGAGACTCTAAAAAGTGCCACATTCAAGGCTCTTTCAGGATTAGGAGAATGGAACCCATCATTGTTACTGATATTTGGCATATTGGGTACCCCACGAGGAGTTTGCCAGACTCTGCCATGTGGGTAGGTTACATTTGGTGCCCTGCCAGGTTGTCAAAAGCAAGAATGAGATAATAAGGCATTCATGGCCATGTGCTTCTGGGAGATGGGTTTTATAGTCTCTGTGTCTTGGCCGTTGATGGGATTACACAGCACTGGGGGGCAGTTGTGGGTGTGATCCCCACACCTACTGGAAGATGGAGGATCTGGTTGGAGGATGCTCAGCCCCAATTCGAGCAGGCTTGGAGATCTCAGCCCTGGGACCCGCATGCCTTTGTTCCTCTGCTGGTACCTTCATGCGTGTGGAGAATGGTCTCAGCAGGGTTGTGGCTGGTTCTGGAGGTCTTCGGCTGCCAGGCCCTGGAAAGGATAGTCATGCACAGGGTAGGAGACTCTGCTTTGTTCTCTTCCGGAAGCTTGTTGTGATAATCTCTGGATCCTGGTCGTTGTTGGGGTTACACGGTATTTGGTGGGTGTAACTGTCTAGCTACTGGAAGGTCCAATCCCAAACCTTGCAGGTTTGGAGATCTCAGCCCCGGGTCCCGCACACCTGGGTTCCTCTGCCGGTTCCTTTATGTGTGAGGCTCATCCAAGCATGTGGAGAGTGGTCTCAGCATGACTTTGGCTGGGTCCCGGAGGTCTTCAGCTGTCAGGCCCTGGTGAGGACAGTTAGGCACAGGGTAGGAGACTCTGCTTTGTTCTCCTCCGGGAGCTTGGTGTGATAATCTCTATATGTTATATGTTATATGTTATATGCTAACCATATGTTATATGTTATATGTTAACCATATAACCCACATTTCATAAAATGTAAATCTTTCCTTTTGTAAAGTTTTCTTGGATATTGTTTTGGTTTAATGTTTTGGTAGGGTTATGAAATTTATGATTTACTATATATTGATAATAATTTTTGATCTACCTAGCCCTCTGGCTATTTTAGTTGCTTTTAAAATGGGTATTCTCTGGTTTTATTGTTTTTCTGAGGTACATGGACAAATATTGAATGTGGCCTTCTTTTGGAGTGTACAAAGACAGGGAAACATTTATTTTTCTTAAGAATGTCCAGCATTCATAATGACTGGAGCGATAGCACAGCGGGTAGGGAATTTGCCTTGCACGCGGCCGGCCTGGGTTCGATTCCTCCACCTCTCTTGGAGAGCCCAGCAAGCTACCAAAAGTATCCCGCTCACATGGCAGAGCCTGGCAAACTCCCCATGGTGTATTTGATATGCCAAAAATGGTAACAACAGTCTCACAATGGAGACCTTACTGAGCAAATAGATGAACAACCGGAAGAAACAGTTCTTCTACAAGAATGTTCAGCATATCGTGTTAAGATGAGTCAGAAAGAGAGGGACAGACATACCAAGATTGCACTCATTTGTGGAATATAAAGTAACAGAATGGGAGACTAACACCTGAGAATAGCGGAAATAAGTACCAGGAGGATTACTCCCCAGTTTACAAGCCGGCCTCACATGCTTCAGGATAAGGCAGGTTATATAGAGAAGGGACCACCAAGTAAAGGGTGCTAAGAGGGCCCGCTCGGGATGGGAGATGGGGCCTGAAAGTAGACTATAGAGCAAACATGATGGCCACTTAATACCTCTATTGCAACCCACAACACCCAAAGGGAGAGAGAGAGAGAGAGAGAGAGAGAGAGAGAGAGAGAGAGAGAGAGAGAGAGAGAGAGAAAGGGAATGCCCTGCCACAGAGGTGGGATAGGGTGAAGGGGATGGGGTGGGGGTGGTGGGAGGGAGGTTGGGAGCATTGGTGGTGGAAAATGAGCAGTGGTGGAGGATTGGTACTATTGTATGACTGAAACGTAAGTACAAAAGTTTGTAAGTCTGTAACTGTACCTCATGGTGATTCACTAATAAAAAATTAAAAGAAAAAACCCTCAAAAAAAAGAATGTCCTGCATAAGCAGATTAGTGGACTTTAGGTCCTTAGAACAAGATTTTCGCTAAATTTTCTGGTCTTTCTCAGTAATCTTATACCTCAATTACTATATAGTAAATTAGATTTAATACACCCCTATCATGGAATAGAAAAATAGAAGCTGAGAATTTACATTAATGATAAGTAGACCTGATAGGCACTGAGAAGGCTCATCCTGCTACTTCGTTTATGACCTGGGGAAAATTCCTAATCTCTTCACAAACAAAATTGATATAATTATAACCACCTCACAGTATTATTGTGAGGATTAAATTGATAATGATTAAAAAGAGTTCACAAGGTGATAAAAATAATTATTCAACAATATTCACTATTTTCCCATGTGTCTACATGAAAACTTATTCACATTCCTTTCTATTTGTTAATTTTGTGTGATATTATGTAATTTCATGTTCTCTACAATTTGAATTTATTTGAAATGAAGATTTTTATACTTCTTACAGCATATACTAGTATACAAATGTTTTTGTTATTTCCAAATTCTTATGTTGAAATGCTGACCTCTTCAAAGATGTTACTAGGAGCTATGGCTTAGTTTATTAACTAAGACTGTCTTGGTTTATTAGACTGGATTCTCAGAAATATGAGCAGTACTTAGTAAAAGAGGTTCCAGTAAATTTCTTGCCCCTTACAACATGTGAGGACACAACTAGATGAAATTAATTTCTGATTTTTTTTTTGGTGGTGGTTGTGGGCTATTCCCAGTAGAGCTTACTCTGCTCTGTGTTTAGGAGTTAATCCTGGTGGTACTTGGGGGACAATATATGGTGCTTGGAGTTTTAACTGCAGTCTGCTAGTGTACAAGGAAAGAACCTTATCTCCTATACTATCTCTCCAGATCTTGGCAACAATTTTAAATCAGAGAGAATATGACCATGCTGGAAATTTGATATTAGACTTCCAGCTCCACAGCTGTGAAAAACAAATTTTTATTTTTTAAAAATTACTCAGTGTGTGATATTTCATTACTGAAAATTCAATTAACCAAAACAGGATATAATAAAAAATTCAGATTCTAATTCCATCAGTAATCCCCCAGGCCTATTCATACTTTGCCTTGCCATTCTGAGAAGCATTTATTTGTGTTGTATACACACATATACTCAAATCATTTCTGCACTGATGACAAAGCACTTCTTGCCAATTAGTGGTTACCATTATAAATAATCTTTTGGCATACTGCTCTAGTCTCCCAGCCTCTCAATCAATGCCTCAGTGGAATTAACTTCATCTTAGAGTGACTCTTGCAGAGCCCTTAAACATTAGTTCCATGCTTCACTGATTGGGCCATTTGCACTCTGAAATTTATTTTCACTTCACTTTTGGCTAAGTTTCACTTGGGTATCCTTCTTTTTATTTCTTAGATTCCAATTTCATTGTCTATAGCATATCCTCAGTAACACTTTCAAAAAGTATATATGCATATATATGTACATATATGAATATATATATATATACATATATATAAATTAACAGTTATGTTGATCGTAGAATTTTGGTTTAAAAGTAATGTTTCTCAGAATTTGAAACAATCTTTTATTTCCACCTAGCAATTCTCATAAGGACTCTATTAGTCTTATTATTGCTTACATATAAGTAGGTACTGACATCCTATCATGTCTGAAAAATTTAGAATTTTTTTCACCCTGTTGATCTTTACAAAGCCTAAGTGTGGAACTTGCATTCTGAAACTTAGTTTATTTGGGGCGGGGGTGTGGGGAGAGCAAATCTGGCTGTGCTCAGGGCTTACTCCTGGCTCTGTTCTCGAGGATCACAGACTTTTTTGAATCAGATTCTTAGCCACTGCCTTCGTACAAGTGGTACCATCACTTTGTATCTTCAAGAATTTGATAGAATTTTTTTAATCTTGTGATTAAAAGAAGACCAGTCCTCCTGGTCTCCTTGCCTCTTATTTATTTGTTCATCCTTATGCTCTAGCTTTCACATAAACAAAAGTTTAGAAAAGAAAGAAGATAGCATTCTCTTATAACTAAGCTTAAAAAAACAAATTGCAAGTGCACCTACTTTATTGTATTAAAATACTTTTATTTTAGGGACCAGAGTGATAGTATAGCAAGTGATGCTTGCCGTGCATATGGCCAAATCAGATTTAATCCCTGGCATCCCATATGATCCCTAAGAGCCACCAGGAATAATTTCTGAGTGAAAAGCTAGGAGTAACCCCTGAGCATCACTGATGTGGCCCAAAATAGCACAGCGGGTAGGGCATTCGCCCTACACGCGGCCAACATGGCCGACCCGAGTTCGATTCCTCCGCCCCTCTCAAAGAGCCTGGCAAGCTACCGAGAGTATTCGATATGCCAGACACAGTAACAACAAAGTCTCCAATGGAGACGTTACTGGGCCCGCTCGAGCAAAATCGACGATCAACGGGAGGGCCTTTACCTTTACCTTTACCTTTACCTAATGAGTATAATTTTAGATATATGCTAAATATCACTGTACCACTCTAGTATTGGAGGGTTCTCTGCAATCACATATTTGGTAACCTGAATTCCAATTAACTTACTGACTTTCTAGCCCAGATAATTCTCAGTTGACTGGTCAATGAGGCATAGGGTGTGCACTATTTGGATCAGTGCAGTGGAATTCAATTGATCTGTTATAGGAAGCCATTGCACTCGTCTGTCATAGTATTAGAGCTTACATCACAATTAATAGAACCAAACCTGATGACTGTGGCAGGTCCTAGTCAGATTTCATTCCAGATGTGTCCATGACATCGGTGACATTCCAGCTTCTCTCTATACCCTTAGTCCTATCCTCTGCTCTTGATGTGATTTCTAGTAAAAGAGTGGACTCAGTTTCTTCTTTGCTTCTTTTGCTGATCTTCCCTTTTTTTACATAGGAGTACTGCTATTTATTCAGCCACTGATTAGCTGATTGAATTGGCATGAACTCCAACCTTACTTTTTTTTCTCATTATTTTATAATTTTATTTATTGAATCACCATGAGAGCAGTTACAAAGCTTTCGGGTTTAAGTCTCGGTCATACAATGAAACACCCATACCTTCACCAGTGCCCATTCTCCACCACCAAAAATCCAGTATACCTCCATTCCACACCCTACCTTTACCTATGGAGCAGATAATTTCCATATTTACTCTCTCTCTACCTTGATTACATTTAATATTTTGACCCACCATTATTATTTGGGATTTTACCCCAACACTCAGATCTGCTGAAAAGGCAACAGTAGACAATTTGTTTTCCATTGCTGGTTAAGAATAACATATGATGTTGTGTGGCTGCAGTAGTGGCGGCACGGTTTTGAATTCCGAAGTATTTTTTTCCTTATATTTATTTATTGGATCACTGTGGGAAAAGCCACAAAGCCTCCAGACTTAAGTCTTGGTCACACAAGGATCAAACACCCCTCCCTTCACCAGTACTAACCCTTCACCACCAAGGACCCCAACATACTCCCCCACCCCTCCCAACACCCGCGAAGGCAGATGATCTCCACCCAACTCTCTCCACTTTGACCACACCCATCACCTCAACAAAAGATGCACCACCATTGCTTAGAATCTCTCCCCAACAATCAGAACAGCTGAAAAGCCATTGTGAAATAATTTGATTTCTATAGCTGGTTATGAGAACCATATGATGTCATGTGGCCACTTTGCAGCCGCATGATTTTGGATTTTTGATATTTCACTAGGTAAGTCTGGAGGGATTTCTGCAAAGAGCCTGAATAATTACGAGATTGGTTTCTGTGCATCTGGTGGTATGGCCGTGCCGGAGAGACACTCGTGGGGGGCAGCTTATGACCTTGGTAGGGCGTGAAGAACGAGCCGGTACCGCTCCTCTTCCCATGAGGCTGCAGTTGCCCCATCACTGCCGGCTCATACCTGGCTTTCCAATAAGCTCTAAGGCGGTGGCCACCTTGCTGCCAGGAGGGGGTGGGGGATGCTGAAGGGAGCAACACCCTTTCCCTCCCGGGGATGCATGGCGCCGTAGATTAACCCATGGCCCATTCACTTTTCTGCTGCAAGCTGCCGGGCTCTGGACTAAGTCCTTTTGCCTCTGGAGCCATGGCCGTGCTGAAGAGCTTCTGTGAGGGGCAACTCATGACCTCGGTAGGGCGTGCAGGATGAGCTGGTACCGCATCTCTTCCCATGAGATGAAATTTTGAAGTTTTAACACTTAAATCTGGAGGGATTTCTGCCAAAACGGGTTCTGAGATTTGTTTCTGAGTCTCTAGGTTCATGGCTGTTAAGCAGCTTGATCAGGAACCAGAGAGGCCATTTGTGGGTGACGACTCAGGGTCTCGTTGGGGAGGGGAGGAAAGGGCCAGCTCCACCCCCATGCCATGAGGCCCTACATATTTCATCATTGCGGGTCCAAACCTGACTGTCCAGTGACCTCTGGAGCATGGCGGCCACTGGGCCACCAGGGGGAACAGGCCAAGGCACGAAACCTATTCCCACCTGGGTTGGCCCAGCACTGGTAACCTACTGCAGGGACCGGACGTATTTCTGCCAAAAGCTGTTGGGTTTTGAGATTTGTTTCTGAGTCCCTGGGATCATGGCTGTTAAGCAGTTCAATCAGGAACCAGAAAACCCATGCCTCCAGTTATATAGCTGAGACCGAGGTGGTTTGTGGATGTGTCTCCCACATACGTAACATTTGGCCGTTTATTTTCTTGGTAAACTTTGCCCCAAGGTTTTGGGGTCTGGCCAGAGGCACAGTAGCAATTTTGGGGTTTCTGGAAGTCTGTTGCACCATCAGGCTGCTGTGATCTTCCCTTATAGCACACTTCGGTTCTCATCCTGATCAAAGAGACTTCAGGTTTTGTTGCTATCCCTGCAACCACACTGAAAAGTTTGACTGATTAAAAGTGTTTGCATTAGTCATGTATTGAAGCTCAGAACAGAAGTCATATTTTTCAACTAGCTTGGTGATAAATAACACTATTTTTCACTTGATATAACTGGATCCTGTGTATGTCGCTCAATGGACTGAACTTGTAAGACGGTTAGAGGTTATTATCTTAGTTTTGTTGGTCTGCCATAAGCAAATTAGCACAGGGTCTCTTATCCCATAGATTTATTACTCATAATTCTGGAAGCTAGAAGACTAAGAACAACTTTTATTAGCTTTTAACTAACTTCACTTGAGTTAGCTTTTCTGAGGGGTCCCCAAAGAATTCATTTTTTTCTCTTTATCTTCATTTTTTGTCCCCTTTGTCTGTGTCTGTATTTTCATCTCTTTTTATAAAGAAATTAATCATATGAGATTAGAGTCGACCCCAACTCATAATTATATTTTACCTTATTTACTTCTTTAAACCTTGTTTCCAAATATAGTCATATTTTAAGGTACTGGAGGCAAAACTTTGACATGTGAACTTTTGAGGAAAACAAATCAACTTCTAATAGGTTTTGCTTGTGGACTCATTTAAAGTCCCATTTGATATAAGCAAATGCATTTCTAGTTCCCCTGCAGCTAACTTCAGTGTTGGTACAGAATTAGTTTTTAGTGTAGCTAGTTATTTTGAACCTTATTGTAAGTTCTTTCCATTTGGTTCTATTTAGTTATTTATCTTATTATTGACATAAAATGGTTTAAGATACTTATGTTTTCAACTTATATTGATATAAGTTTATAATGACTTAGCAACATGAACTTACCTGCTAAAATTCATGTTATAATCAAGTATAATAAAAAAGAATCAGTTAGCTAAAATCTGGAATAAAATGTCATCCGAAATATTTCAACCATGATAATACAAATAATCAATTTGCATTATTTAAAAAAATGTGGGTTTTATAAAAAAAATTAGGAATAAAACTACAGTATAATCCAGCAACACCACTTTTTGGAATCTATCCTCCAAACACAAAATCATTCACTAGAAAGGTTTTTGCACAGATATATTCATATCTTCATAATTGCATTTAGTAAAATAGCCAAGATATGGAAATTACCCCAAAGTCCAAATACTCATGAATGGATCAGGAATAATGGTATATATACCAATGGAAAACTATGCAGCTCTAGAAAGAAAAAATTATGCAATTTGCAGCAACATGGATGGCACTAGAGGAGCTCACACTAAGTGAAGCCAGTGAGAAGAAAAATGACAGACACGGAATGATCTCTCTCATATATGATACTTAAGATACAGCACAAGGTAGCAACAAAGGGCCAAAAGTACACAATGGGAGAGTAGAGTGCAAGCATAATAGAAGAATTAATTCACAGAATTTATTTGGGTTGTGGGTTGAGAGGGAAGTTCTTGGGGTCTTTGGGAGAGGGAGAGGTACACTAGCAATGGGTGTGGCATTGGAATTAGGTACATGAAAAATCATCACTAATGGCATTGTAAACCTTAGAATATCAAGAAACATGATAAATAAAAATAAAATTAAACTTTCAGAAGTAAATAAAGTTTGGGTTCAGGGGCTGAAGTGATAGTACAGTGGGTAGGTTTTTGCCTTGTATGTGTTTGCTCTTTTGTGGCTGACCTGGGATCTATCCTGATATGATCTCCTTTGCCTCCCAGGAGTGATCCCTGAGCACTAACGGGGGTGTCCTAAGAACAAGAAAATATTTAGGTTCAAAATGACAAAGGATTTGGATTTCATGTCATAAGAAGTCAATCTTTAGGCACTGAAAAACCCAATGGAAAAAACTGACTGGGTGTTTCTTGTACAGTAACAACTGAAGTAAGAAAGTATGTGAGTTGAATAAAAGTGTGTAGAGGGACAATATGGGCAAGACAAACAATGCCCTGCATACTCAGAGACCAAAGAGTTTTGGTAAATGAACAGCAAACTCAGTAATGCTTGTGTGAAGTCTGTAGGCCTTACTATGTGGGATAAAGCCAGTACAAAGAGGTTAAATGAAGTGAAATGTTTCCAAAGACAGAGTCAGAGCAAGACAGTGTTCCCAGTTTGGAGATCAGATTGATCCTTCACGATAGGGAAGGAACACAAAATAGGTTATATCCGAAGAGAATCGTGATTTTGCTTTCCAGAGGAACTTCGGGCATGAAGACAGTGTGTTATAGTTGCCATCACTGTGATAGGGAGAACCAAGGAGTGTGTAAGAAATAAAGAAAAATGCACAAGTATTCAATATAAACCAGATCCTATTGATGGTCAGATTTCGGGAGGCACTTGTTTTTGATTTAGTGTTTATACTCCTCCATCTTTTACTTTATTGTCCCATATTTTTACTTTCAAAATCACAAATTTTTCAGTTGTTTCAAATTCTAACATTGTCCTCCAAATTGATCTTGTAGGTAAAGCAAGTGAACATGTTTTTTCATTCACAATTTATATACTATGGAACCAGGGATGGAAGTTGGAGGAAGGCAATTATCATTCATTGAAATGTTTGTACTGTTCTGTATTTGCTGTAATCCACTCATAAAGTCTGAGAAAAGGCCTCTGACACAATAGTTCACACTAATTAAGGAGTCAGTTATTTCCTTTCTCAGCATTTGAAGACTAACCCATCAATGAAGAGACCTATAAAATATTGTGGCTTTTTATTTATCATTCAGTTGCTCACTGCCAGGAAAATAAAATTCCTTTGATTTCAAAGAGTTGTCAAATGAGTTTTTGAAGTTTTCTTCCCACCTTGTCTGAAATCTTTAATCTTTTCAAGTCATGAAGTAGAAAAGCTTGTTGTGAAATCAATTGGTTGAATTTAAGCCTAACAGGAGATGTGGCTTTTTTCAGGGTCCTCGATGTTGGTGGGACGTATGAACCTTGCTTATTAAAATCCTCCTTTACCTTGAAGAGGAGTCCAGAATTTCAACCTGATTTATACCTACTTTGGCTCATGCTACCTTCTGTACCTCTTTCTTGCCAGAGCAAGGGTATGATTCTGAAGGGTCTGGCTGTTCAACAGGAAAAACATCATCTATGAGGAGCCAGACAAGTTGTCCTGTTTGTGGAGCAAAATTAGTGTTATAATGTCATGTCTTTTTGAATGAATGTTTTTCTACCCTGGGGGTAGATACCCCAAAGTGGAATTTCTGGTTAGTAGGGCAGCTCAATTTTAAATTCACTGAGAACTCTCTATATTATTCCATAAGGGTTGAACCAGGCAACATTCCCACCAGCACTGTATAACAGTGCCTTTTTCACCACATCTCCACTAGCACAGATTGTTCCCATTATTTTTGATATATGCCATTCTCACTGGTGTGAATTGATATCTCACTGTCATTTTAATTAATTGATTTATTTTGGCTTTTTGGTCACATCCAGCGATTCTCAGGAATTACTCCTGGCTCTGCACTCAGGAATTATTACTGTGGTGCTTTGGGGACCATATGAGATGCCGGGGGAACCCAAGACTAGGTCAGCCGTGTGTAAGGCAAACACTCTCCTTGCTGTACTACTGCTCTGGCTCTCTGACTGTCGTCTTGATTTTAATTTCCCTAATAAGAAATGATATGAGCATTTTCCATGTGTCTGTTGGTCATCTGTTTATCTTCCTCAGAGAAGTTTCTGTTCATTTTCTTGCCCATTTTTTGATGGAGTTTTGGATCTTTTGTTGTTGGTCTTTGTGAATACTTTGTATATATTGGGTATCAAACCTTTATCTGCTTTGTTGATTGCAAATATTTTCTCCATTCAGTTAATTGTCTTTTAGTTTTAGCCCATGTTTCTTTTGCCATGCAGAAACTCTTTAATTTGGTCTAGTTCCACTTGTTTATTTTCCATCTGTTGTCTTTGCTAGTGGCAGTGTATCTTTAAAGACACCTTTGAGGTCCAGACTTTGGAACTTTCTGCCTATATTTTCCTCAATGTATTTTGTAGATTCCAGTCTGATCTTAGGATTTTTGAACCACTTTGAACTGACTTTTGTATAAGGGGTGAGATATGAATCCAGTTTTAATTTTGGGTTTTTTTGTTTGTTTGTTTTTTGTTTTGAGCCACTCTGAATGGTGCTCATGGCTTATTCCCATCTCTACACTCAGAGGTTACTCCTGACATGACTCAAGGAAACTAGGTGGTTTCTGAGAATAGAACCTGGATCAGCAGCATGGAAGGTAAGCACCTTACCAACTCTACTATCTCCCAAACCCCTAGATGTGTGAGTTTTATCAAGTTATTTAAGTTTCCATAATTTTTATTCCTTACTATTTGATTTATATATATGTATATTTAATTTTTCATTCAAACAACATAATTAATCAAAATATGCATGAAATCACTATATTTATTTATTTATCATCCATTTATCTATAGTTTTGCTCCACTTTGTTGGCCATACTTGGTGCTCTTCTGTGGACACTCACAGTTAAGTGCTCACGGGTACTTAAGTGAGGCCTCATATGGGCAAATAATGCAATCAATCCCCAGAGCTCAGCCGGACTGAGCACAGATTCACTGGGATGCAGCATTATGAAAAGACTCTCTCAAGTGTCAGCCATCTTCCTTCCTTTTAAAATGATTAAAATTATTTACTTGTCTTTCCTACCTTCCCTTTCTGTGTGGCAGTGATGGGTCATAGACACATATGGCTGTGTAAGGAACCACACATTTGCCCAAGGTGCCTGCAGGTATGCAATCCCTGCCCAGGATTGTTTGTGCCTCAGAGTCACAGTGCTTGCTGGGTGTCATAGCACTCACACACTGGAATGCTATGGTCTAGAACTGCACATTTCGGTGTGGTGCCAGGGGTCACAAAGTGTAGAGCTGTCAGGAGAGAGCTACACCCAGGTGCTCAGCACAGGGTATTGAACTTGTACAAGACAGGTGCTTTGCTGTTGGGCCATCCTTTTGGCTCCTTCCTGACTTTGAAAAGGAAAATTTTAGTTGTTTTTTTCCTTTCTGGAAAATCTTATGTTCTCTCTTAAATGCATCTCCCTCCCCCCCCTCTTTCTCTCTCTCTTCCCTCCCACTTCTCTCTCTCTCTCTCTCTCTCTCTCTCTCTCTCTCTCTCTCTCTCTCTCTCTTCTCTCTCTCTCTGCTCCAAAGTTACTCCTTGACTAGGAGTGACTTCTGGCAGTGCTCACAGCTCCGTGTATGATACTACATCATCCAATTGGGCTTAGTGGGGTGCAAGAAAAGTTCTCTACACCCTGCATATCACTCTGCCCCTGAAAATTAAAGTTTAAACATGAGCAGTGGTTAGGTAGAAGTTGAAGCAAAGATTTCTTATTTTCTACTTCACATCCACTAGGTTATGCTGAATATGTACTATTTTACATAACTCTTCAGAAACAATCCATTTAAAAGCAACATCATTAATAACTATCTTGATACAAAACCTGGCATGTGGAAGACAGCAGATAACATTCTGCTTCTCCTTTAAAATGAGTTATCTCCCCATATGTTTCACACCTTGACCCTAATGGTTTCTAATTACCACTTGAATGAGATGTTCAAGCTCTGTGAAAGAAAAGTAAGCACCTTTCATGTAGGAAGTTTTTAAGGTAAAAATTCTTATATATTTTTGAAATGGTTATAATGCTAGCAGAGAATTAAAATCATTGTGTTCTTGCAGTAAACTATTTTTAAAATTATGATTTTCCAAGTGTGCTTTAGTCATTAGTGTTCATGATAGAGAGAAAGAATGAAATACACACTGACAAAATAAAAATAAGATCAACTTAGAGAAGTTCAAGTGGAAAATATTAAATTAAGAAACCCAAAGTATTATTTACTCCTTATACTTTGAAATTTTATCTGAAATTCTTAATTATACGTACATAGCAAATTTACTGTAATTAAGAAGGGGATGATAATAACATTGGAAGAAAGCTGTCCACTGGATCCTGGGCTTAGATGTGGCAAATAGTCTGGATCAAGTTTATCTACAAAGGGTGTGTATCTGTTTCTGTTATCAGACCTTTATAATTTTCTAACAGAAAATTAATCTTGAGATTAGGTTACCTGAAACCTGAATCTATTCTAATAAAAATTTTGTTAAGCTTTTATTGATTTATTACATTTAATCACATACAAATTTTATAAATTTATAGAATTTGTTCAGGTATACTGCAAAAATAACTATAACTGTTAAACAATAGCAAAATGCAACATTGACAGGAAGCCATGTGAAGGGAGAAAGATCTAACTGAATTCTAGTTATTATATACAACCTTTGAACATTATCTGTTTTTCAATAAAAACAATATTATATGTGGAAGGAAAAGGGAAATACAACCCATATAGGGTGGGTGGGGGTAGAGGAAGCAGTAAATAACATAAGCTGAGGAATTCCAGTTTCTGCTGTCTTTGGGTATTTGTTACACCCCTACTTTGTTTCTTTATATCCCACTTATGAGAGAGATCACTCTGAGTCTGTGCCTTTCCTTATGACTTCACTCAGAATTAAACTCAGTATCCAGAATTTACAAAATTTTATATTTTCTTTTTGCGTGTGTTTGTTTGTTTGTTTTAGGGTCACACCCAGAGATGCACAGGGATCATTCCTGTAATTCAGGAATTACTCCTGGAAGTGCTTGGGGGAGTAGGGAATCAAACCCTGGTCAGCTGCGTGCAAGGCAAATGCCCTACCCACTGTGCTATCACTCCAGCCCTCATATTTTCTTTTCTTTCTTTTTTTTTTTTAAATTGAATCAACGTGAGAACAGTTACAAAGCTTTCAGGTTTAAATCTTGATTATATAATGATCAAACACCCATCCCTTCACCAGTGCACATTTTCCATCACCAAGAACTCCAGTAACCCCATCCCACCTCTCCCCCTGCCTGTGTGGCAGATGATTTCCACTTTACTCTATCTCTCTCTCTCTCTCTCTCTCTCTCTCTCTCTCTCTCTCTCTCTCTCTCTCCTTTGATTACGTTCAATTTTTCGACAGAAGACCCACCATTATTATTTGGAATTTTCCCCTAACAATCAGACCTGCCTAAAAGGCACAATTAGATAATTTATTTTCTGCTGTTGATAATGAAGAGCATATGATGTCATGCAGGTGCAACAGTGGCCATGCAATTTTGGATTTCTGACATTTTAGTAATTAAGTTCAGAGGGATTTCTGTCAAAAGCCACTGGGTTCCAAGATTGGTTTGTGTGCCTCTGGGATTATGGCCTTTCAGGAACCAGAGGAACCGTTCATGGGTGGCAACTTGGGGTCTCATCAGGGTGGGGAGAAGGACTGGTTCCACCCCCCAATCCCGTGAGGACCTGCATGTCTCGTCACTGCAGGCTTGTACCTCTGTGTCCAATTGGCTCTGAAAGATGGCGGTCACCACGCCACTGCTGAGGGGAAAAGGCAGAAGGGACAATGCCCTTTTTCACCCATGGTGGCACTGGGCTGTAGCTTAATCCATAGTCCAGAAGCATTTCTGCCAGAAGCCACTGGGTACTGAGATTGGTTTGTGTTCTTCTGGAATCATGGCCGTTCAGGAACTAGAGGAGCCGTTCATGGGCGGCAAGTCGGGGTCTTTCTTCATATTTTCTTAAGGTTGAGCATTACACCATTTTTTATAGAGACCATAGTTTCTTTATCCAGTCATCTGTTCTTCAACACTCGGGTTGTTCCCAGATTCTTGCTATTGTAATACTATTGCAATGAACATAAGGAGTGAAAATATATTTTCTGAATAGAGTATTTTGGCTTTTGGGGTAGATGCCAAGAAGTGAAATTTCTGGGTCATGTGCATACCGAACTCCTGGTTTTTTGAGAAGTGTCTATTTTCCACAAAGGCTGGAAAAATTGGCATTCCCATCAGCAGTGAATGAAGGTCCCTTTTCTCCTGATGCTACTGCCAAACACCAGTTAGTTTTGCTCTTGGGGATGTGTGCCAGTCTCACTGGTGTGGGATGATATCTCCTAGTTTGCCATGATATCTCCTAATTTGACATGATGATGTATCTTGGCCGTCTGTATGTATTCTTTGAGGAAGTTTCTTTTTTTTTCTTTCTGTTTTTGGGCCACGCCCAGTGATTCTAAGGGGTACTCTTGGCTCTGTGCTCAGGGATCACTCCTGGCAAGCTTGGGGGATTATATATGATGCCCAGGTGGATCACATACAAAGCAAATGTTCATTGTACTATTACTCTAGCCCGGAGGAAATTTCTATTCATGAATTTCCTCCATTTTGTAGATGCTTTTTTTTCCTTGTGAAGTTCTATCATTATTTTAATATCTTGGATATCAACCTTTTATCAGATTGATGGTGGGGAAATATTTCTCCTGATTTCTGGAAAGCCTTCATATTCTGATCATCAATTCTTTGCAGTGTGGAAGCTTCTTAGTTTGATGGAGTGTCATTTGTTTACCTTTGTTTCCATTTGCTTAGCCAGTGGTGTTGAATACTTGAAGATACTGTAGTCCTCAAGGTTATGAAGTGTTCTTCCTCTGTTTTCCTCGATACAACATATAGAATCAGATATGATATTAGGATCTTTTGTCCATTTTGATTTGACTTTCGTGCATGGTGTTAGAGATCTGAATTATTTTTTTGTATGTGATCAATTCTCCTATGCCATTTGTTGAAGAGGCTTTCCTTCACCCACTTCATACATTTTCTCTTTTATCAAATATTTACTGTCTATATGCCCAAGGATCTCTCACTGGACTCTCAGTTCTATTCCCTGGTCTGAGAGTCATCATTACTCCAGTATGATGCTATTTTGATTAAAAGACTCTACAGTACAGTTTGAAATTGGTGAAAATGAAGACTACCATCTTATTTTTCCCTAAATTTGCTTTGGCTATTTGGTGAGGGTGAGGGTTATTACTCCCTATTAATTTTAACAGTGTTGATCTATTTCTTTAAAAATGTTATGGGTATTTTTATAGGAATGCACTAAATCTGTAAAGTGGCTTGAGCAATATTGTCATTTTGACAATGTTAATCTTACCAATCAGTCCATGAATGGGGATGTATCTTTATTTTCTTGTGTGATATTTCATTTCCTTTAATAATGTTTTATAGTTTTCTTTGTCTTTCTCCTCTTTTGTTGAGCTGATTCCTAGGTACTTATTATTTTGAGACAATTATAATTTATAAAAAATTATAAATGGGGGTTTAAATATTTCTCTCTGTTCTGTTTCATTAAAGAAAATTCATGGATTTCTACACTTAGACTTTGTAGCCTGCCACTTTACTATACAAGTCTATAGTTCCTAGGAGCTTTGGTGTAGAGTTTTAGGGTTTTCTAAGTACAATATCATGTCGTTTAAAAATAGTGAGTATTAGACTTCTTTTCTTATCCAGAGCTCCTAATATTTCTTTCTTGCTTAGTCTCTATGGCAAGGACTTCCAATACTATATTAAATATTAATGGTGAGAGTGGGAAAACTTTTTTGTGCCTGATCTTAGAGAGAAGGCTTTCAGTTTTTCAGCGCTGAGTACAATGTTTTCTCTGTTCTTGTGCTAAAAGACTTTAACTATGTTGAGGAAACTATTTGACTCCCGTTTTACTGGCTGATTACTTTTATTATTAATGGGTATTGGATTTTGTCAAATGCTTTCATCATCTATTGACCCGGTAAAATTTTTATTTTTTGTTTTTGCTATGGTTCATTACACTGATTGACTTGTGTATCTCAAACTAAGTCTGCATACCTCTGATTAATACAATTGTTGGAACTGACTTGCTAATATTTTGTTGAAGATCTTTTCATTAGTGTTCATCAAAGATACAGGTCTATAGTTTTCCTTTTATGTGATGTATCTGCTTTTGGTATTACAATAATGTTGGCTACATAGAAACTCTTTAAGAAGATTATTGTTTCTTCATTCTAAAGAACCCTAAAAAGGCTGTGGAGTAGGTTCTTGAAAAGCTTGGAAAAAACACTTATGAACCCATCTGGGTCTAGAGTTTCGCTTTGGGAATGGCTTTTAATTACAGTTTTTAATCCTTTGATAGTAGTGGGTAAGTTTAGGTCCTCCAGTTATTCTTGGTTCAATCTTAGGAGATTATAGGAGTCAAAAAATTTAGTCAATTATTCTAGATTCTTCCACTGTGTGGTACAGAGACTTTCTAAATAATACCTTATGATTCTTTGAATTTATGTGGTATATGTTATGATACCTCCCCTTTTGTTACTAGGATTCTCCCTTTCTTTGTGAATCTTGCCAGGTTTATTTATTCAGTTTATAAAAGAATCATCTCTGGTTTTTGTTGATCTCTTGTAGTTTTAAAATTTATTATTTTTCATTAATTTCTGCTCCAAGTTTTAATATTTACTTCCTTCTTGCTTTGTTTTTTTGCTGGTCTTTTTTATTTTATTGAGCTGTGACATTAAATTATTAAGTGGATCCTTACTTGCTTTCTCCTGAGCTCCTGCATTGCTATGAACTTTTTTTTTCTTTTTCCATTTTTTATAATTTTATTTATTGAATCACCGTGAGAGCAGTTACAAAGCTTTTGGGTCTAAGTCTCAGTCATACAATGAAACACCCGTACCTTCACCAGTGCCCATTCTCCACCACCAAAAATCCCAGTATACCCCTATCCCACACCCTCCCCCTGCCTATGGGGCAGATGATTTCTACATTACTCTCTCTCTACTTTGATCACATTCACTATTTCGACACCAGACCCACCATTATTTAAGATTTTACCCCAACACTCAGATCTGCTGAAAAGTCAACAATAGACAATTTGTGTTCTATTGCTGATTATGAATAACATATGATGTCGTGTGGCTGCAGTAGGGCCATGTGGTTTTGAAATTCTGAAATTTTAGCACTTAAATCTGGAGGGATTTCTGCCAAAAGCCACTGGGTTTAGAGATCTGCTCCTGAGTCTCTGGGATCACGGCCGTTGAGTAGCTTGATGAGGAGCCAAAGAGGCCATTCGTGGGCGATGACTTGGGGTCTCATTGGGGTGGGGAAGACAGGCCTGGCTCCACCTCCCCCCCCATCCCGTGAGACCCAACAAGTTTCGTCACTGCGGGCCCAAGCCTGACTGTCCAATGTCCTCTGGAGGATGACAGCCACCAAGTCGCCAAGAGGGAGCAGGCGGAGGGACAGCACCCATTCCCCCCTGGGGTGGCCTGGTGACAGTAACCTACTGCGGGGTCCGGACACATTTCTGACAAAAGCCGCTGGGTTTTGAGATTTGTTTCTGAGTCTCTGGGATCAAGGCCATTGAGCAGCTTTATGAGGAGCCAGAGAGGCCATTTGTGGGCGATGACTTGGGGTCTCGTTAGGGTGGGGAGGACAGGCCCGGCTCCACCTCCACCCCATCCCGTGAGACCCAACAAGTTTCGTCAGTGCGGGCCCAAGCCTGACTGTCCAGTGGCCTCTGAAGGATGACAGCCACCAAGTCTCCAAGAGGTAGCAGGCAGAGGGACAACACCCTTTCCTCCCTGGGGTGGCCCGGAGACAGTAATGTACTGTGGAGTCCGGATGCATTTCTGCCAAACGCCACTGGGTTTTGAGATTTGTTTCTGAGTCTCTGGGATCATGGCCGTTAAGCAGCTTGATCAGGAGCCAGAGAGGCCATTTGTGGGCAATGACTTGGGGTCTCGTTGGGGTGGGGAGGACAAGCCCGGCTCCACCCTCATCCCATGAGGCCCTGTGTGTCTCATCACTGGGGACCCAAATGTGACTATCCAGTGGCCTCAGACGGATGGCGGCCACTGGGCCGCCATGGGGAATAGGCCAAGGCACAAAACCTATTCCCACCTGGGTTGGCCCAGCACCGGTAGCCTACTGCAGAGACCAGACGCATTTCTTTTTTTTTTTTAATTTTTCTTTTTTTATTAGTGAAACACCATGAGGTACAGTTGTAGATTTACAATTTTTTGTGCTTGGGTTTGATTATACAATGACCAGATACCCATCCCTCCACCAGTGCCCATTTTCCACCACCATGGATAATATCCCCCCCACCCCCGTTCCCCCATCCCCCCCTGCCTCTGTGGCAGGGCAATCCCCTGTGTTCTCTCTCTCCTTTTGGGTGTTGTGGTCTGCAAAAGAGGCATTGAGTGGCAAACATGTTCAGTCCATAGTCTACTTTCGACATGCATCTCCCCTCCTGGGAGGATCCTCCAAACACCCTTTATTTGGTGTTCCCTTCTCTATCTGAGCTGCCCTTTCCTCTAGAATGCCTGACTGGCCACTAAGCTATGGAGTAATCCTCCTGGTGCTGATCTCAGCTATTCTTGGGTATTAATCTCATATTTTGTTACTTTATATTCCCCAGATGAATGCAAGCTTTCTATGTCTATCCCTCTCTTTCTGACTCATTTCGCTTAGCATGATACTTTCCATGTTGTACCACTTGTATGTAAATTTCATGACTTCCTCTTTTCTAACAGCTACATAGTACTCCATTGTGTAGATGTACCAAAGTTTCTTTAACCAGTCATCTGTTCTTGGGTATTCAGGTTTTTTCCAGTTTCTGGCTATTGTAAAGAGTGCTGCAATGAACAAACAAGTGCAGATGTCACTTTGACTATACATTTTTGCCTCTCTGGGATATATTCCCAGGAGTGGTATTGCTGGGTCAAATGGGAGCTCAATTTCTAATTTTTTGAGAATCGTCCATACTGTTTTCCAGAAGGGCTGAACCAGTCGACATTCCCACCAACAGTGAAGGAGTGTCCCTTTCTCACCACATCCGCGCCAGCATCGGTTGCTTTTGTTCTTTTGAATGTGGGCCAGTCTCTGAGGTGTGAGATGGTATCTCATTGTGGTTTTGATCTGCATCTCCCTGATGGAGCTTTTTTGCCATTTGGATTTCTTCTTTGAGAAAGTTTCTGTTCATTTCATTGCCCCATTTTTGGATGGGGTTGGATGTTTTCTTCTTGTGGAGTTTAACCAGTATTTTGTATGTCCTGGATATCAACCCCTTGTCAGATGTGTATTCGGCGAATATCCTTTCCCATTCTGTAGACTGTCTTTGTATTTTGGTCACTGTTTCTTTGGAGGTGCAGAAGCTTCTTAGTTTAAGATAGTCCCATTTATCTATCTCTGTTTTCACTTGCTTAGACCAGACGCATTTCTACTTAATGCCACTGGGTTCTGAGATTCGTTTCTGAGTCTCTGGGATCACGTCTATTAAGCAGTTCAATCAGGAACCAAAGAGGCCTTGTCGGAGGTGGTTTGTGGGTGTGTTTCCCACATACCTAACTTTTGGCTGTTTACTTTCTTGGTAAACTTTGCCCCAAGTTTTTGGGGTCTGGCCAAAGGCACAGCAGAAATTTTGGGGTATCTGGAAGTCTGAATGCGCCATGAGGCTGCTGATGCACTATCCTCACAGGTACAGATTGACCTGCTGGCAGCACCATACCCCCATCATTGCTGTGAACTTTTAACACCACTTTTGCTCAGTGTGATTTATCCAGGTAACTCCTTTTTTTTCCTCATTTGTTTTCAAGAATAATTTGATTTCCTCTCTGATTTTCTGTTTGACTCATTGGTTTTCAAATTATATGTTGTTTAATTTCCAAGTGCTTGAGGGCTTTCCCTTTCCCTTTCCTGTTTGTTCCCTTTCCTGTTGTTACAGCACAACATAATCTGAGAGGATCGTTTATACAATTTATGTTTTTTTGGTTTTATGGAGGTATGTTTTGTGACACAACTTGTGCTGTATCTTGGAGAATCTCCGTATGCACTGAAGGTTTTCTACTTCTGGGCTTCAAGGCAAGTGTTTCCTTATAGACTATTTATCTAGAGGTGATATAGTGATGTTGAAGTCTATCAGCTCTCAATAGTTGAACCACTATTGTGTTGCTGTTCATATCTTACTTCAGACCTTTTAGCAGTTGTTTTATATATATATATATATATATATATATATATATTGATGATCCCTCATTAGGTAGTAAATGTATAGATATTTAGGAGTGTGAGTTTTTCCCTTGTCATTAAAGATGATCTTTCTGTTGTTTATTTTTTAACTATTTCATTGCATCACTGTAGACCACTACAAAGCAGTTCATGATTGGATTTCAGTCATACAATATTCTAACACCCATCCCCCCACCAGTGTACATTGTGTTCCCAGATTCCCCAGATTCTAATATCCACAGATTCCCTCCCATAGTCCCCCAACCCCCACTCCCTGCATTTTTCTATGGCAGACGCTTTTGTTTTTCTTCTTCTTCTTCTTCTTCTTCTTCTTCTTCTTCTTCTTCTTCTTCTTCTTCTTCTTCTTCTTCTTCTTCTTCTTCTTCTTCTTCTTCTTTCTCTCTCTCCTTTTGGCCATTGTGGTTTGCAATATTAATGCTGGAAGGTTATCAAGAACACTCCCTACCTAATTTTAACCCTCAGATCTTGTTCAGTGTGATCCTCCCAAGTATTATTGTCATAGTGGTCTTTTCTTTACCTTTCTTACCCTCAGCCCTCCCCCCCACACACACTTATAGTTAGTTTCAACCATTGACCAGTCCTCCTAACTCCTGTTTTCCCTGGCCATGGATATTATTCTCCTACTATATAATTTTTATATACCACAAATGAATGCAACCATTCTATATCTGTCCCTTTCCTTCTGACTCATTTCACTCAGCATGATACTCTCCATGTCAATCCATTGATGGGCAAATTTCATGATTTCATTTTTTCCTGACAACTGCATAGTATTCCGTTGTATAGATGTGCCATAGTTTCTTTAGCCATTTGTCTGTTCTCGGGCACTCAGGTTGTTTCCAGATTCTGGCTGTGATGAATAGTGCGGCAATGAACATAGGAGTGCAGCTGGTGTTTCTTCTGTGTGTTTTTCGGCCCCCAGGGTATATTCTCAGAAGTGGTATTTCTGGGTCAAATAGGAGCTCAATTTCTAGGTTTTTAAGAAATGTCCATATTGGCACTATGTAGCTGTTGGAAAAGATGAAGTCATGAAATTTTCATATAAGTGGTACTACATGGAAAGTATCATGCTAAGCGAAATGAGTCAGAAAGAGAGGGATAAATATAGAAAGATTGCATTCATCTGGGGAATATAAATAAACAAAATAGGAGACTAACACCCAAGAATAGCTGAGATAAGTACCAGGAGGTTTACTCCATGGCTTGGAGGCCAGTTACACATTTTAGGGGAAAAGGCAGCTCAGATAGAGAAGGGAGCACCAACTAAAGAGTATTGGGAGGATCCTCCCAAGATGGGAGAAGCATGCTGAAAGTAGACTATAGACCGAATATAATTGCCACGCAATGCCTCTTTGGCAAACCACAACACCCAAAAGGAGAGAGAGAACAAAAGGGAATGTCCTGCCACAGAGTCAGGGTGGGTGGTGGGGGATGGGAGGATGGGAAGAATACTGGGATCCGTGGTGGTGGAAAATGGGCACTGGTGGAGTGATGGGTACTTAATCACTGTATAATTAAAACCCAAGCACAAAAATTTGTAAGTCTACAACTGTACCTCTTGGTTTGTCAGTAATAAAAATTAAAAAAAATATGTCCATATTGTTTTCCCAAAAGGTTGGACCAGTCAGCATTCCTACCAACAGTGAAAGAGAGTCCCTTTTTCCCCATATGCCAGCAGTTGCTTTTGTTCTTTTGGATGTGTGCCATTCTCTGTGGTGTGAGATGATATTTCATTGTTGTTTTGATCTGCATCTCTCTGAAAGTTAGTGATGAAGAACAATTTTTTGTGTGCCTTTGGGCCATTCAAATTTTTTCTTTGAGAAAGTTTCTGTTCTTTTCATCACCCCATTTTCTTACGGGATTTGATATTTTTTTGTAGAGTTCAACCAGTGCCTTGTATATCTTTGATATTAACCCATTATCAGAAGAGTATTGGGTGAATATCCTTTCCCATTCCATAGGCTGTCTTTGAATCCTGGTCACTGGTTTTTTTGAGGTGCAGAATTGTCTTAGTTTAAGATAGTCCCATTTGTTTATCATTGCTTTCACTTGCTTGATCAGTGGTGTTTCATCTTTGAAGATACCTTTAACTTCATTATTGTGGAGGGTTTTTCAGACTTTTTCTTCAGTGTACCTTATGGATGGGCTGGAGCGATAGCACAGTGGGTAAGGTGTTTGTCTTGCACACAGCCGTCCTGGGTTCGATTCCTCCACCCCTCTCGGAGGGCTCAGCAAGCTACCAAGAGTATCTCGCCTGCACGTCAAAGCATGGCAAACTCCCCGTGATGTATTTGATATGCCAAAACCAGTAACAACAGGTCTCACAATTTGTTGTGAGATGTTGCTGGTGCTGCTCAAGCAAATCGATGAACAACAGGAGGACAGTGCTACAGTGCTACCTTATGGATTCTGATCTGATGTTGAGGTATTTAATCAATTTTGATCTGACTTTTGTGCAAGGTGTAAGGTAGAAGTCTGAACCCATTTTTTTTGCATGTAGCTATCCAGTTTTGCCAGCACCATTTATTAAAAAGAGGACTTCCTTGCTCCACTTTACATTTCATGCTCCCTTAATGATCTCTCTGTCTTATAAAACTTTTTAGCTGGAAGTCTATGCTGTCTGATATAATCACACCAGTTTTTTAACATCTTGTTGTTATTAAATATGCTATGTCTTATTAGTCTCTTCAATATTCTCATTCTTAGGATAAAACACTTTGTGCTATTAATAAGTCTATTTATATTTCCCCTTCAAATTTTCTTAATTATTTTTATTCTTTTTTTTAAAAATTTATTTATTTATTTATTTATTTTTATTAGTGAAGCACCATGAGGTACAGTTGTAGATTTACAAATCTTTGTGCCTGAGTTTCGGTCATACAATGATCAAATACCCATCCCTCCACCAGTGCCCATTTCCCCCTACCCCCCCTCCCACCCTGCCTCTGTGGCAGGGCATTCCCCTTTGTTCTCTCTCTCCTTTTGGGTGTTGTGGTCTGCAAAAGAGGCATTGAGTGGCAATCATGTTCAGTCCATAGTCTACTTTCAACATGCATTTCCCCTCCTGGGAGGATCCTCCAAACACCTTTCATTTGGTGTTCCCTTCTCTATCTGAACTGCCCTTTCCCCTAGAATATCCGGCTGGCCTCTAAGTTATGGAGTAATCCTCCTGGTGTTGATCTCAGCTATTCTTAGGTATTGATCTCATATTTTGTTGCTTTATATCCCCCAGATGAATGCAATTTTTCTATGTCTATCCCACTCTTTCTGACTCATTTCGCTTACCATGATACTTTCCATATTGTACCACTTGTATGTAAACTTCATGACTTCATCTTTTCTAAGAGCTACGTAGTACTCCATTGTGTAGATGTACCAGAGTTTCTTTAACCAGTCATCTGTTCTTGGGCACTCAGGTTTCTTCCAGTTTCTGGCTATTGTAAACAGTGCTGCAATGAACAAACAAGTGCAGATGTCACTTCGACTACACATTTTTGCCTCTCTGGGATATATTCCCAGGAGTGGTATCGCTGGGTCAAATGGGAGCTCAATTTCTAATTTTTTGAGAAACGTCCATGCTGTTTTCCAAAAGGGCTGAACTAGTCGACATTCCCACCAACAGTGAAGGAGTGTCCCTTTCTCGCCACATCCGCGCCAGCATCGGTTGCTTTTGTACTTTTGAATGTGGGCCAGTCTCTGAGGTGTGAGATGGTATCTCATTGTGGTTTTGATCTGCATCTCCCTGATGATTAATGATGTAGAGCATTTTCTCATGTGCTTTTTTGCCATTCGGATTTCTTCTTTGAGAAAGTTTCTGTTCATTTCATTGCCCCATTTTTGGATGGGGTTGGATGTTTTCTTCTTGTGGAGTTTAACCAGTATTTTGTATGTCCTGGATATCAACCCCTTGTCAGATGTGTATTCGGCGAATATCCTTTCCCATTCTGTAGACTGTCTTTGTATTTTGGTCACTGTTTCTTTGGAGGTGCAGAAGCTTCTTAGTTTAAGATAGTCCCATTTATCTATCTCTGTTTTCACTTGCTCAGACAGTGTCGTGGCATCTTTGAAGATACCATTAGCTTCAATGTCATGGAGGGTTTTGCCAACTTTTTTTTCTTCAATGTACCTTATGGTTTCTGGTCTGATGTTGAGGTCTTTAATCCATTTTGATCTTATTTTTGTACATGGTGTTAGGCAGAGTTCTGAGCCCATTTTTTTGCATGTAGCCGTCCAGTGATGCCAGCACAATTTCTTAAAGAGGCTTTCCTTACTCCACTTCACATTTCTTGCACCTTTATCAAATATTAGATGATCATATGATTGAGGGGAGATGTCAGTGTATTCAACCCTGTTCCATTGGTCTGCAGTTCTGCTTTTGTTCCAGTACCACGCCGTTTTAATTATTACTGCTTTGTAGTACAGTTTGAAGTTCGGGAGGTTGATTCCTCCCATTTTCTTTTTCCCAAGAATTGCTTTAGCTATTCGTGGGGGCTTATTGTTCCATATAAATTTCAGGAGTGTTTGCTCCATTTCTTTGAAGAATGTCATGGGTATCCTTATAGGGATTGCATTGAATTTATACAATGCTTTCGGTAGTATTGCCATTTTGACAATGTTAAGTCTCCCGACCCATGAGCAGGGGATATCTTTCCATTTCCTCATGTCCTCTTTTATTTCCTGAAGTAGCGTTTTGTTGTTTTCTTTGTACAGGTCCTTTACTTCCTTAGTTAAGCTGATTCCTAAGTACTTGATTTTCTGGGGCACAATTGTGAACGGGATTGTTTTTTTTGATGTTGCTTTCTTCTCTCTCACTGTTTGCGTATAGGAAAGCCATGGACTTTTGGGTATTGATTTTATAGCCTGCAACTTTACTATACGAGTCTATTGTTTCTAGGAGTTTTTTGGTGGAGGTTATTGGGTTCTCTAAGTATAGTAACATATCATCTGCGAATAGTGAGAGCTTGATTTCTTCCTTTCCTACCTGAATGCCCTTAATATCTTTTTCTTGCCTAATCACTATTGCAAGTACTTCCAGTACTATATTGAACAGCAGTGGAGAGAGTGGGCATCCTTGTCTTGTCCCTGATATTAGAGGGAAGGCTCTCAGTTTTTCCCCATTGAGGATGATGCTTGCTGTAGGCTTGTGGTAGATGGTTTTAACTATGTTGAGGAAAGTCCCCTCTATACCCATTTTGGCTAGGGTTTTCATCATAAAGGGGTGCTGGACCTTGTCAAATGCTTTCTCTGCATCTATTAATATGATCATATGCTTTTTATCTTTTCTTTTGTTGATATGGTGGATTATGTTGATTGATTTCCGAATGTTGAACCATCCTTGCATCCCTGGGATGAATCCTACTTGGTCATGGTGTATGATCTTTTTGATGAGTAGTTGGATTCTATTTGCTAGTAGTTTGTTGAGGATCTTTGCATCTGTGTTCATCAGGGATATCGGCCTGTAATTCTCTTTCTTTGTGGTATCTCTGTCTGCTTTTGGTATCAGTGTGATATTTGCTTTGTAGAAACTATTCGGAAGTGTTTTTGATATTTCAATTTCGTGGAAAAGCTTAAAGAGGATTGGGAGTAAGTCTTCTTTAAAGATTTGGAAGAATTCACTAGTGAATCCATCCGGGCCAGGGCTTTTGTGCTTGGGGAGACTTTTTATTACCATTTCAATTTCCTTGATGGTGATAGGTCTGTTCAGGTATTCCAGGTCTTCTTGGTTCAGCCTTGGGAGTCTGTAGGAGTCTAGGAATTTATCCATTTCCTCAAGGTTTTGATGTTCCGTGGCATAAAGCTTCTCAAAGTACTCCCTGAGGATCCTTTGAATTTCTGTAGTTTCTGTTGTGATGACCCCCTTTTCATTTCTGATTCGGTTTATTAGGGTTTTCTCTCTCCCCTTCTTTGTGAGTTTTGCTAGAGGCTTATCGATCTTGTTAATTTTCTCAAAGAACCAGCTTTTGGTTTCATTGATCTTTCGGATTGTTTTTTGGGTTTCCATCTCGTTGATCTCTGCTCTGAGTTTTATTATTTCCTTCCTCCTGTTCGGGTTGTGCTCCTTTTGTTGGTCCTTCTCCAAGCTCTTAAGCTGTGAGGTTAGTTTATTTATGTGGGCTCGCTCCTCCTTTCTGAGGAATGCTTGTAGAGCTATAAACTTTCCTCTTAAGACGGCTTTTGCTGTGTCCCATAAGTTTTGGTAACTCGTGTCCTCATTTTCATTCATTTCTAGGAATCTTTTGATTTCCTCTTTGATTTCCATTCTAAGCCACTCGTTGTTCAATAGCGCACGCGCACTGTTTAATTTCCAGGTGTTTGATTTAGTTTTCTGTTTTTGTGTGTGATTTACTTCTAATTTAAGCGCATTGTGGTCTGAGAAGATTGTTGATACAATCTCTATCTTCTTAATTTTATGGAGATATGTTTTGTTGCTCAGCATGTGGTCTATCTTGGAGAATGTTCCATGTACGCTTGATAGGAATGTGTATTCAGCCTTTTGAGGATGAAGTGTCCTGTATATATCTACTAAGTCCCTTTCTTCCATTGTTTCCCTAAGATTAAGTATGTCCTTGCTAAGTTTGAGTCTGGTTGATCTATCCAGAGGTGACAAAGCGGTGTTGAAGTCTCCCACTAGTATTGTGTTGCTATTGATGTCTTTTTCCAAATCTATGAGTAGTTGTTTTAAGTACTTTGCTGGTCTCTCATTAGGTGCATATACATTTATTATTGTAAGTTCTTCCTGTTGTACAGATCCTTTGATCACTAAGAAATGGCCTTCGCTGTCTCTTATGACCTTCTTCACTCTGAAATCGATGTGGTCTGATATTAAGGTGGCTACCCCAGCTTTTTTATGGGAGCTGTTTGCCTGTAGGATTGTTTTCCAGCCTTTGACTCTGAGTCTGTGTTTGCTTTGACTATTAAGGTGTGTTTCTTGCAGGCAGCAGAATGTTGGGTTCAATTTTCTAATCCATCCAGCCACTCTGTGTCTTTTAATTGGTGCGTTTAGCCCATTGATATTGAGAGAGATCATTGTTATGGGATTTTGTCCCATTGTTCTGTTGAAATTAGGTGTATTTGAGGGGCCTGTTCTGTCTTAAAGTAGCCCATTTAGTTGTACTTGTAACCATGGTCTTGAGTCTATGAAGTTCCCGAGCTGTTGTTTGTCTGTGAAACTGTGTGTTGTTCCTTCTATTATGAATGAGAGTCTTGCTGGGTAAAGTATTTTTGGAGAGGCATTTATTTCATTGAGTTTTCTCACTATGTCCCACCACTGTTTTCGTGCCCTGAGGGTTTCATCAGAAAAATCAGCTGTGAATTTTAAGGATGCTCCTTTGTAAGAGATTTCTTTTTTCGATCTTGCTGCTTTCAGAATTTTGTCTCTGTCTAAAGTTTTGCTCATTTTGATCAGGATGTGTCTTGGGGTATTTTTGTTCGGATTTCTTCTAGCTGGTACCCTCCGGGCCTCCTGAATGTGGTCACAAGTTTTCTTCAGCTCTGGAAATGTTGTAGCGATGATGTCTTTGACAGTTTCTTCTTCATCAGGGTTTTCTTCCTGTCCCTCTGGGACTCCAATAATTCGTATGTTACCCCTCTTGGCTTCATCACGATCTTCTCTTGCCATCTGTTCCCGAACTGTGAGTCTCTTTTCCATTTTCTGCTCTTTTCTGGCGAGTCTCTGAACTTCATCTTCAAGCTCACTGATTCTGTTCTCAGCAGCTGTTACTCTGCTTCTGAGGCCTTCCACTGAGGTTTTCAATTCGCCTACCAGGGTTTTCAGGTCCGACGTTTCCGATTGCATTTTTCTCATTTCTGCCTTCAAATCCTCTTGTCTTTTATTGGCATTGGTTTCCATTGTTTCTTTTAGTTCCCTAAGCATCCTAAGTAGCTCCCTTCTGAATTCCTTGTCAGAGAGGTTGTCTGATACTACGGTACTGTTGGTGTCTTCTGGGCTTGCCTCTTCAATAAGAAAGTTTGGTGGGCTTTTGCGTTGCTTTACTATTGTGACCAGTGTGCTTTAGTCCTTCACGTTCACTGTTACTATTCTGGTTGAGTGAGGAGAGAGTTCCCGGATCCCTTCAGCTTTGTTGCCGCGGGATCTGATGTTGCCTCAGTTCCCGTTCTGCGCAGGCCAAGGGAAAAAACCGGCAATTCTAGGGGATCAAGCTAACTGCGCATTCCCTGGGGGAGTCTCAAGCCATGGAGCAGGCTGTACCTGGTTGAATGAGGAGAGACTGCCAGGAGCTGTTCAGTTTTATTGCCAAACAATGGGCCTCGGTTCGTCCAGCACAGATTATACTATTCTCTCTTATAGTGGGAAGGGATTATGGATAAGTTTTTGTCCATGGTAGGCACCCTTCTACGTTTCTGAGTTTGACGTTCTTCTCAGTCCGGCGTTATTCTTTGTTTTATAACAGACATTGAGTGAAATTTTGGAGGAGGTGCTATTTGGAAATGAACTTATACAGCTGTTTTCAAACAGGTCTTTGTGGGAACTTGAGTAGGCCAGTGGGTTGTTGTTGGATTGCAGTAGAAGAGGTGGGAAATGTTTGGTTGGTATTAGGAAGCAAGTTGGGGATGGGAGTCCTGAGTGCTTGATGTGAGTGATATAACAGCGGCCGCGTTACCGGCCGCCCGCCAAGGAGAAGGCCATGCCCACTTTTAAGAGGCCACGCCCCTTTCCTGGTGGCCACGCCCAGAGCCTGTCCCAGGCGACACCCTCCCAGGATCCTGGAATGGAGGAAGGGTGGTCTACAGTCTCCCCATTGGGCTTCAGGCGGGAATCTGAGGCGCGGCTGGGGGGGCAGGAGCACTTCCCTGCTGGACGCCGCAGACCCACCTGGAGGGGAGGAGCCGAGGGACTGGTGGTCGGGTCCCTCGGAGATGGACGGGCGCTTTCCCCACTGGGCTTCAGGCGGGAATCTGAGGCGCGGCTGGGGGGGCCTTATTTTTATTCTTACTAAATTATTTTTTATTTTATAAAGTAAGCTCACAATATTCAATTACATTTGATATTCAAATACCAATCCAACCATTACACCTTCCCACATCATATATTGGGTGTTTCCATCGCAAACCCCAATCCCTGCCCCAAAGCAGAACTGAAATAATATATTTTGTATACTTTGTTATGAAAAACTGCTGAAAATGCTACAAAAAGTATCCTTAGAGAAAACAGGGTGAGGATTGTTCTATTCCACCCAGGGGCAATTAAGCCTTTCTGGAGCGATAGCACAGCAGGTAGGGCTTTCGCCTTACAAGCGGTCAACATGGCCGACCCGAGTTCGATTCCTCCGCCCCTCTTGGCGAGCCCGGCAAGCTACCGAGAGTATTCGATATGCCAGACACAGTAACAACAAAAGTCTCCAATGGAGACGTTACTGGGCCTGCTTGAGCAAATCGACGATCAACGGGAGGGCCTTTACCTTTACCTTTATAAGAGATCATGAACATGTTGTTAGAAGTTGAGCATTTTGTGCATACAGACATATATACATATACATATATACACATATACACATATATATCTGTAAAAAAATATTTCCCTCTATGATATGTTGCCTCCTACTTTGAACTCCAGCAGATGTAGTGCGGTACTTTTGCAGTATGAATAGAGTGTGTGGTTTGAAGTTGCATGGCCTTGTTTGCGCCACATGGTCCAGTAATAGATTCACTCATGGGTGAGGCTGGCCTGAGCGTGTGGAAAGTGGCCATGAGTATGGCGGCGGTTGAGTTCTTGAGGTTTTCGGCTGCCAGGGATGGTCCCTTGGGGTGGGGAGGGCTCTCACCTGCCTCCCTCTGGGGCACCCCAAGTGAAACAGCCTGGCACGGGGTCCAGCAGCATGGTTATGGCAAGTGTCATGTTATGTTCCCTTCAGGAGAGAAAAACATGCAATCTAGATGGTGGCTGATGACAAGATTATCTGGCACCATCCAGAGGAGGCCTATGGGCATGACTGCTGAGTTGCTGGAGATGAGGGTTACGGGCAGAGGATATCCATTCCTGGTCCACATCAGATTTTTATTTTATTTTATTTTTTTAGGGTCTCTGACTCAGGGCACCAGGATGCTTCCTCCTATGGCAGAGAAGGGAAAGCTACATTAGGCTTTTAAAGGCAATTGCTTGGCTTGAAGTATTTTCCCCAGCCTTTCACTTTAGCCTTTAACTTGTTTTAAAGGAACCCCTTCAATGCTTCTTGTAAAGTTAGTTTCAAGACAACTAAGTTTCTGAGTTGTTCCCTATATGTAAAGCTCTATATCATTCTTTTACATCTGAATGGTAATCTAGATGAGTAGAGTGTTCC
The DNA here is from genome assembly GCF_029834395.1 of Sorex fumeus. Classification (NCBI taxonomy): domain Eukaryota; kingdom Metazoa; phylum Chordata; class Mammalia; order Eulipotyphla; family Soricidae; genus Sorex; species Sorex fumeus. The sequence continues at coordinate 16,024,111 of NW_026606077.1, read as the reverse complement.
TGGTGAAATGTTCATCTTATTGAATTAGTTTTTTTTTTTTGCTTTTTTTGGGTCATACCCGGCGATGCTCAGGGGTTACTCCTGGTTCAGCGCTCAAGAATTACTCCTGGCGGTTATAGGGGACCATATGGGATGCTGGGAATCGAACCCAGGTTGGCCGCGTGCAAGACAAATGCCCTACCCGCTGTGCTATGACTCCAGCCCCAGTTGTTTGTTTTTAAATCTATATCCCACTTATGGTACTTTTGGTACACAGATTCACACTTAATAACTATTCTGTGATTTTTTTTTTTTTGCTTTTTGGGTCACACCCGGCAATGCACAGGGGTTACTCCTGGCTCTGCTCTCAATCCCTGGCTCTGATCTCAATCCTCAGGGGACCATATGGGATGCTGGGAATCGAACCTGGGTTGGCCACGTGCAAGGCAAACGCCCTACCTGCTGTGCTATTGCTCCAGCCCTATTCTGTGATTCTTAAAGGGGACTCCTCTGTGTGTAATTTTCTTCTTTGATGCTTTCAATATTCTATCTCTATGTTTGAATTTCATTATTCTGTAATGATGTGTCTTGAGTACTTTTATCTGGGTCATTTTTGTGTGGTACCATTTGGGTTCCTTGGATCTGGGTCCATGCACTCCTTAACACTAAAATTTTCAGCTAGGATTTCTTTGAGGGCAGTACCAATAGCACAGAGGGTAGGGAGTTTGCCTTGCATGTGGCCAACATGGCCGACCCGAGTTCGATTCCTCCGCCCCTCGCAGAGAGCCTGGCAAGCTACCAAGAGTATCTTACCCACATGGCAAAGCCTGGCAAGCTACCTGTGATGTATTCAATATGCCAAACACAGTAACAAGTCTCACAGTGTTACTGGGCCAGCTCGAGCAAATCGATGAACAGGAGGACAGTGACAGTGATAGATTTCTTTGAGTAAAGTTTCTTTATGTGAATTGCCTTCCTATTTATCAGGGATTCACATAAATATTATATTGTTCCTCTTGAATTTATCCCAAAGCTCTCTGGTATGTTGTTCATTTATTTTGAGCCCATTTACTATCTTCTGTTGTTTTCTAGAGGTTTCTTTCACCTGGTCTTGGAACTCACAGATAATTTCTTTTTCTCAAGCTTCCCATTGATGTTTTAATTTCAGCTACCAGGTAAATTCTTTTTTTTTTTGTCATTTCTGACTGTAGTTTTCTCTTTTCCACTTTTATACTTGTAGTTATTGACTAGATGTACTATTGTTTCTTTGAACTCATCAAACATCCTTATCTGTGATGATAAAGTCCTTATCTGAAAATGATAGTGCTGGTGAGTACTGGTTGAGTCTACCAGACTGTTTCCTTCATATAGTAGTGTCGTGGAGTCTGTGTATGTCCCTAGTACATTGTTGCACTCTTGGACTGAGACATTCACACCAGCGCTCTCTGGTGAAATCAGCGGGGTGTTGCTCTCTTCCTTCTCTGTAGTAGCTATTCTGACCAGATTCTTTAAACTAGTTGTTCAAAGGTCTGTGCAAATGTTCCAGGAAGACTTTTAATATCTTTGGCCTTGCCACTACTCTGGCTGTAATTTGATTCCTTACTGCCACAACTACCTTTTCGTGAATAGCTTACTGGGACTTGGATTAATTTACTTTTATAAGGGTGTTATTCAGAGCAGTCAAGACTCTGTAGAGTTACTTCAGTGTAAGAGTCTAAGGTATGTTCCTCATGGAATATAAAGGAGTGACGTGATGACTGCACACTTCTGGAAAGCCTGCTGGTTGAGCAAGAGAGTATAGTCTTCCTCACACTGTGGTCCTGGGATGGCCTCTGACATTCATCTTATATAATTGAGGAGCAGACAAGACTGGAATCAAGGTGCCCAGGATAAGTCATTGTCCTTCTGACCAAAACAGACACTTAGGAGCAGAGATTATTTCGTGCCTTGGATGCCTTGCCTAGAGCAAATGTATGAGAAAAAAAAAAACTTCCTTAGGATGTTTGGAGGATCCTCCCAGGAGGGGAGATGCATGTCGAAAGTAGACTATGGACTGAACATGTTTGCCACTCAATGCCTCTTTTGCAGACCACAACACCCAAAAGGAGAGAGAGAACACAGGGGATTGCCCTGCCACAGAGACAGGGGGGATGAGGGGGATGGGGGTGGGAGGGATATTATCCATGGTGGTGGAAAATGGGCACTGGTGGAGGGATGGGTATCTGATCATTGTTGAAACCAAAGCACAAAAAATTGTAAATCTACAACTGTAAAAAAAAATAAAATAAAATAAAGGGAAAAAAAAGAAAAAAAAAACTTCCTTAGTCTTCAAACAGGAGAAGGTCAATGATAATTTATTTTATGGGTAATTTCAAGCATGATGGTCTGAGAAGATATCTTATACAATTTCTATTTTTATGACTTTATGTTTTTATTGTGTCCTAGTATGTGGTCTATACTAGAGAATGTGCAGTGTGCACTAGGTAAAGAATGTATGTTCAGTTTTTTAAAGTTAAGGATCCCTGTATATGCCAGTCAATATAAACTCTTTCTGCTCCTTAGTTAGGGTTTTTGTTTTTATACTCATATATATAGTAGGTCTATGTGATAGCATTGAATATTCTATTATTATACTTCCATAAATGTGCTTTTTTAGTTTTATGAGAAGGAACTTAAACTTTGTTGCCCCTTCATCTGATGCTTTTATGTTGATAAACATAAATTCTACTTTTAACCAATATATAGTGTCTATTTCTATCTCATTACTTTGAGATTGAAGAACGCTTTTTTGTTCTTTGTTTTTTTTTTATTGAATCATCATGAGCAATACTTACTAAGCTTTCATGTTTGAATTTCAGTCAGACAATGATTGAACAACCATCCCTCAACCAGTGCACATTTTCCACCACCATTCTCCAGTATTTCCCCATCCCAACACCTCTCCCCTTCCTCCACACAGACAATTTTCTTCATACTCTCTCTCTACTTTTGGGCATTATGGTTTGCAATGCAGATACTGAGAGGCTGTCACATTTGGTCCTTTCTCTACTACACATCTCCCATCCCGATAGATCTCTCTAACCATCATTGATTTAGTGACCCATTCTCTATTCCAGTTGCCTTTTCCCCTTCTCATGACACAAGCTTCCAACCCTGGAGCGAAATTCCTGACCCATAGTGACAGTGACGCATAGTATTCCATTATGTAGATGTACCAAAATTTCTTTAACCAGTCATCTGTTCCCAGGCACTTGGGTTATTTCCATATTCTGGCTATTGTGAACAGTGCTGCAGTGAACATACAAGTGCAGATGTCATTTCTACTGTGCTTTCTTGCACACTCTGGATATATTCCCAGAAGTGGTATTGCTGGGTCATAAGGTAAAGGTAAAGGTCCTCCCGTTGATCATCGATTTGCTCAAGCGGGCCCAGTAACGTCTCCATGGGAGACTTTGTTGTTACTGTGTCTGGCATATCGAATACTCTTGGTAGCTTGCCGGGCTCTCCGAGAGGGGCGGAGGAATCGAACTCGGGTCGGCCATGTTGGCTGCGTGCAAGGCAAACGCCCTACCCGCTGTGCTATTGCTGGGTCATATGGAAGCTAAATTTCTAGTTTTAAGGAATCCCCACTTGGTTGCTTGAATGCTTTTTGTCTGATAAAAGCATAGCTATCATATCATAGTTGCTTTTTCTCCTCTACTATTAATTCGTGTAGTTAAGTTTCTTCCCTTGTATTTGAGGTTTTACTTATCTATTATCTTTAAGTAGTCTTTGGTTCTTGACATTTTGATTAAATGTGCCTTGGTTGTAATGTGTCTTAAAATTGTAGCAATGACTGCCAATTTTGTCAATATATACAAATAATTGAATGGTAAACTATTATTATTATTATTATTATTATTTGGATTTCGGTCATACCAGGTGGTCTCAGGCTTACTCCTGACTCTGTCTTCAGGGATTACTCCTGGAGGGGACAATTTGGGGGCCAAGAATCAAATCAGGGTCAGCCATATATATATACAAAAAAAAAATCCTACATACTTGACTATTTCTCCAGCCCCTTTATTGTTAGACTTTAAATGGGTGAATATTATGAGCAAATAATATTATATGGCAATACATTTTTTTTTGCTTTTTGGTTCACACCAGGCAATGCACAGGAGTTACTCCTGGCTCTGCACTCAGGAATTACTCCTGGTGGTGCTCAGGGGACCATATGGGATGCTGGGAATCAAATCTGGGTCAGTCGCGTGCAAGGCAAACGCCCTACCCGCTGTGCTATCGCTCCAGCCCCGGCAATCAAATTGTTAAGCTTATAGGTATAGCATTCAATTGCCAATCATAAATATTTTAAAAATAACTCAAAGGTATATCAAAGACAGTATTTTAAATTGAGTTCTTTTTATAAATTGAATTACTATGAGATAATTGCATGATTAAGTTTTAGTTATACAGTGATCAATCACCCATCCTTCCACCAGTGCGCATTTTCCATCACCAACGTTCCCAGTATCCCTCCTGTTACCTCCATCCCATCCCTTACCTGCTTCTGTGACAGGCACCTTCATTATTTCTCTCTCTCTCTTTTGGTCATCATGGTTTGCAATACAGATGCTAAGAGGCATACTTTTATGTGTATGGGTGGGTCGGGGGAGGTGAGGGTAGTTTTCATACCTGGCTATACTCAGGGCTTATTCTTGGCTTTGCACTCAGAGATACTCCAGGTGCTGCTTAAGGGGTCAGATGGGTGAGGATTAAACCTAAGACTGCTGCATTCAAGGAACATACTTGCCTAACCTGCTGTACTATCTTTCCCTGTTCTTCGTCTATTTTGCATCTTCTACCTTTTAAAATAATCCCTCTGTCAATTCAACAACTCACTTTCTAATTCAGTTACCTAATTCAGAAAGTTCAGAATCATTTTTAAAACTTCTCTTTCACTTAACTCTTGCCATTCAACTTTTTCAGGTATCTCTTTTATCTGCATTTGTGGCTACCTCCACATTATACCATAGTAATTTAACTGTCTTCTAACTAATCTGCCCATATCCATTTCTAGTCTTCTAAAATCGTCCTACACAGAAAGGCAGAGGCATTTTCAAAATGCAAATCAAATTATGTTGCCTTTAACTGCATTTAAGAATACAGATTCTAAAACTCTGCATATAATGGTTTCTATCACTTGTTCAATCTTTCACACCTCAAAATAAATGTTACAAGTAGATAATGAAAATGTATTATGAAAATAATGTTTTTTCTCTCTCTATATATATATATTTCGAACATAATAGAAATCCCAATGCTTTTATTTTTCTAATTAAAGAATCCCTAAGTATGTTAAAAATATAAAACATTACTAAATAGTTGTGCCTTGCATTGGTTTTATTTGAAGTGATACTGGATTCCTGTTCATTATAGCTCTCACTCTGCAAATGAAAGCATGGAGACCATGTCCTCATTTCCCTTTTCTACATTCAGCTAGTGCTTGTGAAATATATGTACACATGTATTTCGTGATTTAAAAACATGGATTCATGAAACATACCACTATTTGGGTTTCTAAATAGAAACACAGAGTAATTGCATTTAATAAACATTTTTCTATATCTATAAATGCTTATTTTAGCATACTTTAGCATATCAATAATGATCATTGCCAAAGAAAACCACAGCCAACATCACACTCAGTGGCAAAAAATGAAAAGTTTTCACAATGAGAAGAGGCATAAAATAATTATTTTAACATTCTCCACTGTTACTCAATATAGTTTTTGAGCTCCTTTTAACAACAGACAAGAAAAAAGAAATCAAAGGGTTCCTGATTGAAAGCAAGAATTTATTTTCACTGCCAGCAGAGAACATGACAACACACACACACACACACACACACACACACACACACATCAGATAAGGGGTTAATATCCAAGATATATAAAACAATGGTAGAAATTTATAAGATAAAGACTCCAATCCCATCAAAAATGGGGAGAACAAATCAACATAAGTTTAACATAAACCTCATAAACTTAATATAAACCAACATAAATATAAGCATAAACCTCAAAGAAGGAATACAAATGGTCAAAGGTACATGAAAAAATGCCCTACATCACTAATCATCAGGGAGATGCAAATCAAAACAACAATGAGATATCACCTTACACCAGAGACTGGAACACATCAAAAACAATAAGAACCACCAGTGTTGGTGCAAATGAAGAAAGAAAGGGACTCGCACTAATTGGTAGGAATGCTGACTTGCTCAGCCTTTTTTTTTGAAAACAATATAGGTATTCCTCAAAATAATAGAAATTGAGCCCCATATGACCCAGGAGTACTACTTCTGGGAATATGTCCTGGGCTGCAAAAACACACAGCAAAAATTACATCTGCACTTGTATGTGCATTGTAGTACTGTTCACAATAGCCAGAATCTGGAAACAACCAGAGTGCCCAAGAATAGTCGACTGGTTAAAGAAACTTTGGTGCATCTACACGATGGAATACTATACAGATGTTTGAAAAATGAACTCTTAAAATTCACTCATAAATGGGTGCACATGGAGAGTGTCATGCTGAGTGAAACATATCAGGAGAGGGACTCATTTGTGTGATATAAAAAAGCATAAGATGAGACTAAAACCCAAAGACAGTAGAAACTAGGACCAGGAAGATTGGCCCACAGTTAGAAGCTTGTCTTCAGGGCTTGGGGAGGGGGCTTTTGGGATAGAGAAGAATCATTATGACAAAGATGGTTGGAAAGGATCCCTCTGGATTGGAGATGTGGACTAAAAGTGGACAAATGACCAGACATAAAGGCCTCTCAGTAACTGTATTGCCTACAATAATGCCCAAAAGGAGAAAGAGAGAGATATGACCATTTGCATCATATCATGTATGCTTTCAGATTACAAAATCACCAAAATAGAAATAATTCATAAAAATAAAGTGGTGAAAATATTAAATATTTAAAAACTTACTAACATATCATTAAATAACAATTGTATCAAAGAGAAAATGAAAGAAGAAATCAAAAGATTACTCATAGCAAATGAGATTCAAGATACTAACAACCAGAATCTATTGTATATATCAAATGCAGCATTAAGGAGAAAGTTCATACCTATTCAAGTGCACACCAGGAATAAAGAAAAATGTCAAGCCAAGAACCAACCTCATGGTAGAAAAAAACAGAATAGAAACAAATAAATCCTAGAATATGTTGAAGGAAGGAGATAATAAAAATTAGAGCATAATTTATTGATTCAAAAATAGTAAAACAATACAAAGGGTAAATAAAACTGGAAACTGGTTCTTCAAAAGAATAAGCAAGTTGGAATAATCCTTAGCTAAACTCATGAAGAATAAAAGAGAGATCATTTAAATAAATGGAATCAAAGATTATAGGAGAGAAATTGCAGCAGACATCTTAAGAAATACAAAAGATCATAAAAGGTTACTATTAAAAATCTTAAAAGAGACTAAAAGAAATGGATAAATTAATTAAATCATTCAAATTCCCAAGACTGATTCAAAAGTAAATAAATATTAACAGACTAATCTTAAATAAGGAAATTAAAAAAGTAATAAAAAAATCTCCAAGACCAAAATCCCAGGTGAGGTAGGTTCTCTAGTGATTTTGATAAAAACTTCCAAGAACTCTTAGTGTCTGTACTCATCAAGCTCTTTCAAAATATGGAGGAACGAGGATTCCTACCCAATAGCTTCTATAAAGTCAACATTCCCTAATATTAAAAACATAGACACTACTGAAAAAGAAAATCATACACCTATATCCCTGATGAACATTGATCTAAATATGGAATATGGGAACACTGGTGGAGATAAATTGACAGTTTTGGTGGAATTGGTGTTAAAATACTATATGCTGAAAACTCAACTATCAATAACTCTAAATCACAGTTCTTCAATTAAATTTAAAAATTAAAAAAAAAGAAAATCCTTACAAATTGAATCCAGCAAAAAGGATTATGTGCCATGATCAAGTGGGATTTTTACCAGGAATGCAAGAATAGTTCAATATCGTGACCATTGTCGATTGCCTCGAGCAGGCCCCAGTGACTTCTCCTTCATCCTAGCCCTGAGATTTTTAAGAAAGTGCTATATTCAAGGCTCTTTAGGAGAATGTGACCCATCATTGTTACTGGTATTTGGCATATTGGGTACGCCACGGGGAGTTTGCCAGACTCTGCCCTGTGGGCAGGTTACATTTGGTAGCCTGCCAGTTTGTCCAAAGTAGGAATGAGATAATAACATGTCATAATAAAATGTCAAATGCGGCCACGCAGTTCCGGGAGCTGGTTTTTATAGTCTCTGAGTCTTGACCATTGATGGGATTAGACGGCGCCAGGGGGCAAGTTGGTGGGTGTGACCCCCACCTACTGGAATTCGGAGGATCTGGGTGGAGGATACTCAGCCCCCATCCGAGTAGGCTTGGAGATCTCAGCCCCGGGCGGGACCTGCTTGCCTTTGTCCCTCTGCCGGTACCTTCATGTGTGCGGAGAGTGGTCTCAGCATGGTGGTGGCTGGTCCTGGAGGTCTTCGGCTGCTGGAGCCCTGGTCGGGGCGGGGAGGAAAGCTCAACCCGCTCCCCTTCAAGGGGCCCCGGTGAGTTCAGCCAGGCGCAGGGGCAGGAGACTGCACTGTTCTCTTCTAGTAGCTGGTTTTTATAGTCTCTGAGTCTTGGCCGTTGATGGGATTACACGGTGCCAGGGGGCCAGTTGGTGTTCAATATATGCAAATAAATTAATTTCTTTCAATTAAAAAATTTAGGTACTGTGAAATTACAGTCATTCATGACTGGGCTTCAGGCATACATTGTATCTGCATTGAACTGTTCACCAGTGTTCACTACCCTCCACCAACGCCCAGCACCATTTGTCTCCCACCCACCAATCTGCTTCTATGAGAGGTGCTCTGTGTGTGTGTGTGTGTGTGTGTGTGTGTGTGTGTGTGTGTGTGTGTGTGAGTAAATAGCATGAGACTAACATCCAAGGCCATGGAGAACAGGTGCCAGGAGGACTGGTTAATGGTTGGAAGCTTGCCACAAGTGTGTGGGGGAAAAGGTCAGTTAGGATAGAGAGGGAACCAGTATGACAATAATAATTGGAAATAATCATTTTGGACAGGAACTTTGTGTTGAAAGTAGGTAAAGTGATATAGTGATAACCTTTCAGTATCTGTATTGCCAACCAAAAGCCCAAAAGAGGAGAGAGAGACACAGAGAGAGAGGACAGAGAGAAGGAAAGTGCCTTCCATAGAAACAGGCTGGTGGAGGGTGGCGGTGTGGAAACTGGGGACTTTGGTGGTGGAAAATATACACCTGGTAAAGGGATGGGTGTTGAAACATATATGACTGAAATCCAGTCATGAACAACGAAGTAACTGTGCATATCATTATGATTAAATTTAAATAAATAAACAAATAAACTTATTAAAATAGTACTTTACCTTATAACCACAACTTAGCTGAGAACAGCACACTTTGGAATTAACAAATCAAAGGTCCATGGATTTAATTAGTGCACATTTTTTATGTACATTGACCAATGTTTTATTAAGAAATAGACGCTTTTTGGATTTTCTCCCTCTCCCAGGTCAGTGAATTATCAACCCCAGGACGCCACATTTCTTGCGCACAGGCCACAGGCTTCCACTCGAACATTGGGCTGCCCACCCTCCCTGAGCACCTTCCTGTTCGTCCCCAATGCAGCAGACAGTTTTCTCCCTCTCCTAAGTACCCATAGGCGGTGTGGCCTCTGCAGAAGGAACCATGGACTCTGTGGAAATGGGAGTGGCTTATTTCGGGGACTGTAGCTGCAGTTATTTTACACATACCAGGTAATTTGGTGTCACATATCAATCTCTATAACACCATCATAACTTGAAGAAATAGCACAAATCCCCACCACAAGGAAAGGATGATGAAAAGAGTCCAGAAGCCTCAACAGGCATTTCTCACAAATGTGAGTTCTCTGATAAAGAATTTAGATATGAACTATCAAAGATGTTCAATGAACTCAAAGAAACGGTGGGACAGATATCTAGTAAATTAAAGGAGAACATGGAAGAAACAATGGATTGTAGAATGAGAAATTACAGGAAGAAATGAAAGAAAAAATTAAAAAGCTATGCACAGAAGTGTCACGAATAAAGGATTTGGTAGATGAAATAAAAAACTCAATGTGTGCCCTCAACAGTACAATGACTACAACCTAAGAAAGAATCAGTGAGCTGGAAGATGAGCTGCAGGAAGTCTATAGGCAACAACAAACAATGAGAAGAGACCTCAGAATTGCTCTTGAAGAAATCAGAGTCCTAGGGAATAATTCCGAGAGGAACAACATTAGAATCATTGGAGTACCAAAAGGTCAGGGAAACAGTTCCAATGAAAAAGCCACAGTTAAACAAATCATTGCTGAAAAGTTCCCAGAGCTGGAGAATGCAGGTATTCAGATTCAAGCAGCCTGAAGGATGCCAGCTAAGAGACCCTAACATAAACACTCCAAGACATATCATAGTTTGAATGATGGATGCCATGGATAGAGACACAATAATGCAAGCAGCAAGGTCAAAGAAGGAAATCACATACAAAGGAGCACCCCTTAGATTCACAGAAAACCTATCAGAAGAAATGCTCCAAACCCTAAGGCAATGGTGGGATATTGTGAAAAAACTCAATGAAATGAACGCTTCACTGAGAATTCTTTATTCGGCTAAATTCTCACTCAAATTAAAATGAACAGTACACTATTTTGTGGATAAACATAAGCTCAGAAACTTCACAGACTCAAAAGCAAACCTAAAACAATGGCAAAAGGGGCTACTGTAAGACAAGACAAACCCTACAAGCACAACAAACACTTTCAGAGAGATGACACAAAACTCCATAACAATAATCTCTCTCAATGTCAGTGGCCTAAGTTTACCAATTTCACCAATTTACAAACTGACCAAGAGACACAGAGTGGCAAAAAGGATTCAGAGACAGAACCCAACATTCTGCTGCCTACAAGAAATACATCTGAACAGTTAGAACAAACACAGACTCAAAGTCAAAGGATGGAAAAGAAGCCTGCAAGCAAATAACCCCCTCAAAAAAGCTGGATTGTCCTTACTAGTATTGGACAACATAGATTTGAGGTTGAAAAAGATTAAAAGGGACAGTGAAGGCCATTTTTAATAATCAAAGGATATGTACAGCAGGAAGAAATCACACTCCTAAACTTTTATGCACCCAATGAGAGACCAGCCAACTACCTACAATAACTGCTAACAGACCTTAAGAAGGACATTGTGAGCAAAACAATAGTACTTGGAGACTTCAACACCGCCTTATCACCTCTAGATAGATCAAGAAGATTAAAACTCAGCAAGGAAATAATGGCTCTGTGGAAGAAATAGAAGACAGAGGGCTAATAGATCTATATAGGACTTTATATCCCCCCAAAAAGAAGAGACATTCTTTCCCAGTGCACGTGGAACATTATCCAGAATAGACCATGCGCTGGGCCAAAAAGCATATCTCATCAGAATCAGGAAAATAGACAGTGTATCAACTATCTTTTCAGACCACAATGCACTGAAGATAGAAGTTAATCATGTAGAGACGTAGAAGACTAAATCAAACACCTGGAAATTAAACAACTCAGTGTTGAACAACGAGTGGATGAGGAAAGAAATCCAGAAAGAAATCAAAAGATACCTGGAAAAAATGAGAATGAAGAATGAGCTACCAGAATCTGTAGGATGCAGTTAAAGCTGTGTTACAGGGAAAATTTATTGCTCAGCAAGCATTTCTCAGGAAGGAAGAAAGGGCCAACATAAAGAACTTGACTTCACAGCTAAAAATCTTAGAAAAGAACCAACAAAAGTAGTCCAAACCAGTAAGAAGGAAAGAGAACATAAAACTTAAAGCAGAAATCAATAATATTAAATCCCGAAAAAAATCTGAAAGATCAATGAAAGCAAGAGCTGGTTCTTTGAGAAATTAAACAAAATTGATAAACTACTAGCAAAACTCACAAAGAAAGTGAGAGAGAGAGAACTCTAATAAACTGAATCAGAAATGAAAAGGGGAAAATCACAATGACAACCAAAGAAATTCAGAAGATCATCAGAGACTACGTTGAAAGTCTGTATGCCATGAAACAAAGAGAACCTAGAAGAAATGGACAAATTCCTGGATTCCTATAATCTCCCAAATTTGAATCAAGAAGATCTTGAATACCTGAATAGACCTATAAATACCAAGGAAATTGTAATTTTAATCAAAATTCTTCCCAAAAATGAAAGCCCAGGTGCAGATGATTCACTAGGGAAATTTTCCAAACATTTAAAGAGGACCAATTGCCAATTCTTCTCAAGTTTTTACAGGAAATTGAAGAAACAGAAACTCTCCCAAACAGTTTCTATGAGGCTCATCTCTCTCTAATACCAAAAGGAAACAAAGAGACCACAAGAAAAGAAAACTACAGTCTGATATCCCTGATGAACACGGATGTGAAATTCTCAACAAAATACTAGCAAATAGAATTCAACAACTTATCAAAAAGTTCATACACCATGACCAAGTGGGATTCATCCCGGAGATGCAAAGATGGTTTAACATTTGGAAATCAATCAACATAATCCATCATATCAACAAAAGAAAAGATAAAACTCATATGATCATATCAATAAATGCAGAGAAAGCATTTGACAAGATCCAGCACCCGTTTATGATGAAAACCCTCTCAAAATGGGAATAGAAGGGACTTTCCTCAATATAGTTAAAGCCATCTACCACAAGCGTATGGAAAACATCATCCTCAATGGGGGAAAACTAAGAGTCTTCCCTCTAATATCAGGGACAAGACAAGGATGTCCACTCTCTCCACTGCTGTTCAATATAGTACTGGAAGTACTTGCAATAGCGATTATGCAATAAAAGCATATTAAGTGCTTTCAGGTAGGAAAGGAAGAAATCAAGCTCTCACTATTCACAGACGATATGATACTATACTTAGAGAACCCTAAAACCTCTACCAAGAAACTCCTAGAAATAATAGACTTGTATAGCAAAGTTGCAGGCTATAAAATCAATACCCAAAGTTTATGGATTTTCTATATACAAAAAATGAGAGAGAAGAAAGTGACATAAAAAAAATCCCATTCACAATCATGCCTCAGAAAATCAAGTACCTAGGAATCAGCTTAAGTAGAGATGTAAAAGACCTGTATAAAGAAAACTTCAAAACTCTACTTCAGGAACTAAAAGAGAACACAAGGAAATGGAAAGATATCCCCTGCTCATAGATCAGGAAAATTAACATTGTGAAAATGGCAATACCCCCCAAAGCATTGTACAAATTCAGTGCTATTCCTATAAAGATACCCATAACATTCTTCAAAGAAATGGAGCATACACTTCTGAAATTTATATGGAACAAGAAATAACCACGAATAGCTAAAGCAATTCTTGGGGAAATAAATGGGAGGAATCAACCTCCCCAAACTCAAACTCTACTACAAAGCTGTAATAATTAAAACAGCATGGTACTGGAACAAAGGCAGAGCCATAGGCCAATGGAATAGGTTTGAATATATTGACACTCTCCCTCCCCCCGGACATATATGATCAGCTAATCTTTGATAATGGAGCAAGAAATGTGAAGTGGACCGAGGTAAACCTCCTTAACAAATGTTACTGGCAAAATTGGATACTGACATGCAAAAAAATGGGCTCCCATCTCTGCCTAACACCATGCACAAAAGTCAGATAAAAATGGATTAAAGACCTCAACATTAGACCGAAATCCATAAGGCACATTGAAGACAAGGTTGGTAAAACCCTCCATGACATTGAAGCTAGTGGTATCTTCAAAGATAACATGACACTGGCCAAGAAAGTGAAAACAGAGATAGACAAATGGGACTTTCTTAAACTAAGAACTTCTGCACCTCAAAAGAAACAGTGACCAAAATACAAAGACAGTCTATAGAATGGGAAAGGATACTCACCTAATACCCATCCAATAAGGGGGTTATATCAAAGATATACAAAGCACTGGTTGAACTCCACAAGAAAACATCCAACCCCATCAAAAAATGGAGTGACTAAATGAACAGAAACTTTCTCAAAGAAGAAATCCGAATGGCTAAAAGGAACATGGGAAAATGCTCTACATAACTAATAATCAGTGAGATGCAGATCAAAACAACAATGAGATATAATCTCACACCACAGAGACTGGCCCACATCCAAAAGAACAAAAGCAACCAGTGTTGGCGCCGATGTGGTGAGAAAGGGACCCTCCTTCACTGCTTTGGGAATGCCGACTGGTTCAGTCCTTTTGGAAAACAGTATAGATGATTTTCAAAAAATTAGAAATTGAGCTCCCATTCGACCCAGCAATACTACTCATGGGACTATATCCCGGAGAAAAAAATGTATAGTCGAAGTGACATCTGCACTTGTTTGTTCACTGCTGCACTTTTCACAATAGCCAAAATCTTGAGAAAATCCAAGCGCCCGAGAACAGATAACTGGTTAAAGAAACTTTGGTACATCTACATAATGGAATACTATGCAGTTCTTAGAAAAGATGAAGTCATGAAATTTGTAAACAAGTGGTTCTACATGAAAAGTATCATGTTATGTGAAATAAGCTAGGAAGAGAGGGAGAGACATAGAAAGACTGCACTCATCTGGGGAATATAAAGTAACAGAATGGGAGATGAACACCCAAGAATAGTTAAGATAAGTACCAGGAAGTCTTCTCTACAGCTTGGAAGCTGGCAGCACATGCTGGGGGAAAAGGCAGCTCGGATAGAGAAGGGAATACCAAGTAAAGGATGTTTGGATCTCGTATTTGCTCGAGATACGAGATGCATGTTGAAAGTACATTGTAGACCAAACATGATGGCCACTCAATCCCTGTACTGGAAATTACATCACCCTAAAGGAAAGAGAGAGCAAAAGGTAATTCCCTGCCACAAAGACGGGGCGGTGTGGTGGGGAATGGGGTTGGTGGGTGGGAGGGCTACTGGGATCATTGGTATTGGAGAATGGGTACTGGTGGAGGGCTGGGTACTCAATCATTGTATAACTGAAACCCAAGCATGAAAGTTTGTAAGTCTACAACTGTACCTCATGGGTTTTCACTAATAAAAAAAAAGGAAGAAAAAAAGAAGTAGACACTTTTCACAGGGGCATGGGTACGGAGTCTCTGACACTTTGTTGATGGTGAGGTGAGGTAACTTGTACACTAAGACTGTAAAACACAAAAAAGGAAAAAAAGAAATAAAATGATTCCTGGAAACTAATGAAAATGAAGACACATGCTACTAGAATCCATGGAATACAGCAAAAGCTAAGGGAGAAATTCGTAATAATGCAGGTCTACATTAAAAAATAATAAAAGACCCAACTCAACAACTTAAACACACAGCTCAATAATCTGAAGTAGGTACAATAAATAGATCCAAACAATAGTAGAGGAGGGGAATAGTAAAAACTATAGTATAAATCAACAACAAAAAAACTAAGAAAGCAATTTAAAGAACCTATGAAACCAGAAGTTTATTCTTAGGAAAAATAAGATATATAAACTTTAGTCATGAGGAAAAAAGAGAAAATCTCAGGTCAGAGATTAAAGGGGATAAATTACAATGTATACTTCAGATATTCAAAATATAAGAGAGGTTACTATTAACACCTTTATGCTCTTAAGCTGGAGAGGATTGATTTTTAAAGTCACATAATTGCCAGAGCTGAACAAGGAGGATGTAGAAAGCCAAATCAGGCCAATCATAAATAAGAAAATGAAAGCACTAGGAACTGCATGCTGAAAATAGGTAAAGGAACTAACATGATAACCTCTTAGTATTTGTATTGCAAATATAAGACCCAGAAGAGAGAGAGAGAGAAAGAGAGAGAGAGAGAGAGAGAGAGAGAGAGAGAGAGAGAGAGAGAGAGAGAGAGAAAGAGGAAGGAAGGGAGAGAGGGAGGTTGGGAGGGAGGGAAAGAGGGGGAGAGAAAGAGGGAGAAAGGAGGGAGGGAGGGAAGTGAGAGAGCAATATAATAGTAGTGGGAGACTTTAATTCTGTCACTGTCAACCATTGGAGAGGTTAACCAGAAAATTAACACAAAAACAGTAGCATTCAATAAGGAGCTAAAATTACTAGGCTATATAGACATTTATATGACATTCAACTTCTCCAAAATGTCTATTATACAGTTCTCTTCAGTGTATATAAAATATTCAGGAAATATGCTACAATGCTGGGACAAAAAGCAAGAACCAATAAATCATGGAGGGCTAAGTCATCTCAAGTATCTTTTCAAATGATAATGAAATACTATTGAAAATCAATCATAAAAAGAAAGCTAAGGTAAGCTCTCATTTGAAATCTAAACAACACACTATTTGGTAATTATTGGATCAGTGAGGAAACTACAGCTAGTAAAAAAAAGTCTCTGAAACAAATGAGAATGATGACATAAAAAATCAGACAATATGAACCAGAGCAAAAGCAGAGCTAAAAATGAATTTCAGAGTTTTCAGAGAAAAAAAGCTCAGATAAGAAACATAACAGCATATCTTAAGTATTAGAAAAAGAACAAATGAAGTTCAGACTTAAACCAAAATAATAAATATTTGAGAAGAAATTTAAAGACAATAAAAGAAAAGAACAAAAACTAGATCTGATTCTTCAAAGGATAATTGAAAATCCTTTAGATATATTCACAAACTTTTTTATTTCATAATATTAAATTTTTGTACTTAATATCATACCATATAATTCATGTGGTAGTTCTTGGTTTTTTTTGTACAGAATTGTACAACCACTACCTCCAAATAATTTTATAAAATGTCATCTACTATTCAATTTTCTTCCTCTGCCCCTCTCAGAGAGCTCAGCAAACTACGAAGAGTATCTCGCCAGCGTGGTAAAGCCTGGCAAGCTACCTGTGACATATTTGATATGCCAAAAACAATCTGTTGTGAGACATTACTGGTGCCTACTTGAGCAAATAAATGAAAAACGGGAGGACAGTGCTACCGTGCTACAGTAATTCAATTTCTACCCTCCATTTGGTATTCCATATTTTGTGGTCTGAAGGACCTTAGACAGCATGCTTCTGTTTACTTCTAAAGTACTGAACACCTGAGGAATTACATAAGTGCTTTAGTAAGATGAAGGATAAAAGATCATATTTTGGCTCAGTAGAATAGTATATAAGATTGGGCCTTGTTTGTAGCCAACACAGTGTCGATCCTCATATCATATATGATCACCTGAGCCCTGCCAGAAGTGATTCCTGAGCATAGAGCCAGGAGTAAGCTCCACACATCACTGGCTGTGTTCCAAAAACAAAAACAAAATACCATATATTTTTATTGATATGACAAACTTTGAAGACTGTGAGTTCTGCTTCCTAGTGACTTTCTAATAATGAGTTCTGACCTTCATCTGCTCTAAGACAAGTGTCACTCTTGTGACAGATTATGGCTATCAGCAGTGCCAATATGGCACACAAACTGTGTTTTCTCCATGGACAGAGAAAACGTATTAGAAGGAAGAAGCACACCCATTACAGTCATTGTTTCTGCGTCTGGGGTCCCTCCTTCTCAGGAGGACGTAATGAATTGCATGCAATTCATTCAGTAGACACACAGTACCTTTATCAAGTACAGTTTTGTTCAAGGCTTCTAGGAATATAATGCAATTAAATCCTTATGTTCAATTGCTGTAATCCAAATACAGGTTAGGAGTTATAGCTTGAAAGTTCATTTTTCGGTCTTCTTTTTTTTTATTTTAATGAATCACCGTGAGATACAGTTACAGACTTACAAACTTTTTTGATTACATTTCAGTCATACAATAATAGAATACCCATCCCTCCACCAGTGCCCATTCTCCACCACCAATGTTCCCAATATCTCTCCTGTTACCCCCCATCCTCCCACAACCGCCTCAGTGGCAGGGACTTTCCTTTCACTCTCGCTGTATTGTCTTTGTATTCTGGTCACTGTTTCTCTTTTTTTAATTTTTATTAGTGAAACACTATCAGGTACAGTTGTAGACTTACAAATTTTTGTGCTTGTGTCTTTGGTCTTTGGCATGAAGCGAAACTCATACCTTCCACTTCTAATGCTCTCAGTTCTTGAATCCACAACCACTTACTCACTCTTTTGTGATTACAGTGTCTGAAGGGTAATTTTATATTCAAAAGTTCATCTTATTTACAAAAATCAAAGAACTGCCTCTTCCATTACCATTCCTTTTTTTTAAAGAAAATTTTGGCTCATCACAATATGATTAAAGATTTCACAAACTACACATGGATTCACACATACACACACACATAGAACTGAAGCTAAAGTTAACTGCTACTTTTTGTGCCTGAATGCTTTGTGCTCCTGCACACAAGACCAGCATATGTCTGGGTGCACAGAATTCAGTGGTTGCCAAGAATAACCATTAAGTAATTGAATGATGAGATAATGTAATTAACAATGCATTGTTTTAGGTGGCCACCCATGTCCCATACAACACAATGAAATTTGGAAAAGTTCTGCAAAGACTGTCCAATCATTCACAACTTCCCAATGAAATGTAACGCAAGTAAATGTGAAGTAAAGAAGAAGGTGAGCTGAGCTTAGAGAAAGTGGTCCTTGAAGTAAATCGCTTCTCAAACTTAGTTTGGAAGTCAAGGGTGAAGGAGGTTGGGAAACTCCAGCTTTGATTCAATTATGCTGAATTATACTATCTGCCTATTTAACCCTGTCTTAAACAGGGTTTGTAAGAAGGCAAAGTCCCAATTTTACCTAGCCTCTTAATTTGAAAAACTTTTTATTAAAGCACTGGGATTTATAAGGCTATTCATAATTGAATTTTAGATGTACAGTGTTCTAGCATCAATCCCACCATCAATGTCAACTTCCCTCCACCAGTGTCCCCAGGTTCCCTCCTGCTGCTTGCCAGCCTGCCTCCATGACGGAACATTTTTATGTTTTTCTGTTGAAGTTTAGATCTCAAGTTTTCCATGTTGTTACGTCTGTGGTATGGATAGTTAGCTATGTCATTCCTTTAAAACACCAATATTCTTGAGTTCTCTTGATTCTCCTTGATCCTTTGACATGATATGATGATATGATACCATTGGCAAAAGCAACAGAATAAAAAATAAACAAATGGAACTACATCAAATTAAAAAGTTTCTGCATGGCAGAGGTAGCATGTGCTAAAACTAAAAGAGAGCAAACTAAATGGGAAAAATATTCAAACTCAGCACATCAGATAAAGGATTGATATTCAGTATTCACAAAGATCAGCAACGACAACAAACCCCAAACTCTATTAAAAAATGGGGAGAGGAAATGAATAGAACCTTCTCTGAGGAAGATCACCAGATGGCCAATGATCAAGGGGAAAATGCTCATCATCCCTTATTATTAGGCAAATCTAAATCCAAGATGACAATGATATACATCTCACACCAGTGAAAATGGCACATATAAAAAAACTGGGAACAATCTCTGTTAATGGGATGTGGTGAAAAGAGAACTCTGCTTGCTCCACTGCTGGTGGGGAAGTCACCTGGCTCAACTCCTGTGGGAAACAGACTGGAGGGTTCACAGTAAACTCAAGGTTGAGCTGCTATTCCACCGAGCAACTCCACTTTTGATTATCTATGCGAAGACATAGAATCATTCATTCAAAAGGACATGGGGGCACCATTATTCACTGCAGCACTTAGCACATGGCTGCAGACTTTCATCCTTCCAGCAGAGTAATAGTACTTCCAGTTTAATAAATAAGCAAATAAATATATAAATAGAATTAAAAAATTTTATTAGTGAAACACCATGAGGTAGAGAAATTTTTTAAAACCCTGGACTATAAAGAAGATCTTTTAGGAACCAAAAGCTGTCAGATTTGGATATCTATAGAAGCTGGGGCTGGGAGGTCTTATCCCGCTTTGACATAGTAATTGAACTACTTCTCTGCTTTTTCTTTTGGTTCAATTCCCTTATTAAATATGACTCAACTTCTGACTCAAAATCCGTGACACATTTCTATATTCTAGCATGAAGTATCCATGATATAGTATTTTTCATGGACTAAGCCCCACTCCTAACATCTCACATATGCTATTCATTTAAGCCACTGATATTACAAAGTCTCCCATTTGACAGAAGAGCATGCCAGGGCCTCTTTGTGCTCAGTGTAGAACTTGAATACTCAGCATCTCTTCTCTAGCTGTTTAAAAACACAAGCCAGGACCTACAGTGTTACTTTTCTGAAATGCTTACTCATTTCAACCCTCTTTCATGTACATATATTGCTGTACTATTGAATGAAAAGAAACCAGAAAGCCAGGTCCAAATGTTTCTGAACACAGAAGCTGCCTTATAAATATTTTCTATCTATCTTGTCTTTAACATAATGTTTTCGCTAGCATGTTCTGGGCCATTGATAAATGACTAGTTGGATAGACTGAGATAATGTTCTATTTCAAAGCCACACAGAAAAACTTACAACTTGTATTAAGTATGCTTCTTCTTGAACTTCTAATTAGACTGAACTCAGGTGAAATTTTTATATGTCATTGTAAATCTTGTAGCTAAATAAAAAGCCAAATTCAGACTTTACTCTGTAGTTAAGTTTCAATACAAACATGAGAAGGTTTAGTGGAATTATTGTAATACCTAACAGTAACTAAGTTGTAAAAATTATATCTAAATAAAGCAGTATGACCAATATGACATTAAATTGTCATAATAATTTGGAAATACTCACAAAATTTTGAAGCATTCTACTGATAAGGATGGATAGTATTAGTAATTTGTACCTTTTCTAATAGAACTGGATAATTTTTGCTTGTTAAAATGCATACTGACTTACAATAGTCAAAACTACATTTGGCAGCAAGTTATGTTGAAGACAAGATAGGTAGAAAATATTTTCCTGATTAGATAATGGCTGGTTAAAATTCCTTTCAGCTTTGTGAAACAAAACTTAGGGATTGAAAGCATATCAGATGATGCATCAATTTTCCAAAAAGCAGAGACTGCAAACTGCTTTATTGAAAAACCTTTATGTAAAGCTAGATTTAATCTTTCAATTTGAGGAGCAGTGCCATGAAATAAGATGTTTGCATGCAAAATCTCCAGATTTGCAACATAAATATAAAATGAAGCACTGCATTCCCTCGGGCTGCCTCTTCCTCCCTCGACTTCTCTCTGATGTTCTTGCATGGTTTTATCAATGGCCTCAGGGAAGTAAAATAGCATTTTGCTACTTAGAGAATTTTTAAAGAATATATTAAAAGTATTTTCCCTGCTTTTCTTTTATTATGAACTTAGGAGAAATGATTTTTCAGATACTTTGTCATTTAGTGATTTTAGTATTTAATATGGCAACAAAGTCCTGAGTTTATACTTTGTTTTCTAAGTTTTTGTTTTCTTAATCATACATAAAAATGTGCCTTTAGATGAGCAAGCTTTAACTGTACAAGACTATAAATCATATAAATTTTAAAAGCATACAAAAAAGTTTCACTAGAAACATATTGCAGGGCTTAGGGTGTTTTCCTTGCATCTAGGCACCGTAAAGGATCCATAGCATGGCCAGATATAGACCGCAGCTCCCTGACCATCACCAGATGCTACCCTGGAGGTCCATGATCACTGTATTTCAGGGATAAGTCAGTTGGTCTGTGGGACCCAGGCAGCACTGCATGCTCAGACCCTTGAATAATTAACCAAAAATCACAGGGTGGGTTTCCTGGCCTCCAGAACAAATGTTTGGGAAAGCACAAAACACACACACAATTTTTGTTTTCTAGGACAAACTATATTTTTCACATAGACAAATCTGATTTTTTTGCAAAAAAAAAAAATAAAAACAAAAAAAGTCCGATAAGTTAGAAAGGTTGGATTTTTATTGGAAATTTTAAATTCAGCTGATAATAAAGTATTTAGAAAATGGCATATGTATAGCAAATGAATGACTAAAAAATGACAAATGACATATCTGGTCCCATAGTCAATGTCTGGCAATGTGGTTATATGGAGTTCTGCTTAGTTGGAGTACACAAACAGTTTTGGGAGAAAACAACACATCTCTTTCAACGTTTGTAGTTTATTCACCACATGGTATGGCAACCACACTGGCTTATTCCCTCAGTTATAGTAAGAGAGTCATTTCACATACTTTTTTTTTTAATCTTTTATTTATTTACTTATTGTTTTGCTTTTTGGATCACACCTGGCAATGCACAGGGGTTACTTCTGGTTCTGCACTCAGGAATTACCCCTGGTGGCCCTTGGGGGACCATATGGGATGCTGGGAATTGAACCCTGTTTGGCTGCGTCAAGGAAAATGCCCAACCCACTGTGCTATCACTTCAGCCCCTCATTTCACATTCTTAAATGTAGCTATTTACTGATTTCTGTCGTCAAAATGTTGCACAGGTTTGCCTACTTTTTGAAAGTACTATCACAAAAATGTCAAAGTTGTTCTGAAGATTTTTACAAAATAATTTATTTCCACACATTGATTTGTGTTTTAATAGGATGGTAGCACTATTCTCCTGTTGTTTATTGATTTGCTCAAGCGGGCCCAGTAACATCTCCATTGTGAGACTTGTTGTTACTGTGTTTGACATATTGAATACATCACGGGTAGCTTGCCAGGCTTTGCTGTTCAGGTGAGATACTCTCGGTAGCTTGCCGGGCTCTCTGAGAGGCACAGAGGAATTGAACCCAGCTTGGCTGGGCCAGCTGTGTGCAAGGCAAACACCTGACCGCTGTGCTATTGCTCCAGCCCAGTGTGTTTTAATAGCCTTAACTAAATGAAGTATCATTTCTTACCAGAAAAAAATTTAGCCAAACAATGGGCTATCTGAAGCCATAGAATTATGTATGCTTAGGTTGCTTTCTCAAATACTGTTTTCCATGTATGGAAAGCAGGCATTTTTTTTTTTTTGGATTCTGTGAGATACACAGCTACAGAGCTGTTCACTGAGGTACACAGTTTTAATCATACAATGTTCTAACACCCATCTCTCGACCAGTGTACATTTCCCAGCACCAGTGTCCTCAGTTTCTCTCTTGCCACACCTAACCCCAGCCTGTCTCTATGGTAGGCACTTTTCTTCTCTCTCTCTTTCTCTCTGTCTCTCTGTCTCTGTCTCTGTCTCTCTCTCTCTCTCTCTCTCTCTCTCTCTCTCTCTCTTATTTTAGGCATTATGGTTTGCCATACAGGTACCGAGAGGTTATCATGTTCGTTCCTTTACCTACTTTCAGCATACAGTTCTTATTCAGAGTGATCATTTCCAGCTATATTTGTTATAGTGATCCTTTATCCCAACTGCCTTCTCCAGCACTTGAGGCAGGCTTCTAACCATGGACCACTCCTCTTAGTCGTTGTCTCTACTGTCCTTGGATATTAGTCTCATATTATGTTTTTTTTAATATCCCACAAATGAGTGCAATAATTCTGTCTGTCCCTCTCCTAAAATTTCACTCAGCATGATACTGTCCATTCATTTATAAGAGATTTTCATAGCTTCAGTTTTCCTAACAGCCAAGTAATATTCCATTGTGTAGATCTACCATAATTTCTTTAACCAGTCATCTGTTCTCAGGCACTCTGAGGTGACTACTTAAAAAATGGATGTATCAGTCATAAATATGTATGGACATATAATCTTATCTTTATGAATATTTAAATTAAACATATAAACCAATAAAGCATGGTTGTAGTAAGGGAATATTAAATGCCCCAAAGCAATAGAAACTGTGAACTAGTTTTTAGTAGGAAGTTTGCCTAATAATTGGGGAATCTAGTGGGATGGGGACATACTGGGATGGGTGAAGGAGCAGACACTGATGGAGGAGGAGGTGCTGGACTGTATATGATAAAACTTGGCCATCTAAGGTTTTGTAAATCACCTGGTGCCTAAAATAGACTTTTTAAGTTAAGTCAGATAAAAAATCATTCAAAAATAAGATATTACAAGAACATAATAGAAAAATAAGCATGTATTTTAGCTTTCATCAAGCAAGATGATAACTGTATTAAAATATGATGACAATTTATTAATGAAATAAGTAAAAGTTAAATTACAAACTCTTGAAAAGTGTATTTTATTTTTAAAAGTTGTTCACAATAACTTGTTACATTTAATATTTGAACACCAATCCCACCACCATTACACCTTCCTACCACCATATTTTGAATGTTTCCACCCCAACCTGCAAACCATGCCCCCAAAGGGGATCTAAATAATTTATTTTGTGTGAATAATCCACTAAAAATGATCCAAATAAAGTTCCTTAGAGGAAAGTGTGTGAAGATTGTTGTATTTCACCCTGGAGTCATTAAGCCCTTGTATAATAGATTAGTAACATGTTGTTTAAGGTTCAGCCTTGTGGCTTATATATAAAAAAATATATATATATTTCCTTCCTGAGGTGGGTTGTCTTCTACTTTACAGCCCAGCAAGTGTGGTGTGCTACTATTGGTACATCAGTGGTGTAAAGTTGCAACCATGCACTCCAGGAATAGAGGTTAATTTAATTTTAATTCCATGGTGACTTTGGAGTCCATAGGCATTTCTATGGCATATTGCCCTGCGTTGCTCTCTTCCGAGAGATTTATTTCTGAGTGTCTGGATCATGGTTGATAATGAGCTTATATGGCATCAGAGGCAGTTCCTGGGCATGACTGCCAGGCTACAGAAAATACAGGGAGACCGGGGAGGAGGCCCATTCTAGACCCGGGGTGAGCCTGGAGATTTCAGTCCTGAGCTCCATATAGCTGGGTTTTCCAGCAGATTCACTCATGAATGAGCCTTGTCTGAGCCTGTAGAGATCAGTTGGAAGCCTGGCAGCGATTGTGTTCTGGTAGTTTTCAGCTTCCAGGGCTCTGTTGGGGCAGGGAGGAGAACTCACCAACCTCCCTGTGGATTGTCCTTAATAAGACAGCCTTATAGTATCTTTCTGTGTTGCTCTCTCCTGAGAGATTTATACAATGTAAACTTCCTTAAAAGTCTTTAAAAAATGTCTTTAAAAACATAAAGTGACTGCACACATTTGTGGACTATAAAGAAACAGAATGGGAGACTAACACCCAAGGATAACAGAGATAAGAACCAGGAAGATTGCTCCCTGGCTTGGAAGCCGGCCTCATATACTGGGGGAAAAGGCAGCTCAGATAGAGAAGGAACCACTAAGTAAATGACACTTGGAGGGCTCACTCAGGATGGGAGATGTGTGCTGAAAATAGACTATGGGCCAAAAATGATGGCCACTTACTACCTGTATTATTAGCTTATTAGCTATAATACCCCAAGGGGGGGGAGAGAGAGAGAGAGAGAGAGAGAGAGAGAGAGAGAGAGAGAGAGAGAGAGAGAGAGAGAATGTGCCTGCCACAGGGGCGGGCAGGGGAGGGCTGGGTGGGAGTGGCGGGAGGAATACTGGGAACATTGGTGGTGCAGAATGGGCAATGGTGTAGGGATGGTTGCTTGATCATTGTGTGACTGAAATGTAATCACAAAAGTTTGTAAGTCTGTGATTGCAGCTCACGGTGATTTTTTAAGAAAATAAATTTTTAAAAAGTGTTGCTTTGTTGTGTTCACGAATAGTTTCTTAGAAAATGATCTTATTTTAAGCCACATAGAGCGATAGCACAGCGGTAGGGCATTTGCCTTGCACGCAGCCAACATGGCTGACCCGAGTTCGATTCCTCCGCCCCTCTCGGAGAGCCAGGCAAGCTACCAAGAGTATCTCGCCCACATGGCAGAGCCTGGCAAGCTCCCCGCGACGTATTCGATATGCCAAACACAGTAACAACAAAGTCTCCAATGGAGACGTTACTGGGCCCGCTCGAGCAAATCGACATACATTAAATCTAGATTGATTTGTAAAAATATTTCTTTGTTTTAGGATAAAGCGATAGTATGTTGGTATGTTGGTTAAGGGATCTTGCTTTGGATGCAGGTGTCCTTGGTTTGATCTCTGGCACTGCATAGGGTTCCCTGAGCATTGCCAAAAGAGAACCTCGACACAGAGGTATAAGTAAGCCCTTGCACTGCTGAGTGTGTCCCCGTTCCCCCCCCCCCCCCCACAAACACACCAATTCTTTGACTTCAATATTAAGTTCCCATTCCCTTCCCTTTATTGCTGTTACTGCAATGATAGGGTTGGCACACATGTTTTGTTGTGGAACTTTCACACTTGACCTTTTATACAGTGAAGTTTATGCCCTTTAATTGCAGTGCTTGCACACAGTGACTGTGGTATGCCAGAGGACACATTTGTTGTAGCACTGATGGTATCAGCAGACAAGTGGCACTACAATTGACACATGCATGAACTAATTGTCAGCACCACACTTGCAAGGCAATGACCACTGAGCCATTCCTGGCTTCCTATTAGAAATTTTACAATGGCCTTCTGGATTCAAGTGGAAATTAAAACTACATAAATTATTTTATACTTACCTGGCAAATTCAAGTTATCATGCCAAAGTGACATGGTCATCTTTGCTGTGGTGAGTCCCAGCAACATGGCCTACTACTGAGGAAAGCACCAGAGAAGATGGGCTATCCTGAGCTTAATCTCTGGGGCTGAATATGTTAATGTGGCCAGCCATTCCCATCCATGATCAAGGAATTTTTAAAATTTGTAAAAATGTTAAAATGTCAATTTAAAAATACTACACATTGAATCTTATAGGAGATGCTAAAGCTTTTCTCAGAAGAAATTACTTTATTAATTTCTATATATAATATTGCTAAGGAATGTATTATTCAAAACTCAAGTGAAAGAATAAATGATAAAAACAAAACAAAACAAATAAAAGCAATCAACAATGATACCTTTCACATTAATAGATTTCAAGGTAGCAGTAAAGAAAATACAACAGTACACATTATTAGCTACCAAATTGAAGAAAAGAAGAGAAATAGAAGAGGATGCAAAGAGTTTGTCTACTTTCAAATGTTAAAGACGTGGCCCCCAATTACTGCCAGATGTAGCTCTGCTTGCCTTGGTACTACTGGGTCTGTAGCACTGCTGCGCTGGGCCCAGATGTTAGTCACACAACTGGCAGTGGCCTATACTCCTCATGGAAGACTAAAAAATGTAGCTGAAAATCTTAAAAGTCATGACCCATTAAATATACCAGTGTTAATTTTATGAAGTTTGCATTTAAATATTTTTAATTTACTAAAAAGAGAGAATAGTAAATCTTATCTTTGAATGGTGATGGCCTTTCTGAGCATTAGAACAAATGCAAAATCCCAAATGTCAAATATTGGAATGTATTTGAGAGTTTCTAACCCCCAAACTTTGGACAGGTACAGACAAATTAAATATAGGAATATAACTGAGAAAGAAAAAGGACTCCATACAAATGTGACTCTTTTCTATACCAGTCATTGAGGAAGATTTGGAGTGAGATAAGCTTCCATGCTTATCTGGATTTGGTGGAGGATATTTCTACCAAGGCTACTACTTACTTCCAGACAGGTGAAGGGAAGGTAGTGTAACCAACCCTAAATATATTTCCTAGAACCAACTAGGCTAGCCAACTCAAAGTCAATATAGTTGGACAAATGCTTGCTTTAATTTTAAAAAACCTATACTATTTCAGCTCATCATTAAGTTCTGACCAACCTAAGAAGAAAATCAGAGACCCAAGAGCCCAATGGTACTATCTAGACTTGATCTGACATATTCCATCCTCATCTGTTTTCCTCTATATTGGCATTATTTTCTTTTTTCTTTTCTTTTAGTTTAAAAAATAGATTTTTAATACAGATAATTAATAGCATTAAAAATTTGCATTTTGTAGTTGTCAAACAATGAATTACTGGTATAAGAACATAATATGAAAACCCACAGAAACAGAAATATCTCAAATTATTCTAGTTCTTTTTTTTTTTTTTTTTTTTTTCCCCCTTTATTTTATTTTATTTTTTTTAAAGTTGTAGATTTACAATTTTTTGTGCTTTGGTTTCAATTATACAATGATCAGATACCCATCCCTCCACCAGTGCCCATTTTCCACCACCATGGATAATATCCCTCCCACCCCCATCCCCCCATCCCCCCGTCTCTGTGGCAGGGCAATCCCCTGTGTTCTCTCTCTCCTTTTGGGTGTTGTGGTCTGCAAAAGAGGCATTGAGTGGCAAACATGTTCAGTCCATAGTCTACTTTCGACATGCATCTCCCCTCCTGGGAGGATCCTCCAAACATCCTTAAGAAACAAAATTTTAATTTAAGAAATTTTTGTTGCTTGGGAAATAAGCTTTATCTCAAATTCACTTCAAATGCTTTTAAATAAATACCTAAATTAAGAAGATTCTAACTTAATTATTCAATAGTATTTTATAGGGTGATACTTGTCTGGATAGACATGTTTTATAAAACAGCTTTTCACTAATGCTTAAAAAAACACTGATTTTAACCATAATTAATGACTGACTGATTAATAGATTTGTAATTTAGTCAGTAACCCAGATGGCATAAGCACCAATAAAAGGAAACAGCTGAGAGTTTAATGGGAAATTCTACCACTGACGCTAAAGCAAGAATATAACAAGATATCCTCAACTGGAATTATGTTTCCATGCATGTGATTTGATCAACAAAAAAATAGGTACACAATGTTAAGTTTTTCCCTTTTTTCTTTCTTTTGTTTTTAAGAGCTGCTCAATAATTTGGGGGTGGTGGTGATGTGGGTGGTTAGTACAAGAAAGAGAACATAGAGGAAAAATACAAAAAGGCAATTAACATCAATACCAGTACTCATTGCATTATGGTTATACTAAGAATATTATTAATTTTTGTGTTATCCACTTTCCCTTAGAACATAAATCAAAGCCATTTACTGGAACTTGAGGTATTTACACAATACATACACAACTTTATGCAAAATACTTTTTATAAGTAAGGTTATGTTTTAAAAGAGGAAACTGATTTGTGCTGATTTGAATTTTGACTTAATGAAAGAAGAGAACAACATTCAACTAGGGAGGGTTATACTGATAATAAAGCTCTTGAAGTTAAAATGTTTTCCTCTCCCTTTACACTTACCACAGGCCACACAATGTCCTGAGAGGATTCGTTATAAGAAAAATGTCAATCACAGCTTTAAGACCTTGCTTTGGAAGGAACTAATGAGAAAGTAGATTGGGAGTGAGGCTTCATCTGTGTTTTCAAATAAGTGGTCCTAGTATTTCTTCTTATAGAAAAAGTTTAAATCAGTTTATTATAAATATACCTAAACCATGAATTTTTGCAGCCTTTAGGTAAAGTCCAGCACTTCGTTCATAACAAAAGTCCATGAGAGAGGAGGTCACAGAGATCATCTAATCTTAAATCGTGACATCATCCACTCAAATCCATAACCCCTTGCCAATAAGAGCACAGCATGCCTGTATATGCCACTGGTGATCTTTAATAGAAGTTAGTTTCCAAAACGGGGTAACTTCTGCTACAGTCATGCAGTCTTTAACATCTTGTTTATTAGCAAAAATCAGCAATCCAGCTTTCTTTAGGTCCTCATGGGCTAACATTTTGTAGAGTTCTTCTCTAATCACAGAAATCCTTTCTCTCTCTGTACTGTCCACAACAACTATTACAAACTCTGTGTTGGTACAATAAGTGTTCCAGGAAGAACTGAAGAGACTCTTAGCCACCAATATCCCACGTTAGAAAACGTATTATTATTATTTTAATTTTTATTAGTGAAACACCATGAGGTACAGTTGTAGACTTACAAATTTTTGTGCTTGGGTTTCAGTTATACCATGATCCACTATCTCTTCTACATTACTTCCTATTGTAGGAGACGTAGGTACAACTTCATTCATGGAAAACTGAAAGAAGGGTTGTTTTCCCCCTGCATTATCCAGCCCCACAATGATAACTTTGTCCTCCTGGTGATTGAACAGCCTCCAGATCCTGGTGAAGCGAATGCCCATTCTCGGGCGGGGGACCCGCGTCCCCTCCACCTTCCACCCCGGGCCGCCTGTCCTCCCCGGGGCTCAGGAGGATGGGGGAGGAAAGAGCCGAGCGGGAGCCGCTTCTCCCACACCCGGCCCCTCACTGTTGGCGTTATTTTCAAATCTGCTCTTCTCATTTGAAGGCAGCAATGGTTCCTGGGTGGCACTAGGCAAGCCCTTTCTTCCTAACAACGGTAAAGGAAAAACTTATTAAAGGAAAGTAGCTTTAGAGAAGATAAAGGTCTTCATTGAGTGGAATGACTTGATGGGTTTTTATGAACATAAAAGCCTGCCAACGTGGTTAGTTGGACCAGAGGTGGGTGGACCTCCTTTATTACCAAAACCAGAACCCTTTGAAGGATAAAATTGGGCAATGTTAATCATTTCACCCACCAGAACTTTAGGCATATTTTAGTATGGTTAGTATAAACCTACATCTGTGCTTCCCCTTCTGAAGAAATGAAGGTCATAGGTAGTTAAGCTATTGTGCATTAAAGAACAAGAAAAAAAAAAGAACCACCCTAAGAAGCTAAATATAAAATAACTGAAAATGTCAAAGCATGGACTAATAGAAACTTTTATGCATTGTTAATTATGTTTATGTTGACTGAAATAATCACCACAAGAATTGAAAGTTTAGTTCATTTTCATTTCATTTCATCATCCTGTTATTCGTCGATTGCCTCGAGCAGGCCCCAGTAACGTCTCTTTCATCCTAGCCCTGAGATTATATTCAAGGCTCTTTAGGAGAATGAGACCCATCATTGTTACTGGTATTTGGCATATTTGGTACGCCACGGGGAGTTTGCCATACTCTGCCCTGTGGGCAGGCTACATTCGATAGCCTGCAAGTTTGTCCTGAAAGTTTAGTTAAAAAATTTATTATACAGGCAATTCACAGACAAAGTGAGTTTCAAACTCATGAAGCTGTCAACGTACTTCTCAGCTTTTGTACATGTGTCAAAAGATAGAGATGGGCACACTAAATATGTTCAGTTTTGTGCATTTCACCTTAACAAGTTGGAAAAATTTATTAAAAGTTCAAATTGAAAATTAATGTTCTTAAAAAGTACTTATAAAATAAGCTGACTGGGGCCACTTCATAACCCCTTATGTTTTAGAGCCATAAACACAACTCTAGAACACCATCCTGGTGGCTCTGCTGGCAGCATTCCCTGTTGCTCTTCGAAATCTCCAGCCAGCTGTGTCTGAGCACCACCATCAGACGGCACTGTTGATGATCCTGGATGCAAGGTCCACAGCGAAAGGACTGCAGCTCTCCATGAGCACCACAGACAAGTGTGTCAGCTCTGCAACCTGATGTGTACCTGTGTGCCATCAACAAGCAGCACAGTTAAGACACCTAATTGTCACAACAAAAAAGAAATTTAAAGGAAATGGGGAAAACAAATAAACCATTCCATAAACAATAAACAAAAATAATAAAATGGGATAAG
The DNA here is from genome assembly GCF_029834395.1 of Sorex fumeus. Lineage (NCBI taxonomy): Eukaryota > Metazoa > Chordata > Mammalia > Eulipotyphla > Soricidae > Sorex > Sorex fumeus. The sequence continues at coordinate 15,992,644 of NW_026606077.1, read as the reverse complement.
ATATGAGAGAGTGCCGCTTTCAGGAATGCCTCCTTCCCATGTAGGCACCCCAGTTAGACCCAGTTAGCTGTTAGTTATTCCCATGACTAAAGTCACTAGAGAGAGCCCTAGAGGTTCCCTGACCCCTTTAGGCATGGCCTCCTGTTGCAAATCAGGAGTGACCCTGGTGCTTACTTGGGCAAAATTTTGAGCTGTCAGGCCCAGTTTGACCAAGTACTACAGGGCACACTCTCAAGGCACCTGAGCATTTCTTGGGAGGTCTCTAAATAACAATGATAAAAATAATTTTTTAAAATATACTATTGGAAAGGTTTGGAGTACATAAATTGGGGTGAGGAGGAAGAGATTGAAGGGAAGCAAAGGAGCCAACTAAAGTCTGGATTTAATAGAAAAGTTTCAGTAAACATCACAGTTAGGTTTGGGGTTCCAGGAAAGGAAGTGAACAGAGACTTAAAACTGATGTCTGAGACTGATTGTACAGTGAGTAGGCCTTGCACGGAACCAGCTCACGTCAACCCTGACATCCCATAAGGTCCCGCAAACCTGGAAGGTGTGATGCCTGGACTCAGTGGCAGGAGTAAGCTCTGAGTACTACCAGATGTGAGCCCCAAATTAGATTATATTAAGTTAATGATGTCTTATGATCTACCTTAGTGGTTGTGTTGCTCTGTGACCTAGTTCTCACTTTAATACTGTGAATCTTTAAGAAATTTTATGGTGCTATAGACTGAACAAGATTGCCACTCAATGTCTCTTTTGCAAACCACAGCACTCAAAAGGAGAGAGATAACAAAAGGGAATGTCCTGCCGCAGAGATAGGGTGGGTGGGAGGGATATTGGGACTGGTGGTGGTAGAGAATGGGCACTGGTGGAGGGATGGGTATTTGATCATTGTATAACTGAAACCCAAACACAAAAATTTGTAAGTCTACAACCGTACTTCATGGTGTTTCACTAATAAAAATTTAAGGAAAAAAATAATTTTTATGGTGCTGAATGAGTTTTACTTAGGGGAATAAAAAGACTGAGTGAAGGAAAAATTCAGTGTGGCGAGAAGAACAAAGTAAAATATGCAAGATGGGAGAAAGATATGGGATACACTGGCAGCAGAAAATCAGTGCAACTGAGAAAAATATCTGATGTTCAAAAGTCTCCAGTGAGATTATTCAGAATTCCATTTCTAAGGGAATGAGTTTGAGCTATTTCACTCTAAAGAATGGAAAGAGTGTAGCTGACTTCCAAGTTGCATGTACATGTCAAAGAGATGTTAATCAGTTCATCTGAGCACTAACCTTAGCTCCTTATGACAGAGTTCTCACCTGGGGCTTGGGTCAGAGAGAATAATATAGTTTGCTTTTTAGTAGACTTGAAGGTGATGAAAAAAACCCCTGTTCCCCCTGGCGGCTCGGAGTCCGCCATCTTCCGGAGGCCAATGGACAGTCACGTAGTGGCCCACAGTGATGAGACACGTGGGGCCTCATGGGATGGGGGTGGAGTTGGCCCTTTCCTCTCCCTCCCCAACGAAATTCCAAGTTGCCGCCCACAAATGGGCCCTCTGGCTACTCAACAACCTGCTGAGGCCATGATCCCAGAGACTCAGAAACAAATCTCAGAACCGAGAGGTTTTTGGCAGAAAACTCCAGATTTAATTATTAAGATTTCAGAATTCCCAAATCACATGGCTGCAGTAGCTATTCATATGCTATTCATAATCAGCAGTAGAAAACAAATTGTCTAATGTTGCCTTTTTCAGCAGATGTGAATGTTGGGGTAAAATCCCAAATAATAATGGTGGGTCTGGTGTCAAAATATTGAATGTAATCAAAGTAGAGAGAGAGTAATGTGGAAATCATCTGCCACACAGGTAAAAGGAGGGTGTGGGATGGGAGGTATACTGGGGTTTTTGGTGGTGGAAAATGTGCACTGGTGAAGGGATGGGTGTTTTATCATTATATGACTGAGACTTAAACCTGAAAGCTTTGTAACTGCTCTCATGGCCCGCACGGCAGAGCCTGGCAAGCTCCCCATGACGTATTCGATATGCCAAACACAGTAACAACAAAGTCTCCAATGGAGACGTTAACTGGGCCCGCTCATTAATGATCAATGGGAGGGCCATTACTTTACTTTATTTTATAAATAAAATAAAATAAAAAAATAAAGGTTATGAAATGGTGTTAATCAGTGAGGAGCAAAAGCATGCAATTTGGACCACCTTTGATAAGTTCCACATATACTCTATCTCTTTTTTTCAATTTTATTTTTTAATGGATTCTTTGTAAGATAGTTACAAAATTTTCATGATTGGGTTTCAGTCATATAATAATCAAACACCCATCCTTCCACCAGTGCACATTTTCCACCACCAATGTCCCCAGTATCCCTCCCACCACCCCCACCTCATCCCATCCCTGAGGCACCTTCCTGCTTTCTAAGAGTCCATTATCTTTGGTTCTTAGTCTAGTTTCAGCACACATCTCCCATCCCAAGCAATTCCTCCAACCATCATTGACTTAATGATCCCTTCTCATTCCAACTGCCTTCTCCCCCAGCACATGAGGCAGGCTTCAAATGGTGGAGCAATCCTTCTGGCCCTTGTCTCTACTGTCCTTAGGTACAGCACACCAGACGTCAAACCCTGTTGAGGCACCCAAGGTCCCAAAGCCAGAGCTTCTGGAACTGCTATGGCCCAAAGCTTCTGGAACTGCTATGGCCTCACCACAGACTGAACTCAGATTCAAACTTGCACAGCAGGTGCTTTTGCCACTGAGCTATCCCAGGATTCTTGTAAATATTCTTAGATTTAAATTTTTAATTAGGATAATTGCAGAACAATTTGCTACAGAAAAAATCCCTTTAGTAATAGAATTAATAGTTCTATGAGTCTCAACAAAATGCACATCCATTATGATCAAGTATGGTGTATTTCCATCACTCATATAGATCTTGCCATTATTTTTGAAGTTAATCCACTCCTTCCATATCTATAGTATCCACTGATTTGATTCCTGTCGCAATAATTTGAAATTTTATTTAAATTTTATACTTTATGTGGATGTTTGTGTCTAACACCTTTCATTTTCATAGATTTGCATATTTATTAGTGATGCATATATAAGTAATTTGTCTCATTACAATGTGGATAGTATTCTATTGTATGGATTTGTCAGATCGGATTTGCCCTTTTACCAGATGATTGATAAAGAGCTGTTTACAGGGACTCAGTTATCAATAAATTTACTCTAAACATTTACCAACAGGTATTTATGTGAACTTATGTTTTTCTATGACAAACTCATAAATTAAGAGGTTGCTGAACATTATTAGAAACCATTAAACTGCTTTCCAAAGAAGTGGTAGTCTTTTATATTACCACCAACTCTAAATAAACTCTGCATCCCTCAGCACTTAGAACCATCAGTTTCATTTCAAACATTTAAAGAAATGTATAGTATCATTATTTTACCTAAACATGGTCACGGTCCTCCTGTTGTTCATCGATTTTCTCGAACGGGCCCAGTAACGTCTCCATCGTGAGACTTGTTACTGTGTTTGGCATATCGAGTACGTCACGGGTAGCTTGCCAGGCTCTGCCGTGCGGGCAGATACTCTCCGTAGCTTGCCGGGCTCTCCGAGAGGGGCGGAGGAATCGAACTCGGGTCGGCCATGTTGGCTGCGTGTAAGGCAAACGCCCTACTGCTGTGCTATTACCTAAACATAATAATATTAAAGATCAGTCATGTGTTTATTCACCATGTGAAAATATTTTGGACAAAATTATTGACTCAGTTCTTTTATTCACTATTTACTAGATTTTTTTTTCATTTCTAGTAAACACTATATAAAGCAATGTACACTATAAAAGCACCGTGAACAAGACCTTTTATGCATAAATTTTTTTCTTTTTATTAGTGAGACATCATGAGGTACAGTTGTAGACTTACAAATTTTTGTGCTTGAGTTTCAATTATACAATGATCAAATACCCATCCCTCTACCAGTGCCCATTTCCCACCACCACAGATTCCAGTATCCCTCCCACCCCCCATTCCCCCAATCCCACCCTGCCTCTGTGGCAGGGCATCCCCTTTTGTTCTCTCTCTCTCTCTCTTATTGGGTGTTGTGGTTTGAAAAGAGGTAATGGGTGACAATCATGTTTGGTCTATAGTCTACTTTCAGCATTATGCATAAATTTTTGTCAGATCATTTCTGCTAGTCTAAATTCTGCATTTTCATTTTGGCAATATCTTTTAAAAACAAAAAGATTTTAATTTCAGTGAAGTTCAATTTATCACTTTACTTTTCCTTTTGTGACTTGTGCTTTTTGTGTTCTAAGCTTCTATGAAGAGCACATTCATGGCCTCTGACAATACTTTAAGGTAATTTCTGTATTCTGTTATACTCTCTACCTTTTGCCATACAGAATCAGAGAGAGAGCTGTGAGCACAGTAGCCTCCTATGTTCATGCTGTGGTAATGTATGTCTATGAATATTTAAGCAGCTGCCACAATTTCCCACAGAGATTACTAAGTTTTAGAACTGAATGAGGTAAGAGGGATATTTAACCCAAGTTATGCTTAGAATTCCATAACTCTTTGGAATGAAAATAGCTGTGTATGCTCAAAAGTTTGTTATTAATTATACTATATATAGCCAGGTCTCGGAAAAGATGTCTCTCTGAGTGTCTTTCACTAGTGAATATGACTGTTTTTTGCACAAACAAGATTAATCTGAAAACTGGAATGCAATGCCAATTATTGTGGATAAACTTGAAATGATTTCCTTACCTCAAGTTGGGAATACTGGCATTAATTAGCTTATCAGTATTGAAGGCAGGAATAACAGCAGTAACTTGATTAATTGATATGGATTATGAATTTATGAAGTTCTTCTGAGGTGTCAGATAACATTTTGGTATAATTGCTAGACCATTACAATGGAACTGGTAATGCCAGACCAGTTATGAAGTCATTCTCCAGCACACTCAATGCAGCTCTTCCCTGCATCTAGGTTTTACGTTGGAACATAGCCAATCTAACTCAATTAATGAATCAACCAAGGGACCTACGGGAAGTTAGATGAATGAGGGATCCAGACCTTAAAACTAGACCTTCCCTTCTAAAGAAGGGACAGGTGGCAGGCAGCTTGTCCCAGCTGCTTATGCTTGGAGAAAGTCCTGTCCTGCAGGCAAAGTTTAGTATTCAAGAGAGAAACAAGACATCAGACAAACATTTGATTTCACTAATACTTGTCATCATCAATTACAACAGTACAGCCTTTATGGTGTATACATGGACTTTCAATCATGCTAAAGCCACCATAGGACTACAAGCCCTTCACATGGAGGCCAAACTCAAATGTTTACTCTAAGGGAGACATGCAAAGAATTGCAAGTCAGAAAGTGAAATGAGTTGTGAATGTCATGGTGAAAGACACTTAGGTGCAGGGAACAGGAGTCCAATAAGCCATGACCCAAAGTTGTTGTACAAAGTATATTTGGGGAAGGTGGTTCAATTGAAAAGGTTTCAGCCTGTGTGTACATGCAGATGTATATAGCACTGTAGCACTGACCTCCCGTTGTTCATTGATTTGCTCAAGTGGGCACCAGTAATGTCTCCATTGTGAGACTTGTTGTTACTATTTTTGGCATATTGAATATGTCATGGGTAGCTTGTCAGACTTCGCCGAGCGGGTGGGATACTCTCAACAGCTTGCTGGGCTTTCCGAGAAGGACGGAGGAATTGAACCCAGGTCGGCCACGTGCAAGGCAAATGCCCTACCCACTGTGCTATCACTCTAACTCACAGATGTGTATAAGGTTGCTTAAATAACAGTTTCTTGAATCATTTGAATGCAGCAATTATAGGAAGAAAAGCGTCTAAGGACTCCTTATTTACATACACTCATATACATAGCTTAACTCCATTCACTACTATTAAACTAGATATCAGAATTTAAGTTCATAATCAAGACAAGCAAGGAGCTCAGCCAGGTGGTATTTGAAAAATACATCCTGATAACATCCCCGTGTTTGTGACATTTGCTTCTTTGTTTGTTTGTTTTTTGTTTGGGGGTTCCACACAACAGTGCTCAGGGTTTACTTCTGGTTCTGTTATTCAGGATCACCCTCAGGGGTGCTGGGGGACCATATGGAATGCTAGGAATTGAATCTGCGATAGCAGTCTGTGCAATGGAAGCCCCTAGCTATTGTATCATCTCTCTAGCCTCACCTTTGTTTCTGCTTTTTTTTTCTTTTTTAATGTAAGACTAGCACAGCAGTAGGGCGTTTGCCTTGCATGCAGCCAACATGGCCGACCCGAGTTCGATTCCTCCACCCCTCTTGGAGAGCCCGGCAAGCTACCAAGAGTATCTCGCCCGCACAGCAGAGCCTGGCAAGCTCCCTGTGACGTATTCGTTATGCCAAACACAGTAACAACAAGTCTCATGATGGAGATGTTACTGGGCCCGCTCGAGCAAATCGATGATCAACGGGAGGGCCTTTACTTGACTTTACTTTACTTTACTGGTATTTATTCAGCCATTGATTAAATTGATTGAATAAGGCATGAATTCCACATTATTTCTTTTAAATTTTTTTTAATTAGATATCTGTGAGATAGAGCTGTTCGTGATTGGGTTTCAGTCATGCAATAATCCCACACCCATCCCTCCAGCAGTGTACAATTCCAACCTACCACCAATATCCCATGTTTCCCCACCACCATCCCCCAGTCCCCCAACACCTACCCCCAACTTCCCTCTGTGTGAGGCACTTTTCTTCTTGCTCTCTCTCTCCTTTTCCTTTTATGCATTATGATTTGCAATACTGGTAATAAGAGGTCATGGTGTTTGTTCAGGGCACTGTAGCACTGTCCTCCCGTTATTCATTGATTTGCTCGAGCAGGCACCAGTAATGTCTCACAACAAATTCTGAGACTTGTTACTACTGTTTTTGGCATATCAAATACATCACGGGGAGCTTGCCAAGCTTTGCCATGCGGGTGAGATACTCTCGGTAGCTTACCGGGCTCTCTGAAAGGGGCAGAGGAATCAAGCCCAGGGCCTGTCAGGTGCAAGGCAAACACCCTACCCAGTGTGCTATCGCTTCACTCGTTCAGAGCATTTGGTATTTTTATTGGTATGGTAAGATTGAAGTAGCTTCTCAACTGGGTGGAATCTTTGGGGTGTAGATGTGACTGCTGAGACTTCTGGAAGTACAGGCTTCTGGAAGTTCCTGGAAGTTCAGGTAGCCCACCCTCCCCCAACCTCCAAAAAAGCCTGGAGATTTCAGTCACACAACCCGCATACCTGAATTTTCAGCAGATTATATATTGGTGAAGTTCATGCTGAGACGGTGGAGTCAGGTAGTGGGTATGGCAGTGATTTTAGATTGTGGAAGCAAGTGGGGCCTCTGCTTGTACAGGCACAGGCCAACTCGCCTCCCTCCAATTTCACCCGGTCTGTTCAGGCAAGCACAGGTATGAGATTGGCTCCCACATATCTAACTTTTGTTCATTTAATTTCTTGGTAAACTTGGTCCCAATGGTGTAGGCAGTTTAAGAAGATCCCCCTCCAAGGCAATGGCAAAAGTGACCTTGCAGAAAACAGGAAAAGCAGGAACTAAGGCCTGATAAGACCCTCACCTGTCTATAGCAACAGACCCAGAGAAGCTCCTGCAGAAACAAAAGATAGGTAAAGGAATTTCAAAGAAGACCATCACCATTCCCACTCCTCCTGGTAACCTCCTTAACAATGGACTTTGATCTAGGTAGAAGCCCCATGTGGGGGCAGGTTGGAGAAACCCTACAAAGGCCACCTTGAACAAAGGAATGGTGCGCATATGCTGCCTGAGCCCATGTGTTGTGCCCTCATGGTAGAGCACATGTGATGCCGGAGCACATGTGTCACCCACATCTTTCCTCTTGAGATGTGTGCTTTCATGCTTTCGTGTCTAATGCTGGGATGTGCTAGGGGCTCTCTCTCCACCTTTGGAGAAGCCTGCGTTCTCTCTTGAGTGCATTACATTCTCTCTCTCTCTCTCTCTTTCTCTCTCTTTATGTCACTCTCACTCTCTCCCCCTCCACACCTTCAAAAATCCTTGAGATAAAATATTATTTACTTCACTCCTGAGATTTCTTTCTTCAAGGCAAGACAAGAACCCGGTAACCCTGGGTCCTGGGTGGCAGAGGCAGATGAGGAGAAAGTGACCAACTTTCTCCTTCCTGCTTCATATAAGTCACCCACGGGGTCGACTGACGTCAACAAGTTGTTGGGATCTGACGAAAGGCACAGTGGCAATTTTGGGGTATCAGGAAGCCTGCCGGCGCCATCAGGCTGCTGATGCACTCGCCCTGCAGGTACAGGTTGACCTGTTGGTGGCACCATACTCCTGTGACCTTTGTTTTTGTGTGGCTCTTTTCACCCACACGTGTATTATAAATATGAAGGTTTTACAGAATTATTGTCTTTGCAGCATTCTTTGAAGCACAAAATCCTATCTACAGGATCAGTGTCTAAAATTTGATACACCATTGTGCAAGTGCATGGAGTGGGGTAGACAATATTTTCTGCTTTGATATAAGCCAACAATAGTCTTCTTTCATCACCTTACCCAGTATTTAATTATTAAAATGAAATTTTATCTAAGAATGTTTATTTTTGTTTGTTTTGTTTGATATTACTCAGGGGTTTCTCCAGGCTACATGCTCTGAGGGTTAATTTCTGGCTATACTCAGGTGAACACTCAGTGTCAGGAATCAAACTCAGGCCTTCTGCATGCAAAGTATATACTCCAACCCTTGAGCAGTCTCTCTGAATCCCTCTCATCACAAGAATTTTTGGCTCTAAAGAAGCTAAATAAATACGTTGTTTTGTTTCGTTTTTACCTCAGCCTCTTTTTTCTCACAGGTTGGGTCAGTCTTATGCATAAGTATTTAGGCTAAGGATCCAAATACTAAACCTCAAAAATTTGAGAAAACATTAGTTTCCAATGCAGAGCTGATTTGTTGTGACAATACTCATTGCTGTTATCTCCACAAGACAATTATTATTGAGTTCCCATAAGATCCTCAGTACATTTCCCAACCTAGGTACCATATGAACACTGTGTCAGTATTACCTGTGCACCCAGTGATAAATGTTGACTTATTGGATACACTCATAGATACTTCATTTTGCATATTTACCTCATGATCTGGGACACAGTTCTGGGTTATTGAAAATCAGCAGCAGAAATGGAATCAAATTCATATGAAAGTCGTTTTGGAATGAAAATAATTTCTGAGACAATATATGAAGAGCATTCAAATCCAAAGGACATGCATTTTTCCTATGATATTGTGTTTGATGAGCTGAGCTGGGCAGGCTCCCACATGCACACGCATAAATACCAGCACATGTGCAGAGAACACCACCATGAGCTCTCTGCACTGTTCCCTTCATTTGAAGACCTGGCAACCAGGATGCAGTTAATGTTCATTGATTGCTGACTTGGCAGAGGCACTCCTTACCAGAAATCCCAAATAAGGAATTTCTGGCCCTGTGATGTGTGTGAATTTCAGGGATCTAGGCAAGTGTCAACTAAATACATCTTGACCTTAGAACAAATGTTTCCATTTAATTTTCAGAGCCATAGATAGTAGGTAATCTACTTATAGAAAAATTTTGTCTCAAATACAGCCACCTGGCTTCCCAAAGTTAATCAGGCAGCATCTTAGCAAATCTCTGGGAAGAAAATCTTTTTTTTAATTGAATCCCCATGAGATATAGTTACATAAGCTTTCATGTTTGAACTACAATCACACAATGATCAAACACCCATCCTTCCACCAGTGCACATTCCCCATCACCAATATACCCTGTGTAAGCCCCCTTTTCCACCCTCCCACTGCTTACACGGCAGACAATACTCCCCAAACGCTCTCTCTACTTTCAGACATTATGGTTTGCAATACAGATACTAAGAGGTTATCATGGTTGCTCCTTTATCTACGTTCAGCACACATCTCCCATCCCGACCAATTCCTCCAACCATCATTTACTTAGTGATCCCTTCTCTATTCCAGCTACCTTCTCCCCACCTTCACTATGAGGCAGGCTTCCAACTATGGAGCAATCTTCCTGGCCCTTGTATGTGTCAGTCTCATGTTGATGTAGGCAGGTAGATAGGGAAAGGCCTTTGCAATGAAACAAAGTTTCATGGAAGAAGAATTCTAGGAATGACTCACCTTGTGGATACAGAAAACAAAGGCCTGATAAGACCATCCGCAGACCCTCAGGATATAGGCCTCCCCATGAAATTCCTCTTTTTGGACCTCCCTGGTAACCTCCTTAGCAACAGACTTTTACTTGGGAAGAAGCCCCACATGGGGGCAGGTTGGAGAAACCCTATAAAGGCCACCTGGAACAAAGGAAGGGCGCGCATATGCTGCCCGAGCCCATGTGCTGTTTGTGCCCATGTGGCCGAGCACATGTGGTGCCTGAGCACATGTGTTGCCCGCATCTCCCCTCTTGGAGATGTGTACTTTCATGCTTTTGTGTCTAATGCTAGGATGTGTGGAGGTTCTCTGTCTCTCTGCCCTTGGAGAAGCCTGTGTTCTCTCTTGAGTATGTTTCTCTTTCTCTCTCTCTCTCTCTCTCTCTCTCTCTCTCTCTCTCTCTCTCTCTCTCTCTCTCTCTCTCCCTATGCACCTAAAAACCCTCCAAATAAAATCTATTTGTTTCACTGCTTGTCTACTCCTGAAATTCCTTTCTGCGAGGTGAAACAAGAACCCAGTAACCCTGGGTCCTGGGTGGCAGAGGCGGGTGGGGAGAAAGTGACCATCTTTCTCCTCCCTGCTTCACATAAGTCACCCGTGGGGCCCACTGACATCACCATGAATGAGACCCCACTGCTATGGATGCAATTAATATTTAAATATCCTATATTATAAAATGATTTTTATCTATTATTTTAATAGACATTGTAGCACTGTAGCACTGTCCTCTCATTGTTCATCAATTTGCTCGAGAGGGCACCAGTAACGTCTCCAATGTGAGACTTGTTGTTACTGTATTTGGCATATCGAATATGCCACGGGGTGGTTGCCAGGTTCTGCTGTGCGGGCCGTATACTCTCTGTAGCTTGTCAAGCTCTCTGAGAGGGACAGAGCAATCGAACCTGGGTTGGGCTTTAATAGACACTAGGGAAAAGAAACAAAGGGCTGGAGCAATAGCACAACCTTGCACATGGCCGACCCAGGTCTGATTCCTCTACCTCTCTTGGAAAGCCCGGCAAGCTACCGAGAGTATCTTGTCCACATGGCCTGGCAAGCTACCCATAAAGTACTCAATATGCCAAAAACAGTAACAAGTCTTACAATTTGTTGTGAGACGTTACTGGTGCCTGCTTGAGCAAATTGGTGAACAACAGGAGGACAGTGACAGTGACATGGAAAATAATTAAATAGGATGTCACAAGTTAAAAGCATTTATAATTAGAATTTTTTTTGGTCATACGACATTTGTTTTCTTTCAAAGATTTTATTTTGAGGCCATTACAAATAGGGACCTTGGATCCTTGAAATGCCTGTTCATTTGAGCTCAGAACTGAGGATCTGTGCCCACAATTCCTTTGCTCTCCTGGGCCACTTATAGGTGCTTCTAAGCTTATTCAGTTCATTGAATGAAAATAATAGACTCACTAAGCTCATTGAATGAAGATAATATATTTAAAGACACTTCCAGTACTAAACAGCTATGAAACCTCTCGAATAAAGAGTTGAGAAATAATATGCTAAGGATATTTCATGACCTCAGAGAAACAGTGGTGCAGGTAGTCAATACACCACAATGAGAAAAGTCAATACAGCACTAAGAGAGAAGAAATGAGAAAATTACAGTCAGAAGTAATAGAACTGAAGACTAGCAGATGAAATTAAAAAACGAATAAACAAAAAAACTCAATGGAAAACCAGGTCAGCAGAGGGACAGAAGTTGAAGATAAAATATAGAAGCTCTAAGATGAGATTTAGAAAGCCTCTAAAAATAACAGAAGATGGTAAAAGTTCTCAAATTAATGAAGAGTACACAACAGTGTTATGAATGAGTCCAAGAGAAACAACACAAGAATCATAGGGGTCACTGAGTCAGAGGAAGATGATGTTGGCGAAGAATCAGTAGTCATAAAAAATTGAGAAATTCTCAGATGAAATTCTTCAAACTAAGAAATTCTCAGAGCTGAGGTGCCCAGATTCAAGAATTTCAGAGTCCAGCCACGAGAGGTCCAAATAACATGTTCTTAAGCATATCATAATCAGAATAACAAAAGGTAAAGTGGGAGGTAGAATAGTGAAAGAATGTAAGAAAAAATTATAGATAAAGGAGTCTCTTTAAGATTTATAGCAAACTTATCAAGTGAAACAGTATGGTCAAGAAGTAATATTTTTAACAGTGGTGAGACACTGTATAAAAGACCTCAATGACATGAACACTTCACCAAGAATACTCTACCAGGCCAGACTTACTCAGATATGAAGGACTGATACACAACTTTATGGATAAGCAACAGCTCAGAAACTTTATCACCTCAAAACAAACTTTGCAAGAAGAACTAACGGGACTTTTTTTCAAAAAAAGTCAAAACTCAGAACATCTCTAATGTGATGAAAAGAAACTCTTACATAACTCGATGTCAGTGTCATTTAACACCAGTCAAGAGAGTGGCTTGGCTTTTCACACGCTACCTGTCTGCATGCAAGTTTCCGTCCCAATGGAAAACCAGCAGGACTGTACTACTGTACAAGAAGGGAGACATCCACAACATTGGCAACTATAGACCGATCTGCCTATTATCTGTCATCTATAAGCTGTTCACTCGAGTCATCCTGAATAGGATTGGCAGAACACTAGATGAAGGACCACCATGCACGCAAGCTGGTTTTCGGGAAGGATTTCAGCACGATTGACCATATCCACATGATAACCAAGCTCATTGAGGTTTCTCGGGAGTTCAAGATGCTGCTCTGACTAATGTTCATTGATTTAAAGAAGGCCTTTGATTCTGTTGAGACAGAAGAAGCCATTGAAGCCCCAGCCAATCAGGGCATTCAAACTCAATACATCAGGATCCTCCATGAGCTGTATTACAGATTCACTACCAGGATCTCACACCATTCTACAAAGAATGAGTACTGCCGATCATTGACGAAAAGAGAGGGGTTCGACAGGGAGATACCATTTCACTGAAACTCTTTAGTGCCACCCTCCAGAACGCCATTTGATGACTGGAATGGGAAGGAATGGGAGTGAAGATAGACAGTTGGCAACAACACCACCTCCGCTTTGCTGATGACATTGTTTTAATAACACCAAACATTAACAAAGCAGCACAAATGCTGGCCGACTTAGATCGTGAGTGTGAAAAGGTTGGACTCCAGTTGAATCTCATGAATGTTTATGAGAAATGGTCTCGTTCCTGACATTCCATTCACTCTCAACGGGACAAACATCTCTGAATGCAACAGTTTTGTGTACCTAGGTTGAGAAGTCAACATGATGAATTACCTGACACCTGAGTTGCGCAGGAGGAAGAGAGCAGCTTGGAACGCCTTCAAGAGCATCCAAGAAATAGCTAAGAGGATGTAGAACCTCCGGCTCCAGGCACATCTCCTCGATTCCACTGTTCTCCTTGCAGTAACATATGCCTCAGAGACCTGGGCCCTATGAAAATAGGATGAGAACGCTATATGGGTCTCCCAAAGAGAAATTGAAAGAGCTATGCTTGGCATATCACGTTTCACTCAAATGAGAGGAAGAATCCAGAGTTCCGACCTCCATCGATGGTAAAGAATCAGAGACTCTGTCTCGTTTGCCAAGGCATCGAACATCAGATGGGCTGGACACATAATAAGATTTGGAGAAGACCGCTGGACTAGAGCCATTACCGACTGGATTCCATGGGACGTAAAAAGACCATGTGGCTGCCTACCTACCAGATGGTCAGACTTCTTTGTCAAGATCCTGAACGATCAGTTTGAGGCTCTTCGTGTTCCTTAAACAAACAGACGCCATTGGGCTACTCTAGCATGCGACAGGGACAAATGGAGACGTTACTGGTGCCTGCTCGAGCAAATCGATGATTAACAGGAAGTCAAGTGATCAAGTGATCAAGAGAGTGGCAGAATGGATTAGAAAACTGAACTCAGCTTTCTACTGTCTATAACAGACAAATTTGAACACTAATGAAAACAAATATTCAAACCTCTATAAAGACTGGATTGCAGTACTCATGTCAGACAAGACTTCTAGTTAAAAAGACGTTATATCATATGGGAGAGAGATGATTAGTTACAATGATCAAAGAATATGCATACAAAGAAGATCTCACACTCCTAAACAATTATGCACCTAACAATGTACAATCAAAACACTTAAAACAACTCTAATACATCTGAAAGAAGATATTGACAGTAACACAATAGTCATGGGAAAGTTCAACACTGCCTTATCACCTCTGTATAGATCAGCTAAGCTAAAACTCAACAAGGAAACACTGGTTATCAAGGAAAAAATGGAAGAGATGGACTTAGCAGACATATATAGGGCACTACAACCCCAAATGGTTGAATACATATTCTTCTCCAGTGCACCTGTCACATACTTCAAGATAGAATATGTATTGGTCATAAAGTATACTTTCAAAAACCCAAGAATACATAAATTGTGTTAATAATACAATCAGATTATGATGTATTGAGCACTGTAGCACTGTCCTCCCGTTGTTCATGGATTTGCTCAAGCAGGCACCAGTAACGTCTCCATTATGAGACTTGTTGTTACTGTTTTTGATATATCAAATATGCCTTGGAGAAGTTGCCAGGCTCTGCCATGCGGACAGGATACTTTTGGTAACTTGCCGGGCTTTCCTAGAGGGATGGAGGAATCGAACCCAGGTCGGCCATGTGCAAGGCAAAAGCCCTACCTGCTGTGCTATCGTTCCAGCCCTGATATGTTAAGAATGGAAGTTAATCACAAATAAAATCAAAGAAACCTCAAACACTTGGAAAAAAATAATTCACTACTGAATAAATAGTGATTTCATATGATATGATGCAATAGAGGAAATTGTTTGAAATTTCTAGGGCCTGAGCAATAGTACAGTGGCTAAGCTGCTTACCTTACATATAGCAGACCTGGGTTTGATGCCCAGAATCCAATATGGTTCCGTCAACACTGCTAGAAGTTATTCCTGAATGCAGAGCCAGGAATAACCCAAGAGTAATCATCAGCTGTGGCACAAAAAATGAAACAAATGAACAAAAATTGATAGAAACAGATAAGAATGAAGATACAAGATGCCAGAACATACAAGCATGGCAAAATGTAGGTTAAGAGGGAAATTTATATACGCATTAGGAAACAAGAAAAGACCTATATAAATGACACACAACTTAAGCAGCTAGAAAAAAAACAAACAGAAATACTGTCAAACAAGCAGAAGTAAGGAAAAAATTAAACTTAGAGCAGATATTAATAAAATGAAAGTGAAAAAAATCCAAACATCAGTGAATGCAGGAGTTTATTCTTTTATTTTTTTAAAGTTGACAAAACATTAGCAAGATTCAAAAAGAAACTAAGAAATAAGATCTAGTAAACCAAATCAAAACTAATAGGGGAAACAGAAACATCCCCAAAGAGTTTCTATGGAGCAAACATCATTCTGACATCAAAAGCAGTCAGAAACACCACAAACACACACACACACACACACACACACACACACACACACACAGATACATCCCTTTTTTAAAAAAAATGTTTATTAGTGAAACACATGAGGTACAGTTGTAGACTTACAAATTTTTGAGCTTGGGTTTCAGTTATACAATGATTGAGCACCCATTCCTCCACCAGTGCCCATTTTCCACCACCACGGATCCCAGTATCCCTTCCACACCCCATCACTCCCATCCAACCCTGCCTCTGTGGCAGGACATTCCCTTTTCTTCTCTCTCTCCTTTTGGGTGCTGTGGTTTGCAAAAGAGGCATTGAGTGGCAATCATGTTCGGTCTATAGTCTACTTTCAGCATGCTTCTCCCATCCTGGGAGAATCCTCCCAACGCCCTTTATTTGGTGCTCCCTTCTATATCTGCACTTCCTTTACCCCCTAGCATGTGTGGCTCTCTTCCAAACCATGGAGTAAACCTCCTGGTACTTATCTCGGCTATTTTTGGGTGTTAGTGTTCTATTTTGTTTATTTATGTTCCCCAGATGAATGCAATATTTCTATGTTTGTCCCTCTCTTTCTGACTCATTTCGCTTAGCATGATACTTTCCATGTAGTACCACTTGTATGTAAATTTCATGACTTCGTCTTTTCCAACAGCTAAATAGTACTCCATTGTGTAGTTGTACCAAAGTGTCTTTAACCAGTCGTCTGTTCTTGGGCACTCAGGTTTCTTCCAGTTTCTGGCTATTGTAAAGAGTGCTGCAATGAACAAACAAGTTCAGATGTCACTTCGACTATACTTTTTCCCTCTCTGGGATATATTCGCAGGAGTGGTATTGCTGGGTCATATGGGAGCTCAATTTCTAATTTTTTGAGAGTCGTCCATACTGTTTTCCAAAAGGACTGAACCAGTCGGCATTCCCACCAGAAGTAAAGGAGGGTCCCTTTCTCGCCACATCCGCGCCAGCATGGGTTGCTTTTGTTCTTTTAGATGTGAGCCAGTCTCTGTGGTGTGAGATGATATCTCAAGATGATATCTCATAGTTGTTTTGATCTGCACCTGCCTGATGATTAACGATGTCTAGGATTTTCTCGTGTGCCTTTTTGCCATTCGGATTTCTTCTTTGAGAAAGTTTCTTTTCATTTCATAGCCCCATTTTTTGATGGAGTTGGATGTTTTCTTGTGGAGTTCAACCAGTACTTTGTATATCCTTGATATCAACCCCTTGTCAGATGTGTATTGGGCGACTATCCTTTCCCATTCTGTAGGCTGTCTTTGTATTTTGGTCACTGTTTCTTTTGAGGTGCAGAAGCTTCTTAGTTTAAGATAGTCCCATTTGTCTATCTCTGTTTTCACTTGCTTGGTCATTGGCATGACATCTTTGAAGATACCATTAGCTTCAATGTCTTAGAGGGTTTTGCCAACTTTGTCTTCAATGTACCTTATGGTTTCTGGTCTGTTGTTGAGGTCTTTTGTCCATTTTGATCTTACTTTTGTACATGGTGTTAGGCAGAGATCTGAGCCCATTTTTTTGCATGTAGAGCTACATCCTTGGTAAACACAGATACAAATATTCTTTTTTTTGCTTTTTGGGTCACATCGGGCAATGCACAGGGGTTACTCCTGGCTCTGCACTCAGGAATTACTCTTGGCAGTGCTCAGGGAACCATATGGGATTCTTGGAATCGAACCTGGGTTGGCCGCATGCAAGGCAACATCCTACCCACTGTGCTATTGCTCCAGCCCCACAGATGCAAATATTCTTAACAAAATGCTCACAAATAGAATTCAATAATTTATCAAAAAGATCATATACTATAACCAAGTAGATTCATCCCAAGGATGCAAGGATATTATAACATATACAAAGCAAATCAACATAATACACCGTATCAATATACGTCACTGTTACTGTCCTCCCATTGTTCATCCATTTGCTCTAGCGGGGACCAGTAATGTCTCATAACAAATTGTGAGACTTGTTACAGTATTTGGCATATAGAATACGTCACGGGTAGCTTGCCAGGCTTTGCCGTGTGGGTAAGATACTCTCGGTAGCTTGCCAGGTTCTCTGAGAGGGGTGGAGGAATTGAATCCGGGTCAGGAAGGCAGATGCCCTACATGCTGTGCTATCACTCCAAAATAAAAATAAAATGGCCATATCAATAGATGCTGATAAGACATTTGAAGAGATCCTGCAGACTTTCTTTCTTTCTTTTTTAAATTGAATACCTGTGAGATAAAGTTACAAAGTTTTCATGATTGAGTTTCAGTTATACAATGATCGAACACCTATCTTTCCACCAGTGCACATTTTCCACCACAAATGTCCCCAGTATTCCTCCCACCACCACCACCTCATCCCACCTCCTGATTCTGTGACAGGCAGAAGCCATTATGTTTGGTCCTTTGTCTACTTTCAGCACACATCTCCCATCCCGAGCAATTTCCCCAACCATCATTGATTTAGTGGTTCCTTTTTTATCCAGCTTCCTTCTTCCCCAGCACATGAGGCAGGCTTCCAAACCATGGAGTGATCCTTCTGGCTCTTGTTTTTATTGTCCTTAGGTGTTAATCTCATGTTATGTTATTTTATATGCCACAAATAAGCAGTCATTCTTTCTGTACCTCTCTTTCTGACTCATTTCACTCAGCATGATTCTCTTCATGTCCATCCACTGATAAGCAGATTTCCTGACTTCATTTTTTCTAACAGCTGCATAGTGTTCCATTGTATAGATGTACCATAGTTTCTTTAATCAGTCATTTGTTCTTGGGCACTCTGATTGTTTCCAGATTATCGCTATTGTGAACAGAGCTTCAATGAACATACTGTTGCACACATTTATACTGTGATTTTTAGTACCCCTGAATTATATTCCTAGAAATGGTATTTCCAGTAGACCCCCATGATAAAAACATTCAACAAAATGGGAATTGAAGGAAATTTCTTCAATATAAACAAAACCATTTACCCCAAGCCTACAGAAAACTTTATATTCACTGGGTTAAAATTTAAAGCCTTCCATACAAGATGAGACACAAGACAAGAGCTACTTCTCTTGCCATTTCTATTCTATATAGTTTTGGAAATACTCAAAATATCAATTAGGCAAGAAAAAAGTCTGAATGGCATTCAGATAGGTAAGTAAGAAGTCAAGCTCTCACTATTTGTGGATGACATGTTATTACTGTATTTGGAAAAACCTAAACACTTTATACAAAATATTCTAGAAACAATAGATTTTGTAAAGTGACAGACTACAAAATTAAAAATGTCATGCTGAAGTCATGAAATTTACATACAAGTGGTACTACATGGAAAGTATCATGTTAAACGAAATGAGTCAGAAAGAGAGGGATAGACATAGAAAGATTGCATTCATCTGGGGAACATAAAGTAACAAAATAGGAGACTAACACCCAAGAATGGCCGAGATTAGTACCAGGAATTTTGCTCCATGGTTTGGAGGCCAGCCACACATGCTAGGGGAAAAGGGAGCTCAGATAGAGAAGGGAGCACCAAATAAAGGGTATTGAGAGGATCCTCCCAGGATGGGAGAAGCATGCTGAAAGTAGACTATAGACCAAATATGATTGCCACTCAATGCCTCTTTTGCAAACCGCAGCACCCAAAAGGAGAGAGAGAACAAAAGGGAATGTCCTGCCACAGAGGCAGGGTGGGATGGGGGAATGGGGGGGGGGGAGGGATACTGGGATCTGTGGTGGTGGGAAATGGGCACTGGTGGAGGGATGGGTATTTGATCATTGTATAATTGAAACCCAAGCACAAAATTTGTAAGTCTACAACTGTACCTCATTGTGTCTCACTAATAAAAATAAAAAGAAAATAATTGTCATGCTAAAGTACATGACATTTTTATACACAAATAATGAAAGAGAAGGAAAAAAATAAAAAAAAAATCCCACTCTCAATTCTGCCTCTCAGAAAATCAAGTACATCAGAATCAGTTCAACTAAAGTGTTGAATGACCTATATAAAGAAAAATGCAAACCACTCTTTCAAGAAATAAAAAAGAAAGTGTTAGAGTAATTTTACAGTGGGTATGGTGTTTGCCTTGCATGTTGCCAACCCAGGTTAGATCCGTGGCATCCCATATGGGCTCCCATGCACTGCTGGCAGAGCCACGAGTAACTCCTGAGCATCACCAGATGTAACCCGAAAAGCAATTTCATTTCATCATTTCATTTCATCATCCTGTTATTCGTCGCAGCCGCAAATGCGGCCACGCGGTTCCAGGATCTGGATTTTATAGTCTCTGAGTCTTGGCCGCTGATGGGATTACACGGCGCCAGGGGGCCAGGTGGTGGGTGTGACCCCCGCCTACTGGAATTTGGAGGATCTGGATGGAAAATGCTCGACTCCAATCCGAGTAGGCTTGGAGGTCTATAAATAAAGCAATAAATAAATAAATAATTTTTTTAAAAAATTTAAAAAAATTTTTTTTAAATATTTTTTTAAAAAAGAGGACAGGACAAAATGGAAGCATATCCCCAGTTCATGGATCAAGATGATTAGCGTTGTCAAAATGACATTATTTCCCAAAGCATTATACATATTCATCTCAGTCCCTACATAGATACCATTGTCACTTTTCAAAGTTATAGATAAAAAACTCCTGAAATTCATATGGAATAAGCCCCACAATAACAATCCTTGGGAAAAATAAGATGGTAGGCACTACTTTCTCCAACTTCAAGCTGTACTGAAAAGCAGTAGTAATTTGAACATCATTGTATTGGAATAAAGATAGACCCACAGATAAATGGAATAGAGTTGGATGTCCTGACATAGACCCTCAGGTATATAAACAGTTACTCTTTAATAAAGGAGCAAAAATATTTGAAGTGGAGCACGGAAAACCTCTTCAACAAGAGGTGCTGGGAAAACTGAGCAGTTACATTCAAAAATAAACACAGACCTCTTTCTATTGCCAGGCACAAAAATATGAGCAAAATAGATTGAAGACCTCAAAATCAGACCTGAATCCATAAGGTACATGGAAGAAAATGTAGGCAGAACCCTCCACAATATTGAAGTGAAAGGCATCTTCAAAGATAAACCGCCTCTGAACAAACAAGTGCAAGAAAAGATAAATAAATGGGAATACTTTAAACTAAGAAGCTTCTGCATCTCAAAAGAAACATTGACCAAGAAACAAAGACAGCCTATGGAGGGGGCACATGTTTGTAACCAATGACCATCTAATAAGGGGTTAGTATCCAAGATATATAAAGCACCTGTAGAACTTTACAAGGAAAAAAAGCATATAGCCCCATTAAAACAGGGAGAATAAACAGAAGCTTCTTCAAAGAATGAATGCAAATAGCAAAAAGGCACATGAAAAAGTGCTCTACATCACTAATCATCAGGGATATGCAAATCAAAACAACAATGAGATATCATCTCACACCCCAGAGACTGGCACACATCAAAAATGACAAGAACAACAAGGATGTGAGGAGAAAGGGACACTCCTTCAGTGTTGGTGGGGATGCCAACTTGTCCAGCACTTCTAGAAAACAGTATGGGCATTCCTCAAAATACTAGAAATTGAGCTCCCATTTAGCCCAGCAATACCAGATCTGGGAATATACCCTCAGGCTGCAAAAATACACAGCAGAAACATTATGTGCACTTGTATTTAATTGCAGCACTAGTCACAATAGCCAGAATCTGGAAACAACCCGAGTACTAGAGAACAGATGATTTGACGAAGAAACTATGGTACACGTATGCATTGCGATAGTATAAAACCACCAGGAAAAAAGAAGTCATGAAATTTGCTTATAAGTGGGTGGACATGGAGAGTACCATGATGAGTGAAATGAGCCAAAGGAGAGAGACAGATATAGAATGACTGCACATGCTTGTGGGATTTAAAAGAAAAACATGTTATGAGACCAAGGGCAGTAGAAACGAGGGTCAGAAGGACTGGAATGTGGTTGGAAGCCTGTCTCAGGTGCTGGGGGAAGAAGGCCATTGGGATGAGGAAGAGGCCACATTTGGAATTGTGTCCACATAAGCACTGTTGTATAATCAAAACTGAATCATTCCCACTGTCTTTTCCCATTTCCATTTTATAGATAAGAGAATGAAAAAATATAATTCTAAACTGAGTTAAATCGTGTTGAACTTCATTACTTATTGATCTACTTTTAGATCCTATGTATCAGGTGTGGTTATGGAGCCTTGTGCTGGAATGAGTGAACTTAAGGTTCACTAGCCAGGCCCTGAGGTCAGGTAAGTCATATTACAACTTTCATAGGAGCGCTCAATTTCACACTAATGAAGAAAGAAGGTGATTTGGAGAAAGGGAAGAAAGATAGACTTGGGAATCTACATGAACAAAGGACAGGGATCAAACAGAGGAAGGCAGCAATGTCCACAGACAGGTGTGCCAGGGGACGAGTCACCTGTAGCTGAAGGAGATGGGCCTGTGATGGAAACAGCATGAGACATTTAGAAAATAATTTGAAGACAACAGATTTATCATTCACTGCCTGAGTTCCTGAAGGAGTGTCCACAGGACTCAGTTTTCAGTTTCTATAAAATAATAACTTCCCTACATGACTCTTTTTCCTGTCTAAAAGGGGCAACTGATACAGGCATTGGCCCCAAAAATTATGCCATGCTTTGACTGGTAAAGGCCAAAATCTGGTCACCTGTCTAGCCCCTAAGGACTCTAAGGGCTACAAGGTAGACTCTAGCAGACTCATTCAGACTCCTGCTGTCCATGCTTGATGAAAGAATAATTTAAATAACAATATGCTTTATGGCTACAGGCAGATTCTCCATTCCATTCTATTCCATAGGAGTAACAAAGATATTTGAAACAGATGTTTGAAGATGAATGTCCAGGCTTAGGCACTCCTACATATCAGGGAGTAATCATGACAAGAAATGGACAAATTCTAGGTTCACAAGATCTATAAACATCCTAATTTGTTCACAGATCTGAACACCCCAGTAACTCCCAAACTCTCACTTCCTTTTCCCAACACCTCCTTGAGACCCATTTCCTCTCAGCAGTTTTTTGTTTAGAGAGAAAACTAAAGGAAGCACTAAAAAAAGACATTTTTAATCAGTGACTAGACTCCTTTGAACTTCAAGATGAGTGTCCTTAATGTGTGCTTCAAATTGAGAAGAAAGCTGCCATCTGAGATCACCCAAATCAGAATGACAGAGGTCCACAGGTCTGCACGTGAGTGTCAGCTAAACCTGGAGCCCTGGGTGCCCACACAGGCAGGAGGAGCTTCAGTTCCACCAGGAGTGCCTCGGAATTCGGTGTGTACAGGAGAAGAGCAAGGCCTCATCTCTGCCTCCTATACTAGGACAACACACATTTCATGACCCAGGTCTATGTGCTTTCTAAAGTGCAAGCATAAAATCGTGATTACCATTGTTGATATTGTTATTATCTGCACACATGTACTAAAAATTATTCCAAGTCCACAAATATGCTAAACACTTCACCAATAACACCAATAACAAAATATTTTTTGCAAAAAAAATTTCAGAAGAGGGTAAAATCATCTCCATTGCACAAATTAGAAAACTGAGACTCAGAGAAGGTAAGTAAACTGCCCCAGAGTAAATCCTGACAATGAAATCATTAGGAAATAGAAGTCAGGCAGCAAAAACATGACTTTAGAGGAAAGGAGGCTAATTGCCTATAAGTGACATCTGTTCAATTACTCTTCCTGTCGAACTGATCTTCATTTCCTCTGGGCCATGAATCTCCTGTAAGAAAAATGGGACTCAATGAAGATCAACTCACTAATTAATTGACTCATCTATATCTCCTTGATATAAGACCTCAACTCTTAATCATAAAGCACTTAAGTCTAATCATTCCATATTCCATAAAACACTTTACAGAAGGCATGCAGTCCCTGTAACATGTGTGTGCATGCATACACATAAGGTTTAAATGAAATTCCTATTCAATAGGTGGTAACTAACTCAAGCAGTATATTATATGAGCACTCTAAAGATTGCATTTAAATGGTGGGAAGAGAAAATGTTTCTACTTTTAAAAACACACACTTGATAATATGTAACTTTGTCAATAATGTCTTTGTTGCATGAATCATGGGATTTTGTTCCAGTCAGTCAAAAAACAGAAAAAGGAAAAGGTGATGTATTTCTCTCGTTGAGCTGATTTCTAGATACTTGATTTTATGAGACAGATTTATGAATTTTTAAAAAAAAATTTCTCTCTCTTCTAAGTCAATGTGTTGATTTTGTAGCCTCTCATTTTACTGTACAAATCTGTTACTTCTAGATGCTTTTCTTGTGGTCTTAATAGAAAAGATGTGCTATAAGGACAGATTCTCAGACCACTGAAATAGAACTGAGAGACCAAGAGATGGATTATCAGGTATATTGATAGTTACTTTTTAGTAAGAGAAGCAAAAATTATGATGTGGAGCAAGGAAACCCTCTTCAACAAATGTTTTTGGGAATACTGGATGATCCTATGAGAAGGGAAGGAAGGAAGGAAGGAAGGAAGGAAGGAAGGAAGGAAGGAAGGGAGGGAGGGAGGGAGGGAGGGAGGGAGGGAGGGAGGAAGGAGGGAGGGAGGAAGGAAGGAAGAAAAGAAGTCCTTTTTAAGCTCATTTAGCATAAAACTAAAGCCAAAATGTATTAAAGACCTTGACATTAGAAATGAAGCCATGAATTATATATAAAAAACATAGATAAGGGACACTTCTTGATCATTTAATTTGGAGTCATCTTCAATGAATCTATGTCATTAGCCAAACTAAAGGAAGCAAAGATAAACAAATAGGATTCAATCAAAGTAAAAAGCTTCTACATAGCAAAAGAAATGACAATCCTAATAAGATGATATTCCACAGACTATGAGAGAATATTTACCCATCACTTATTTGATAAAGAATTAATATTCAAAATATATAGAAAACTGATAGAACTTTATAGGATAAAAACAATCAATTTCAGGGCTGGAGAGAAATTGTACAATGGGTACAGAATGTGGAGAGAATAGTACAATTGTTAGGGTGCTTGCCTTGCATGTGGCTAACCAGGTTCAGTCCCCAGCATCCCTATAGTCCCCCAATCACTTCCAGGTACAAATCCTGAGTTCAGAGCCAGGAGTAACCCATAAGCATTGGTGGTCTAAACACCTCTCCTGACCCAGTAAATAAAACAACCAACCTCAACAAAAAATGGGGGAAAGAGATAAACAGAAACTTTCAAAGACTATACAGGTGGCTTAGAGGTATATGGAAAAAAATGTTTTGTATCACTTGTCATCATGGAAATGAAAATCTAAACAACAATGATTTATCAGCTTATACCTATGAGACTGGAACACATCAGAAAAGATGAAAACAACCAATGTTGTCATGGATGTTGGAAAAGAGGACTCTCATTTACTGCTGGTGAGAATGTGTTCTGGCCTCACCTTTGGGAAAGCAGTATAGACCCTTCTATGAGAGAAAAAAACTATGAGCTAGTTTCTCTATGACTAAAGAATTTCACTTCTGAGCATCTATTCCAATAATAAAAAATTCACGCTCACAATCACGACCATCCTGTTGTTCGTTGATTGCCTCGAGCAGGCCCCAGTAATGTGTCCTTCGTCCTAGCCCTGAGATTTTTTAAAAAGTTCCATATTCAAGGCTCTTTCAGAGTTAGGAGAATGAGACCCATCCTTGTTACCGGTATTTGGCATATTGGATATACCACGGGGAGTTTGGCAGACTCTGCCGTGTGGGCAGGTTACATTTGGTAGCCTGCCAGTTTTTCCAAAGTAAGAGTGAGATAATAAGATGTCCTGTGGCCGCAAATGTGGCCACGCGCTTCCAGGAGCTGGGTTTTATAGTCTCTGGTTCTTGGCCATTGATGGGATTACACGGCACCAGGGGGCCAGTTGGTGGGTGTGACCCCTGCCTACTGGAATTTGGAGGATCTGGATGGAGGATGCTCAGCCCTGATCCAAGCAGCCTTGGAGATCTCAGCCCTGGGACCCGCATGCCTTTGTTCCTTTGCAGGTACCTTCATGCATGTGGAGAGTGGTCTCAGCATGATTGTGGCTGGTTCTGGAGGTCTTCAGCTGCTGGGGTTCTGGTGGGGGCGGGGAGGGAAACTCAACCCGCCCCCTCCAAGGGTCCCCGGCGTGGACAGCCAGGCACGGGGACAGGAGACTCTGCCCCCGCGGCTGGCTGAATAAAAAATTATAATCAGAAAAGACATTTGCACTCCTATGTTCATTGCAGCACTGTTTATAGTTGCAATATCTGGAAACAACCAAAGTGTCCATGAACAAATGAACGGACTAAGAAATTCTGAGACACCTGAAACCCAATAGGAGTAATCTCTGAACTCAGAGCCAGAAATAAGCCCTGAGCACCACTGGATATGGGCCCCCAACGCTCCCTCACCAAAAGAAAACAGAAACTGGTACATATAAAATCATGCAATTTGTTGCTACATGGATGGATGAATTTGGAGAGTATCATGTAGTAAAGTTAGTCAGAAGGAGAGGAACAGACAAATAATGATCTCTTTCAGATTCAGGATATACAGAAATATAGTCGGGGAATAGCAAATGCCCCAGAAGGCAACAGAAACTGAGAACAGGTCGTTAGTACGAAGCTTTGTGAGGGAAGGGATGGCCAAAGGGGGTACACTGAGATAATAGTGAAGAGAAATAGACACTTGAGTGAAGGCTGTGGTGCTGGAATGATTTATAGAGCAAACCCTACCATTGTTGAAAAACCCATAAAAAACATAAATCACAGTGCTGAAAATAAAATAAACCAAAAAAAAATTAAAAAAAGAAAAGGTGACAATTTAAATGTCTATGTTATTCTATGACTTTAATCATCATGTGTTTCAAGTGAAGCTGAAACTTTCTGGGCTGGGAATTTCCTTGCCTAAAAGTTACTGAATGTTCTATCACCTCCTTTAATTGAAAAGTAGTAAAACTGTCACAAAACAGTGTCAATTACTCATTGATAAATTGCTTTCTTCCTATTTACTTTCTAATACACCAAGTGATTCTGCAAAATATTTAAGCTGTTTATTTTCTCCGATGCTTCCTCCCATAACCTGTAATATTTCTTTGCAATGTGACAGAGAGACGGTGCCCCTGGCTGGTGTCTCATCATTAAGTATCTGCTGCACTTCATGGTTTCAGCTACTCCACTCAGTGGCAGACAGAGGGGAATGAGAGGGTGGGGGTGGAGTCCAAATAACTGCAAAAAGTGAGTGTTGGTTAATTATGATCTGAAAGTCAATAAAGTCATCTGATGGCAGATTTAAGGGAACTCATTAGAGTGGAATTCAGTTGTGAAGAACTGCAAGCTGCTACAGCTCTGAAAACAGCCCATTTCATTAGGGTCTTCAAATGGGATGAGAGAAATGCCTCGGGGCTTGGTTTTCCCCTAAGCCAGCTCCCAGTGGAGCATCTGTAAAGCATTTGCTGGAATGATTCACGAAGTAAGCAAAGTGTCAGATATTCAGGTAAACCACATGAGTTACTTTTTTTTTATTTCTCAGAATGAAATCATGGGGACCGTTTAAAAGTCACACAAAATTAAAGATCACAGCATTTCCAAGGATGCCCCCACCAAGTATTTTGTTCAGCCAGAGTCAAGCATTTTAAGGTCAGGTATCAGGGTAAAGGTTTCATAACCATTTTTGTAAGTGGCTATTAATAGGAAATAAAGCAGCATTGGGCTCAGTAAAACACAGTGGAGACTCCACCGCATAGAATATATGTGTTTAAATATACAGTATAAGCTCTGCCTGCCCGGGTCACTAATCTCCTGGAGCAAAGCTCTAACCCAGGCCGTGTTTCCCTTTGGGTTCTTTTGGTCAGAATCTCCTCCTTTTAGGGACCACTCTGTTCCTTACTCATTTATTCTCACTGCTGAGGACTATGCACTTCAGTCTATTAAAACTTACCAATCAGTCTTTTATACATCAGGCAGCCATCTCTGACACCTTGCTAGACCATGGCAAGTGTTCAAAAGATGAATGAATTGTCCTCTTTGTCTTCAATGGTCCGTTAATATCGTTGAAGGCAAAGTAGATTAACATATGGGGAGTAGCTTATCACCTTTTTCTAAGAAATTCCCCGAAGAAGTCCTGTTCTCCCATTAATTCAGACAACGTATCTGGTTTGATCACAAAACGTGGCTCATATTTTCCCAGGTACCTAACATAAAAAATTCTCTTCAAGCATAAATTCAGAGCTTTCCAAAAATGATTAAATATAGGGTAAGATACATGGCAGGGAACTATAGCAGTAAGCTATGTTACTGAATTTGCTAATGTGGATGCATTTCTGTTATCCAGCTCTTAAGAGCCAGGTTTTATTTGTTTCTAAACATAAAAATGGAACCACATGTCTTATAAATTAAATTAAAGCGTCATAGGTAAGGGTTTCACAAATCAATATAAAATAGGTGGTCATCAGAACAGGAAGTTTAAGTGACAAAAGTATTTCTCAAATAGAAATGTATGCAAATGTCTAAAGTACACTAAAAGAGAAGAGAATATAATTTTTTAATACTCAAATACAAGTTAGACTACCGCAGTTCTCACTTTTTCTTTTGTAATTGTATTTATTTATTTATTGGGGGAGATGTGGAACTCAAGGCTTATTCATGATTCTGTACTCAGGGATCACTTATTGCAGTGCTCAAAGAACTAAATGTGGTGCTGGGGATCCAATCAGAGTCAGCTGTGTTCAAGGCACGAGTACTGGGTACTATCTCTCTGCCCAAGTTCTCAGTTTTCCTTTGTTGCTAGTGTTCAAAATTGGTGAGAGTTGGTAAAAATGGCATAGATGGATGGAAGTATAAAAAAGGAGAATATTTTTATGAAGCAGTTTTCTGATCAGTAATCATAAAATTGTTCAGTTTGGGATGTGGTAAGTCTCCTTTCAATAGTGTATGCTTAGGAAATAAGTGAAGATGAATTTGGTTCCAATCTCACAAACACACACACACACACACATGACATACACACCCACACACACTGTTCCTCAAGCCCCCTGACTCCAGGAAGCATTGCCTTGCTCAGGCTAAGCTGCCAAGAAAGTCCCATGCACCAACTTCCCTGGGGAAGCAGCTTACTCTTTTCAAACAGACTGAAAGAATCCAGATGTGATCTTGACCTCCCTTTGGTCTGACCTCCTGCCAGCCCTGTCTCCTTTAACCTTAGGGTGATTAGCAGTTTTTTATTTCTGTCTCTGCCACTGTCTGTGCACTGACCCCTTTCTCTAAGGGAGAGTCATGAGTGTGCTTTTCTTTCAATTATTCTCATTAACAGAATTTTTTGGAGGTTTGGCATGCACATTTGAGTCTTCCTAAAGTGTCAGCGCTGAGCACAGTTTATTCCTCTTATTTTTATATCTATTGGTCATTTTAATGGAAATCTGGAAGAAGAATTAGACACTTGTGCTGACATCACATTTTACCCAGAAGTCCTAGTCTGCATCTTTAAAACAAAAGACAGAGGCAGAGGGTGGGAGGAGAGAGGAAGAAAATGCCAAGTGAGAGAACAGATTAATTTACATATTCCCTGTCATAGTCATAGATAACTTAGTACAAGTGAGTTCATTCAAGTGAGTTATTTTAAACCACATGGCCAAATGTTACTGAACAGGGATTTTGGTGGCAACATGAGGAACAAAAAGAAAAATAAACATAGACTAGCAAGGCAGAAATATAATTTACCATCATACTATAAAGCAGGAAGTAAAACTGATCTGACTGACTTTTAGAATCTGGAGTCACGGATACCAGCATCCTATGCTGTGAAGTCTACTACAAAGTGTATGGAAGGTAGTTTTCAAAAACTCCAAATTTGTCTCCTTAACAATTATGATTACAAACTTGGTGGTAGCAGTCACCTCTTTGTAATCCATTATGAATCCCTTCAGAGACTTTTTAAAACAAAACCCACTCTGTAGAATAAGATTGGTTTGTCCTTTCCACCTTACCACAGGGAGCTTAGGTTTATTGGGTTACTCCCATCACAGTGCTCCCATTCCTCTGTGTTTATTTGTAACCTCTTTCTTTGTGCTCTGTTAACTTGTAAATATTGCTCTTCTTTTCTCCTTAAGACCTTTGCATAGTTAATTCAGAACAATGGCATTTTTTGTATAGACACAGGAAGACAATTAATGCTATGCTTTTGTAACTTTGGAGTTAATTGATTCTGAATGATATTCACCCCTGGACATCTGTTCTCTTGACAAGCTTCAGTTGCCCTTACTTCCTAGATCCCCAAAAGCAGGGTACCCATGAAGGACTAGATGGACCCAGGGCAACCAGTGAGCTACCCTGGCATCAAAATGTGTCAGGCCAAAGTGCCTTAATACTTAACTATAAGTTAAGAGCACATTCATGGACAAATGTTGTCATGATTCCAAAAGTAATAATTAGAATAGGACTCTGCTAGGCTTAGGAAAGATAAATCTGGCCTGAGCACTGTAGCCTGAGATTTATAGTGAGATGTCCCCAGGAAAGTCACCCTATTAGCTTAATGTATCTTTTATTGTGTCCATACAAAATAACTAGTATCAAGAAGTATAATTAAGATGTTAATTACTATGTTAATTAAGTTATTGGCCTAAGGAGAGGAGAAATAACCCTAGATAGTACTTCTGCCCTTGAGTCTGATGGGCAATCAGGAAGGGCTTTTGATATTTTGGTTGGCTACCCCCAAGGCTGGGGAGTTGAAGAGTTAGTGAGAGACGAGGGAGAGCCGGGTATCAAGAAGGAGCATGGAGAGTCTAGCAGGGGACACAGAGGGAGAAGACTGTAGGGGAAGAAAGAATGCAGGAGCAGGCATGTGGAGAGATGAGAGACTCAGCTGGGAGAGATGAGTGGGAGAGATAAGAGGAGATGGGAATGAGAGGCAGTGTTAGACTAGAATGGGGAGCTTAGTGAGATTGGAATAGGCACTGGTGAGAATGGAATAAATGCCACCGATCATCAACCAGCCTGGTCCTTGTTTCCTCCTTCATCCACCCATGGCATCAGCCCACCCTGGGTGGGGAAGCGACCCGAGTCCACAGAACGCAGGCGGGGAGAGAGAGAGAGACGCTGGGGGCTCTCCCTAGACACCTGGAGTTTACCACTCCCAAAGCCTTTAATTATTGGTCGAATGCTTTCAAATTTATATATTGCTAACCAACTTATATTAGAGAATTGACATTAAAATTTTGCTAAATATTTAAATCATGCAGTTTCAGTTTCCTTTATATTAATGTCTTCTGCTGTCTACAGAACTTTCCACTTAAAAAAAGAATTCTCCTCTTTTCTGTCTCCAGCATGACTCATATTTGATCTTTTGGATTGGTCTATAGGGTGCATTATAGTAAACATACTTAAGCAGACAAGGAAAGCCCGGACTTTATTTCGCTGCTATTATTTTGTATCTTCACAAAATTATCATTAAATTCAACACAATTTCTTACTGGACAGATGAGTGGGAGAGACAGGAGGAGACTGGAATGAGGGGCAATGTGAGACTAGAATGGGGAGTGAGTGTGTGTGTGTGTGTGTGTGTGTGTGTGTGTGTGTAAGAACGGTCCTTTTAAAGCACTTTAATTGTAACTGAGAAAGGCTAAAAAAATTAAGCTGATAAGGAAAAGTTTGGTGATCTTTCACAGCTGTTTTCTGGGTACATAGCTATTATATTCTTTTAAACTACAATTAAATGTGATTTTAAAAATCATTTGGTACATAAAATATACTATGACTGTCATATGGAACCTAATAAAGTGCACATTTTTATTTGAAATATGTAGCATTACCACTCTGAGAAGACCTTTTCTAATAACATTTTTAATGAATTATTTTCTCTGTGATTGAGTAAAGTGAAAATTCTTTCCCAGTATTATTTGCCCTTCTACATTAAATTGACATTTGAAGAGTCTTGAGGGAATAGGAGGCAAGAATTTTAAACTAAGTAAGTATTCTCATAATCTCTTAATGAGAATAATGAAAACAGTACGAAGTTTAAAATAAAACATGCGTGTAAGAAGTAACTAGTATATAAGAAGCAGAATCGACTTAATTCATTTTTAAGGAACTTCCTCTTTGCCATGTTTGTAAAGCAATCACATTTTATCCACTTTTCCTTTGTTCTTATTTTCTTTTGGGAACTTTTATATATCATACCTTTTCGTCCTCAGAATTACAAACCTGTAAAGGTAACAGTTCAAATCATCTTCCTTTCTTTCTATACTCTAGAAAAAAATCAGTGTTTTTCTACTCATGTGACTGACAGAAGAAGGAATTCTTAATATGGAGACAGCAAGAAGCCTCATGTGACTGAGAAGCGTTCCTTGTACCTTGTATCTCAGTTGAGGTTAGAGAATGTCTACTCTCACATGACTGAGAAGAGTTCCTTATATCTCAGATGGTGTCAGAGAATATCTAGTCCTTATGTGACTATAAGGGTTCCTTGAACTTCTGCTGGGGTCAAAGACTGTCTACTTCTCACACAGGCTGAGCTTAGAAGAAGAGAAGTTGAAGTTTACAAGAGGGATGGAAACTATGCAGAATAAAATCTAATCAGCCTTCCTTTCCCATAGTGAACACTGATAAGAAACTTTAGACTTCTTTGCAGAATAGATTTTATGAATTAATTTTTTCTTTTTGGGGAAAAAGAATGGGGTTGATCACACCCAGAGATTTACTGAGGCTATTCCTGTCTCCATGTTCAGGACTGATCCCTGGTGGTACTCATGGGTATTTGAACCAGGGTGCAAAGTAACTTGACTACTGTATTATCTCTCTCACCAGAGTTTTAGAACTTTTAACCAAGTCTTGTGAGTCACTAACAAATTAAAAGAATTAGCACTATTTTTCAACCAATTTGGCAGTTATATTTCATAGAATATTTCAATATGTAGGACGATATCAACTCCAGCTCTACTACTCACAGTCACTGGTTGGCTGTTGGAGACATAGCACAATACTGGAACGGGTCATAAAAACTCATGAAGATCAAGTGTTAACTTTCTGAAAATCTTGCAAGATACTCATTATGAAAATCAGATCATGATCACAACCACCCTGTTATTCGTCAATTGCCTCGAGCAGGCCCCAGTAATGTCTCCTTCATCCTAGCCCTGAGAATTTTAAAAAAGTGCCATATTCAAGGCTCTTTCAGAGTTAGGAGAATGAGACCCATCCTTGTTACTGGTATTTGGCATATTGGGTACACCACGGGGAGTTTGGCAGACTCTGCCATGTGGGCAGATTACATTTGGTAGCCTGCCAGTTTGTCCAAAGTAGGAATGAGATAATAAGATGTCCTGTGGCCGCAAATGCGGTCGCACGCTTCTGGGAGCTGGGTTTTATAGTCTCTGGTTCTTGGTCATTGATGGGATTACACGGCGCCAGGGGGCCAGTTGGTGGGTGTGACCCCTGCCTACTGGAATTTGGAGGATCTGGGTGGAGGCTGCTCAGCCCCGACTCAAGTAGGCTTGGAGATCTCAGCCCCGGGACCCGCATGCCTTTGTTCCTCTGCTGGTACCTTCATGCATGTGGAGAGTGGTCTCAGCATGGTTGTGGCTGGTTCTGGAGGTATTCAGTTGCCGGGGCCCTGGTCGGGGCGGGGAGGAAAACTCAACCCGCTCCCCTCCAAGGGGCCCCGGAGAGGACAGCCAGGCTCAGGGGCTCATTATGAAAATGAGTTATACAAAATTTTTGGGGCCTGAGTGACAGCACAGAGGGTAATAATTGCACATGACTGACCTCTTTCTATCCCCAATATTCCACTTGGTCACCCGAGTAATGGCAGGAGTAATTCCTGAGTGCAGAGCCAGGAGTAACCCCTGAGCATTACTGAGCATAAAATTACAAATTATTAAATTATAGTAAAGCAATAGATGCTCAAAGTTCTTAGCTTTCTAAATATTTTACTGTCATCCATGGTTTTGAAGTAATTACCTCTGTACCACATCTGTATGACAAACACTACTAAATGCTCTCCTAGAGCTCTCTTCCTTACTCTAGTGACAAAATTGGTAGTTTGAAACAGTAATTAAAGTTGAGTGTAAACACCATTAAAATAGACAAATGCTAAGTAACAAGATCTTTCTCCTCACTCAGGACAGCTAGTTTGCAAACATTTATCAAAACGGATACGGAGATAGTAATCTCCATATGGGTGGGGAGAAAGACAGGAATGGAAACTAGACATTTGGAAAGGTGTCATCTGGAGGAAGAGTTTAGAGATAGATACCTTCTGTGACGACTAGCATTTATGTGCTCACCCCAATATGATCCAGGAGAAAATCACTAGCATTTATAGCATCATTCAAAGTATAAACAATATCTCTCAAGATATAATTATCACATTAAATGAAACCCACATCTTACATGATGAATTTTTGTCTAAACTGTCATGGAACATGCTTGAAGTGATTCTCACAGGAGAAATGAACACAATGAACACATTAAATATTAAAGATGGTCAGAGAAGAAATGAAAACTAATGTGTCAATCAGAACTAAAGCACAAAAATATTTTTAAAACATAGATACATTCTATATTTTATGAAAGAAATCAGAGTCATGCATTGCTCCTTTTCAAAGAAATAATTGATAGGTTAGGCCACATGGATTAATTTTTATTTTTAGTTTATGTAAGATAGTTACAACAGTGTTAATATACACGATATTAATGCACCTCACAATCACCAATGTGCATATCATCCTCCCCCAAGGACCTATGCCTTCTCTGTTTCACCCACCACAACTAAATTTTGTGAGTCTGTTCTCCCTTTACGTTGCCTTCGGAACTTTGTTGCTGCCTCGCTATATATATATATATATATATATATATATATATATATATATGTATTTTGCTTTTTGGATCACACCCTGCGATACACAGGGTTTACTCTTGGCTCTGTACTCAGGAGTTACTACTGGCGGTGCTAAGGGGACCATATAGGATGCTAGGAATAGAATCTGGGTCGGCCGCATGCAAGGCAAACGCCCTACCCATTGTGCAATTGCTCCATCCCCTCACCGTGTACTTTTTGTTGTTTAGTGAAACACCATAAGGTACACTTGGGTTTGAGTTATACAATGATCGTGCTTGGGTTTGAGTTATACAATGATCGAGTACCCACCCCTCCACCAGTGCTCATTCTCTACCACCAATGATCCTAGTAGCCCTCCCATCCCCACACCCCATCCACCTAACTCACCCCACCTTTGTGACAGGGCATTCCCTTTACTCTCTCTTTACTTCAGGGTCTTGTACTTTGCAATAGAGGTATTGAGTGGCCATCGTGTTCGGTCTATAGTCTACTTTCAACACGGATCTGGCATCCCAAGCGAGTCCTCCAAACATCATTTACTTGGTGTTCCCTTCTCTATCTGAGCTGCCTTTTTCCCTCAGCATGTGCTGCGAGCTTTTAAGCCCTGGAGACGACCTCCTGGTATTTATCTCAACAATTTTTGGGTGTTCAACTCCCATTCTATTACTTTATATTCTGCAGATGAGTGCAGTCTTTCTATGTCTGTCCCTCTCTTTCTGACTCACATAACATGATAATTACTATGTAGAACTACTTGTATGTAAATTTCATGACTCATCTTTTCTAATAGCTTCCTAGTATCCCATTGTGTAGATGTACCAAAGTTTCTTTAACCTTTCATGTGTTCTCGGACACTAAGGTTTTTTCGAAATTTTGGCTATTCTGAACAGTGCAGCAATGAACATACAATTGCAGATGTCATTTCAACTGTATTTTTTGCCTCTCCGGGATATATTCCCGGGAGGGGTATTGTTGGGTGAAATGGGAGCTCAATTTCTAAATTTTTCAGAATCATCCATACTGTTTTCCAAAAGGGCTCAACCAGTTAGCATTCCCACCAGCAGTGAAAGACAATCCCTTTCTTCCCACATCTCCGTCTACACCAGTTGCTTTTGTTCTTTTGGATGTGGGCCACTCTCTGTGGTGTAAGATATCTCATTGTTTTGATCTGCATCTTCCTGATGATTAGTGATATAGAGCATTATCTCATGTGCCTTTTTGGCCATTCAGATTTATTCTTTGAGAAAGTTTCTGTTCATTTTGTTGCCCCGTTTTTTGATGGGGTTGGATGTTTTCTTCTTGTGGAGTTCAAATTAAACCAGTGCTTTGTATAACCTTAATATCAAGCCCTTGTCAGATGTGTATTGGGTGGATATCCTTTTGCATTCTGTAGACTGTCTTTGTATTTTGGTCAGTGTTTCTTTTAAGGTGCAGAAGCTTCTTAGTTTAATATAGTCCCATTTATCTATGTCTGTTTTCACTTGCTTGGCCAGTGGCATGTCAACTTTGAAGATATTGTTAGCTTCAATGTCGTGGAGGGTTTTGCCAACTTGTCTTCAATGTACCTTATGGATTCCAGTCTGATGTTGATGTCTTTTATCCATTTGGATCTTACTTTTGTACAAGGTGTCCAGTTTTGCCAGCACCATTTGTTAAAGAGGTTTTCCTCGCACCACTTCACATTTCTTGCTTGCTTATGAAAGATTAAGATGATTATATTTTTGGGGAGAGATTTCAGTGTATTCAACCCTGTTCCATTGGTCCGCGGCTCTGCCTTTTTTCCAGTACCGTGTTGATTTTATTATTACTTCATTGTAGTAGAGTTTGAGGTTGGGAAGGTTGATTCCTCACATTTATTTTTTCCCAGGAATTGTTTTAGCTATTCATGGGGGCTTATTTTTCAATATAAATTTCAGGAGTGTTTGCTCCATTTCTTTGAAGAATGTCATGGGTATTGTTATAGGGATCACATTGGATTTGTACAATTCTTTGGGGAGTATTGCCATTATGACAATGTTAATTCTCCCGATCCATGAGCAGGGGATATCTTTGCATTTCCTCGTGTCCTCTTTTAGTTCCTGAAGTAGAATTTTGTAGTTTTCTTTGTACAGGTCTTTTTCATCGTATTTTAAGCTAATTCCTAGGTACTTGATTTTCTGGGGCACAAATGTGAATGGGATTGTTTTTTTCATGTCACTTTCTTCTCTTTCATTCTTTGTATATAGGAAAGCCATGGACTTTTATGTATTGATTTTATAGCCTGCAACTTTACTGTACAAGTCTATTGTTTCTAGAAGTTTCTTGGTAGAGATTTTATTGTTTTCTAAGTACAGTATCATATCTTCTGCGAATAGTGAGAGCTTGATTTCTTCCTTTCCTACCTTAATGCCCTTAATATCTTTTTCTTGCCTAATCGCTATTGCAAGTACTTCCAGTATTATATTGAACAGCAGTGGAGAGAGTGGGTATACTTGTGTTATCCCTGATCTTAGAGGGAAGGCTCTTAGTTTTTCCCCATTGAGGATTATGCTTGCCATAGGCTTGTTGTAGATGGCTTTAACTATATTGAGGAAAATCCCATCTATCCCACTTTTGGCGAGGGTTTTCATAATAAATGGTGCTGGATCTTGTTAAATGCTTTCTCTGCATCTATTGATATGATCCTATGGTTTGTATCTTTTCTTTTGTTGACAGGATGGATTATGTTTATTGATTTCCGATTGTTAAACCATCCTTAAGTGATTAAGTGATGGTGTATAATCTTTTTGATGAATTCTATTTGTTAGTATTTTGTTGAGAATGTTAGCATCCATGTTCATCAGGGATATCGGCCTCTAGTTTTCTTTTCTTGTGGTGTCTTTGTTTCCTTTTGGTATTAGAAAGATATGAACTTCATAGAAACTGTTTGGGAGAATTTCCATTTCTTAATTTCCTGGAAAAGCTTGAGAAGAACTGGCAATAGGTCCTCTTTTTATGTTTGGAAAATTTTGCTAGTGAATCCATCTGGACCTCAACTTTTATTTTTGGGAAGACTTTTGAATACACATTCAATTTCCTTGATATTAATAGGACTAATAAGGTATCCTAAATCTTCTTGATTTAACTTTGGGAGATTACAGGAATCCAGGAATTTTTCCAGTTCTTCTAGGTTCTCTTGTTTTGTTACATACAGACTTTCAAAAAGGTAAAGGTAAAGGTAAAGGCCCTCCCGTTGATCGTCGATTTGCTCGAGCGGGCCCAGTAATGTCTCCATTGGAGACTTTGTTGTTACTGTGTCTGGCATATCGAATACTCTCGGTAGCTTGCCGGGCTCTCCGAGAGGGGCGGAGGAATCGAACTCGGGTCGGCCATGTTGGCCGCTTGTAAGGCGAACGCCCTACCCGCTGTGCTATCGCTCCAGCCCACAGACTTTCAAAGTAATTTCAATGATCTTTTGAAATTCTTTGGTTTCTGTTGTGATATCCCCCTTCTCATTTCTGATTCAGTTTATTAGGTTTCTCTCTTTGTGGGTCTTGTTCGTGGTTTATCTATCTTATTTATTTTCTCGAATAACCAGCTCTTGTTTTCATTGGTCTTCCGGAATGTTTTTTCTCTTCTATACCCATTTTGGCGAGGCTTTTCATCATCAATGGATTCTGGATCCATTTTTCCACTCTGTGTCTCTTAATTGATGAATTTAGACCATTGACCCTGAGAGAGATTATTGTCATGGGGTTTTGTGTCATCTTTCTTTAATGGTTTGTTGTGTTTGTAGGGGTTTGTCTTGCCTTACAGTAGCCCTTTTAGCCCTTCTTTTAGGTTTGGTTTTGAGTCCATGAATTGCCTGAGCTGTTGTTTATCCACATAATAGTGTACCGTTCCTTTGAGTTTGAGTGAGAGTTTAGCCAGATAAAGTATTCTCGGTGAAGCATTCATTTCAGTGAGTTTTTTCACAATATCCCACCGTTGCCTTTGGGCTTGGAGAGTTTCCTCTGATAGGCCTGC
This sequence comes from Sorex fumeus, assembly GCF_029834395.1. Taxonomy (NCBI): domain Eukaryota; kingdom Metazoa; phylum Chordata; class Mammalia; order Eulipotyphla; family Soricidae; genus Sorex; species Sorex fumeus. The sequence goes on along the minus strand of NW_026606077.1, from coordinate 15,954,100 downwards.
TGTGAATCTTTACATGTGACTTCCTTGTTTTCATCTTGCTGCTTGCAGTATTGTGTCTCTCTATCCATGGCTTTCATCATTCTAACTATGATATATCTTGGAGTGTTTTTGTTAGAGTCTCTTTTAACTGGGACCCTTTGGGCTCCTTGAATCTGGATGCCTGCATTCTCCAGCTCTGGGAACTTTTCAGCAATGATTTGTTTAACTGTGGCTTTTCATTGGGACTGTTTCCCTGAACTTTTGGTACTCCAATGGTTATAATATTGTTCCTCTATGAATCATCCCCTAGGACTCTGATTTGCCCTAGAGCTATTTTGAGGTCTCTTCCCATTGTTCCTACAGCTCATCTTTTAGCTCACTGATTCTATCTTCAGCTGTAGTCATTCTATTGTTGAGGGCACAGACTGAGTTTTTTATTTCATCTCCCGAATCTTTTATTCATGACATTTCTGTGTGCAGCTTTCCAATTTCTGCTCTTATTTCTTCCTATATTTTCTCTATTGTTTCTTTCATGTCCTCCTTTAATTTACTGGATATCTGTCTCACTGTTTCATTGAGTTCATTGAACATCTTCATTACTTCATATCTGAATTCTTTCTCAGAGAGCTTCCTTAAGTGAGTAACACCTAATAAGGCTTCTGGACTCTTTTCATCGTCCTTTCCTTGTGGTGGGGAATTACGTTGTTTCTTCATGTTGGTGTGGTGGTATGGAGACTGAGATGTTACACGAGTTTCCTGGATATGAGCAATTTATCTGCAGCCGCTGGTCTGTAATTAGGCCAGGCCCACTTCTGAAGAGGCCATGCCCACTTCTGAAGAGGCCATGCCCCCTACGAGCACCTGGTTTGTGGAGGGCTATAAACTGGGAGGAGAAGAAAACTGGGCATGGTGTTCAGAACAAACAGGTAGAGGCTCAGGGTGATGGTGGGTGGCCCAGGGTCCTCTCACTGTGTATTTTTAAGTCACAGATAAGACTGATTATTCTGTATTTCTTTCCTTTCCTTTCATTCTGACTAACCTAACTCAACAGGATATGCCTATTACTTCCCATGTTGCAACAGATTGCATGGTTGCGCTCCTTCTTAGATAGACCTGCATAGTTGTGTGTGTATATACACAACTCTTTGATCAATTCTTTGTAATAGGGCATTTGACTTGTTGCCATATATTGGCGATTTTACTATATACAGTGATGAACATATGTGTGCATATAATACTTTTAATTAATTTTTCTGTTTGGGGGATAGATGCCAACAAGTGGTATTGCTCGATCATATGGGAGTTCTATTTTCTTGAGAAACCCCCATACTGCTTTCCATAAGTTATATTAAATAAAATGACATTTCTACCAGCAGTGGATGACGGTTTCTTTCTCACCACAACTGGCTATTTCCAGATATTTTGACACCCTCCATTCCCACAGGCATGAGATGGTATCTCACTGTTATTTTTATTTGCATTTCTAAATTACTAGTAACAATGAGCACATTTTTCATATGCCTCTTGGTCAGCAATGTGTCTTCTATATTTTTTACTAAATTTTTTAAAAATCGAATTACTGTGAGATAAACTCTTAGAAAGCTGTTCATGATTAGGTTTCAGTCCTACACTGTTACAACACCCATCCCTCCACCTATGTACATTTCCCCACACCAGTGTCCCCAGTTTCCCTCCTTTTGGGCATTATGGTTTGCAATACAGATACTGAAACGTTATCAGGAATATCCCTTTACCTATTTTAACACTAATTTCTTGTACAGAGTCATCATTTCCAGCTACTATTGTCATACTGGCCCCTTCTCTATTTTACCTACTTTCTACCTTTTTCCTCACACACACTTGTGATTGAGTCCACTATTGATTAGTCCTCCTAACCCTGTTTTCTCTGGGATGGATATTAGTCTTCTACTCTATCTATCTATCTATCTATCTATCTATCTATCTATCTATCTAAAAATGAATGAAGTCATTCTCTATCTGTTCCTCTCCTTCTGACTCATTTCACTAAGTATAATACTCTTCATGTCCATCAATTTATAGGCATATTTTATGACTTCGTTTTTCTAACAGCTGAGTAGTGTTCCATTGTGTAGATATGGCATAGTTTCTTTATTTTTTCACCTGTTCTCAGAGTTATTTCCAGACTCTAGTTATTGTGAATATTATTGCAATGAACATACAAGTGCAGATAATGTTCCTGCTGTGTGTTTTTGGGCCCCGATTATGTTTCCAGAAGTTGTATCGTTGGGTCAAATGGGAGCTCGATTTCCCAATTTTCGAGGGAATGCAATGTGAATAAAGGGGAATGCCAATATTATCCTTGACCCCAGAGGAAAAGGACAAAGGAAAGAAACCAACGGGAAATTAAGATGAGTAAAGGAAGTAATGGGAGAGCAGAGGTCTGGGGACTTGGGTACATGGGGAATTTGGAGGAGTAGTATAATTACATATTCAAACCAAAGATTAAAAACATGAAAACATGAGATCCAAACTCCAACCACCAAACTATAAATGTGCCTATCAAGGTGTCAGACTGGGGGTGAGGGACAGGAAGGAACTTGGGAACACTAGTAGGGGAATCTGACACTGTTGGTGGGATTAGTGCTAGAATATTAGATGTATAAAGCTCAATGACCAATAACTTTGCAAATCACAATTCTATAATCAATGTTTCCCTCTTTTCTTATTTTCTCTATCTATGGATATTAAGTTTATTTGAGAGCAATAGAGAAAGGGAAAACTGGGGATATGAATAGATACTTCAGTGATGAGGACATATGGATGCTAATTAGTGTATAAAAAGTGTATAAAATCTTTAGCACTATGGTGACCATATTAACTAAACTATAAAATATTACTCCTACTATTACTGTGACTAAAAGCTATAAAATTAAAATATCTAAGACTGAAGAGAGAGTACAGTAGATAATCTCTTGCTTTATGGGCATCAATTTCAATCATTTCTTCCTGACCCACTCATTGTTCATCATTGAGTTGTTTAATTTCCAGGTGTTTGATTTGCTTCTCTGTGTCTGTGTGTGATTTGCTTATATGTTCAGCGCATTGTGGTTTGAAAAGTTAGTTGATACAATTTCTACCTTCCTGATTCTATTGAGGTATGTTTTGTGACCCAGCAAATAGACGTGGTCTATTTTAGAATATATCCCATGTATACTGGAAAAGAATGTGTATTCCTTCTTTTGGGGATGTAAAACCCTGTAGGTCTCTTAGCCCTCTCTCTTCTATTTCTTCCTTCAAAGCCAGTGCATTCATGCTGAGTTTTGTTCTTGTTGATCTACCCAGAGGTGATAAGGCGATGTTGAAGTCTCTGACTACCATTGTATTGCTGGCAATGTCCTCCTTAAAATCTGTTAGCAGTTGTTTTAAGTATTTAGCTGGTCCCTCATTAGATGCATAGACATTTAAGAGTGATTTCCTTCTGTTGTACATACCCTTTGATAAATTAAAAATGGCCTTCACGGTCCCTTCTAATCTTTTTCAACCTGAAATCTATGTTATCAGATACTAGTATGCCACCCCAGATTTTTTGAGGGAGTTGTTTGCTTGTGGAATTGTTTTCCATCCTTTAACTTTGAGTCTGTGTTTGCTCTGACTGTGCAGATGAGTTTCTTGTAGGCAGTAGAATGTTGGTTTCAGTTTCTGGATCCATTTTGCAACTCTGTGTCTCTTGATTGGTACATTTAGATCATTGACATTGAGAGAGATTATTGTCATGGGGTTTTGTGCCATCTTTCTGCAGGGGTTGGTTGTGCTTATAAGTGTTTTCCTTCTTATCTTAACCCTTTAATTCTTCTTTCAGATTTGGTTTTGAGTCTATGAAGTTCCTGAGTTGTTTATCTATAAAATGTTGTATCATTCCATCGAGTTTGATTGAGAGTTTAGCTGGATGAAGTATTCTTGGCGAGGCATTCATTTCATTGAGTTTTTTCACTATATCCCACCATTGGCTTTGGGTTTGGAGGGTTTCCTCTGATAGGTCTGCTGTAAATCTAAGGGGTGCTCCTTTTTAAGTGGTTTCCTTCTTTGACTTTGCTGCTTGCAGCATTGTGTCTCTATCCATGTCATTTATCATTCTGACTATGATATACCTTGGAGTGCTTTTATTAGGGTGGTTTTTAGCTGGCACCCTTCTGGCTCCTTGGATCTGGATGTCTGCATTCTTTAACTCTGGGAACTTTTCAGCAAAGATTTCTTTCACTGTGGTTTTTTCATTGAGATTGTCTCCCTGTTCTTCTGGTACTCCGAAGATTTTAAGGTTGTTCCTCTTGACATCATACCCTAGTTCTCTGATTTGCCTTAGAGCTATTTTGAGGTTATTTCTCATTGTTTGTTGTTGCCTGTACGATTTCTGTGCTCATCTTCAAGATAAATAATTTTGTCTTCAGCTGTAGTCATTCTACTGCTGAGGGCACCCACTGAGTTTTTAATTCCGTCTACCAAATTCTTTATTTGGGATACTTCTTTTTGTAGCTTTCTTATTTCTGCTCTCAGTTCTTCCTATATATTCTCCACTCTCCGTTCCACTGTTTCTTTCATTTCTTCCTTTAATTTTCTGGATGTCTGCTTCATTAATTCTTTGAGTAGTTCCTTGAACATCTTCAGCATTTCATGTCAGAATTCTTTATCAGATAGATCGTATTTATGGGTAATCCCTATTGTGGGTTCAGGACTCTTTTCTTTGTCCTCTCCTCATAGTGGAGATTTGCACTGTTTCTTTATGTTGTTGTGGTTGTATGGAGTTAAAGCCTTGACTTTCACTAGCAGTGTTCCCTCTTACTGTGCGAAAGGATTCTGAATTATGTCGGTTGTTGGTGCTCAACCTTCTCCCCTTTAAGAATATGTCCTTCCTCTCAGACACTAATCTGTGGCTTATGGTAGGCATCCAGTAAAGCATTGGAGGAGGTGCTCTTTTATATTGGGCTTGAACAGCTTCTTGCGTACTGGCCTTTTGTTGGAATTGGAGTATGCCAGTGGGTTATTGTTGTATTGTGTTTGAGGTGGCCAGGACTTTTTCCAAAGAATTAGGTGATATAGGTTAGGATGTGAGTCGAGAGTGCTGCTAGTGGGAAATATAACTGCAGCTGTGTGAGCTGTGTCACAGAAGGCCTGGCCCACTTTTGAGGAGGCCATGTCCCCAGCGGGCCCTGATGCTAGTCCACAGACCTGAGGACAAGGGCCTGTGTGGAGGAAAGGCGGGGGCTGGATTTGCACACACACCAGAACTCTGGGGAGTGCCCTCAGGCTGCTGTCCAGGTGTCAGGTGAGCGGGATTATGGGGCTGGGTGGACTGAGGAGGGCACACAGAAGGATGCAACTGTGTGGAGGAAAGACAGGGCGGGTGGGCATGTGTGCCGGAACTCCAGGGTCCAATGTACCACTTTAAACACATGACATGGCCCAACCCTATATAGTTACCTTAAAACAAGTCTGGCAAGTCTAATGTAATCTGAAGTAGAAAGTGCAGAGAAGCTTGTAGAGTACACGTATTGAAGAACCAGAGGTCATTAAGGTGCTTAGGCCGTTTAGGCAGGTCTCTTGCCACACTTTTTGTTTCCTTGTTTGTTTTGGGGCCACACACAGTAGTGTTCAGGGATTACTTCTTGCTAATAACTACAATAAGTTAAAATATTTTAAGCAAAAATATATGATTCAAGTGATATTAATAAAATTAGTATTTTGAAAGATTTTAGGACATTTATTATTCTGAATTATTGATAAAAGTATGTTTAATCAGGCATTAATCCTTTGTCAGAAGCACATTTATATTGACATTTGTAGAATTTCAGCTAATAATGTGATACTTATGTACTTGTTTGAACTCCTCATGGGAAACTGGATTTAGGTAGACCTCATAACTGTATGACAAAACCATTTCGTAAATGTGAAATTCTAAAGGGTTGGATTAGACCGAGTACATCAGAACCTGCTGACTCAATTGCGGCATCCAGATTCACTGAGAATAGTATGCACAAGGATCCAATCAAGTGTCATCACCTGATTCTTACTTTATAAGTAAAGAAACATGTTAAATGACATCACAGGGAGGTAATCTACAAAATGCTGAATGTATAAAATTCAATAGGAAAAATAGCCTAGCAGTTCTATCAAATAAATGATAAAAAAACAAAAGTTTGTGGAGGGGGGCTAGGTGGGGAATGACAGAGATGAAGAGAAACTCAAGTGGCTTACTAATCAGATCCAATAAATGGAACTTATTTAGATTTATTCTGATTTAAAAAAACTAACCACACAATGTCATATTTTAGAAAGTCAGATTAATTTAAAACCAAATGGAGAATTAGGTGATGTTGAGGTGTTGTTTATTTTAAGTGAGGTTATTGTACTATGGTTATCTTTAAAAATATTTTTTAATGATAGAACATTTAAAAAATTTTTAAAAAATTTAAAAAATGGGCAAAATGATAAATATACAAGATTTTAAAAAATGTTTTAGTCATATTTCCAAAAATGTGTGGATAAAAATAAAACAAGATTGTCAAAATATTGATAATTTTGAACTTTATGGCATATATGTCTACTATATTTTTTAGTATGTTTAAAGATCTTCAGAATAAAATGACTACATTTTCAGATGTTACGTGAACAAACATAAACTATACTTTTATTAAATTTCATCTGTTCCTTTCTGGTCAGGAAATAAATTATTTCCCTTTTCTCTATCTTTGAGAACTGTTTCTGGAATTCTTCTCTTAAATAACTTGATTTATAACCCAATTTGTACATGACACCTTAGTTTAAGTGACTCTACAAATGTCTGATCAGTTTAGCATAGTGACATCTTGAAAACTGACTCAGAGATGAAAGTATTGTAAAGTTAGGAACTGAGTCCAATGACATTTAAAGTATTTCTTTGTTTATTGTAGTGGATTTAGTGTCAGAATTTTCCTGTTCTGAAAATCATATCAGAAAGAGCAATACAGGCAAGGAGCTAAAATTTGGCTCTCTGAACTTCTTGCTGTAGTTTTTTTATTGCCAAAGTGTTAAACTTTTAGGATTTTCCAGAAAGGGTTAAGAGTTAAAGTATCTAATCATATAGACTTTTGTTGAAAATTGAAAGAAGTACAATTAGCTTAGAGACCGACAGATCAGTGACAGACTAAGAGATCAGTGCATCAGGATACATGTTTGAAATATAATATAGTATACTATAGTTAATGTATTGTAATGGAGTACAATATAACGTAGTATAAAATGATATAATACTTTTTCCCAGTTTTTACTGTTTTTAAATTCTTATTTATGCTTCTTCCAAACTCACCATTTCTTTTTTGTTGTCAACTTATTTTTTGTTTGTTTTGGATTAGAATTTTAAACCTATTCACATTCCAATCCCTTTGATTTAAGAAAACAGTGGAAATATATTGCATTAGCACAGCGGATAGGGCGTCTGCCTTGCACGCAGCCAACATGGCCGACCCGAGTTCGATTCCTCCGCCCCTCTCGGAGAGCCCGGCAAGCTACCGAGAGTATTCGATATGCCAGACACAGTAACAACAAAGTCTCCAATAGAGACGTTACTGGGCCCGCTCGAGCAAATCGATGATCAACGGGAGGGCCTTTACTTTTTACTTTACTTAATTATAACTTTTATCTAGATACACTTAGACTTAAAGAAGAACTGCAATGGCAGTATATATATCCCTTAGCAATCTATGCTTTTTAAAGCACAAGTAGGAATTATTTGATGAACATAGTTATTGTTTTCAAAGAAATAAAGTTGAATTTCCAATTGATGACAAATAAAAAACAAATAAAAAACTATTCTGTTACCTGGATTTAATACATGTTCTCTACTCATCAGACTGTTGGTAGAACAGAATCTGCCTTATATTGAGTATTCTGTAAACTGCATAATTGTAAATGCCATTAATAACTATTCATCATTCTTTACTGTGGCATATAATTTCTTGGTGACAGAAAGGGTTCTTGTTTCTGATTATGAAAGGTTGCAGACAACAAATTGCTGACACCAAAGAGATGAAAAACAAAAGATAACTGGGACCCAGAGTATTAATACAGTGGATGGGGCATTTGCCTTGCACAGAGCCACTAAGATTTGATTCTCCTGCATTCCACATGGTTCTCTGAGCCTACAGGTGTGTTACCTGAGTGCCAGTCACGAGGAAATGCTGAGTAACACTGAGTGTGTACAAAATATAAGCAAAGAAACCCAAACAAACAAACATAGAAATGATAACTAGGTATCTATATTATTTAAGACAATGGTTCTTAAAGAAATATTGTGATGTTTAAGCACAGTTTTATAGGTCTATGAGGTTAAAGCAACTCTCATAATATTACAACTCTCATAATATTACAAGATTTCTGTTGATTTGAATCAATGTGCATTTCTTATATTGGAGAATGAAATACATCAAGACTAGGAAGATCTGCAAAACTCAGTGACTGATATATTTCAAACGTGAAAAACCATGCAGGCAAAAGTCAACCAAGGGCCCGAGTGATAGTACAGTCAGCAGGCACTCACCTTAGAAGCAGCTAACCTGGGTACAATCCCAGCACTCGGTATTTTTCCTTGAGTCTTCCAAGATTGATTGCTGAACTTAGAGCCAGGAGTATCCCTGAGCACTGAAGGGTGTTTTCCTATACTCCCCAAACAACTCCCTTACTTAACTAAATTGTAAGATAGGTTAATGTATCAGTGGCAAGGGTATAGATAACAACTTTCTCATGAGTTCTCTAGTTAGACAAGAAATTCATCATTGTGTTTTCATATTGTAACCACTGTTTCAGAAACTCCCACTTGAGTTTACATATAGTAACAAAGAATATCTACAGTAGTATGAAAATTATTCCTCCTTTTAGATTTTTTTGGCTACACTCTGGCAGTGCTTAGGCTTTCTCCTAGCTCTGTACTCAGTTATCACTCCTGGCGATGCTTAAAGGTGTTGGAGACTGCACTTCAGTCAGCCCTGTGCAAGGCAAATGCCCAATACTGCCTCTCCAGCCCCATATTTCTCCTCTTTATATATAAATTAGTGAGACTGATTTTCCTTATAGTGCTCAACCAAATGATATATCACCACTGATAAAATGCAGAAACAGATATGAGAATTACACTCTTTTGTATTAAGCTGGGCTGGAGCGATAGCACAGCGGTAGGGCATTTGCCTTACAAACGGCCAACATGGCCGACCCGAGTTCGATTCCTCCGCCCCTCTCGGAGAGCCCGGCAAGCTACCGAGAGTATCTCGCCCGCACGGCAGAGCCTGGCAAGCTACCGTGACGTATTCTATATGCCAAAACACAGCAACAACAAGTCTCATGATGGAGACTTAACTGGGCCCACTCGAGCAAATCGATGAACAATGGGAGGACTGTGACCGTGACTGTATTAAGTTAGACATCAAAGTGATTTGTAAAAATGTAAAGTAATAGCACCTGAACAAATACATTTAAAAACATTTTAAAAATAAAAATGTTAATTGTGCTAATATTTTAGAGTTATTGATATGTCTGAATATTAAAGAAATATTTAGTTTTTGATGTTAATTTTAAAAAAGTAAATATTTCTTGGCATTGTCAACAAATTCAGTCAATAATCAGAAAGTTAGAGAATTACTGACTTGAAATATTTCTGAAACAGAGTTGGGTTGACAATTAGGGCTGTAAAGCCATGAACAAAGCAGCCATCCTGGAGAGGTATGGGTGGGGATATTATCATAGTGAAGGCAATTATATGGGTTTTAGTGCCCACACATGCTTCCTATTTATCATTACTGCATAAATGAAAGTTAAATTGAAGATTTTTGCAAAATGGAAGTTCAAAATCTGCAACCCAATTGAAACAAAAATGAGATTTTTTTTTACACCACAGAGACTAGCACTTATCCAAAAGAAGAACAACAACCAGTGTTGGCGAGAATGTGGGGAAAAAGGACTCTTATTCACTATGGATGGAACATGTTGAGTGGTCCAGTCTTTTGGGAAGACAATATGAACACTTCTCAAAAGACTACGAACTGAAATTCCATTATATTCCATTATAAATTCCAGCAATTTCTCTCCTGGGAATATACCCTAAGTATCCAAAAGCACAATACAGAAAAGACATCTATACTCCTGTGTTTAATGCAGCACTATATACAATAGCCAAAAATTGGAAACAACCAAAATCCCACAAGCAGATGACTGGATAAAGAAACTATGATACTAATACACAATGGAATTCTACTCAGTGATAAGAAAAAATAAAGTCATGCAATTTGCTGCAATGTGGATGGATCTGGAGTGTATCATGCTAGTGAAACCAGTCAAAGAGGAAAGGAACAGATTCAGAATGATCTCTCTCATATGTGAGAAATCAGGTAGATTTGTAGGGGAATATCAAATGTCCAATGGTAATATAAACCAGGAGAACTGATCTTCAGGTAGGAAGCTTGACACTGGGGCAGAAGTTGAGGGATAAGTTATGGAAGAGAGCACTAGGACAGTACGGGAGAAAAAAAAGTACCTGCCACAGAGACAGGCTGAGGGGCAGGAAGGAAACTGGAGACATTACTGGAAGATACTGGGCACTGGGATGGGATTGGTGTTGAAACAATATACACTTAAAACTCAAGAATAATATGTTTGTAACTTTGTAATCAACAGTGATTCAATTAAAGATGTCTGTAACACTCAGCACAGCAGCCAGGATATAAAAGCACCCAATGTCCAAGAGCAGGTGGATGGATAAAGAAATTGTGGTGTATCCCAATGGAATACCATGAAAGTAAAAAGGAAAAACAAAGCCATGCAGTTCACAGAAACTTGAATGGAATGGAATGGTATCATGCTGAGTGAAAGAAGCCTGAAGCGAAAAAGGATTACACAATATGTTATGTTTTATATAACTTATATGTTGTATACAGAGAAGCAAATCAAGCATGCGTTGACTGACAGTAAATCAAGAACAGAGATGTAGGGTCTGAAGTATGCAGGTGTTGCTAAGGGAGGTCACAGTAGGCACTCAAATCACAAATGTTGATTAACAAGAGGGGAAGGATGGGTTGGAGAGGAGAAATTTCAAACCAGAGGAGAGACTATTTGAACATCATGGGGCCAAGGTGATGGTGATATGTAGCAATTTTGTACATCCATATCAGAAAGTTGAATGCAATTGCAACCCTGTTACCTAAACAACAATAAAACATGTAATAGTAAAGTAAGCTTTACTGTAAGTAAGGGATAAGGATACTAATTAAACCTAAAAATGTGTCTATTAAGAAGGTGAGCTGGGGAGGCAGGGAGCCTGGCGATGATGGTGGAAGGAAACTTGCACTGGTGTTGAGGACGTATGGAACACTGTATGGTTGAAACTCAGTTATCAATAGCTTTGTGACACACAGTGATAACCTAAAATATTAGAAAAAAATTATTAAAAAACTGCAATCCCAGAGAAAGAGGAAGATAACTGGACTGAGAGAACAGGGACGCTTATTCATGCCATGGATTTGACAAATTGAGGATTGGAAACTGAATCTTTGAGTTCTTAACCTATGTTAATCCGAGAGGTATAGAACATCACATTCCATGGCATTAAGAAATAGTTAATAGAATTAGCTCAGAGTTTTTTTTTACTCATGAAGCACTAGAAAGAGCAAATGCTAATCCCTTCACAAAGGTCTTTACTAGGATCAGCTTCTTAAAAGAGAAGAGAAAAAATGATTTTTTTCTTGAACTGAGGTCCATGTCTCGGCAACAAAGTTGAACGTCTCCGGGTACTCTCTCCTCATTCAACCAGGTACAGCCCGTCGCCCAGCGCTAGGGACCCTTTCTGGAGCCGCGGCCGCTAAAACAGCCGCGAAATATTCTCCCACTACATATGCCATAGAAACCATAAGCTCCCTCTTAGGTAGAACCTTCTCTAGGTTAACTCAGCCACTAGAAACACAGTAGCCAATAACTCATAAGCCTATCTCAACTCACACTGCATACCAAGCAGAATAGTAACAGTGAACGTGAAGGACTAAACCACACTGGTCAAAATGGTAAAGCAATGCAAAAGCCCACCAAACTTTCCTCTTGAAGAGTCTAGCCCAGATGACACCAACAGTACTGTAGTGTTAGACAACCTCTCTGACAAGGAATTCAGAAGGGAGCTACTTAGGATGCTTATGGAACTAAAAGAAAAAAAATGAAAGCAATACCAATAAAAGAAAAGAGGATTTGAAGGCAGAAATGAGGAAAATGCAATCGGAAATGTCAGACCTGAAAAATATGGTAGGCGAATTGAAAAACTCAGTGGAAGGCCTCAGCAACAGAGTAACAGCTGCTGAGAACAGAATCAGTGAGCTCGAAGATGAAGTTCAGAGACTCTCCAGAAAAGAGCAGAAAATGGAAAAGAGACTCACAATTCGGGAACAGATGGCAAGAGAAGATCGTGATGAAGCCAAGGGGGGTAACATAAGAATTATTGGAGTCCCAGAGGGACAGGAAGAAAACCTTGATGAAGAAGAAACTGTCAAAGACATCATTGTTACAACGTTTCCAGAGCTGAAGGAAACTTGTGACCACATTCAGGAGGCCCGAAGGGTACCAGCTAGAAGAAATCCGAATAAAAATACCCCAAGACACATCCTGATCAAAATGACCAAAACCTTAGACAGAGACAAAATTCTGAAAGCAGCAAGATCGAAGGAAGAAATCTCTTACAAAGGAGCATCCTTAAAATTCACAGCTGATTTTTCTGATGAAACCCTCATGGTCCGAAAACAGTGGTGGGGCATAGTGAAACAACTCAATGAAATAAATGCCTCTCCAAAAATACTTTACCCAGCGAGACTCTCATTCATAATAGAAGGAACAACACACAGTTTCACAGACAAACAACAGCTCAGGAACTTCATAGACTCAAAACCATGGTTACAAGAACAACTAAATGGGCTGCTTTAAGGCAAGACGGACCCCTCAAATACACCAAATTTCAACAGAACAATGGGACAAAATCCCATAACAATAATCTCTCTCAATGTCAATGGGCTAAACGCACCAATTAAAAGACATAGAGTGGCAGGATGGATTAGAAAAGTGAACCCAACATTCTGCTGCCTGCAAGAAACACACCTCAATAGTCAAAGCAAACACAGACTCAGAGTCAAAGGCTGGAAAACAATCCTACAGGCAAACAGCTCCCATAAAAAAGCTGGGGTAGCCATCCTAATATCAGACCACATCGATTTCAGAGTGAAGAAGGTCATAAGAGAGAGTGAAGACCATTTCTTATTGATCAGAGGATCTGTACAACAGGAAGAACTTACAATAATAAATGTCTATGCACCTAATGAGAGACCAGCAAAGTACTTAAAGCAACTACTCATAGATTTGGAAAAAGACATCAATAGCAACACAATACTAGTGGAAGACTTCAACACTGCTTTGTCACCTCTTGATAGATCAACCAGACTCAAGCTTAGCAAGGACATATTTCATTTGAGGGAAACAATGGAAGAAAGGGACTTAGTAGATATATACAGGACACTTCATCCACAAAAAGCTGAATACACATTCTTCTCAACCGTACATGGAACATTCTCCAAGATAGACGACATGCTGAGCCACAAAACATGCCTCCATAAAATTAAGAAGGTAGAGATTGTATCAACAATCTTCTCAGACCATAATGCGCTGAAATTAGAAGTAAATCACACACAAAAACAGAAAACTAAATCAAACACCTGGAAATTAAACAGTGCACTATTGAACAATGAGTGGATTGGACAGGAAATCAAAGAGGAAATCAAAAGATTCCTAGAAACGAATGAAAATGAGAACATGAGTTACCAAAACTTATGGGACACAGCAAAGGCTGTGTTAAGAGGAAAGTTTATAGCTCTACAAGCATTCCTCAGGAAGGAGGAGCGAGCACACATAAGTAACCTAACCTCACAGCTTAAGAGCTTGGAGAAGGACCAACAAAAGGAGCACAACCCGACAGGAGAAAGGAAATAATAAAACTCAGGGCAGAGATTAACGAGATGGAAACCCAAAAAACAATCCGAAAAATGAATGAAACCAAGAGCTGTTTCTTCGAGAAAATTAACAAGATCGATAAGCCTCTAGCAAAACTCACAAAGAAAGGGAGAGAGAAAACCCTAATAAACCAAATCAGAAATGAAAAGGGGGCCATTACACCAGAAACTACAGAAACTCAAAGGATCCTCAGGGAGTACTTTGAGAAGTTTTATGCCACGGAACATCAAAACCTCGAGGAAATGGATAAATTCCTAGACTCCTACAGACTCCCAAGGCTGAACCAAGAAGACCTTGAGTACCTGAACAGACCTATCACCATCAAGGAAATTGAAATGGTAATAAAAATTCTCGCCAAGAACAAAAATCCTGGCCCGGATGGATTTACTAGTGAATTCTTCCAAATCTTTAAAGAGGACTTGCTCCCAATCCTCTTTAAGTTTTTCCACGAAATTGAAATATCAAAAACACTTCCAAACAGTTTCTACGAAGGAAATATCACACTGATACGAAAAGCAGACAGAGATACCACAAAGAAAGAGAATTACTGGCTGATATCCCTGATGAACACAGATGCAAAGATTCTCAACCAACTACTAGCAACTAGAATCCAACTACTCATCAAAAAGATCATACACCATGACCAAGTAGGATTCATCCCAGGGATGCAAGGATGGTTTAACGTTCGGAAATCAATCAACATAATCCATCATATCAACAAAAGAAAAGATAAAAAGCATATGTTCATATCAATAGATGCAGAGAAAGCATTTGACAAGATCGAGCACCCCTTTATGATGAAAACCCTAGCCAAAATGTGTATAGAGGGGAATTTCCTCAACATAGTTAAAGCCATCTACCACAAGCCTACAGCAAGCATCATCCTCAAAGGGGAAAAACTGAGAGCCTTCCCTCTAAGATCAGGGATGAGACAAGGATGTCCACTCTCTCCACTGCTGTTCAATATAGTACTGGAAATACTTGCAATAGCGATTAGGCAAGAAAAAGATATTAAGGGCATTCGGGTAGGAAAGGAAGAAATCAGGCTCTCACTATTCGCAGATGATATGATACTATACTATACTTAGAGAACCCAATAACCTCCACCAAGAAACTCCTAGAAACAATAGACTTGTATAGTAAAGTTCCAGGCTATAAAATCAATACCCAAAAGTTCATGGCTTTCCTATACGCAAACAGTGAGAGAGAAGAAAGCTACATGAAAAAAACAACCCCGTTCACAATTGTGCCCCAGAAAATCAAGTACCTAGGAATCAGCCTAACTAAGGAAGTAAAGGACCTGTACAAAGAAAACTATAAAACGCTACTTCAGGAAATAAAAGAGGACACGACGAAATGGAAAGATATCCCCTGCTCATGGGTCGGGAGACTTAACATTGTCAAAATGGCAATACTACCGAAAGCATTGTATAAATTCAATGCAATCCCTATAAGGATACACATGACATTCTTCAAAGAAATGGAGCAAACCCTCCTGAAATTTACATGGAACAATAAGCCCCCACGAATAGCTAAAGCAATTCTTGGGAAAAAGAAAATGGGAGGAATTAACCTCCCTAACTTTAAACTCTACTCCAAAGCAGTAAAAATTAAAACAGCATGGTACTGGAACAAAGACAGAACTGCAGACCAATGGAACAGGGTTGAATACACTGACATCTCCCCTCAATCATATGATCATCTAATCTTTGATAAAGGTGCAAGAAATGTGAAGTGGAGTAAGGAAAGCCTCTTTAACAAATTGTGCTGGCATCACTGGATGGCTACATCCAAAAAAATGGGCTTAGAACTCTGCCTAAAACCATGTACAAAAGTAAGATCAAAATGGATTAAAGACCTCAACATCAGACCAGAAACCATAAGGTACATTGAAGAAAAAAAAGTTGGCAAAACCCTCCATGACATTGAAGCTAATGGTATTTTCAAAGATGCCACGCCACTGGCCGAGCAAGTGAAAACAGAGATAGATAAATGCGACTATCTTAAACTAAGAAGCTTCTGCACCTCCAAAGAAATAGTGACCAAAATACAAAGACAGTCTACTGAATGGGAAAGGATATTCGCCGAATACACATCTGACAATGGGTTGATATCCAGGATATACAACATACTGGTTAAACTCCACAAGAAGAAAACATCCAACCCCATCAAAAAATGGGGCAATGAAATGAACAGAAACTTTCTCAAAGAAGAAATCCGAATGGCATAAAGCACATAAGAAAATGCTCTACATCATTCATCATCAGGGAGATGCAGATCAAAACCACAATGAGATACCATCTCACACCTCAGAGACTGGCCCGCATTCAAAAGAACAAAAGCAACCGATGCTGGCACGGATGTGGAGAGAAAGGGACACTCCACTGTTGGTGGGAATCCCTACTGGTTCAGTCCTTTTGGAAAACAGTATGGACGATTCTCAAAAAATTAGAAATTGAGCTCCCATTTGACCCAGCAATACCACTCCTGGGAATATATCCCAAAGAGGCAAAAATGTATAGTCGAAGCAACATGTGCACTTGTTTGTTCATTGCAGCACTCTTTACAATAGCCAGAAACTGGAAGAAACCTGAATGTCCAAGAACAGATGACTGATTAAAGAAACTTTGGAACATCTACACAATGGAGTACTATGTAGCTGTTAGAAAAGATGAAGTCATGAAATTTACATACAAGTGGTACAACATGGAAAGTATCATGCTAAGCGAAATGAGTCAGAAAGAGAGGGATAGACATAGAAAGATTGCATTCATCTGGGGTATATAAAGTAACAAAATATGAGATTAATACCCAAGAATAGCTGAGAATAATACCAGGAGGATTATCCATAGCTTAGAGGCCAGCTGGGCATTCTAGGGGAAAGGGCAGCTCAGATAGGGAAGGGAGTACCAAAGAATGGGTGTTTGGAGGATCCTCCCAGGAGAGGAGATGCATGTCGAAAGTAGACTATGAACTGAACATGTTTGCCACTCAGTGCCTCTTTTGCAGACCACAACACCCAAAAGGAGAGAGAGAACAAAAGGAAATGCCCTGCCACAGAGGCAGAGTGGGCTGGGGGGTGGGAGTGAGAGGTTTATTATCCATGGTGGTGGAAAATGGGCACTGGTGGAGAGATGGGTATTTGATCATTGTATAATCGAAACCCAAGCAGAAAAAAATTGTAAATCTACAGCTGTACCTCATGGTGTTTCACTAATTAAATATAAATTAAATTCAATTAAAAATAATAATAATAATAATTTTTTCTCATAGGCAAACTATTTTATTTATTCATTTATTTGCTTTTTAGGTCACACCCGGCGATGTTCAGGGGTTACTCCTGGCTCATGCACTCAGGAATTACTCCTGTTAGTGCTCGGGGCACCATATGAGATGCTGGGAATCGAACCCGGGTCGGCCATGTTGGCTCCGTGCAAGGCAAATGCTTTTCCCGCTGTGCTATTGCTCCAGCCCCAAACTATTTTAAATAATGATAGAATTCAGAATTTAAATAGATACAGCATTTATACATAAAATATGTATATAAATATTTATTAGCAAGAAATGACTATATATGTAAAAGTAAATAATTAGTATAGTAATACAGTCAGTTAGCTAATAACAAAGATGAATATTAATAATATAAACTAAAAATCTAAAAACATGTAGCTGTATATCTTGCTTGATTTTCAGAGAATGAAAGGCTCAATATACATTCTTTTATAAAGCACTGTTATAACTTTACAAGGATTAAACAACCAAGCCCATCAAAAATTGGGGTAAGAGTTAAACAGAGACTTTCTCCAAGAAGACATATATATGGCAAAAAAATCTATGAAAACATTTCTGAATAACATCCTCAGGAAAATGAAAATCAAACAACTAATAACACTGTCAGACATCTTAGAGGACAAAACAACCATTGCTCGCATGAATGTAGGGAAAAAGGGACCCTGATTCACTTCTGGAGATATGTCACCTATTTCAACAATATGGATACTTCTTAAAAATCTAAGAATGAGTTTCCATATGAACCAGCAATTCCATTTCCTGATATCTTCTCAAAGCGCTCAGAACGCTACTCAGAAAAGACACTTGCACTCCTATGTTCATTGCAGCACTGTTCACAATACCCAAAATCTGGGAAAAACCTAAGTATCCAAGAACAAATGACTGAAAAAAAATTTTGATAAATATGCAATGGAATATTACTTGGATACTAGAAAAGAGAAAATCATACAATTTGCTGTCATGTGGATGGGTCAGGAGAGCATCAAACTGAGTGAAGTTAGTCAGAGGAAAGGGGCAGACACAGAATGATATCCCTCATATTATTGTTCTATGTGCAATATAAAGAAAAATTCCTAAAGTTTCAGGAACTGAGATTAAATCTTCAGCATGAAGCTTGCAATGGCTTTTTGGGGGGACATAGAAGGTGATAGGAGGAGGGGCATAGGATGGTGGGGGACACTGGGATAACGATGGAGGTAAGCAGACACTCTGGTAGAGGTGTGGTGCTGGAATGCTTTATGCATGGTAACCTACCATTAAATTATGGCATATTGAAAATCATGTCAAAAATAAAATAAAACCTAAAAACAAAAACTTAAAAAATTTAAATTTAATTTAACTTATAAACTTTAATGTGTGCTTTTCGGATGCTCTGGCTGAGCCTCATTCTTAAAAAAAGTCCCACAGAACCAGGTAACATGGAATTTTGTGACCTTGGACTCCAGGTTTAACGGGACTTGGAAACAGAGATTCTCTGCTTGCTTCCCAAAATCTCCGGTGAACCAGGGGTCACACCCATAAGCCCTTGCCAGTGCCAGATAAATTCCTCATCAGCCAACCTGCACTACCCAAATGCCACCACACTCCAAGTCGTTTTCCAGACTGTACGGACACATCACAAGACACTTCTTAACCATTTTCCATAATTACCGTTACCATATTTGATGGGGTTCAAGTATGCGGTGAACCATGGGATCACCTGTAAGGGAGATTTGAGGCTGCCCTAAAAGGCTCGATTCCTCTTGGAGAGACTGGCAAGTTACCGAGAATATCCTGCCCACACAGCAGAGCCTGGTAAGCCACCTGTGGTGTATTCGATATGCCCAAAACAGTAAATACAATGGGCCTCATTACCCTGACCCTGAATGAGCCCCCAATATGGCAGTGTTAAGAAGGATGAGCAAGGAGAAGCTGATGAAATCTCAATACCGAACCAGGCTGTCAAAATGAAGGACTAAAATGAATGACTGTACTTTCAATGCATGTATGCTGGCATCGACTGCATCCATTGAGAACCTGATGGTGCAAGCGCAGAAGATCAAGTACGACATCATTGGTCTGACTGAGACGAGAAGGCATCAATAACATCATGCCATTTTCGACACTTTTGAATAACTGTTTCTCGGAGCATGTGACAATAGAGACATTGGTGGTGTTGGTGTCCTCATAAACACGAACATAGCCATGAGCATTGATTCATTCAAATGCCTAACACCCGAATCAGATAATTACACTTGAATATATGTGGCTCACTTCCAGCAGTTTCTATCTTTATTGTCTATGCACCAACATCCAACTATGATGAGAAGAAATTGATAAGTTATACATGGAGCTGGAGAAGTTCTATAAAGAAGACCACACCTTCTATAAGATCATTATCAGTGA
Source organism: Sorex fumeus (assembly GCF_029834395.1). Lineage (NCBI taxonomy): Eukaryota > Metazoa > Chordata > Mammalia > Eulipotyphla > Soricidae > Sorex > Sorex fumeus. The sequence continues at coordinate 15,934,408 of NW_026606077.1, read as the reverse complement.
TTTTAATTCCCAAAGAACTCTATATCAGGACCCATGGCCTAGAATAGAATGAACAGGGTAAGAGACTGTCTGAGTTCATCATGTTGACAAAGACCATCCATGGTAACTCACAGTTCCAGAAAGCCAAATCTAAACGTTGGACATGGGAGTCTCCCGGTGGACAGTTCCACAACAATTGACCACATAATATTCAATCGACAGTTTTGACTGATCAATGTTGCTATTGTCCCAAAATTCCAAGTGGGATTGGACCACCGCCTCCCTTGTGCAAAATTCTACTTCACAGACAGGGGAGAAAAGGTTGCAAAGTTTAAGAAGAGAACTCCCAGAATGACCACCAACTGGGAGCTCTTTGGCACTATTGCAGCAACATGGAAAAATGCTGTCGTTGACAACATCAAGGAGGAATACGATTCATTGGTTCAGCACCTCCATGACTGCGTGAGGAATACTGAGAGTGGGAAAGCCACAAACAGATGCTTATCTTCAGAAACTCTCGAGCTCATTCGCCAATGTGGTTTGACATGAGCCTCAGGCAACCACAAGCTAACATCCGAGCTCGCAAAGCAGTGCAGAGAACAGATAAAAGACCTCAAAGAGAGAAGAGCAGAAGTGTTGGCCGATGTGGCAGAAACTGGGAATAGTATTAGCAATGCCTGCCTGTCCTTCACCAACTATAAGACCAAGGTGACTGCCCTCCGACATCCTGATGGATCTATCACATCTTTCAGAGGGGCAATGGAGAAGATTATCCATGACATATACTCAGATCTCTTTGATAGCCATGTCCACCTACCCACATATCAAATTCTGCAGGATGGATATGTCATTTCCAGTGTTCTCCCTTCTGAATTCCAGCATGTTATTTTGTTGTTAAAGAAGTGTATAGCACCCAGTCCAGACAAGATCATACCTGAACACCTGAAGAATCTGCTGCCAGTACTCATCAATATACTGGCTTAGCTCTTCACATGCTACCTGTCTGAATGCAAGGTTCCATTGCAATGGAAAACCAGAAGGACCATTCTGTTGTACAAGAAGGGAGATATCCATTGGCAACTATTGAATGATCTGCCTGTTGTTCGTCTTCTACAAGTTCACTCAAGTCATCCTGAATAGGATTGGCAGAACACTAGATGAAGGACAACCATGAGCATGCCAGGTTCCGAAAAGGATTCAGCATGATCGACCCTATCCACATGGTGACCAAGCTCATTGAGGTCTCGCAAGAGTTAAAGTCGCAAGAGTTAAAGATGCCACTCTGTCTAATGTTCATAGATTTAAAGAAGGCCTTTGATTCTATTGAGACTGAAGTGGTCATTGAAACTCTAGCCAAACAGGGTGTTCAAACTCAGTGTATCAGGATCCTCCTTGAGCTGTGTTATGGATTCACCACCAAGATCTCACCATTCTACAAAGAAGTGATCATCGATGAAAAGAGAGGAGTTTGGCAGGTGATGCCATTTCACTGAAATTCCTTGAGAACGTCATACACTGACTGTAATGGGAAGAAATTGGAGTGAAGATAGATGGTCGGCAATTACACCATGCCTGCTTCACTGATGACATCGTTCTAATAACACCAAACGTTAGTCAAGTGGCATGAATGCTGGCCAACTTTGACTATGAGTATGGAAATGTCGGTCTGCAGCTGAATCTCACCAAGACAGTGTTCATGAAAAATGAACTAGTTCTTGACGTTCCATTTGCTGTCAATGAAACAAACATCTCCAAATGCAGCAGCTATGTGTACCTGGGTTGAGAACTCAACATGAGAAATGACTTGGCACCAGAACTGTGCAGGAGGAAGAGAGCAGCATGGAATGCCTTCAAGAGTGTCAAAGAAGTTGTTAAGAGGACGAAGAACATCCGACTCCAGGCACATCTTTTTGACTCCACCATTTTTCCTGCACTAATATATGCCTCAGAGACCTGGGCCCTACGAAAACAGGATGAGAACGCTATTTGGATCACCCAAAGAGGAATCGAAAGAGCTATGCTAGGAGTATCATGCTTCACTCAAATGAGAGAAGGAATGTGGTGTTCTGACCTCCATCGACTATCAAAGATCAGGGATGCTGCCTCATTTGCCAAGGTGTTAGAAATCAGATAGGTTAGACACATAATGTGATTTGGAGATGACGGTTGAACTAGAGCCGTTACTGACTACATTCCACTGGAGGTCAAAAGAACACCTGGTTGCCCACCTACGAAATGATCGGAGTTCTTTGTCAAGACTCTGAACAAAAGGTTGAGGCTCCTCTTGTTCTTGGAGTGAGCAGATGCCTTTGGACTACATTAGCATCCGGCAGGGTTGAACGGAGACATTACTGGCACTCACTCAAGCAAATCGACGAACAATGGGATGACAAGTGACAAGTGACAATTTAATTTAAATTTAATAAACATTTTAAAATAAATATTTATAAATTTGTAGGATAACATAACAAATATATGCACAAGGATCTATTTTGGGGTCACACTATCATTCCCTGAGTGCTTGGCAGAGAGATTTGCTCACTTGTAGGTTAGAGACGGGGATTTCCAGGAAGGCACCACATGGAGGTTTTCGGTGGCCGCGAGAGTCACAGTGTCATCAAAGTGCCAGTCATGTGGACACTAGCCATATTACAGAACCAATAAATCACATGAAGGTGAAGATTCTGATTTGTAGTTAAAATTTGTAGCAATCACAGTTGTCTCTGAAAGCTATTTGTACATTAGTGACTAAATATTATGTCTAAACATGCCTGATATTTGATTATTATTTCTATACCCTTAATTTTATTAAACAATGAGTTGAACTCTATTTTGGCAGCTTCAAATTTGCTTACAGGCATCAATGTTCAGTTTTGCTGGAATCATTGGCAAGTGATCTTAATTTCCAGATTTCATAGTTTAATTTGTAGACTACAAAATTTCAGTGGATGATCTCTAACATTTCTTCTGTTTTGTAGATATTCTAAATTGTTATTCCCACAAATTGACCATAAAATCACAGTAATAAAGATTAATTTTATAATTCTAAAATGTTGTTTATAATCTAAATCTACATTATCTGAACTTAAAACTAATCAGATCATTTCTTTCAGATCTTCAATCCATTCTCTCTCTTTTTAGCAATCTCTTAAAATTATTTTGGTTAAACTTAACTTATTGAATAGTGAGACAGTGATACCTTTCTTTTCAGGGCTATAATGAGTTAATGGCAGGAACCACCATGAGTCCATTGACTAATTATTGAGTGGCAGAATTGATCAGCATATCTTTGGTCTACTGATGAAGTAACAACAAATAATTATAAACAAAGAATCTTGTGAACTGATTTAGACATCCTATAAGTGCCATATTAAAGTCCAAACAAATTGCTTTCAAAAATTGACATTTTTTTTCTCTAATTTTCAAGTGAAGGGTTAATGAGGAGGTGAGAATGAAGGCTAATGGGAAATGATCCTCTTTCTGAGTCTGGAACATAAATTACCAAAGGAAACCAAATTGTGACAGATATTGCAGAAACTGTGGAAATTCTCAGTGGTACCCATAATGCAACCAGGACTGAGACCATCTTCCTATTGTTTAAATGCTTTATGGCCACCCCCTACTCTGGCTAAATTGCAGAGAGCAATGTATAAGTTGTGGTGTGGAACAATTTATCTCTCTGGAATACACTTTTAATGTCAAAGACTATTTTGGAGGAAAAGAGTCCATACTGACACAATTTGATAAACTTTCTCATTACTTTTATGAGATAGATTTGCATCTTTGTGTCAGTTGCCTGTAACATTGTATCTCACTTGCCAGATGTAAGTAGATTTTCAGTAGAAAATGACACATTTTCATCATGTCCCCCTGTTCAAAAGAAATAACAGAAAATACACATTTTAACATAAAACCTATTAAACATCTAGATGTCCCAGCCATCACATTTAAGGCATATTTGTGTGTTAATGAAGTCTTTAATAGGCATGAAATTCCCAGGAGTTGGAGGACCAGAGCAGCAGACCTCCTCTGCAGAGTGACCAAGTCCCTATGGTGACCTGTGAAACTTCCTGCCAGTTCCAGAAGTATGACTTTTTACCGTGCTCCCTGCTTCTTTTGCTGGTCTGGTGTCAGCATCTTATTACATCTCTGCACTAAGCAATCTGATGTGTTATTGGAAAATGACTGTTATACTAGGATTTTTTTCTTTTATGGGGTGGGTGTGGTGTGAGGCTTGGGCAACACCTGGCAGTGCTCAGGATTTGCTCATGACTAAGTGCTCAAGGATGATTCACAGTAATGCTGGAGCAACCCTATGTAATGCCAGAGATCAAATCAGGTTAGCTCTACTCAAGGTTAGCATCTTAACTTTTGCATTCTCTCTAGCCCCACAATTAACTCTTTTCTAAAAGAATTTGTATTTAGATTCTGTGATTTATAATGATATTAATAATGTTTTTTTCATGCACAACACCATACCATGACCAATGTACCCTCTCTCTCTCAAGGGCCCCAGCATCCATCCTCCCTAACCCCAACTCAACTCCATGGCTCTAAGAATCCTTTATGCTCCACCTATTTTCAAAATTAAAAAATAGATGTTTCCCAGAGTTAAACATATATTCAATTTCTCTTTTATAGAGACATTTATGTATATGCATGTGTGTATACATATCAAAGGGATATAAAAAGATCGATTTTTTCCTCTTTTTAATATTGTGGTAAAGGATGTTATATTCTTACTTTATTTTAATTTATTTTTTACTAAGGCACTTTGATTCACAAAATTGCTCATAATAGAGTTTCAGGCATAGTGTGTTCCAACTAATCCCACCAACCAAGTTCCCTATACCAGTGTCCTCAGTTTCCCTCCCACCCTCCAGCCTGTCTCCTGACAGACACATGTGTAAGTTTTGTAAGTTTGGTAGAGATGGACTCTAACTGCATAGCCTAGCGTCTTTTTTTTTTTTTGCAGCATTATAACAAGAGGTGGTTTATTTCTTTTTTTTTTTTTTTTGTGAAACACCATGAGGTACAGTTGTAGATTTACAATTTTTTGTCCTTGGGTTTCGATTATACAATGATCAGATACCCATCCCTCCACCAGTGCCCATTTTCCACCACCATGGATAATATCCCCCCACCCCCATCCCCCCATCCTCCCTGCCTCTGTGGCAGGGCAATCCCCTGTGTTCTCTCTCTCTTTTTGGGTCTTGTGGAGAGGCCAGCCGGGTATCCTAGAGGAAAGGGCAGTTCAGATAGAGAAGGGAGCACCAAATAAAAGGTGATAGCCTAGCGTTTTTATGCCAGTTTTAGATTTATAGAGCGAAAAATGGTAAGAGAATTAGATTTCAAAAGGGATACCAAATAATTTTCCTTTGAACAATTATATAATAAAAACTTTAAAATCAATCCTGAAATAACTCTTAAAAGATGGTTGTGAGCTACATAAATATGGCCTGATTCTTGAAAAGTGTAAACATACCAAACATAACCATGGAGTGTAATAAAGAGGATTTGCCAAGAAGAAATTAGAAGTGTGTGTGTGTGTGTGTGTGTGTGTGTGTGTGTGTGTTAATTTTAAGTAGTAACTTGTAGTTAACAGACAGAAAGAAAACCAACAAAATTAACCCACCTAACCCAAATTAAACAAAACAACTAATATCAAAACAAGTTGAACTGGATTTTCCATGTTTGGGGAAATTTCACTTAAAGCGCCAAATTTTGGGTAATGATAACTAAGTTACTTAAATTCTAAATTAGAAATGCTACCAGTATTTTTGTTCAGCCACCTCACCATAAGGCTTCCAGATAATTGGCAGATGAGAGAAACATTTCTACCACAATTTGATCATCACTTCAATGGGCCACCTTGAGGGAAGACTGAGTCTAGGAACAGAGATTTATTTCTTCTTTCAATTCCCATATTGAATATGGGTTTGAATTTCTGCTTATTCCTCTCTTTATAAGTCTGGGAGGAATAATAATAACTGAGAAAGATTGTTTCTACCAGACATGGAGATAAGACATCCAATAATTTGGACTGTCTTCCTAGAGTGGGTTCTGTTCTGAAACTGGGTTATTAAGCCTATGATAATCTAAAAGAAATTGAAGAAAGATATAATTTTTATCAACATTATGTTCAATTTCCTAGTTGTGAATATTTGCAGAAGTTGCACAGTTGGACACTGGACAGTTCAGGCTTGGAATATTTGGGAGATTTCCAAAGCACCAGGGATGTGCAATGAACAATTGGAGACCCTTTATCAGTGGTGTTTGTTGCTACTCTTGCTGTCTCCTCCAGAGTAAATGAGGACCACTCAATCTTTCCTGTATCTTCCTTCCAATAATTAAGACTCTTTTTTTAGAAGAGGTCAAGAAAAAACAGGATATCTAAGCCACTGTTCCAGCTTTAATTGAGGAATTTTATTTCAAAGACTGAAAGTGGCTGAGTTGGCATAACATGTTATTAAGGGTCAAGAAATGAAGATCTTGTGCTGTGAAAAACACTGTTTGTGATAGGGCACTGTTTAAAAGGACAAAACAGGTGTTACACCTTTTGATTCCTTATTACACTGATTTTGAAAGAAGACTTCAAATCCTGTTTTTCTTTTAAATATGTGTAAACACTTTGCATCAATATTAATAAAGGGTAAATCATTCACCTTAATGATGTTGAGTTTAAAAGGACCCTAAGTACTCATTAGGACTCCCTATTTCATTAAGTTGATATTGAAAAAGAGCAGCAATCTCCAGACATATTTTTTTCTCTTTAGAGGATTGAGTTAAAGCGTACCATTTCCAGGGAGTACATACTGGAAATGTTCATTCTCAGATCTCTTTGATGGCCACATACATCTGCCCACATACCAAATACCGCAGGATGGACATGTCGTTCCCAGTGCTCTCCCTTCCAAAATCTGACATGCCATTTTTTCAGTAAAGAAGTGTACAACTTGGTCAAGACAAGGTCAGACCCAAGCACCTGAAGAATCTACCGCCAGTACTCGTCAATATACTGGCTCAGCTCTTCACATGCTACCTGTCTGAATGCAAGGTTCTGTCCCAGTGAAAAGAGGATGAAGAACCTCCAGTTCCAGGCACATCTTTTCGACTCCACCATTCTTCCTGCACTCACGCCTCAGAGAACCTGGACCCTATGAAAACAGGATGAGAACACTATTCCAGTCTCCCAAAGAGGAATTGAAAGAGCTTTGCTTGTAATATCATGTTTCACTCAAGTGAGAAAGGGAATCTGGAGTTCCAACCTCCATCAATTATCAAGGATCAGGGACTCTGCCTCATTTGCCAAGATGTCGGGAATCAGATAGGTCGGACACGTAATGCGATTTGGAGATGACTGCTGGACTAGAGACGTAACTGACTGGATTCCACAGTACATCAAAAGAATGCTCAGCCGCCCACCTATGAGATGGTCAGACTTCTTCATCAAGACCCTGAATAAACGGTTCGAGGCTCTTCCTATTCCTGGAGTGAGAATTTGCCTTTGGGTTACCACGCAACAGGGATGGAGACATTACTGGCACCCATTCAAGCAAATCGATGAGTAACAGGATGACAAGTGATGCATACTGGAAATAATAACAGAATTTTCTTATAATAAAAATGTAAAGGGGCCAAAGTGATAGCAGAAGAGTAGGGTGCTTCTATACAAATTTAATGTAGTCCCTATCAGGATACCCATGATATTTTTTCAAAGAAATAGATGAAACACTCCTAAAATTCATATGGAACAATAAGCCCCACGAGTAGCTAAAGAAATCCTTTGGGAAAAGAAGATGGGTGGCACCACCTTCCCCAACTTCAAACTCAACTACAAAGCAGTAGTAATTAAAACAGCATGATATTAGGCCAGAAACAGACCTGCAAATCAATGGAACAGAGATGAATATTCTGGCACAGACCCCCAAATATATGATCACTTAATTTTTGACAAAGGAGCAAGAAATGTTAAGTGGAACAAGGAATGCCTCTTCAACAAGGGTGCTGGGAAAACTAGATAGCTACCTACAAAAAATGAACTCTGACCTCTGTCTAATGCCAGGCACAAAAGTCAGATCAAAGTGGAATAAAGACCTCACTCTCAGACATGAATCCATAAGGTACATAAAGGAAAATGTAGGCAGAACTCTCCATGACATTGAAGCTAAAAGCATCTTTAAGGATGACACAGCAATGACCATGCAAGTGGAAACAAACATAAACAAATGGGACTAAATCAAACTAAGAAACTTCTGCACTTCATAAGAAACAGTGACCAAAATACAGAAAGATCCCAGAGAATGGGAAAGAATACTCATCTGATAAGGGATTAATATCCAGGATATATAAGACACTAGTAGAATTGTACAAGAAAAAAACCTCCAACCTCATCAAAAAATGGGGAGAAGAAATGAGCAGAAGTTTTCTCAAAAAAGAAAAACAAATGGCCAAAAGGCACATGAAAAATTCTCCACATCATTAACCATCAGGAAGATACAAATCAAAACAACAATGAGATCTCATCTCACGCCACAGAGACTGGCACACATTCAAAAGAATAAAAGCAACCAGTGCTGGCGTGGATGTGGGGAAAAAGGGACATTCTTTCACTGTTGGTGGGAATGCATACTTGTCCAGCCTTTCTGGAAAACAATATGGACAGTCCTTCAAAAACTAGAAATTGAGCTTCCACATGACCCCACAATACCATTTCCAGGAATATATCCCAAGGATGTAAAACAGCACAGTAGAAATTACATTCTGTACCTATATTTTCATTGCAGCACTGTTCACAATAGCCAAAATCTGGAAACAACCCAAGTGCCCTAGAACAGATGACTGGTTAAAGAAACGTTGGTACATCTACAAAATGGAATACTATGCAAATATTAGGAGTGATGAAGACATGAAATTTGCTTATATATGGATAGACATGGAGAGTGTCATGCTGAGTCAGAAAGAGAGGGACAGGCATTATTATTTGTGGAGTATAAAACAACATAACATGAAGCTGACATCTAAGGATAGTAGATACATGGGACAGGAAGATTGCTCCATAGCTGGAAGCCTGCCTCATAAGCAGAGGGGAGAAGGCAGCTGAAATAGAGAAGGGATCACTAAGAAAATGATGGCTTGAGGAATCGGTTGGGATGGGAGATGTGTGCTGAAAGTAGATAAAGAACCAAACATGATAACCTCTCAGTATCTCTATTGCAAAGCATAATGCCCCAAAGTAGAGAGTATGGGGAATGCTGTCTGCCATGGAGGCAGGGGGAGAGTGGGAATGGGGGGTGGGGGGTATAACTGGGACATTGGTGGTGGGGAAGGTGCACTGGTGGAGGGACGGGTGTTTGATCATTGTATGACTGTAACCCAAAAATGAAAGCTTCTAACTATCTCATGGTGTTTCAACAAAATTTAAAAAAATAAATTAATTACAAAAATAAAATGCTTCTTGCAAAGCTGATTTCAAGACTATGAACTTCCTAAAATGTTGCTTGTCCATGAGAAGTTTTTTTCACTTCTTTAGTTTTTTATAATAATTTTAGCTGCATATAATAGTCTTGTAAGGTGTTTATTTAACTGTTTCTAAAACTATATTTTACTATTCTCTTCTTTCCCTTATTTTCTCATTTTGATAGAGTTATTTTAAGTCTTATGGGATTATCTCTGTATGTCAGTTTCTTCTATTTTCCACTTTGATATTTTGTCTTTGGATTTTACTTTTGCCATTCTGCTTATAATGTGATTTACATTGTCTTTATTTGGGTCTATTTTGGCTGGGAACATATGGTCCTCTTAAATCTGGGTACATATACTCCTCAGCTCTGGGCAATTCTTTTTATTTATTTATTTATTTATTGAATCACTGTGGGAAAGGTTACAAAGCTTTCAGGTTTAGGTCTCAGTCATGCAAATATCAAACACATTTCCCTTTACCAATACTTATTTTTTACCATGAAGAACCCCAATAAAACCCCACCCCCCACCCCTCCCAGTCCCTGTGAGGCAGATGAATTCTAGTTAACACTCTATCTGCTTTGATTAGATTCTTAACTATGATTGCTTTGATTAGTGTATCTTTGTTGAATTTGGCTATCTGCTTCTCGAGGACTGTAATGATTCTTAATTGTTCCCTTTCAACTCATCCTGTAGTTTTATGTTGTCCTGTTCATTTATTTTTAGGTGTCTCTCCTTATTTATGTTGTTTAATGGAGGTTTCTTGCAACACATCTTGGGTCTTACAAATTCTTTCCTTAGAAGCAGCTATTTTCTACCATACACTTCAGTTCTATATTTTCAGATTGCCATTTTCTCATTTTTACACTCTAACTTTATTGTACTTGTACCATTAATATATGACCTTTTCAGACATCCTCAAAATTGTGTCTGTAAACATTTTTTATTTCTACTTAAGTATTTATGCTTCGTTTTTTAAAAAATTGAATCACCATGAGATACAGTTTCAAAGCTTTTATGTTTGAGTTTCAGTCATACAATGATCAAGCACTGATCCCTCCACCAGTGCACATTTTCCACCACCAACGTCCCCAGGGTACACCACCTCACAACCCTACTCCTGCCTCTATGGCAGACAATTTTCCCCATATTCTTTCTCTACTTTTGAGCATTATGGTTTGCAATATAGATACTTAGAGGCTATCACATTTGGTCCTGTATCTATTTTCAGCACACATCTCCCATCTTGAACAATTACTCCAACCATCATTGACTTAGTGATTCATTTTCTGTTTCAGCTACCTTATGCCCCAGCTCATGAGACAGGCTTTCAACTATGGAGCAATATTCCTGGCCTTTGTGCCTACTATCCTTGGTTGTCAGTCTCATATTATTTTATATTCCACAAATGAGTGCAGTAATTCTATGTCTGCCCCTCTCTTTTTGGTTCACTTCACTTAGCATTATACTCTCCATGACCATCCACTTACAAGCCAATTTCATGACTTCATCTTTCCTAACAGCTGCATAGTATTCCATTGTGTAGATGTACCAAAGTTTCTTTAACCAGTCATCTGTTTTTGGGCACTTGCGTTGTTTCCAGATTCTGGCTACTGTGAACACAGTGCTGCAATGAGCATACAGGTTCAGATATCATTTCTACCATAGCATTTTGCAACCTCAGGATATATTCCCAGAAGTCGTATTGGTGACTCATATGGTCCACCACTATCTTTGGGCCCTGAGGGTTTTATCAGATAAGTCCACTGTCCATCTTAAGGATGCTCCTTTATAAGCAATTTCTTTCTTTTAGCTTGCTGTTTTCAGAATTTTGTCTCTGTCTATAGTTATTGTCTTTCTGATCAGCATGTGTCTTGGAGTATTTTTATTTGGATTTCTTTTAGATGGAACTCTTTAGGCCTCCTAAATATGATCACATGTGCTCTTTAGCTCTGGGAACATCTTAGCAATGAAGTCTTTGACAGTTTCTTCTCATCAGGGCTTTCTTCCTGCCCCCCTGGAACTCCAGTGATTCTTATGTTATTCCTCTAGGCTTCATCCTGATTTTCTCTTGACATATGTGGTTCATTTTGAGGCTCTTTTTCATTTTTTGCTGTTGTCTAGAGATTCTCTGCATCTTATCTTGGAGCTCACTGATTCTGTCCTTCGCAGCTGTTACTATGCTGCTGAGGCCTTCCACTGAGTTTTTTCAGTTTACCTACCAAGGCTTTCAGATCTGTCATTTTTGTTTGCATTTTCCACACTTCTCTCAAATCCTCTTGTATTTTATTGGTGATGTGTTCCATTGTTTCTTTTAGCTCCCTGTGCATCCTCAGTAGCACCCTTCTAAATTCCTTGTCAGAGAGGTAGTCTAGTGCGTCATTACTGGTTGGATCTTCTGGGTTAGTTTCTTCACTAAGCTTGGTGGACTTCTTTGTTGCTTTACAATGGTGACCTGTGCAGTTTAGACTTTCATGTTCACTGTTACTATTGTGGCTTTGATGTAATATTAATTGAGGTGGGTCTAATGAATTATTGGCCTAATGTGTTTTTGGTGATCTGGCTGCCCTGGTGACAGTTACACTTGAAAGGCTAATTATTGGTTCTTATGTGATACTGATGGGGAGAATATCTTGCGGCTGCATTAGCAGCGGCTATGGCTCTGGACGCTACCCCCACCAGGCCTGTACCTGAATAGGTTGAGATTAAGTGAGTCCTTTAAAGTTGGTGGTTAGTGGCATGGCCCACCTAGGTTGCTGTCCGTCGGAGATCTGGGCCTGAGAACCGGCTTTGCTTGCGCCACTCTCTTGGCTCCAGACGCCACCTCACCGGGCCTGTACATGGATAGGGGGAGATTCATGTCTGTAAACTTTAATCTGAGCAGTAGAGCTGGTTGGTGTTTGTGGAACTTTCACATATAATCTTCACTCATTGAGCTTGCTGGTCTTCCACATGCTTCCCCATCATGTTTGCTGAACTCTGGGGGTAGCTCTTTATAATTTTCCTGGTGAGAGCTCTCTGAGTGAATAGGCTGAGTTTTGCTCTTTTCCTCACCTCTCAGTTCTCCCCAAGTGACATTTTTCTATTTCTTGTTTGTTATTTTTTTAGGGACCGTGTGGATTATGGGGCTACTTTCTATGGCTGAATTTAAGACTTTATGATATCATACCACCATCACTGCCTTATGAGGGTTTATTTTATAGCTAAATGGACAGGGCTATCAACATGGCGTTAATTGCATGAAGTCTTTGGCAGCAACCAAGTTACTGTCTTCCCTGGATTTATCACAGGAGGAATATGTGTGTATAGTATTTGTTGTGATGAGTAGAATTGTCGGGTTTTAGGGTGGGCATAAGGACTTAGAGATGTCATAGAGAGGGCAGGCTGAGAGGTGAGGAGCGATTTGCCTTACTGTGGGAGAAACTGGATAACCAGGACCACTGGGCATGAGACTGGAAGGGAGCTGGAGAGTCCACACAGGCTAGGAGTGAACAAACAGAATGGGTCTCTTCCCACCTGAAAGAAAAAGAAAGCAGCACCAGAGCAGGAAGAGGCTGCTGAGAAGCTTCTGGTGGTGTGAGTAGGGGAAGGGCTGTGATAGAAGGGGAGGGGTAATGGAGAGGTCATGAGTGCACCTCCCAACAGCAAGTGCAAATTCTAAAATTTTTATGAAATTCTTTGAATAACATAAATGCTTAACTCTTATGGATTATTTAACGCAGTTGAAGAAGTGACCTTTTTATGATTTGGTGTGAAACAGTATGTTCTGGCACATATGGTGGCAACCAGGAGAGAGATAGGCATCCAGAAATCTCTTGGTGCCACTATCAGGGTAACTACTTCTTTTTCTCCTTTCTTTCTTTCTTTCTTTCTTTCTTTCTTTCTTTCTTTCTTTCTTTCTTTTCCTTCCTTCCTTCCTTCCTTCCTTCCTTCCTTCCTTCTTCCCTTCCTCCTCCTCCTCCTCCTCCTCCCTCCCTCCCTCCTTCCCTCCTTCTCTCTCTTCTTTCTTTCTTTCTTTCTTTCTTTCTTTCTTTCTTTCTTTCTTTCATCTTTCTTTCTTTCTTTCTCTAGGGAAAGGGGGCACGTTTGGTGGTGCTCAGGGCTTACTTCTGGATCTGCTCTCAGGAATCACTCCCAACTGTACTTACATGGGATACCCACAATTAAATATGGGTTTTCAATATGCAAGGCAAGTGCCCCACCTGTGGTGTTATCACCCAGGGGATCTGTTTCTTTAAATCTATTTTTCTTTTCATTTTCCTTTCATGATGAAATAGAAGGAAAATGCACAAAAGGGAAAAATATAGCTCTGCCTTTCCTGTAACACACACAAAATTATGTATTCTTTCCTAATAAAACCATTAATTCAGCTCAAACTATAGTGATGAGTTTAATTTTTCCACTAAGTACTTTCTAGAGTCACCACCTAAGGTTTTTTGAAGAAACTAGACAAAGTTAAGTCCCATGGGCATAAAAAGGGAGAAATAGTTACATAACCAAGAATTTTAAAATCTGAATACTGTTGCTTGACTCCTATAGTAATATTTAATAAGTACCAAATATTTCCTATATTCCAGTGTTTCCAATATTCCAATATGGGGCTGGAGTGATAACACAGCAGGTAGGGCATTTGCCTTGCACATGGCCGACATAAGCGCCCTGAGTTTGATTCCTCCACCCCTCTCAGAGAGCCCAGCAAGCTACCAAGAGTATCTCGCCCACACAGCAAAGCCTGACAAGCTACCTGTGACATATTAGATATGCCAAACACAGTAACAAGTCTCACAACGTTGCTGGTCCCACTCGAGCAAATCAATGAACAGCGGGAGGACAGTGACAGTGACAGTGAAATATTTCCAAGAAACTTAGCTTCCCAATCGGTGAAAGAAACTAGAACATTTCTCTGAATCTCTGCCCCCTTTTCCCTGCATAGAGGGTTAATTGAAATGATTGGTGTATATAAAAGTCTATTGGAAATTACAATGCACACACAAATATGAGTAATAAAACCCCCTCAGGCTTCTGAGACTGTAAGTTATTATTAGAGTGGAACTGCTTTTGCTTAACTTAACCAAAGGAAGTTTTGAAAGTTAAAAAGGTATATAATTTATAGACTGAGGTTTTGGCCTTGAACCAACTATTTTATGCTTCTACCTCAGCACTTCAAAGAACAAAGTCATGGAAGGGGTTAATGAGATGAGGAGAAAAGTACATTTGACAAAATCTATCCTCTTGTTTGCCCCTTAAGAAAATATTTCTTTTTTTATTATTATTAGTGAAACACCATGAGGTACAGTTGTAGATTTACAATTTTTTGTGCTTGAGTTTCGATTATACAATGATCAAATACCCATCTCTCCACCAGTGCCCATCTTCCACCACCATAGATAAAATTCCCCCTACCACCATCCCCCCCATCCCACCCTGCCTCTGTGGCAGGGCAATCCCTTGTGTTCTCTCTCTCCTTTTGGGTGTTGTGGTCTGCAAAAGAGGCACTGAGTGGCAAACATGTTCAGTCCATAGTCTACTTTAGACATGCATCTCCCCTCCTGGGAGGATCCTCCAAACACCCTTTCTTTGGTGCTCTCTTCTCTATCAGAGCTGCCTTTTCCCCTAGAATGCCCAGCTGGCATCTAAGCTATGGAGTAATCCTGGTGCTATTCTCAGCTATTCTTGGGTATTAATCTCATATTTTGTTACTTTACATCCCCCAGATGAATGCAATCTTTCTATGTCTATCCCTCTCTTTCTGACTCATTTCGCTTAGCATGATACTTTCCATGTTGTACCACTTGTATGTAAATTTCATGACTTCATCTTTTCTAACAGCTACATAGTACTCCATTGTGTAGATGTTCCAAAATTTCTTTAATCAGTCATCTGTTCTTGGGCATTCAGGTTTCTTCCAGTTTCTGGCTATTGTAAAGAGTGCTGCAATGAACAAACAAGTGCACATGTTGCTTCGACTATACATTTTTGCCTCTCTGGGATATATTCCCAGGAGTGGTATTGCTGAGTCAAATGGGAGCTCAATTTCTAATTTTTTGAGAATCGTCCATACTGTTTTCCAAAAGGGCTGAACCAGTCGGCATTCCCACCAACAGTGGAGTGTCCCTTTCTCTCCACATCCGTGCCAGCATCGGTTGCTTTTGTTCTTTTGAATGTGAGCCAGTCTCTAAGGTGTGAGATGGTGTCTCATTGTGGTTTGGATCTGCATCTCCCTGACGATTAATGATGTAGAGCATTTTCTCATGTGCTTTTTTGCCATTCTGATTTCTACTTTGAGAAAATTTCTGTTCATTTCATTGCCCCATTTTTTGATGGGGTTGGATGTTCTCTTCTTGTGGAGTTCCACCAGTAATTTGTATATCTTTGATATCAACCCCTTGTCAGATGTGTATTCGGCAAATATCCTTTCCCATTCAGTAGACTGTCTTTGTATTTTGGTCACTATTTCTTTGGAGGTGCAGAAGCTTCTTAGTTTAAGATAGTCCCATTTATCTATCTCTGTTTTCACTTGCTCGGCCAGTGGCGTGGCATCTTTGAAAATACCATTAGCTTCAATGTCATGGAGGGTTTTGCCAACATTTTTTTTCTTCATTGTACCTTATGGTTTCTGGTCTGATGTTGAGGTCTTTAATCCATTTTGATCTTACTTTTGTACATGGTTTTAGGCAGAGTTCTGAGCCCATTTTTTTGGATGTAGCCGTCCAGTGATGCCAGCACAATTTGTTAAAGAGGCTTTCCTTACTCCACTTCACATTTCTTGCACCTTTATCAAAGATTAGATGATCATATGATTGAGGGGAGATGTCAGTGTATTCAACCCTGTTCCATTGGTCTGCAGTTCTGTCTTTGTTCCAGTACCATGCTGTTTTAATTTTTACTGCTTTGGAGTAGAGTTTAAAGTTAGGGAGGTTGATTCCTCCCATTTTCTTTTTCCCAAGAATTGCTTTAGCTATTCGTGGGGGCTTATTGTTCCATGTAAATTTCAGGAGGGTTTGCTCCATTTCTTTGAAGAATGTCATGTGTATCCTTATAGGGATTGCATTGAATTTATACAGTGCTTTCGGTAGTATTGCAATTTTGACAATGTTAAGTCTCCCGACCCATGAGCAGGGGATATCTTTCCATTTCGTCGTGTCCTCTTTTATTTCCTGAAGTAGCGTTTTGTAGTTTTCTTTGTACAGGTCCTTTACTTCCTTAGTTAAGCTGATTCCTAGGTACTTGATTTTCTGGGGCACAATTGTGAACGGGATTGTTTTTTTCATGTAGCTTTCTTCTCTCTCACTGTTTGCATATAGGAAAGCCATGAACTTTTGGGTATTGATTTTATAGCCTGGAACTTTACTATACAAGTCTATTGTTTCTAGGAGTTTCTTGGTGGAGGTTATTGGGTTCTCTAAGTATAGTATAGTATCATATCATCTGCGAATAGTGAGAGCCTGATTTCTTCCTTTCCTACCTGAATGCCCTTAATATCTTTTTCTTGCCTAATCACTATTGCAAGTACTTCCAGTACTATATTGAACAGCAGTGGAGAGAGTGGACATCCTTGTCTCGTCCCTGATCTTAGAGGGAAGGCTCTCAGTTTTTCCCCATTGAGGATGATGCTTGCTGTAGGCTTGTGGTAGATGGCTTTAACTATGTTGAGGAAATTCCCCTCTATACCCATTTTGACTAGGGTTTTCATCATAAAGGGGTGCTCGATCTTGTCAAATGCTTTCTCTGCATCTATTGATATGAACATATGCTTTTTATCTTTTCTTTTGTTGATATGATGGATTATGTTGATTGATTTCCGAACGTTAAACCATCCTTGCATCCCTGGGATGAATCCTACTTGGTCATGGTGTATGATCTTTTTGATGAGTAGTTGGATTCTAGTTGCTAGTAGTTGGTTGAGAATCTTTGCATCTGTGTTCATCAGGGATATCAGCCAGTAATTCTCTTTCTTTGTGGTATCTCTGTCTGCTTTTCGTATCAGTGTGATATTTCCTTCGTAGAAACTGTTTGGAAGTGTTTTTGATATTTCAATTTCGTGGAAAAGCTTAAAGAGGATTGGGAGTAAGTCCTCTTTAAAGATTTGGAAGAATTCACTAGTGAATCCATCCGGGCCAGGACTTTTGTTCTTGGCGAGACTTTTTATTACCATTTCAATTTCCTTGATGGTGATAGGTCTGTTCAGGTATTCCAGGTCTTCTTGGTTCAGCCTTGGGAGTCTGTAGGAGTCTAGGAATTTATCCATTTCCTCGAGGTTTTGATGTTCCGTGGCATAAAACTTCTCAAAGTACTCCCTGAGGATCCTTTGAGTTTCTGTAGTTTCTGTTGTAATGGCCTCCTTTTCATTTCTGATTCGGTTTATTAGGGTTTTCTCTCTCCCTTTCTTTGTGAGTTTTGCTAGAGGCTTATCGATCTTGTTAATTTTCTCGAAGAAACAGCTCTTGGTTTCATTGATCTTTCGGATTGTTTTTTGGGTTTCCATCTCGTTAATCTCTGCCCTGAGTTTTATTATTTCCTTTCTCCTGGCGGGTTGTGCTCCTTTTGTTGGTCCTTCTCCAAGCTCTTAAGCTGTGATGTTAGGTTACTTATGTGTGCTCACTCCTCCTTCCTGAGGAATGCTTGTAGAGCTATAAACTTTCCTTTTAACATAGCTTTTGCTGTGTCCCATAAGTCCCTTTCTTCCATTGTTTCCTTCAGATGAAGTATGTGCTTGCTAAGCTTGAGTTTGGTTGATCTATCAAGAGGTGACAAAGCAGTGTTGAAGTCTCCCACTAGTATTGTGTTGCTATTGATGTCTTTTTCCAAATCTATGAGTAGTTGTTTTAAGTACTTTGCTGGTCTCTCATTAGGTGCATATACATTTATTATTGTAAGTTCTTCCTGTTGTACAGATCCTCTGATCAATAAGAAATGGCCTTCACTGTCTCTTTTGACCTTCTTCACTCTGAAATCGATGTGGTCTGATATTAGGATGGCTACCCCAGCTTTTTTATGGGAGCTGTTTGCCTGTAGGATTGATTTGCAGCCTTTGACTCCGAGTCTGTGTTTGCTTTGACTATTGAGGTGTGTTTCTTGCAGGCAGCAGAATGTTGGGTTCACTTTTCTAATCCATCCTGCCACTCTATGTCTTTTAATTGGTGCGTTTAGCCCATTGACATTGAGAGGGATTATTGTTATGGGATTTTGTCCCATTGTTCTGTTGAAATTTGGTGTATTTGAGGGGCCCGTCTTGCCTTAAAGCAGCCCATTTAGTTGTTCTTGTAACCATGGTTTTGAGTCTATGAAGTTCCTGAGCTGTTGTTTGTCTGTGAAACTGTGTGTTGTTCCTTCTATTATGAATGAGAGTCTCGCTGGGTAAAGTATTTTTGGAGAGGCATTTATTTCATTGAGTTTTTTCACTATGTCCCACCACTGTTTTCGGACCATGAGGGTTTCTTCAGAAAAATCAGCTGTGAATTTTAAGGATGCTCCTTTGTAAGAGATTTCTTCCTTCGATCTTGCTGCTTTCAGAATTTTGTCTCTGTCTAAGGTTTTGGTCATTTTGATCAGGATGTGTCTTGGGGTATTTTTATTCGGATTTCTTCTAGCTGGTACCCTTCGGGCCTCCTGAATGTGGTCACAAGTTTCCTTCAGCTCTGGAAACGTTGTAGCAATGATTCTTTGACAGTTTCTTCTTCATCAAGGTTTTCTTCCTGTCCCTCTGGGACTCCAATAATTCTTATGTTACCCCCCTTGGCTTCATCACGATCTTCTCTTGCCATCTGTTCCCGAATTGTGAGTCTCTTTTCCATTTTCTGCTCTTTTCTGGAGAGTCTCTGAACTTCATCTTCGAGCTCACTGATTCTGTTCTCAGCAGCTGTTACTCTGTTGCTGAGGCCTTCCACTGAGTTTTTCAATTCGCCTACCATATTTTTCAGGTCTGACATTTCCGATTGCATTTTCCTCATTTCTGCCTTCAAATCCTCTTTTCTTTTATTGGTATTGCTTTCATTTTTTTCTTTTAGTTCCCTAAGCATCCTAAGTAGCTCCCTTCTGAATTCCTTGTCAGAGAGGTTGTCTAACACTACAGTACTGTTGGTGTCATCTGTGCTAGACTCTTCAATAGGAAAGTTTGGTGGGCTTTTGCATTGCTTTACCATTTTGACCAGTGTGGTTTAGTCCTTCACGTTCACTGTTACTATTCTGCTTGATATGCAGTGTGAGTTGAGATAGGCTTATGAGTTATTGGCTACTGTGTTTCTAGTGGCTGAGTTAACCTAGAGAAGGTTCTACCTAAGAGGGAGCTTATGGTTTCTATGGCATATGTAGTGGGAGAATATTTCGCGGCTGTTTTAGCTGCCGCAGCTCCGGAAAGGGTCCCTGGCACTGAGCACCAGGCTGTACCTGGTTGGAGTAGGAGACGTTCAGCTTTGTTGCCGAGAGGTGGGCCTTTGTTCCTGTCCCGCTCAGATCAGGGGAGAAAACCGGCTTTCTAGGAGATTGAGCTAGTTGTGCTTGCCCAGAGAGAGTCCCGGGCCCTGGGGGCAGGCCGTACCTGGTTGGAATAGGAGACCTTCAGCTTTGTTGCCGAAAGGTGGGCCTCCGTTCCTGTCCCGCGCAGATCCAAGAAAATATTTCTTTGGTCATCGACAAAATGCGTGAGAACGTAATTTCCTCATCTCAACCAAGAGATAACTAGGGATACAAGAATCTGTTGGCGGCCCTTTCAGTGGCATCTAAATATGGGGCATCTAATTCATTTAAGAAAGTTTTTAAGACTCTCTAACATGGTCCTCTCTGCCTTGCTTTAAATGCTGGGAATATGACATGTCAGATTAGAAGAATAGAATATGAAATGTCAGGTCAGAAGAATAGAATATAACATGTCAGGTCAGGAGAGTCTTTTAAAACTTTTAGTTTTGTTTTTCGGCTACACCTGGTGGTTTTCAGGGCTTACTCCTATCTCTGTGGACAAAGCATACTATGGGGGACCAAATGGGATGCTGGGGATCTAAACTGGGTCAGCCATATGGAAAGCAGATACACTATTCACTGTACTATTTCTCCAGCTCCAGGAAAGTCTTTTTTGGAGAAGAAACTTTTTTACTGGTTTGTGGACAACACTTAGTTGTCGTGCTCATGGTATCCTTCTGGCTCTGCATTACTCTCCCTTCTGGGAATCTGCAGAGAACACATGGGGTTCTGGGGATTGCGCCCTGCTAGCCAGATGGAAGGTAAGATAGTATCTCCCTGGTGCTAGTCAGAAAAGTCTTAATTGCTTATAGACTGGGAAAAGACCAACTCAAATAAATTATTATTTAAATATGAAATAAATTATAACTTGTAAACCCATAAGCTGGGGAGAATGCCAACGTAAAGAAATTATTATTCAAATACTAAATCAATTGTAACTTGTAACTGTAAACTCAAATCCTATACATTTAGTTGCAAAATTTGGCGACACAGCTAGGAAAGGGTATGAGATTTTGTAGGATTCTGTTCACAGTACACTCTAGCCTTGGTGGTAGGGAAGTGGAAGGCTCAGGGATTAGGAGCAAGAGAGCATTACCTGTTAATTCTAGTTTATTCAGAGAAAAGTAACCTTTCTAAAATAGCTTCAGAAAGAACATGGACAAAGTCCATCTACTCTTAGTACTTCTAGATAAGCTAGGAAGCTTATGTTTTAAAATTTAATATTGCAAAATGGAGTCAGTCAGAGATTTTACTGTGGATGGCCTTTATGGGAAGTGTGGGGCTGCTTTCTTTTATCTGATGCCATCTCCAATCCCTATCATTTTTATATATTTTGATTGGCTACCTGTTGATGGAAGAGATTTAAAGTGATCAACTAAATTCACCTGGCGTTCAACCTTTTCACTCCTGCTGTTTCAGCTCTCTTAGAAAATTGTGGGTTAAGAAGAGAGAAAGTACAAGAGTGAGAGTGAGAGAGAGAGACAGAGACAGAGGCAAAGACACAGAGGAAAATAGAGAACAGAGACCTCCCCAGAAAGAAAAGAAGTCATGCTAACTTCATCACACCTTTCTTTCTTTCCCCTCACCCCTCTCTAACTTTTAATTAAAAACTACTTTGCTTCACTACAAGAAGCACAAAATGACATTTGAGAGAACGTTCTATTCAATTACTCAAAGTTTTCTTGACCTGGAATTTTCTGCGTGCAAGAAGTTAATCTGGGTGTTGTCACAGGAAAAGCTTTCGACTCTTGATTATCCTATTATGTTCAATCCATGACTTTTAGATTCTTCTGCAGCTTCTCCTTTTCTGAAGAGGGCAACCCTTCTCAGTGTGGTGCTTCCATTTATACAACTGGACGATGCCTCCGTTTGTGCTTCTGGGTTGTGCTTCAGTTTCTTTCTCCATATCCAAAGTGTTTGCATATTTTATAGCTATATACCAAATATATACACACATATATACAAAATAATATATTTATATATTTTACATATATTCTAAGGGCTGGAGCGATAGCACAGCGGTAGGGTGTTCGCCTTACAAGCGGCCAAAATGGCCAACCCGAGTTCGATTCCTCACCCCTCTCGGAGAGCCCGGCAAGCTACCGAGAGTATTCGATATGCCAGACACAGTAACAACAAAGTCTCCAATGGAGACGTTACTGGGCCCGCTCGAGCAAATTGACGATCAACGGGAGGGCCTTTACCTTTTACCTTTACATATATTCTATATATGTATGTTTATTTTGCTTTTGTGTCACACCCTACTGTGCTCAGAGTTTATTCCTGGCTGTACACTCAAGGATTACTCCTGTTAGGCTTGAGGGACAATATGGAGTACGGGGAATAGAATCTGGGTTGGCTCAGTTCAAGGCAAGCACCCTAATCACTGCACTATCTCAAGCCCCAGAGATTGCATTTTAAAGGGAAATGTGATCCTCATGCTTTGGGCTGCTTCAGAAATAGAAAATTTCTTGCTAGTTTTACTTTTTCCCAGCAAACTTATTACCAGGATCTCACTCCCAATCTGTTTGCAACATTTCCTCCCCAGAGATTTCATTGTTTTAAATATTTAAGGGCTACAAAGATGAAGGTCTTCTGTAAGCACCTCTTATTGGCCAAGGGCATAGGTTTGTCTATGGAATGAAATCTCATGCTGACGTAGTATTAATAGGGTCCAGGAAATGGGTTGTTGAGTTTCAAAATTATTAGTCTGAATGGGAAAATAGATATGTTAGACAACATTGAAAGGAAATACTAGACCCTAGAGAAGTGAAAAAGCTTTTCTTGACCCAGGGCAGGCAGAGTGTCTAAGCAAACAACAAAAAAAAACAGTGGTTATAGCATAATCATTTTCTCCATTATTTTACATTCTGATGAGACTGCTGAAAAAGAAATTATTAGTTTCTGTTTATTCTTGCCTTCTGTAAAACATGTTCAGAATGAAAGATATATTACTTAACTTTTACAAGAGAAGAAAAATTCCAGCTTTTCTTTTAAAAATAGGAGTTCTACAACACCCAAAACGAGAGAGAGAACACAGGGGATTGCCCTGCCACAGAAGCAGGGGAAGATGGGGGGATGGGGGTGGGAGGGATATTATCTATGGTGGTGGAAAATGGGCACTGGTGGAGGGATGGGTATCTGATCATTGTATAATCGAAACCCAAGCACAAAAAATAGTAAATCTACAACTGTACCTCATGGTGTTTCACTAATAAAAATAAAATAAAATAAAATAAAAATAAAATTTCCAATACAAAAAAAAATAGGAGTTCTAACTTCTTGATGAGGTCACCAGTAGGTCAACTCATCTACAATCTTCTATTGGTCTGGACCTTAGTGGAGGCAGACAGAACTGATCTATCCAGAAGAGATGAACACAGAATAGAAATTCCATTGTTATGCAACTAAAGGACTGGAGCAATAGCACAGCAGTGGAGCATTTGCCTTGTGCGCAGCCGGCCCGGCCGAGTCGAGTTCGATTCCTCCACCCCTCTTGGAGAGACTGGCAAGCTACTGAGAATATCTTGCCCTCACTGCAAAGCCTGGCAAGCTCCCTGTGATGTATTCAATATGACAAACACAGTAACAACAAGTCTCAAAATGGAGATTTACTTGGCCAGCTCGAGCAAATCAATGAACAACAGGAGGACAGTGACAGTGTTTATGCAACAATGGAGTTGCATAAGATAATTTAAGGTCCCTTTTATTTAAGAAGTATTTGATCCAAAGGAAATCCAGTTTTCCATTGTTTTTGGTAAGATCCTACAACCAGAGTAAATTTTGATTAGAGTTTGGGTGATCTCTGTTTGGGTGAGTATAAATAGATTTCCATATTCTTGAATTGCCAGCTGCACCTGTCCTATACTAATAACAATTAATTAGTTATAGGTTTTCTGAGTCCAATAAAAAAATCTGTAGATGAAAGAGTTTCCCATAGACTAGTTGGTAGACAGAAGAGACAATGGTAAAGTTTTGTCTTAGGACAATTTGAGTCAGAAGGAAAGGCCTAGATTTTTCCCCAGGTAAAGTCATTGATATAGCAAACTAAACATAGCTTGTTTAGTAGCTTTCCATGGAAGATATTTTATTTTATTTTAGGCAATGTGGTTTACAAAACTGTCATTGATAGAGTTTTGTACTTAAAACTTAAGACACCTCCAGAGCATCTTCTCTCTGCCATTGGCCATGTGTCCCTCTCCACTCCTTCACCTCCCAGTGGTAAGCTTCTTTTTGAAGACTAGTTCTCAGTTTCTCTTGTCTTTGGTATTTTATTATTTTCCTACTATGTTTCTTTGAATAACACATATAAGGGAGATTATTATCTACTTTTTCCTCTCTTAATTTCACTCAGCATGGTACTTTCCAGACCCATCCACTTGGAAAATTGTATGGTTCCATCTTTTCATAAAGCTGTGTAGTTTTCTTTTGGTTATATATACCATAATTTCTTTATCCACTCATCTCTTCTTGACTACTTGAATTATTTCCAGATCTTGGCTACTGTGAATAGTACTGCAATGAACATAGGAGAAACATGTCTTTCCTGAATAGACCTTTTGAACCTTAGGGTAGTTGCCAAGAGCATGAATTGCTGGATCATATGCAAGCTAAGTTCCTAGATTTTTGAAAAGTGTCTAGATTGTTTCCAGAAAGGTTGGACCAGTCAACATTACCAGCAACATTGAGTGATGGTCCCATTTCCTTCCCATTAATAAGAGCACTGGTTGCTCTTGTTCTTTGTGATGAATGTCACTATCACTGTTGTTAGGTCATATTTCATTGTTGTTTTTATTTGCATGTACTTGCTTATAAGTGATGTAAAGCCCCCCCCCCGCCCCAAACACACACACATACACTCACATACCATGTGTCTTCTTTGAGAAAGTTTCTGTTCATCTCTTCTTCCCATTTTTTTCTTAGGGTTGGATATTAATCTTTTATCATATGAGTGATACACAAATATTCTCTCCAGTATGTGTGTTGTCTTTGTATTCTGTTTATCATTTCTTTTGAATGCAGAGTTTCGTAGTTTGATTTATCTATGCTTCTACTTATGTGGCCCTTGATATTGTATCTTTAAAGATATCTCTATACTCAATGTAATGAAGAGTTTTACTTTGGTTCTCCTCAATATAACGTATGGATTTGGGTCTGATTTCGAGGCATTTAATCAATTTTTATTTGAATTTTGTGCATTGTGTTAGAAAGGAGTATGGATTCATTCGTTTGCATGTGATCAATCAGTTTTCCCAGTACTATTTGTTGAAAGACTTTCCTTGCTGCACTTTATGTTTCTGTACCTTTACCAAAGATTAACTGTCCAAACACCTGGGGATCTGTCACTGGATTTTCAGTTCTATTCCATTGGTCTAAAATTCTATCATTTTTCCAGTACCACACTCTTGGTTGATAGTATAGTTGAAACTGGGGAAGAGAAACCTCCTATACTCCCACCACAGGTTTACTTTGGCTATTTGGAGGGTGAAGTTCACCCTCCAAATTAGTTCACATAAGTTTCAACAGTATTTAATCTAAATCTTAAAAAAATGTGTGTGTGTGTGTGTGTGTGTGTGTGTGTGTGTGTGTGTGTGTGCTGGGCTACATCCGGCTATGTCAGGGCTTATTCTTGGTTTTGTATATTTCTTTCACCTCTTTTGTTAAGCTGATTCCCAAGAACTTGATTTTCTGAGCCATATCTGTGATTGCCATTATTTTAAAATTTTCTCTCTCTTCCATTTAAATATTAGGTATGGATTTCTCTGTACTGTTTTGTAGGCTGTCATATTATTATGCAAGCTTATAGTTTATAGGAGGTGATTTATAGTTTTTTTGCTGATTATTCAGAATTTTCTATATGGCATCATGTCATCTGTATTTAGCAAGAATAGTGGTGAGCAACCTTGTCTTGTGCCTTGATCATTAAGAAAATTTTGATCTTATAACTTTTTTAACTTAATGCCCATATTATCTGATACAAGTAGGGCCATCCAGGCCTTTTAAAGAAAGTTGTTTGGACTCATGTGCTGCCTGAGTCTATGTTCTGCTTGTGCCCACATGGCCTAGCACAAATGCTTAATGGCTCCAGGGTGAAATACAACAATCTTCACACACTTTCTTCTAAGGAAAATGTTTTTGATAATTTTTAGTGAATTATTCATAACATAAAATATAAAAGAAATTATTTGGGGCCTCGTATTGGGGCAGGCTTGGGTGGTGGTTGGGAAAATTAGAAATAATGGTGGTGGGAAGGTGTAATGGTGGTGGGGTTGGTGTTAGAATATTGAATGTAATAAATGATCATGAGCAACTTGTTTTTTTTTAATTATCCTACCATTTTCTTCTGGCTTATTGAATAACACTCCATGAGTTTGCCAGATCTTATAAAAATAATACAAGAAATTTTAAAAAGGAAGTTGTTTTCTTGACATATATTTTTCTAGCTTTTCACTTTGAACCTGTATCTCCCTTGTAGGCAGCAGAAAGCTGGGTTCAATTTTTGGATGCAACCTGCCTCTCATGTATCTTGATTGTTGTGTTTAGGCATTGGCATTCAATGAGATTATTGACATAAAGCTCATTCAACTGAGTGCTTTTGCCACTTTTCTATAGAACTAATGCATGTTTGTGGTGTTTTGTTTTGTTTTAAAGTCCCTTCAATTGATAGTGCAAAGTTGGTTTCTAGGCTATGAAATTTCAAAGATATTACTTATGCATGGAGCTCTGTATTGCTCCTTAAAATATAAATGATAATCTAATTTTGTGTTCTTGGCAAGGTTCATATTATTAAGTTTTTTTAAAATATTATCCTACCATTTTCTTCTTGTCCATTAAATAACTTTTGATGAGTCTGCCAAATTTATGGAATCTCTTTTGTATGACATTTCCTTCTTCTATTTTGCTGCTTTAAATATTCTATCTCATTCTCTGGAATTTGTGATTATGATGTGCCCAGAGAATTTGGGTATCACTTGGCTGAAACCCTTTGACCTCTTGAATCTTGATGCATGAACTCAACACTTTTTGAGAATTTCTCAGTTATGATTTCTTTGATTCATTATTTAAATAGTCTTCTTTCTTACAGACTCAGTTTATTCTTATGTTGTTCATTTTGAACACTTCCATAATTGTCTCTTATGTGCTGTTCATTATTTTTTCCATAGTTAGTTGTTTATTTGAAGTTTTCTGCATTCTTTCTTATTTAATACTCAAACGCTCTTACTATGTTTCCAAGACCTTCCATTGAGTTTTTTTTCACCTACCAAGCTCTTTAGTTCTGTCACCTCTGATTGTAGTTTTTCTCATTTCTGACATCATGTCTTCTTGTACATCTACCATTGTTTCTTTGAAGTTATTAAAATTTTTAAATGTTTTCTCCATTTGAGAGGTTATAGAACTTTTAATAATGGTAAAACCTCCATGGCTACTTTCTTTGCTCACAAATCCTGTGTGGGTTCTTCTACTTCCCCATTACCTTGGCTGTGGTTTGAGTGTGAGTCTCTCAGTTCATGACCCCTGACTCCCCACCGTGGAGCTCTCTAGAGAGCTGTACTTGGGCCTTACTCTTTACTCTGAGTTCAGGAATCACTCCTGGTGTTGCTCATAGGATCATATGTGGTGCTAGTGAACAAACCTGGGTTGGTCATATGCAAAGCAAGTGCCCTACCAGCTGTATTATCTCTCCAGTCTCCCAGGAACATTTCAAAGTCCTTAGCCCTTAGGGCCAGAATGATAGCACAGAGGGTAGAGAACTTGCCTTGCATGCTGTTGATGGCTTCGATTCCTTGCATCCCATATGGTTCCTTGAGCACCACCAGGAGTAATTCCTGAGTGCTCAGTCAGGAATTACCCCTGAGGATTGTGTGTCTCCAAACCAAAAAAATTAATGTCCTTGCCTTGATTCTCCTCAGCCAGAAAGATTCTATCATTTCTTACTATCATAGCTATCTTTGTGAATTCCTGTGGCAGTATTGATCAGAGCAAGGAATAAGTTAATATCAGAGTGGGGTGTTTTGGAGGAGCCAAATCACTCCAAATTGTGAATTTGGCACAAAATTCCAAGGTGTGTTCCTTATGAATTATGAAGAAGTGTCTTGAATAATAACAGGTAAAATGACCATTTGATTACACTGCTTCTTTCAGTCCAAGAATATGGCATATTCTTCCATTTCTTCTATCTCTTTAATAAATGTTTATGGTAAGTGGTTAAGTGTTTGTGGTTAAGTGATAGTTATCATAGTATAGATATTTCACATGTTTTTAATGTTTTGGGACACTTTTAAATGGAGATTCTTTGATCTCTTTCTCTTCAAGTTCATTACTTGTGTATAAGAGTGCAGCAGATATTTGTGTGTTGACATTGTATCTCACTACTTAGCTACATTAGTTATAGATGGTCATAATTTTGAGAAAGATTCCTTGCATTCCTATTTTTGATGGTTTTATTTGTTACGTATGGATGTCAGAGCTTGTCCAAAGTTTACTCTGCATCAGGGCTGGAGCAATAGCACAGTGATTACGGTGTTTGCCTTGCACGTGGCTGACCCAGGTTAGATTCCCAGCATCCTGAGCACCGCCAGGAGTGAGTCCTGAGTGCACAAACCAGGAGTAACTCCTGTGCATCACCGGGTGTGACCCAAAAAAACAAACAAACAAAAAAAAACAAAGTTTAATCTGAATCAATTGAGATGGTCTTTGTCTTTTATTTATGCAGTATACTATGTTAGTTGAGTTGCATATGTTGAACAATTCTAGAATCACTGGGATGAGTCCGACATGATCATGGTGTATAATCTTGGATTCAGTTGCTCTTGGATTCAGTTCTCTAAGAAAACCCACCAATAAACTCATCTAGACCCAAACTATTTTTCTTGCAGAGTTTCTTAATTACTGTTTGAATTTTCTTGCTTAAGATCAGCCTGTTAAGATTCTGTATTTCTTCATTCAATTCTGAGGTGCTACACAAGTCTAAGAATCTGTCCACATCTTCTTGTTTCTCCAGTTTAACAGAGCAGCGTTGTTCAAAGTAGCCTCTCATAATATCTTGAATAACAGAATATTGAGGGATCTGTTAATTTTTCCCCTTGCATCTCTGGACTTAGTTATTTGAGAATTTTATCTGTTTTGTTCCTTGTGAATCTAGCCAAAGTTTTGTCTATGTGGTCTATTATTTAGAAGAACCAGTTCCTTGTTTCATTGACTCTGAATTTCTTTGTGATTACTATGGGATTGATTATTTCTGCTCTAATTTTTATTATCTCCTTCCCTGTACCACATTTGAAACTTATTTGTTTTTCTTTTTCCAGGTGTGTAAGACATGTGCTTATGTTATTGACTTAAACTTTTCCTTCATCCTAAGATGAACTTGTATTACAATGAATATAACTTTTTCTATGTATCATAGATTTGTATAGTTTACTTCTTCATTCTCATTAGCCCCCAATATTTTTTTATACCTTTTCAATTTTATTTTGACCCAGTTGTTTTTTTGGCAGTGTTTGTCCAGCTTTAACTTGAACTGGTTTTCCCATCTTTTCTTTATGGTGGATTTTTACTATTATGGGGTCATGACCTATGAGGATGCTTGGAATAATTTATATATTCTTAAATTTATTTAAGGTATGCCCCAGTATATGATCTATGATGGAGAGTATTCTATATGCACAAGATAAGAATGTATATTCAGTTTTGTAGTTGTGTCAAGTATATATCAATTAAGCCCTGTTTCTCTAAACTTTTATTCAAGATGCTAGTATCTTTACTGATATTTAGTCTAATTTACCTATCGTAAATGGAGTGGTGAGGTATCACACTATTGTATTTTTGTCAGCAAACTTCTTTCGTTTTGTGAACAACATTTCATAAACTTTATTGGCCCTTCATTAGCTGCATATATGCTGAGTTAGTACTTCTTGATCTAATGTTCCCTTCTCCAATATGTAGCACTTCTCCTTATGTATAATTACTTTCTTTAGGCCTACAACTCACTGTCACCATGTAAGATCATGCACAGGTCTTTTGCCAGAAACTCATAAATAAATCTTGAGGCAGATAAACTAGTCACAAAAATTTCTTCAATATGCATTCCTAGTTGAGACTTCCAAGGCATTCAAGACCTAACCTAACAAAGTCCTGGTAATCATTCCCACAGCCTGAAACCACTACTATGTCTCCTGCCTGACTGCCCAGTAAATATTCTTAATTTTCTGGAATGATACATTCAAAATTTACAACACTGACATCCCAGTAGCAGCACATCAAATTGGATAGGATGCAGTGTAGAAGCCCACCAATCTCAACAAACAAAGACATTAACACAGAAGCTTAAGTTAGCTGTTGTTGTAACAATAGCTTAATAAGCCCTCAGACAAGAACTTAAATTTCTCATGTTGAGATACAACAATGTTCATAAATTTTCTTTTATGGAAATATTTTTTATCATTTCATTATCTATAGTGGTAACAAGAAACATTAAATAAATTACTGTGGGCTTGTTGAAGAGGCAGGTTTGAGGGGTGGTTGGGGAAATGGAGACAGTGGTGGAGAAAGGTGACAGGGCTGGTGGGATAGTATTGGAATATTGAATGCCTGGAACAAATCATCATGAACAATTTTGTAAACTATGCTGTTTAAATAAAGTGGGAAAAATTGCCTTCTTTATATTTAATGCTATTTGATCTAAGTATGGCTGGCCCCACTCCTCCTTTTTGGTCTACCACTCACTTGTATGATTGTTTTCCATCTTTTTACTCAGTATTTTCTTGGTTTTTTTTGGGGGGAATACAGTGCTTAAGGTTTACTCCTGGCTACATGCTGAGGGATCATCCTGATGTCCTTCTGTGGGGGGGGGGGGCGGTCATCTGGGGTGCTAGGGATCAAAATTGGGTCCCTCAAGTTCAAGGCAACAGCCCTACCTCTAGCCTGCAAGAAAGTGTATGTTGAATGTAATTTAGAAAGATGAAAGCATGGAGAAGGAGAAGACACATTTATTCAAGAGAGAACATAGTCTTCTCCTGAGCAGAAGATGTCACAAGCAAAGAGACATTAAGCTGGGGCCAGGGGGGTAGTACAGCAGGAAGAGCATTTGCCTTGCACATGGCAAAACCGGGTTCTATCCCCATATGGTACCCTGAGCACTGCCAAGAGTAATTCCTGGCTGCAGAGCCAGAAGTGGTCCCTGAGTGTCGCCAGCTGTGACCCAAAAAGATGAAAAAAATACATAGAATACATACAGAAAAGTAAGTAAAATACATGTTCAAGGAAGACTCAGGCCTGGAGAACAAGTCTCAGAGCTGGTCTATGTTTATCAAGTAAGTATAGGTTTCCTGTAAACAGCAAGTAAATGAATATTGTTTCCTGACCCATTTGGTAACTCTGTGCCTTTTAATGGGGAATTTTAATCCAGAGATGTTAAGAGAGATTATTGATGAAAAGGGCCAAATTCACATTTTTTTGTGTGTATTGTTTAGCTGTTTTTTTTCTATTAACCATCTGCTGTTTAGAGGTGTCCTTTCAGTAATGCTTGTTTTTTTGCTTTATTTTTAAATGTTGAAAAATATGTTCACTGTATCACCATGAATTACTAAGTTTCAAAGATACTCATGATTAAGTTTCAGGAGTACAATGTTGAAACACCAATCCCTTAATCAGAGTCCACTACTCTCCAGAAATGTCTCCAGTTTCCCTTCCCTAACTTATGCCCCCATCTTTGTCCAAGTGATATGCTTCCTATTACAGACCAGTTCTCCTGCTCTTCGTTTCTATTGCCTTTGGTCATTTGATATTTTCCTACTAAGTTTCTTTACATCCCACATGTGAGAGAGATCATTTTGAGTTTGTTGCTCTTCCTCTTACTGATTTCCCTTAACACAGTACTCTCTAGATAGATCCACATAGAAGAAAATTCCATGACTTGTTTCTTACTTCTTAGTAATATTCTATTGCTTATAGGTATCATAGATTATTTATTCAGTCATCTGTCTTTGGACACATAGATTGTTTCCAGATTTGGACTGCTGTGAGTAGTGCTGCACTGAGCATAGGCATGAATGAATATGCATTTTCTACATTGTGGAAAAAGAAAGAAGAAGAAGAAGAAGAAGAAGAAGAAGAAGAAGAAGAAGAAGAAGAAGAAGAAGAAGAAGAAGAAGAAGAAGAAGAACAAGAAGAAGAACAAGAAGAAGAAGAAGAAGAAGAAGAAGAAGAAGAAGAAGAAAAAGAAGAAGAAGAAGAAGAAGAAAAAGGAGGAGGAGGAAGAGGAGGAGGAGGAAGAGGAGGAGGAGGAAGAGGAGGAGAAAAAGAAGAAGAAGAAGACGAAGAAGAAGAAAAAAGAAGGAGGAGGAGGAAGAGGAGGAGAAGGAAGAGGAGGAGGAAGAGGAGGAGGAGGAAGAGGAGGAGAAGGAAGAGGAGGAGAAAGAGGAGGAGGAGGAAGAGGAGGAAGAGGAGGAGAAAAAGAAGAAGAAGAAGAAGAAGAGGAGGAGGAGGAGGAGGAGGAAGAGAAGGAGGAGGAAGAGGAAGAGAAGGAGGAAGAGAAGTGGAGGAAGAGGAGAAAGATGAAGAAAGAAAGAAAAAAGAAAGAAAGAAAGAAAGAAAGAAAGAAAGAAAGAAAGAAAGAAAGGAAGGAAGGAAGGAAGGAAGGAAGGAAGGAAGAGAAAGGGAGAAAGGAAGAGAAAGAAAGAAAGAGAAAGAAAGAAAGAGAGAGAGAGGAAGGAAGGAAGGAAGGAAGGAAGGAAGGAAGGAAGGAAGGAAGGAAGGAAGGAGAAGAATTCCTGCATAGAGGTTAACTGCAGGTGCGGGGTTCGAGGGAGGGAACTTGGTGGTGGGAGATGTATACTGGTAAAGATACAGGTTTTAGAACATTGTATAATTGAAACTTAATCATAAACAACTTTGTAACTGTATCTCACAGTGATTTGATTTTTAAAAATGCAGCTTTTTTCCTTTATCCTGCTTTTATCTGAAGATTTTCTGCATCTCATATTGGACTTCCCTGATTTTGTCCTCAGCTACTGTTACTCTGTAGCTGAGACCTTCCAGAGAGTTTTTCATTTTACCTACATTTAAAAAAATTTCTGTCATTGGTGCCTGTAGTTTTCTCATTTATGCTCTCATATCCTCTTGTGTTTTATTGGATCTCTGTTCCTTTGATTCTTTTAGCTCATTAAACATCCTCTACATTTTCACTTTAAAGTCATTATCTGAAAGTTTACTTATCTGGTCAGTACTGGTTGAGTCTTCAAGGCTTGTGTCCGAAAATCCTGGACTAGTCAGCATTCCCACCAACAGTGAATGAGTGTGCATATTTCTGTTTTTGATTAAGTGTTGTAGGAACTGTAAAGCTAAGGATAGCACTGTACCACAGTAGCACTGTCCTCCCATTGTTCATCGGTTTGCTGTGTGGGCACCAGTAATGTCTCCATTGTGAGACTTGTTGTTACTGTTTTTTGGCATATCGAATACACCATGGGGAGCTTGCCAGGGGTACTCTCGGTAGCTTGCCCAGCTTTTTGACTGGAATGGAGAAATCGAACCCAGGTAGGCCGCATGCAAGGCAAATGCCCTACCTGCTGTGCTATCGCTCCAGACTAAAGGATCTGCCCTAGGATTCCAAAATGGACAATTTTCTCATTGCAGATAGAACAATCCGGAATCTCTGGCTGAAATCCACTGGCAAAAGATCTCTGGATCTGTGTGGAACAGGACAGAAATGGGACATAGGAACTACCTGTGCAAGTGAATCTTGGACTCAGGACTGAGGTTCCCTGTACTTGCTGTCAGGAGCTCCCGGTGGCTGAGTCCAGTCGGTTTCAGAGCTGAGTTGGAAGATTCTAATCTCAGGCTGGACCAGATACCCACCCTGCCCAGCCAGCAGCAGTGAGGGAAGACAATGAAGCTCACCAGAAAGAATTTGGGTACAGACTTTATTTGTCACAAGAACAAAAAAAAAAAAACATGAAAGGGGAAAGTTGCATATCAGGCCATGTTGGAAGTTGAAATCTTCTCCATACACATCTCTTTCAATGCAGACAGAGTTTTTCTCGTTGGTTCCTGCTTGCCCAGAAAGTAGCAGAGACTAGTTGGCTGTGAGCTGCATCCAGTTCCACAGCTGACTGATCTCTGCTACTCTCTGGGCCAGAACTAAGCTAAGGGTACCTAAATTTTTGTACTAACATTCATAAAATGAGAGATAATGGTAGCAGGAAGGTGCAATGGTGGTGGGATTAGTGCTGAAATATTGAATTTCACAAATAATTATGAAAACTTTATATAAAAAGGTGAATAATCATTTGAGGAAATGGGGGCAAGACATGTGAAGGTCTTTCTGGAGCGCCCTTTTCTCATAAGTGTTGATGTCTACACATTCTGTCATAAAGAGATGTTTGAAGGGGTACAAGAATGGGAGGAAATAAAATTAAAATTGCCCCATGTTAAATATCACTGAAAATATTGATCCTTCTTCCAGTTTGCCTAAGAGGGCAGGTAAAATATGATACAAAAGCGCACTTACAGACATAGCCTATACCTATACCTGCAGATTCAGCACCAGTCCTGCAAGTACTGATGATGGAATGGCTTCATATTCTTTGAAGAAGGATGAAGGATGGAGGGAATCTTAAAAAAGGTTCCTTTATCTCCTCATTCCCTCATTTTTAAATCTTATTTCAAATTATGACTTAGCAAATTTTGATCCTTAAATGTGCTTTCCAGGATCCAAATGCCAGGGCATGACATTTTCAGAGAGATATTATTAGATATTAATCCTGATACATATTTAGCTGAACATTGTACAGTTGATTTGACACAAAAGGTAATTTCCCTAATAAATGATATTTTACTGCACACCCCACATTTATAATAACAATATGAGAAAACTATCAACTGAAAAAATATTTATGGAGAACGTAGAAATGTATCTACAACCCTGAATGAGTTATCTCATCTGGGGATCAGTAAATCTGCAGGTGCCTGTGTCTCATTAATTGATACCTTGAGCATGTCTAGGTATGAGTCACTGTCACTGTCCTCCCAGTGTTCATCGATATGCTCGAGCGGGCCCAGTAACGTCTCCATTGGAGACTTTGTTGTTACTGTGTTTGGCATATCGAATACATCACAGGTAGCTTGCCAGGCTCTGCTGTGCGGGCGAGATAATCTCCTTAGTTTGCTGGGCTCTCCTAGAGGGGCGGAGGAATAGAACTCGGGTTGGCCATGTTGGCTCCGTGGAAGGCAAATGCCCTACCGCTGTGCTATCACTCCAGCCCACTAGGTATGAGTATTGTTGGAAACTCCATTCTGTTTTGTTTTCAATTGAAATTTTGAAAATTAATACACAATAGTCTAAAAATTGACCACAATCTAGAAAGTCTATGAAGCATAGTCATGATATCCTGGGAAGTCTGTTATTCATTTCCTGTCAAAAGAGGCAGCTACTTCTGAGTCAGTAAATTGTGGTCACATAAATCCAGTATTTTCAAATATTATAATACTTCAAGAAATGATTTAAGCGGGTATGGTGCTGCCAGCAGGTCAATCTGTACCTGTTAGGAGAGTCCATCAGCAGCCTGATGGCACCGTCAGGCCTTCAGATACCCCAAAATTGCTGCTGTGCCTTTGGCCAGACCCCAAAAATTTGGGGCAAAGTTTACCAAGAAAGTAAACAGCCAAAAGTTAGATATGTGGGTGAAACACCCACAAACCACCTCTGCCTAAGCTATATAATTGGAGGCATGGCCTCTCTGGTTCCTGATCGAACTGCTTAACAGCCATGATCCCAGAGGCTGAGAAACGAATCTCAGAAACCAAAAGCTTTTGGCAGAAATGCGTCCTGTTCCTGCAGTATGTTACTGGGGCTGGGCCACTCCAAGTGAGAATAGGTTTCATGCCTTGGCCTGTTCCCTTTGGCGGTCTGGTGACCATCATCCTCCAGAGGCCACAGGACAGTCAGGTTTGGGCCTGCAGTGATGAGACACGTGGGGCCTCACCAGATGGGGATGGAACCGGCCCTTTCCTCCCCATCCCAGCGAGACCTCGAGTCGCCGCCTACAAATGGCCTCTCTGGCTCCTGATCAAGCTGATTAATGACCATGATCCCAGAGACTCAGAAATAAATCTCGAAACCCAGCGGCTTTTGGCAGAAATGCATCTGGACCGCATACAGGGCCATGGCTCCAGAGGCAAAAGGACTTAATCCATAGCCCGACAGCTTGCGGCAGAAAAGTGAATGGACCATACGTTAAACTACGGCACCATGACTCCCCAGAAGGGAAAGGGTGTTGCTTCCTTCTGCCTTTCTTCCCCTTGGCAGCAAGGTGACCACTTCCTCAGAGCTTATTGGATAGCCAGGTATGAGCCAGCGGTGACGGGGCAACTGCAGTCTCATAGGAAGAGGGGCTGTACCGGCTCGTCCTTAATGCCCTACTGAGGTCACAAGTTGCCCCCCCACCCCCAAGCGGCTCTCTGTGGCCACTCAATTTTGAATTATATAATATAATTATGATTCTCATAACCAGCTATAGAAAACAAAAGTATTTCACAATGCCTTTTCAGCAAATCTGATTGTTGGGGGGGGGGGGGGGAATTCTAAACAATAATGGTGCATCTTTTGTTGAAATGATGAATGTAATCAATGTAGAGAAGAGTTAAGTAGAAATCATCTGCCTCACAGGCATTGGGTGGGTTGGGAAGGGGGTATATTGGGGTTCTTGGTGGTGAAATGTGAGTACTGGTGAAGGGAAAGGTGTTTGATCATTTTATGACCGAGACTTAAACCTGAAAGCTTAGTAACTTTTCCCATAGTGATACAATAAATAAATATAAGACAATAAATAAATAAAACTATGAAAAAAGTAAGGTGGAGTTCATGCCCAATTCAATCAGCTAATAAGTGGCTGAATAAAGAGCAGTACTCCTACATAAAAAAAGAAAAAAAAAGGAAACACCTAGAAAAATGGCAAAATGGCAGTAAATACATGCATTCTATAATTACCTTTAAAAAAGAAATGATTTAATATAATTTTATGTGCATTTGCACTTTAAAAATTTTTTTGAATGGATTACATAATACCTCCAGTATTTTTTCCAAAACAAATTCTTTCAGTTCGAATTTTAGTTCAAGGGAAGTCTGCTTGCATCTTTTACAAAGTCATCTCTTGTTAAAGCCAGTTTCAGAGACTTATTTCTGGACAGCATTGGAGGGACAATTCATTTAACAATTTTTTAAAAAATTATATCATTTCCCAAATTAATATGTTGCAAGAACAGTCCCACTAAAATGAGTTAATCTATTTATTACAATCCTCCTTCACATCTTTGAGCTGTTCTTTGTCATCTGAGAGAGAAATTTTCCTAGTCAAAATATATATAAAGGCTGAGGGTCTTCTGAGAGATTGGCTTGGTATATCCAAAGGACACTGTGAAACACAGCTGATATACCTCTTGACTCTCTGATTCTAACTCAATGAAGACTAAATTGAAAACTGAAATTTAGCAAAAAGTATCAAATATCATGTATGGTTTGCATCATTCTTCCATACCATCTGAATTATTTTCACTTTAAAATTTAACTTTGTGTTTTTCTGCGTGACGTTATTCCCAAGTCCTTGATAGGTCTCCATGTTATAGATTAAATATATTTTCAAAAAGTTGTTTATTTTATTAACAATAGAGCC
This sequence comes from Sorex fumeus, assembly GCF_029834395.1. Taxonomy (NCBI): domain Eukaryota; kingdom Metazoa; phylum Chordata; class Mammalia; order Eulipotyphla; family Soricidae; genus Sorex; species Sorex fumeus. The sequence goes on along the minus strand of NW_026606077.1, from coordinate 15,896,846 downwards.
TGCAGTGCTGCTTACACCACACTAGTTACCAGATCTGCTAGACCATAAGTACTACTAGAAAGTTTGGTTTTCCTGTTGTCACAAGATCCCATTCTCTAAGCATCCTTTTGTTGTTGTTGTTTTTGTTTTTGTTTTTTGGGTCACACCTGGAGATGCACAGGAGTTACTCATGGTTCTTCACTCAGGAATTACTTGTGGTGGTGCTTGGGGGACCATATGGAATGCTGGGAATCGAACCCAGGTCGGCCACGTGCAAGGCAAATGTCCTATCTGCTGTGCTATTCCTCCAGCCCCCAAGCATTCTTATATCACAGTTCAGGACTGTTTCCCTTCAGAATTATTTAATGTCTGCCTTTTTTTTAATTGAACTCTGCAAATGAAGGGTATAGTTTTTTTTCTCATTCGCTCACTTCACTTAGTGTGATCTTCTCCAGTTTCAGTCAAGTTTTAGCATGGTAGCACTGTAGCACTGTCCTCCTGTTGTTCATCGATTTGCTTGAGTGGGCACCAGTAACGTCTCACAACAAATTGTGATACTTCTTGTTACTGTTTTGGGCATATTGAATGCATCATGGGAAGCTTGCCAGGCTTTGCTGTGTGGGTGAGATATTCTTGGTAGCTTGCCAGGTTCTTCGAGAGGGTTGGATGAATCAAACCCGGGTCGGCCATGTTGGTCGCAGCCTTACTCGCTGTGCTATCGCTCCAACCCAAGATATCAGAGAAGAAAAAATGATTAATATGTAAACATGATGACATTATTGTTATTGACTTGGATAGCAAATGTAGAGCAATACAAATTGTTTAATTTCATGAATACACATAAATATATAAAGTTTATAATGTATGAACCAGAGAAAATTATGCTTTTCATGACAGTTGGCAGGGGAGGTTAACTTATATTCTAAATTCTTTTACTTCCCCATTATGTGTATGTATATATTAATTTTGCTAACTAAAAAAGAGAAAAATCTAACTCAGAAGCTGTTATAAATAAAATCACTCTCTTAAACTTTTGAATCTATAAATACTTTGATTTAGCACTGTCAAAAGAAAATTGCATATTTCTTAACAAAACTCTTAGCAATAGCACAGCAGGTAGGGTGTTTGCCTTGTATGTGGCCAGCCCAGGTTTGATTCCTCCTGGAACTATCCTGCCCACACTGAAGAGACTGGCAAGCTCCCCATGGCATACTCATTATGCCAAAAGCAGTAGCAAGTTTTAGCAAACTGCAATATTTCATCTTTTTCATAACCACATAGCTGAATAGTATTTCATTGTAATTTATCTGATAATCTATTTTCAGGTATTTGGGTTCTCTCCAGATCTTAGCAATTGTAAATAGTGCTGTGACAAACATAGGTATACATATGTCATTTTTCTTAATGTTTTTGTGTTTTGGAGGAAGATACCTACTTTCCCTTTGCAGTCCCAAAGGAAAACTATTCTTAATTTTTTAATCAAGTAACAACTGACAGTACTACTTAGTAGTTGAATCAACTAATAGTACTATTAATGGTGAATAGGAGGTTTTCTTTTTCTTTTTTGCCTAATTTCACATCCCCACCAGAACTTTAGGATGTAGCCATTCTTCTGGTGTGAGGTGATATTTTTATATTAAATATACTTACATTTTTTTTTCTGATTTTTTTGAGAATCTGCATTTCTTTCTGGGGGAGTGTAGATGGTGGGACATTGGGCCATATCCAGCAGTACTCAAAGACTATTCTCAGATCAAGGCTCATGGGTTACTCCTGGTGTTGCCCAAAAACCATGGGTTAAATTTGCATTCTTGTGAATAAGATTTTGGTTCTTCTCCAAACATAAATATTTTTACTCTAATAACTTCAATTCAACATTCAGCTAGCAATACCTTCTTCAGTGTTAAAATCCTGATTGGTTCTCCCAGTGTCTTTTGTGCCTGGAGTATGGTACATTTCACAGTGATTTGTAACTTCACGTTCAGGAGTCCATTTTATTCACTCTTCTGTAAGTTTATCAATGCAGTGATGATGTCTCTTGTTCACTGTTTTAACCCTACTTACTCTCAATATACTTGATAAGGAGAGAAACACAACTTTTTCATCTTCTATCCAGGATCGAAGCAAGGAGGCTCAGTTTATATTAATTCTGCAGTATTTATAATTATTAAATGAGTAATATTTATACTATTACGAGTACACATGTATTTTTTATGTTTATAATAGCTGCACATATCTTAATGATGCTATCACAATATAATGTGGTCTAAAAGAGCTTTTTCACAATTTAATATTTGTGTGAGTAGTATAAATTCTCCTTATTAATAAAAGATATCCAAGTTGTTCATATTTATTTGCTTACTATTCATTGTTTCCATCCTATCTTTTTTTCTGTTGTATTCATAGTCAATCCCTAATTAACAAGTGTAGCATCAATGTACGTTTTGTTGCACCTATCATTGCTTTCTGTGACTATTTATACCAAGAAGTTATTATAAGTGACACTATTCAATTTATACGCACTAACGAAACAGAGACCAATTGTGCACTTTCAATAAGAGTATGTGATGATTCTATTTCTGTTGAACTTTTTTCAGTTAAAGTTAAATGAGAATTTAAACAGATCAGCTAAAATGATGTATTATTATGTTATTTTTCTTTTATTTAGTTTTCATTAGATTCACTTCATTATAGTATCTTTGTTGTTTGCATCTATTTTTACCTTAATCATCAATTCATATACTAGTGGTCTTTTCGTTTGATGCAACCATTGATATCTATCCTGCATTGTAAATATATTGTTATTACCTCATTTAAATATTTCTGTCACTGACACTGTCTTTCTGTTGTTCATCGAGTTGCTTGAGCAGGCCCAGTAATGTCTCCATTGAGACACTTGTTACTGTGTTTGGCATATCGAATACTCACAGGGAGCTTGCCAGGCTTTGTCATGAGGGTGAGATACTCTCGGTAGCTTGCTGGGCTCTCCAAGAGGGGCAGAGGAATTGAACTCGGGTCGGCCATGTTGACCGCTTGCAAGGCAAATGCCCTACTCGCTGTGCTATCGCTCCAGCCCTAAATATTTCTGAATTATTTTTATTAATTCATTGCAAATTATCTTTTGACTTAATTTACCATATCTTTTCTGTGACAGAAATAGAAAATTTTACTTAAAATCTGTTTTAAGCATATCATGCTTGAAAAAGGTCTCAACATCCAAGAATATAAAATATTCTTCATTGTTTTGTTTGTATCTACACCATGAGCTTATACAGATCATGTGTGAAAAAGCAATGTCAGGAGCCAAGACACCCTTATAAAGACACTGTCTTTGTGTAATGGCTGTGTTGTGATGTGACATTTCATTCAGTTACTGGCCCAAACACAATTCCTCAAGTTTATCATAAATATTTGCCATGACTTAAAAAAGCAGTACATTCCTTCCTGTCAGTATTTTATGTGTTTAGTTTGTAAATGAATATAACTATTTTTGGCATACATTTGGAAAGAAATGACACAAATATAGACTTTTAACACTTGAAGACATCTATCATTGACTAAGTTCAGGTAAAAGAGATTGATGCTAATTGAATTGAACTTTAGCGATTGGAAAGACTAATAAAGTTGCTAAGGCGCTTGCCTTGTACCCTAGTCACCAAGTGACATCTGAGAAGAGTAAATCTGGATAACATCCGGGTATTATCCGAAACAACAAAGACAACAGAAAATATACTGGGACTTGGAGATTGCCTAGCAGGCAAGGCCCTTGCCCTCCACATATCCAACACAGTCTGACTGATGATGCTGCATGTGTTCCCTCAAGTCCTGCCAGGAGTGGTTCTTGAGGTCAGAGCCTGAAATAAGGCCTGAACATAACCAGCTGTGCCTCCAAAACAAGAGAAACATTTTTTTGAATTTTAGATATATTTAAAAATAAATTATTTTAAGATATCTTTTATTTTTATTTATTTTTAAAAAAATTTTTATTAGTGAAACACCATGAGGTACAATTGTAGACTTACAAATTTTTGTGTTTGAGTTTCAATTATGCAATGATCAAATACCCATCCCTCCACCAGTGCCCATTTTCCAACACCACAGGTCCCAGTATCCCTCCCACCCCCCATTTCCCCATCCCACCCTGCCTCTGTGACAGAGCATTCTCTTTTGTCCTCTCTCTCCTTTTGGGTGTTGAGGTTTGCAAAAGAGGCATTGAGTGGCAATCATGTTTGGTCTATAGTCTACTTTCAGCATGCTTCTCCCATCCTGGGAGGATCCTCCCAACATCCTTTATTTGGTGCTCCCTTCTCTATCTGAGCTCCCTTTTCCCCTAGCATGTGTGGCTGGCCTCCAAGCCATGCAGCAAACCTCCTGGTACTAATCTCTGCCACTCTTGGGTGTTAGTCTCCTATTTTGTTACTTTATGTTCCCCAGATGAATGCAATTAAGATTTCTTTTAAAGTACATCAAATGTTTTGTTGCTATTGTCCTCCTTTTAGTTCTTAATAGCTGAAAATGGTAATATTTTGCTTCATAATCACAATGAAATTGTAATGTGATATAGCAAAGATAATCAGTGTTAATGATGGTTGTGATATTATTATTTTTGGCATTAATGACCATATAGAAGTAACAAGATTCTTCCTAAAATGTTTATTATAAATAATGATAAAGGTATCTATGATTTGAATGGCTGATTTCTACTTTGTGATGGCATATATAACTACTTTATCATTGAGTTTTCTTAGAAAATTTGATTTGGGGAATGGCTAGTGACACCTTGAAAATTCTGCCAAACAGCTTGAAGTATGTCCATATATATCCAAGTTTAAAAATAAAACATTATTAACATTATTATTGTTGTTATTTTGATTTGGGGGCTACACCTGGTGTTGTACAGGGCTTATTCCTGGCTCAGAACTCAGGGATTATTCCAAGTGGACTCGGGGGACCATATGTGACACTATAGATCAAACCTGGATGGGCCCTGGGCAAGGCAAATTCTCTACCTGCTGTGCTATTGCTTTGGTCTCATGACTTATTATTATAGATATTAATAATGGACAGAAAAACATGCATAAATACAATATTTTAATGATGAGCTAGCTCAGCTCTCGTGTTTCAAGTGTAGGTAATAGCATTATGTTTTGTTGATTTTATATTCTATTTGGTTTTTAAATTTTTTAAATGTTTTATTGAGTCACAGTGAGTTATAGTTACAAAGCTTTCATGTTTGATGTTCCACTATACAATGATCGATCACCCATCCCTCCACCAGTGCAAACTTTTCACCACCAATATCCCCATTATCCACCCCCCCCCCACTTTCATCCCGGTCCTTACCCTGCCTATGTGGCAGACAATTGCCCAGATACTCTCTCTCTACTTTGGGGCATTTTATTTTGCTCAGATTTTCCCAGCACCATTCAAGCCTGCCTTCCAAGGGCAGATGCTAGATCATTTATTTTCCATTGCTCACTTTGCATATTAGGAAAGGTTGTGCGACTTCATAAGTGGATGCCTGCTTCTGAGATTCTAAATTATAAATAGTTCAGTTCCACAGACATATCTGTAAGAAGATATTCCAACACGGTTTGGAGAATTAGCTTGAAACTCACATGTGGGAGCCATGCTTGTAGAAGCTCATAGTCCTCGGAATTCCATCTGGAGAAGGCGAGGAGACCACTTGCTCCATCTGGGGCATCCCCATGATATTGGCTCAGTACAGGGCCAGGAGAATTCCCCAGTGTTTTGGTGCCCATCAGGTCTCTTCACTGCTGTGTGCCCGATTTTGTATTCTTAATGATAACTTTACAAGTTAAGTTTGACAGATTATATATTCCCAAACTTTTCTATGAGGAAATTGAAATTTGTTTCTAACAGTTATCAAATGAAAATTGTATTAGGCTTGTTCAGTTTCTTGTGTTTACTGTTATTTTGGTGAGAATGGAACAGGCCAGTGAGCTATTAGCCTTACGTGTTTGGGATATTAGGTAATGAGAATTTGGTAATGGAGATTGAGATGTGAGTCCAAAGCTCTAGAAAAGGGAGAGGCCACAGCCCCCTTTGATACTGTACCTGTTGGGGAGTTGGCCATGTAGGTGCCTATGCAGGATTAAAGTTCCACTTCTGATACAGTCTTAAAACTTGCTGGGATCCTCTCTGGCCTGGGTGCTTGAGGGGCACCTTGGCTAAGGCATCAAATGAAAATTAAAATTCATTTGGTTCATTAAAGAAACTTAGTAAAGAAACTCATTTGGTTCAGTCTTCCTTCTAACATAGTAAGTGAGGAGGTCATGGCTCCTCAGTTAAAAAAAAGATCTTATAGTATAGAGGGATAAATCAATAGATAGATACTTTTAGACATTGACTCAGGTGATTATGGAAATTGAGACATCCCACCCTCTGCCACACCCAAGGTGAGGGATGTCTCAGGAAGCTTTTGGTCTAGTTCCAGTCCAAACCCTAAGGCCTGAGAAGCAGGAAGCTAATGTTACACTCCAGTTCAAACCCAAAGGCCTAAGAACCAGCAGCATAGATGTTTGATGCATTTGATGCAGACAATGATAGATGTCCCAACTCAAATGGAGAAAGCATTATGCTTCTTTCAATCTTTTAGTGTTATTCTAGTCCACAAAAGATTGAATAAAGCACTTCTCTAGTAAGGACAATCTTTCACAAACTCTACAAGGTCAAATGTTAGTCTCTTCTAGAAAAGATTTCTAGCACAAAAATATTGCTTTGCCATATATCCTTAGGTCAATCAAGTTGAAGCACAAAATAAACTATTTCATTAATCCAGTCCTTCACATAATCCAGGCTTAGAATCTTGTTTACCACAAGTAACTGACACACAGAGAGCACTTATTATGTACTAATTGCTGTATAATTTCTTTACAGAACTTAATTCTCTAAAGTCACAGTAACCATAAAAGGCAGGTCTTTTATCATATTTTTTAAACATGAAGAACTCAGTTCTACAGGATTTATATAATCAAAAGTATGTGGATACCTTAATAATTATATAAGCATAATTTGATTTAAAGTCCCAGAGCTCAACCATGTTGCTGATTTTATCTATATGTAATGAATAAATTAATAAGGGATAGAAATCATGTGACAATTTAAGGGCACTTACAGTGTACACATCAATCATTATTCTCTGTATTTTTTTTTACTTATTTAATCATTAACTTAGTGTATATTTGGAACTGTGCTATGCACTATATATTCAGAATGAAAATTATGATATTTATTCTTCTCTTCCTTTCCCCCTTCCTTCCCCTCCTTTCCCTCCTCCCCTCCCTTTTCCCCTCCCTTCTCCCTTCCCCTCATGCCCCTCCCCTCCTCTTTTCTCCTCTCCTGTTTGAATGACATTCAGTGTGCTCAGGGATTATTTCTTCCTCTGTTTAGAATCACTCCAGGTAGTGCTTGGAGTGATATTTGGCACTGGAAGTGGGGTTAGGAGTGTCAAACTGGTGTTGGTTACATACAAGGAAAATACCTTAACCCTATGCTATCACTTCTTTTCATATTTCTTTTTTAATGTATGCAGGATCAAAACACTCTAAATATACAAATATAGTCAGGTAAAATTTGATATGCACCTCTCCCTGTTTGACCTTCATCTACAAGCCAAACTGTGAAGCTACTCCACCCTGCTCACACATTCACCCCTACTGTAAACCCATGCTGTCTCATCTGAATTTGGGGAGCTGGCTATAAGGAGTATACCTGTTGGCTTGGAGAAAACTCCCAGTAGCCTGATACTGTACGGAACAATTCAGACTAGCACTCAGATATTCTGGAACTTGAAGCACACTGTTAACATCCATGAAGGTGTTAAGAAAACACCTACAAAAACAAAGGAATTCAGATGATTCACTGATGGGATACAGAAGTTCAGCTAATTCCTGAAGTTTATCAAAACTCTTGGAACATTGAGGATGACCTCAGAACAAATCTTTACAATGATAATGTACAAAACTAAAAAAGTGAGGTGTATAATGAAGTAAAAGAAATAAGATTTGCCACAGGATTGAATACAGAAATGGGCATTCTAAAAGGATTATTGCTTTCTGACTCAGATGTCCTTAATAGGTTTTTCTTGACAAACTGCTATTTCAGGACTTTCAATACTACATTGAATAGTAGTACAAAGAATTGGTTACCTTGTCTTATGACTGATTTTAGAGGGAAAACTTTTAGTTTTCATCTTTCTTTACAATGGCTGCTGTGTGCTTCTGTTAAGTCTCTTCGATGACGTTAAGGAAAATTTTCAACCCCATTTTATTCACCATTTTTAGTTCAGTAGTGGTTATCATCAAATCCTTTCTCTGCATCTATTGATTTGATCATATTTATTTTTAATGTATTACATTGATTGAGTTGCATGTATTAAACTATCTTTGCATCCCTAAGACGAATCCTCCTACTTGGTTATTCTGTATGATCTTTTCGGTGTGCTTTTGGACTTAGTTTGCTAATATTTTGTTGGGTCTTTGCATCTATATTCACCTATGTTCATCCATGTTTCCCCTTATTTTAAATGTTTCTGTTTCGTTTTGCTATCAAGATAACAATGTCTTCCTGGAAAACCTTCTTAGGAGGATTCCTATTTTTTAACTTTCTAAAAGACCCTGAAAAGCATTGACAGTAGATCTTATTCAAAGGTTTAGAAAGCTACTGATTAGCAAACCTATCCAGACATGATTATTGTTTTGAAGGAAACAAGATTGCCAGTTCGGTCAGATTATCTAGTTCCTCTGTTTTAGTCTGGAGTGGGACGTGTATTCATCCCTTTTCAGTTCTTCAGTTCCCAATAGAAAGATGTTTAAAGAGCTCCCTGGTGGTTCTTTGAACTCATGTGGTGCCTGTTGTTATGTCTCCTCTTCGTTTCTGATTTTCTCTTTCTGTGTGAGTCTTGCTAATGATTTGTCAATCTTGTTTATTTTTTGAAAGAAAAAATGCCTCTTTTTTATTGATATTTTGAAATTTTTTGTTTTTATTTTATTAAATTCTACTCTATATATTATTATTATTTCTTTCCTGTTACTTGTTTTTTATGTTTCCTCCTACTTGCTTTATATTTAGGTATTTTCTAGCTACTTAAATTGTGTAGTTAGGTTATTTATGTAGGTGCTTTCTTAGTTCCAAAAGAATGCTTCTATTTCTCTGAGCTTTACTCCTAATACCTCTTTTCCTGTGTCCCATATGCTCTCAAAGCTCATATCTTTATATCACATTTATTTTTAGGAATCATGATTTCCTCTTTGACCCACTGATTGCTCAGTAGTGAGTTATTAGATTTCCAGGTATTTGAGTTATTTTCTTCTTTCAATTTGTGATTAACTTCCATATTCAACACATAATGGATAGTGGATTGTTGACACAATTCCTGTTTACTTTATTTTTGGAGGCAATTTGTCTTGAAAAATGTTGGAGGCAATATGTCTTGAAAAATGTTCCATGTGTGTGGACAAAAATGTTAAGCCTATCTCTTCCATTTCTTTCTTCAAAGTCAGTGTTTCTTTGTTGAATGCTAGTCTAGTTGACCGATCTAGAGGTGAAAAAAGCAGTGTTAATGTCTCTAATCACTATTGTGTTGCTATCAGTTTCTCTTTCAGGTCAATTAATAGTTGTTGGAAGTTTTTATTGTCTTTGTGAAAGGCCTTCACAAACTCTGTGTGTGTGTGTATGAACTTTTCTGCTTTTGTTTTCTTTGTTAATCACCATGAAACTATAACATTATTCATTATTGGATTATTGGGTTTCAGGAATACAATGTTTCAATACTGCTCCCTCCATCAGTGTCCCCTGCCATACTCATTGCCTTCTGCCCATCAGAGTGTGTCTATAAGAAGTCACTGTCACTGTCACTGTCCTCCCATTGTTCTTAAATTTGCTTGAGCAGGCTCAGTAATGTCTCCATTGTGAGACTCATTGTTACTGTGTTTGGCATATCAAATACATCACGGGTAGCTTGCCAGGCTTTGCTGTGTGGGCGAGATACTCTCAGTAGCATGCCGGACTCTCTGAGAGGGTCGGAGGAATCAAACCTGGCTCGGTGAGGCCGGCCGCAAGCAAGGCAAATGCCCTACGCTGTGCTATCAGTCCAGCCCTATGAGAAGTAATATATATATATATATATATATATATATACAAATAACACTTTACCATATATCATCACCACCTCTTTCTCCTTATGTTTCCTTCCACCATATATGTTGCTTCCTCCCTTTACTATCACCCAACAACTCAAGTATTGTTTTGATTTGCATCTTCCTGATGATTAGCAATATAGAGCATTTTTTTGTATTTTATTAAAAAATTTTTTAATAGTGAGACATCATGAGGTACAGTTGCAGACTTACACATTTTTGTGCTTGGATTTCAATTATACAATGATCAAATACCTTCCCTCCACCAGTGCCCACTTCCCACCACCACGCAACCCAGTATCCCTCCCACCCCCGATCCTCCTCATCCCACCCTGACTCTGTGGCAGGGCATTCCCCTCTGTTCTCTCTCTCCTTTTGGGTGTTGTGGTTTGCAAAAGAAAAATTGAGTGGCAATCATGTTTGGTCTATAGTCTACTTTGAGCATGCTTCTCCCATCCTGGGAGGGTTCTCCCAACACCTTTATTTGGTGTTCCCCTCTTTATCTGAGCTCCCTTTTCCATAAGTATGTGTGGTTAGCCTCCAAGTCATGGAGTAAAATTCCTGGTACTAATCTCGGTCATTCTTGGGTGTTAGTTTCCTATTTTGTTACTTTATGTTCCCCTGATGAATGCAATCTTTCTATGTCTATCCCTTTCTTTCTAGGTCATTTCACTTAACATGATACTTTCCATGTAGTACCACTTGTATGTGAATTTCGTGACTTCGTCTTTTCTACCAGCTACATAGTACTCCATTGTGTAAATGTACCAAAGTTTCTTAACTAGTCATCTGTTCTCGGGCACTCAGGTTTTTTCCAGATTCTGGCTATTGTAAAGAGTGCTGCAATAAACAGGCAATTGCAGATGTCACTTCGACTATACTTTTTTGCCTCTTTGGGATATATTCCCAGGAGTGGTATTGCTGGATCAAATGGGAGCTTAATTTCTAATTTTTTGAGAATCAACCATACTGTTTTCGAAAAGGGCTGAACCAGTCGGAATTCCCACCATTGATGGAGTGTCCCTTTCTCACCACATCCTCGCCAGCACCAGTTGCTTTTGTTCTTGTGGATATGGGCCAATCTCTGTGGTGTGAAGTGATATTTCATTGTGGTTTTGATCTGCATCTCCCTGATGATTAATGATATGGAACATTTTCTCTTGTGACTTTTAGCCATTCAAATTTCTTCTTTGTGAAAGTTTCTATTCATTTCATCTCCCCATTTTTTGATGGGGTTGAATTTTTTTTGTGTGTGTGGAGTTGAACCAGTACTTTGTATATCCTTGAAATTAACCACTTATCAGATGTGTAGTTGGCGAATATCCTTTCCCATTCTGTAGACTGTCTTGTATTTTGGTCACTGTTTCTTTTGAGGTGCAGAAGCTTCTTAGTTTAAGATAGTCCCATTTGTCTATCTCTGTTTTCACTTGTTTGGCCAGAGGTGTGACATCTTTGAAGACACCATTAACTTTGAAGACACCATTAGCTTCTATGTCATGAAGGGTTTTGCCAACTTTTTCCTCAATGTACTTTATAGATTCCGGTCTGATGTTGAGGTCTTTAATCCACTTAGATCTTACTTTTGTACATGGAGTTAGGCAGAGATCTGAGCCCATTTTTTGCATGTAGCCATCCAGTTCTGCCATCATAATTTGTTAAAGAGGTTTTACCTGCTCCACTTCACTTTTCTTGCCCCCCTATCGAAGATTAGATGCTAGTATGCTTGGGGGGAGATGTCAGTATATTCAACCCTGTTCCATTGGTCTACAGCTCTGCCTTTGTTCCAGTACCATGCTCTTTTAATTATTACTGCCTTGTAGTAGAGTTTGAAGTTAGGGAGGTTAATTCCTCCCATTTTCTTTTTCCCAAGAATTGCATTAGCTATTCGTGGGGGCTTATTGTTCCATATAAATTTCAGGAGTGGTTGCTCCACTTCTTTGAAGAATGTCATAGGTATCCTAATAGGGATTGTGTTGAATTTATACAGTGCTTTGGGAAGTATTGCCAGTTTGACAATGTTAATTCTCCTGATCCATGTACAGGGGATATTTTTCCATTTCCTCGTGTCCTCTTTTATTTCCTGAAGTAGCATTTTGTAGTTTTCTTTGTACAGGTCCTTTACTTCTTTAGTTAAGCTGAATCCTAGGTACTTGATTTTCTGGGGCACAATTGTGAATGGGATTGTTTTCTTCATGTCACTTTCTTCTCTTTCACTATTTGAATATAGGAAAGCCATGAACTCTTGGGTATTGATTTTATAGCCTGCCACTTTACTATACAAGCATATTGTTTCTAGAAGTTTCTTGGTAGAGGTTTTAGGATTCTCTAGGTATAGTATCATGTCGTCTGCGAATAGTGAGAGCTTGATTTCTTCCTTTCCTACCTGGATGCCCCTAATATCTTTTTCTTGCCTAATCGCTATTGCAAATACCTCCAGTACTATATTGAACAGCAGTGGAGAGAGTGGACATCCTTGTCTCGTCCCTGATCTTAGAGGGAAGGCTCTCAGTTTCTCGCCATTCAGGACGATGCTTGCTGTATAGCTTGTGGTAGATTGCTTTAACTATATTGAGGAATGTCCCCTCTATTCCCATTTTAGCTAGGGTTTTCCTCATAAATGGGTGCTGGATCTTGTCAAATGCTTTCTCTGCATCTATTGATTGATCATATGATTTTCATCTTTTCTTTTGTTGATATGGTAGATTACGTTGATTGATTTCCGAGTGTGAAACCAGCCTTGCATCCCCGGGATGAATCCTACTTGGTCATGGTGTATGATATGTTTGATGAGTAGTTGAATTCTATTTGCTAGTATTTTGTTGAGAAGTTTCGTATCCGTGTTCATCAGGGATATCGGCCTGTAGTTTTCTTTTCTCGTGTAGTTTCTTTTCTTTGTTTCCTTTTGGTATTAGAGCGATATGGGCTTCATAGAAACTGTTTGGGAGAGTTTTTGTTTTTTCAATTTCCTGGAAAAGCTTGAGAAGGACTGGCAGCAGGTCCTCTTTAAATGTTTGGAAATATTCGCTAGTGAATCCATCTGGGCCCGGGCTTTTGTTTTTGGGAAGACTTTTGATTGCAGTTTCTATTTCATTGATGTTATTCGTCGATTGCCTCGAGCAGGCCCCAGTAACGTCTCTTTCATCCTAACCCTGAGATTATATTCAAGGCTCTTTAGGAGAATGAGACCCATCATTGTTACTGGTATTTGGCATATTTGGTATGCCATGGGGAGTTTGCCAGACTCTGCCCTGTGGGCAGGCTACATTTGATCGCCTGCAAGTTTGTCCAAAGTAGGAATGAGATGATAAGATGTCATAAAAGATGTCCTGATAAGAGGTCACGCAGTCGCGAATGCGGCCGCATGGTTCCGGGAGCTGGATTTTATAGTCTCTGAGTCTTGGCCGTTGATGGGATTACATGGCGCCAGGGGGCCAGGTGGTGGGTGTGACCCCCGCCTACTGGAATTTGGAGGATCTGAGTGGAGGATGCTCGACTCCAATCCGAGTAGGCTGGGAGATCTCGGCCCTGGAACCCGCGTGGATTTGTCCCTCTGCCAGTACCTTCAGGTGTGCGGAGAGTGGTCTCAGCATGGTGGTGGCTGGTCCTGGAGGTCTTCGGCTACCGGAGCCCTGGTGGGGGCGGGGAGGAAAGCTCAACCCGCTCCCCTCCAACGGGCCCCGGCGAGGAACAGCCAGGTGCGGGGGCAGACTGCACTATTCTCGTCCGGGAGCTGGATTTTATAGTCTCTGAGTCTTGGCCGTTGATGGGATTACACCTTGATGTTAATAGGTCTATTCAGATAATCCAGGTCTTCTTGATTCAGCTTTGGGAGATTATAGGAGTCCAGGAATTTTTCTATTTCTTCTAGGTTCTCTTGTTTCGTGGCATACTGACTTTCAAAGTAGTCTCTGATGATCTTTTGGATTTATTTGGTTTCTGTTGTGATATCCCCCTTCTCATTTCTGATTTGGTTTATTAGGGTTCTCTCTGTTTCTTTTGAGTGTTGTTAATGTTTTATCTATCTTGTTTATTTTCTCGAAGAACCAGCTCTTGGTTTCATTGATCTTTCAGATTGTTTCTTTGGTTTCCATGTCATTGATTTCTGCTCTAAGTTTTATGATCTCTTTCCTTCTGCCTGATTTAGGCTTTTTCTGTTGATTCTTTTCTAAGGTCTTGAGCTGTGAGGTCAAGTTGTTTACATGCATCGTTTCTGCAGACCTTAGATATGCTTGCAGAGCTATAAATTTTCCCTTTAATATGACTTTCGCTGAATTCCATAGGTTCTGGTAGCTCGTGTCTTCATTCTCATTTGTTTCCAAGTATCTTTTGATTTCGTCCTCAACTTCATTACTGACCCACTGGTTGTTCAGCATCAAGTTCTTTAACTTCCAGGTGTTTTATTTGGTTCTCCGTGTCTGTGTGTGATTCACTTCTATCCTCAGTGCATCATGGTCTGAAAAGATGGCTGATACTATTTCTATCTTCCTGATTCTGTTGAGGTATGTTTTGTGTCCTAGCACATGGTCTATTTTGGAAAATGTTCCATGTGCACTGGAGAAGAATGTGTATTCTTTCTTTTTGGGGTGTAAAGCCCTGTAAAGGTCTATAAGCCCTCTCTCTTCTATTTCTTCTTTCAAAGCCAATGATTCCTTGCTGGGTTTTGTTCTTGTTGATCTGTCCAGAGGTAATAGGGCAATGTTGAAGTCTCCAAGTACTATTGTGTTGCTTGCAATGTCCTCCTTCAAATCTGTTAGCAGTTGTTTTAAATATTTAGCTGTTCCCTCATTAAGTGTGTATACATTTAAGAGTGTGATTTCTTCCGGTTGTACGTATCCCCTGATGAAGAGAAAATAGCCTTCACTGTCCCTTCTAGTCTTTTTCAAGGTGAAATTAATGTTGTCGGATACTAGTATGGCCACCCCAGCTTTTTTGCAGGAGCTGTTTGCTTGCAGGGTTGTTTTCCATCCTTTGACTTTGAGTCTGTGTTTGCTCTGAGTGTTGAGATGAGTTTCTTGTAGGCAGCAGAATGTTGGGTTCTGTCTCTGTATCCATTTTGCCACTCTGTGTCTCTTAAATGGTGAATTGAGACGTTGAGAGAAAGTATGGTCATGGGGATTTGCGTCATGTTTTGTGTCACGTTGACATTGAGAGAGAGTATGGTTATGGGGTTTTTTGTCATGTTTCTGTGCGGGTGTGTTGTGGTTGTAGGGTTTGTCTTGTCTTATAGTTGCCCCTTTAGGCCTTGTTTTAGTTTTGGTTTTGAGTCTATGAAGTTCCTGAGCTGCTGTTTATCTAGAAAATAGTGTAGCATTCCTTCGATTTTGAGTGAGAGTTTAGCCAGATAGAGTATTCTTGGTGAAGCATTCATTTCAGTGAGTTTTTTGACTATATCTCGCCACTGCCTTCGGGCTTGTAGGGTTTCCTCTGATAGGTCTGCTGTGAATCTCAGGAGTGCTCCTTTGTATGTGATTTCCTTTTTTGCCCTTGCTGTTTGCAGTATTGTGTCTCTATCGGCTGCATTGACCATTCTAACTATAATAAGTCTTGGAGTGTTTCTATTGGGGTCTCTTTTAGCTGGCACCCTTCGGGCTTCTTGAATCTGAATGGCTGTATTTTGGAGCTCTGGGAATTTCTCAGTGATGATTTTTTTAAGCATGGTTTTTTTCATTGGGATTGTTACCCTGAGCTTCTGGTAGTACAATGATTCTAATGTTGTTTCTTTTGGAATCATCTCGTAGGACTCTGATTCTCTGTAGAGCTATTTTGAGGTCCTTTTCCACTGTTTGTTGTTGCGTGTTGGCTTTGTGCGGCCGATCTTCCAGCTCACTGATTCTTTCCTCAGCTGTGGTCATTCTATTTTTGAGGGCAGAGATTGAGTTTTTGACTTCATCTAGGGAATCTGTAATGCGTGCCATTTCTGTGCAAAGGTTTCCAATTTCTGCTCTCATTTCTTGCCGTATTTTGTCCATTGTGCGATCAATTGTTCCTTTCATGTCCTCTTTCAATTTAGCGGATATCTGTCTGTTTCATCGAGTTGATTGAACATCTTAATGACTTCATATCTGAATTCCTTGTCTGAGAGGTCCCTAAGGTGGCTAGCACCTAATGAGGCTTCTGGACTTATTTCCTCATGGTCTCCCTGTGGCGGAGATTTGCGTTGTTTCTTCATGTTGTTATGCAGGTGTAGGGATGAGATTTCTTGATTTGAGTAAACTACCCGTGGCCGCGTAAACATTGGCCCGCCGAAAATTAAGCCAAGCCCACTTTTTAAAAGCCACGCCCACTTCTAAAGTGGCCACACCCCTACGGATACCTGATGTGTGTCCAGGGAGAAAAGACTGGGTGGGAAGCAGAGACCAGCTCTGCTTGGGCGATGGAAAGGGAGAGACGGAAAGGGAGAGACAGAGAGGCTCCGATCAGCTTTGTTGCCTGGTGTCTGCGGGACGCCTCCAGGGCTTGCGCGCTGCAATCCAAAGTCCCAGGTCTGAGAAATGGCATCAAAACTGACCTGGGGATTTAGGGAGAGAGCCCAGCTCGGCTTGGGTGGTGGAACGGGAGAGGCAGAGAGGCTCTGATCAGCTTTGTTGCCTGTTGTCCGCAGGACGCCTCCAGGCTTGCGCGGAGCAATCCAAAGTTAGAGCATTTTTTTAAATTTTTTTTTTAAATAATTTACCTCTTTATTGAATCACTGTGGGAAAAGCCACAGAGCCCTCGGGACTAGGTCTCAGTCATGCAAGCATCACACACATTTCCCTTTACCAATACTTATTCTCAACCGTGAACCCCAATAGAACCCCACCTCCCACCCCTCCCAATTCCTGTGAGGCAGATGAGTTCTAGTTAATACTCTATCTACTTTGACTAGATACATTGTTTCGATAGAAGATGCACAATTATTGTTTAGAGTTTACGACCCCCCCAATCAGATATGCTGAAACAGCGTTGTGAAATAATTTGCTTTCTACAGCTTGGTTTAAGAATAAAATGATTTTTTACTTATTTGGATTTCTGCTGTTTTACTTATTAACCCTGGAAGTATTTCTATTAAATGTTAGATAGTTAAGAGATTGGTTTCTGTGCTCTGGAGTCGTGGCCGTGCGGGAGAGCCGCTCGTGGGGGGCAGCTGGTGACCTCGGTCGAGCGTGAAGGACGGCACAGAACGCCCCCCTTCCCATGAGGTCCCTGCCGCCCCCCGCCCCCGGCTCAAACCTGCTGTCCACAAGGCTCCCGTGCGGCCGCCATCTTTCTTTCCAGAGAGGAGCGGGCGAGCGGGACAACACCCTTTCCCCTCCGGGCAGGCATGGTGGCGCGGTTTAACACATAGTCCATTTGCTTTTCTGCTCCAAGCGGGTGGCTCTCTGTGCTAAGTCCTTGTGCCTCCGGGGCCGTGGCCGTGCCGGAGAGCCGCTCATGGGGGGCAGCTGGTGACCTCGGTCGGGCGTGAAGGATGGCCCAGATCGCCCCCCTTCCCATGAGGCCCCTGCCGCCCCCCTGCCCCCGGCTCAAACCTGCTGTCCACAAGGCTCCCGTGCGGCCACCATCTTTCTTAGTTAGAGCATTTTTAATGTGCCTTTTAGTCATTTATATTTCTTCTTTGAGGAAGCTTATGTTCATTTCTTCTCCCCATTTTTGATTGGGTTGGATGATACTTTCTTATAAAGTTCTACCAGTGCCTTATATATCTTTGATACTAATCCTTTATAAGATTGGGTATTGGGTAAATATTATTTTTCATTCCATGGGCTGCTTTATGCCTTGATCATCATTTCTTTTGAGGTGCAGAAGCATCTTAGTTTGACGTAGTTCCATTTATCTTTGGTTCCACTGACTTGCTGTTTCATCATTGAAGATGTTTTTAGCTTCTTTTTTATTTTAACTAATTGCACAAAGCAAGTACCTCCAGTACTATAGTAAACAGAAGTGGTGAGAGTGGGCAACTTTGTGCATGATCTTAAAGGGAGGATTTAAGTTTTGCCCCATTGAGTATGTTTGCTGTGGTTGTGTGGTAAATGGCTTTGACTATGTTGAGAAAAGTATCTTCATTCCTATTTTGTTGAGTTTTTATCATGACTGTTTGATGGATGTCGTCAAATACTGTCTCTGTATCTATTGATATAATCATATGATTTTTATTTTTTCTATTTGTATCGTGGATTACGTTAACTGATTTGCATATGTTAAGCCATACTTGTATCACTGGGATGAATTACATTTGGTCATGATACACTATCTTTTTGATGAATTGTTTAATTCTATTTGCTAGTATTTTGTTCAGGATATTTGCATTTGTGTTCATCAGGGATATTGGCCTGTAATTATTCTGATTTTGGTGATTTCTCTCTATGCTTTTGGTAACAGGGTAATGTTTGCTTCATAGAAACTGTTCAGAGGTGTCTGTTTCTTCAATTTCCTGTAAGAGCCTGACAAGAATTGGCAATAGGTACTTTTTAAAGTCCTGAAAGAACTCACTAGTGAATATATTTTGGCCCAGGATTTAGTTTTGGGGAAAACTTTGATTACTATTTCAATTTTCTTCATAGTGATAAGTCTGCTTAGGTATTCCAAATCATCTTGGTTCAACCTTAGGAGGTTAAAGGATTCCTCTAGTTTCTCTCATTTTGTGGCATAAAAATTCTCAAAGTAATATCTAATGATCCTTTTAATTTCTATTGTGGCTATTGTGACACCCCCATTTCCTTTCTGATTTGATTTATTGGGTTCTATTTTCCTTTGTGAGTCTTGCTTGGGGTTTATTGATATTGTTTATTTTTTTCGAAGAATGAGCCCTTGGCTTCTTTGATCTTTTGGACTGTGTTTTAGGACTCCAGTTCATTAATTTTCTGCTCTAAGTTTTATTATTCCCTTTCTGCTTACCTCTCTCAGGCTCCTTTTCTTGGTATTTTCTAATTTATTAAGGTGGTGCAGTCAAGTTATGTGTGTTGGCTCTTTATCCTGATGGATGTTTGCATAGCTATGAACTTTTCTATAAACAATTCTTTTGCTATATCCCATAGGTTTTTGTTGGTCATGTCCTCATTCTCATTTGTCTCTAGAAATCTTTTAATTTCCTTTTTGATTTCCTCTCTAACCCATTGGTTGTTCATCAGTGATCTATTTAATTTACAGGTGTTCGAGTTTGCCTATTTTTGTTTGTGATTAACTTTTATATTTAATGCATCATGGTCTAAGAGGATAGCTGGTATGATTCTATGCTCTTGACTTTGAAGGTATGTTTTGTGTTCCAAATACATATATATATATATATATATATATATATATATATGTCCTATTTTTCATCAGTCATCTATTTGCTCAAGGGGGCACCAGTAATGTCTCACAACAAATTGTAAGACTTATTTTACTGTTTTTGGCATATCAAGTACATCACAGGTAGCTTGCCAGGCTTTGCTGTGTGGGTGAGATTCTCTCAGTAGCTTGCTGGGCTCTCCAAGAGGGATGGAGGAATCGAATCGAGTCAGCCACATGCAAGGCAAACGCCCTATCTGCTGTGCAATTGCTCCAATTCATTTATGTATAAATAAATATTGTTTGGAAGTGTATCTGTTTCTTCAATTGTTTCATCCTTGAAGATGTTTTTAGCTTCTTTTTATTTTAACTAATTGCACAAAGCAAGTACCTCCAGTACTATAGTAAATAGAACTGATGAGAGTGGGCAATAAATGAATATGTATACCAAATCCCTTTATTCCATTTCTTTCTTCAAAGCAAGTATGCATTTACTGATCTATAGTCTAGTTGACCTATTGAGCAGTTCCAGAGAGATGTTGAAGTCTCCAAATACTATTGCATTGTTAACAATGACTTTCTTTAAGTCTATTAGCAGCTGTCTTAAGTATTTTTTTTAGTATTTTTCTTGTACCTTGTTAGGTGCATATATGTTTAAGAGTGTGATTTTTTCCCTGATGTATATATTCCTTGATTATCTCATAATAAAATATTTTTACCTTTATTATCTCATAAATTTTTTCAGACTGAAGTCCATGTCATCAGATACTATTATGGTCACCCTGTTTTTAAGGGAGTTGTTTGCTTGAAGAATTTGCTTTCAATCTTTGATTTCGAGTCAATATTTTCTCTGACTATTCACAAGTGTTTCTTACAAGCAACAGAATATTGGGTTCACCTTTCTAATTCATCCTGCCACTCTGTGCTTTTTAATTGCTGTATTTATCCTGGTGACATTGAGAGAGATTATTGTCGTGGAATTTTGTGCTATCTTTTATGCAGAGTTTGGCATGTTATTAGTCTTATCTTAAAGAAGTCCTTTTAGTTCTTCTTGTCAAGATGATTTTGAGGCTGAAGTTTCTGAGTTGTTTATCTGTAAAGTTGTATATTGTTCCTTCAAATGTTGTCTTCTTTTTAGATTTCTTGCATTCCTTTTTGGACTCACTGATATTTTTTTCTCATCTTCTCTTATTCTGCTGCCAAGGCCTTCTGTTGAGTTTTTTTATTTCACCTACTAAATTCCTCTGTTCTGTCACTGTTGATTGTGGTTTTCTGATTTCTAATCTCATGTTTTCTTATACTTGAACCATTGTCTCATTGAACTCATCAAACATCTGAGCAAATTATTTTTTCCTGGAGCCCATACACAAAAACCAACAAACTAGTAATACAAAAAAAATTGGTTGGACTAGATGCAGCATTGATAGAATAGAGAAGCGCTCATCTGAATCCCAGAGACTGCAGGCGGGATCCTTGTGGCAGGAAGTAAAATGAAAAGACTCATTAAAACTCCCAAACAGACAAGGAGGAAGTAGTTTTGAACCCTACCCACTTAGTGCACTACCAAGGTAGTGTACTACCTGAGCACATTTAATAAAAATTTTTGTATATTTGGCAGACCCTGTGTTGGTGATCATTACATTTTTTCTTTCTCTTCTTTTATTTGCTTTATTTTTTGGCGGGGGGGAGAGGACACAACCATCTGTGATTACTCCTGGCTTACTCCTGGCTCTGCACTCAGGCATCACTCCGATGATGAGCAGGAGACCATATATAGTGTCACAGATTAAACCTGGGTCAATTGCGTGCAAGGCAAGCATGTTCTCTGCTGTACTATCTCTCTGACTTCACATTTTATTTTTTTGATCAATATATGCTATCTATTTCACTCATTATCTTTTTACATTGAAAGTGTCTCATCAGATCTGAGAATAGTAATTTTTTTTCCATTTCTATTGGATTGGAACACTTTGCTACACTATTTTTCTGAATTCAACTGTCTTTATATCTCCTGTGTTACTCTTCTATTTGTAGCACAAATCAATGTTTTCAACTATTAATTCATGGGCCAGTGTCAGTTTGAAGAACTTTCCTGTTGGTCAACGAAAAAATTATTGGTACTTTACTGACAATGGTTTTCCACTGCTTGTCCACAGGTATAAAGAGCATCAGCAAAGAAGGACCTTGTCTTTTTACTTATGTTTTTGATTTTTTAGTTCATATTGTTCACAGTTAGAATGATTGTTGATTTATAAGAAATAGCTTTTTAAAGTTGTTTTGTTTTTCTGTTGCCCCCACACAATTACTCCCAGTTTGTTTCTGTCTTTTTTCAAGTAGATTATTTCCTTTGGTGATTCCATGCTTTCATGTTTTTACTTCTACGAATCTCTGCTCCAACACTATATGATACTATACTTAGAGAACCCTAAAAACTCTACCAAGAAACTCCTAGAAACAATAGACTTGTATAGTAAAGTTGCAGGCTATAAAATCAATACCCAAAATTCCATGACTTTCCTTAACGCAGATAAAGAGAGAAAAAAGTGACATTAAAAAAATCCCATTCACAAATGTGCCTCAAAAAATCAAGTACCTAGAAATCAGCTTAACTAAGGATGTAAAAGACTTGTACAAAGAAAACTATAAAAAGCTACTTCAGGAACTAAAAGAAGAAATGGAAACATATCCCCTGCTCATGGATCGTGAGAATTAATATTGTTAAAATGGCAATACTCCACAAAGTACTATACAAATTCAATGTGATTCCTATAAGGATATCCACGGCATTCTTCAGAGAAATGGAGAAAACACTTCTAAAATTAATTTGGAACAACAAACGCTCACAAATAGCTAAAGCAATTCTTGGGAAAAAGAAAATGGGAGGAATAAACCTCCCCAACCTCAAATTCTACTACAAAGTGGTAATAATTAAAACAGCATGGTACTGGTACAAAGGCAGAACCGCAGATTAATGGAACAGGGTTGAATATACTGACACCCCTCCCCCCAAAAATATATCATTATCTAATCTTTGATAAGAGAGAAAGAAATGTGAAGTGGAGCAAGGAAAGCCTCCTCAACAAATGCTGCTGGCAAAACTGGACAGTTAAATGCAAAAAAAAAATGGGCTCAGATCTCTACCAAATACCATGTACAAAAGCAAGATCCAAATGCATTAAAGACCTCAACATCATACAAGAATCCATAAGGTACATTGAAGACAAGGTTGGCAAAACCCTCCACAACATTGAAGCGAACAGTATCTTCAAAGATGACACGCCACTGGCCAATGAAGTGAAAACAGAGATAGACAAATGGAACTATCTTAAACTAAGAAGCTTCTGCACCTCAAAAGAAACAGTGACCAAAATACAAGACAGTCTACAGAATGGGAAAGGATATTTACCCAATACCCATCCAATAAGGGGTTAATATCAAGGATATACAAAGCACTGGTTGAACTTCACACGAAGAAAAAAATCCAACTTCATCAAAAAATGGGGTGACAAAATGAACAGAAATTTTCTCAAAGAAGAAATCCAAATAGCTAAAAGGCACACAAGAAAATGCTCTACATTATTAACCATCAGGGAGATGCACAACAAAACAACAATGAGATATCATCTCACACCACAGACCCTTGCCCACATCCAAAAGAAGAAAAGCAAACGGTGTTGGTGCAAATGTGGTGAGAAACGGACCCTTCTTCACTGCTAGTGGGAATGCTGACTGGTTCAACCCTTTTGGAAAACAGTATCGATGATTCTAAAAAAAATTAATAATTGACCTCCCATTTGACCGAGCAATGCCACCTCTGGGAATATATCCCCAAGAGGTAACAAAGTACAGTTGAAATTACATCTGCATTTCTATGTTCATTGCTGCACTATTCACAATAGGCAAAATCTGGAAAAAAAACCTGAGTGCCCAAGAACAGATGACTGGTTAAAGAAACTTTGGTATATCTACACAATGGAATACTACACAGTTGTTAGAAAAGATCACTTAATCACTTAACTTCCCATTAGTCGTCGATTTGCTCGAGCGGGCGCCAGTAATGTCTCCATTTGTCCCTGTCGCGTGCTAGTGTAGCCCAGTGGCATCTGTTCGCTTCGGGAACATGAAGAGCCTCAAACCGATCGTTCATGATCTTGACGAAGAAGTCTGACCATCTGGTAGGTGGGCGGCCACGCGGTCTTTTGACATCCCATGGAATCCAGTCGGTAACAGCTCTAGTCCAGCGGTTGTCTTTAAATCTCATTACGTGACCAGCCCATCTGATTTTCGACATCTTGGCAAATGAGACAGCGTCCCTGATTCTTGATCGTCGACGGATGTCAGAACTCCGGATTCTTTCTCTCATTTGAGTGAAACATGATATTCCAAGCATAGCTCTTTCTATTCTTCTTTGGGAGACCTGAATAGCATTCTCATCTTGTTTGCGTAGGGCCCAGGTCTCTGAGGCATATGTTAATGCAGGAAGAACAGTGGAATCAAAGAGATGTGCCCGGAGCTGGAGGTTCTTCGTCCTCTTAGCTATTTCTTCGACGTTCTTGAAGGCGTTCCAAGCCGCTCTCTTCCTCCTGCGCAGCTCGGGTGCCAGGTCATTTGTCATGTTGACCTCTCGACCTAGGTAGACATAGCTGTTGCATTCGGAGATGGTCGTTCCATTGAGAGCGAATGGGGCGTCAGGAACAAGGCTGTTTCTCATAAACATTGTCTTTGTAAGATTCAGCTGTAGTCCTACCTTTCCACACTCACGGTCAAAGTCGGCCAGCATTTGTGCCGCTTGGCTGATGTTTGGTGTTATTAAAACAATGTCATCAGCAAAGCGGAGGTGGTGTAGTTGCCGACCATCTATCTTCACTCCCATTCCTTCCCATTCCAGTCGTCGCATGATGTTCTCGAGGGTGGCACTGAAGAGTTTCGGTGAAATGGTATCACCCTGCCGCACCCCTCTCTTGACATCAACGATCACTTCTTTGTAGAATGGTGAGATCCTGGTAGTGAATCCACAATACAGCTCATGGAGGATCCTGATGTATTGGGCTTGAATGCCCTGATTGGCTAGGGCTTCAATGACCGCTTCCGTCTCAACAGAATCAAAGGCCTTCTTTAAATCAATGAACGTTAGACAGAGCGGCATCTTGAACTCCCGAGAAACCTCAATGAGCTTGGTTATCATGTGGATATGGTTGATGATGCTGAATCCTTTGCGGGACCCGGCTTAGAAAAGATGAGGTCATAAAATTTACATACAAGTGGTTCTACATGGAAAGTATCATGCTAAATGAAATAAGTCGGAAAGAGGAGGAAACACATAAAAAGACTGCACTCATCTGGGGAAAACAAACAGAATGAGAGACGAACACCCAAGAATAGTTGAAATAAGTACCAGGAGGTCTGCTTGGAAGCCAGAAGCACGTGCTCGGGGAAAAAGTAGCCCAGATAGAGAAGGGAATACTAAGTAAAGGATGTTGGGATGATTCGCTTGGGATGCGAGATGTGTGCTGAAAGTAGACTATAGAACAAACACGATGGCCACTCAATACCTCTATTGCAAACCACAATACCTTAATGGAAAGAGAGAGCAAAAGGGAATGCCTTGCCACAAAGGCGGGGTGGGGTGGGGGATGTATTGGTGGGTTTGGAGGGCTACTGGTATCACTGGTGATGGAGAATGGGCACTGGTGGAGGGATGGGTTCTCAATCTTTGTATAACTTAAACCCAAGCACAAAAGTTTGTAAGTCTACAACTGTACCTCATGGTGTTTCACCAAAAAAAGATAAAGAAACAAACGAACAAAATAAGACAGTCTGCTTCAGATTTTTGTTTTGTGTTTAAAATGGGGTTTTTGTTAATGTTCGATATAAAAAAATTTTGTGCCAACCTAGATTAATCATTATTTGACTACATTAATTTTGCCTTTTACTTTACCCTTTTTGATTTTTGTTTATGTTGCTCTTTACTACTTATATCCTTACTCATAGTTTTTGATCTTTTCATGTACAAGAATTTCATTTCAATATTTCTCTCAAGGAGTTGGTGTTAACCCTTTTATTTAACATCATGCACAGTTATTTTCCATACTGTTAGTAATAGAGTTTCATTTACACAATGATCCTGCTGCATACTCCACCACGTGTTCCATACCCTTGACTTCCCTCCTTCCCCAATTATCCCACAATGCTAAGCTCAGTTCAACATTTTGTTTATTTGTTTCTGGACGCACACTCAGCTGTGTTCAGTTGTGCTTTCTCTTGGCTCTGCACTCAGGGATCACTGCTGGAGGGTTCAGAGGACCAAATGGGCTGACTTGCATGCAGTCAACCCAGTTTGATCTCCTGCAGCCCAAGCACCCTAGTCCTATGTCCCTTGCCTTTCATGTCAGATTTGTTTTTATTATTGTTTTGTTATGTTTTGGGGCCACATCCAGCATTGCTCAGAACTTATTGTTGAATCTGTACTCAGGGATCACTCTTGGCAAGATTGGGGAACCACATGTGCCACTGGGGATAAAAAAAATCTCAGTAAGTCATGTGCAAGGAGCAAGAAAGCCTCTTCAACACATGGTGCTGAAAAAACTAGTCAGCTAATGCAGAAGAAAATAAATTCAGACCTTTTTATTTTTATTTTCTCTTTTTTATTTTCTTTTTGGGTCACACCCGGTGATGCACAGGGGTTACTCTTGGCTCATGCACTCAGGAATTACTTCTGGCAGTGCTTGGGGGACCATGTGGGATTCTGGGAATCAAACCCGGGTTGGCTTGTGCAAGGAAAATGCCCTATCCCCTGTGCTATTGATCCAGCCCCAATTCAGACCTTTTTCTAATGCCATACACAAAAGTCAAATCAAAATGGACTAAAGATCTCCACAATACACTTGAATCTATAATGTACAGAGAGAAAACTGCAGGCAGAACTCTCCATGACATTAAAGCTAAGGGCATCTTTAAGATGAAATAACTCTGACCAAGCACATGGAAGCAAAGATATACAAATGAGACTACTTTAAATGAAGAAGCTTCTGTACCTCAAAAGAAAGAGTGACCAAGATGCAAAGACAGTCCACAGAATAGGAAGAATTATTTACTCAATACCCATCTTTGATGGGTTAATAGCAAAAATATATATGGCACTGGTAGAATTTTATAAGAAAAAAATCCAAATTGGGAGAAGAAATGAACAGAAACTTCCTCAAAGAAGAAATTAAAATGGCAAAAAAGTACATGAAAAAATGCTGTACATCATGAATCATCAAGGGGATGCAAATAAAAATAACAGTAAGATATCATCTCACACTACACTGGCACACATCTCAAAGAACAAGAACAACTAGCACTTGTCTGAATGCGGGAAGTAAGGGACTCTCATTCACTGTTGGTAGGAATGCTGATTTGTCCAGTTTTTTTTTGGAAAACAAAACGGACATTTCTCAAAAACTAGAAATTCAGCTCCTGTGAACCAGCTATACCACTTTGGGAACCTGAACACACACAGCAGAAAAGCCATCTGCACTTCTATGTTCATTACAGCACTATTCATAATAGCCAGAATCTGCAAACAACCTGAGTGCCAGAGAACAGATGACTGGATAAAGACACTATGTCACATCTGTACAATGGAAAATTATACAGCTGTTAGGAAAAATGAAGTCATGAAATTTTCTTGTAGATGGATGGACATGGAGAGTATCATGCTGAATGAGTGAGAGGAAGAGGGACAGACATAGAATGATAGCACTAATTTGTTAAATATAAAAATATATTATGAGAATAATACCCAAAGGAGTAGAAATTAGGGTCCAGAGACTGGTTCATGGCTAGAAGCCTTCCAGAAGCTGTCGGGGAGGAGGAGGGCATTTAGGACAGAAAGGGGACCACTATGACAATGATAGCTTTAAATGATAACTCTGGACAGGAATTTGGTGCTTAATGAAGATAAATGAATATATATAACCTTTCAGTAATGTACTGCAAACCGCACAACCTAAAAGGGTGAGAGAGAAAGGGAGAGAGAAAGTCACAGACAGAGAGTGAGGCAGAGACAGAGAGAGGCAGAGAAAGAAGGAAAGGGTCTGCCATAGCAGCAGGCTCTGGGATGTTCAGGAGGGAAACTGGGGACATTGGTAGCAGAAATGTGCACTGGTGAAGGGATGGGTGTTGGAACATTGTGAGAATAAAACTAAATCGTGAACAACTTTGTCACTGTGTATCTCAATGTGCTTCAATACAAAATAAAATAATTTTTTAAAAAACCTCTAGAAGCAACCTGTAATGGCACAATTAAGGTAAATGTAAAATTCTCATGCATTTCTTGTGGGAATATTTTCTATTTCAGCCCCTACAGAAAAAGAAATCATAGATATTCCTCAAAAACCTAAGAATAAAATTCTCATATAGGATCATATAGTGATCCTATTGCTTGGCAATTACCCTGAAGACAGAATGGCATTCATTTGAAGATATATGTGCACATATGCTTATTGCGAATTTTAGTACAATGTCACTGTCACTGTCAGTGTCAGTGTCACTGTCCTCCCATTGTTCATCAATTTGCTCGAGTGGGCCCAGTAACATTGTGAGATTTGTTACTGCGTTTGGCATATCGAATACACCACGAGTAGTTTGCCAGGCTTTGCCGTGCAGGCGAAATACTCCTGGTAGCTTGCCAGGCTCTCGGAGAGAGGCAGAGGAATCGAACTCATGTTGGCCTTGTCGGCTGTGTGCAAGGCAAACACCTTGACCACTGCAATACAGGAGTCTAATGACAGAAGAGTAGATAAAGAAGTTCTGGAATATCTTGTGCAGATTCAAGGAATGATGGAATTCAGCACAACTTGGAATCAACTGGGGCATCTCATGTTACATGAAGTCTGTCACAGAACAGCAAGGGAAAATATCATATTTCTCACTAGTCTGTGATTGGCAAATCATGTGGTACATGTCAAGGGAATGAAAAGTATAAAAGATGAGCAAAACGTTGGCTCTAAATTATAGAAACAAAAATCCAAGGAGGGAGATAAATGGAGGGGAGAAACAAGAAGACAAAGTGTAGAAATAACATAAAGCCAAAGGACAGGGGATTTGGGCTTGTATGTGATGTAGAGATGAAGTACCCATGTGTATCTAAACAATAGACCCAACACTACTGAAAAGGGCAATAATTTTAAAAGGTAATAACCAGTCTTGATGCTAGTCCCTAGTCTTCTGTCTTCCTCATGGATGCACTTTGGTGGGTGTCTGGGCGTTGGGCGCAGAGTCTGTATAATGTGATTGTGTGGCAGAATCTTTGGAGAGCCTTTTACCTTTTTTCTTAGTTGTCAATATTCTTTGTTTCTGGGTTTTTCTGGTCCTCTTTGCACCCAAGTTTGAAGTCACTGCTAAATTGTAGTCTGATGCTCATGGGTTAATCCATAAATAGGAAAGTTCAAGGACCCCACTCTTTCATATTCCCTATATATTACCTAATTTATCTAATTTGTTTTAGCTTCTCTAGTTGAACTGGAGTAAGAAAATAATAGATATATTTCTCTCATCTCTCATTTAGATGATAGAGATGCTTTATCATCTAAATGCTTTATCATTTTCTCCCTCTCTTGTTCTTGCTTCCTAACTATTTCTGGAAAAAGAACTAGCATCTTTTCTGTCCTAAATCATATTCTGGGATAAAATAAAAGCTGTCCACGGGGTTCTCATGCAACAAATGTTTGAATGACCCTGACATAGGTCATGCCTTTTGTCTTCCTTAATCCATCATGACCAAGTTTTAGTGGAATGAATATAGATACATTTTTCCCCTTAAAGAGAAATTTATTATCAAAGTCTTCTAAGGTTTGATCTTATCATGTAAAAATAATAGAAAAATATTGACTAATCTATATATTTTTGAGGTTCAAAGTTCAAAATTTGAGTTTATTTTGTCATATATCCAAATTTATCAATTTTCCCTGCTCTTTTCTCATTCTTCTGCCAAGAAGTGATTCTGGCAAACAAATAAGAAAGTCGTGTTTTTATAAAGGAAATAAAGAAAATTTCATTCATTTTCTTCCTAGTGATTTGGCTTATATAATATGAACCACACATTTCAACCACTGTGATCCATGTGCTTCAAATCACATTATCAAAATGTGCTTAGAATCAAACTTAGCCAGCAACTCTTAAATTAATATTTTTCCAATGCATGGTCCTCTGTCTTGAAGAAATGTAAAGTAACCTACACTACTTGTATTTAAACTATAGTCTTTCTGTGGAAATTTATTAGCAATGGCAAGAGTTCTAAGGGCTTATATTTGCAGTGACATTTCTTTCTTTATGCCACACAGGCAAGGTATTCCTTGGTTCTCTCTTTCCTCCTAGAGAAACACCAGTGACCACAAATATGCTCCCTACTTCATCTTCTTGGAAATTCTTCTCACATATTACTGTATTTTTTAGGGGTGGCTTATTGCTCTGAACATTCTAGTGAATAGAGTATACAGTTCAAAAATTCTAAACAGGGGAATATTCTATATTCTAGGTTTCTTATACCTAGTATATTCTTTAATATTGTATTTAAGTCAATTTATCCATCACCTTCCCCCCTTGCCTCTTAGAGTCACCAGTGATTAGGTTTTAGTACTTATGTCTTATATACTGTTTCAGATCCTATTACCATAGAACATTGTCTCTCAAACTTGAGTGTGCACCAAAATCATCTAGAGAACTTGTTAAACCAGAGATGCTGTGCACATTGTTTGATTCTATATAGTTACAGATATTATGTACTTCCTTATCCTATGTCTACATCCAAACACTTGTAGTCTAGGAATATTTTCATAGCATTTGAGGGATTAATTTTACAGATAGAATTATCTACTAATGGGATGACCTGACCATAAAATAAAGAGATCATCTAGGATTATTCAAGTGCATCCAATTAATCACAAGGATTATTAATAATAGAATAGAAAGTCAGGAGGTCATAGAACTCAATACACATTTCTGGCTCTGAAGTGACAGAAGATTGGTCAAGAGCAAAAGACTGTGGGCAGTCACTGGAAAACTTTAAAGGGCAATGAAACATTCTCTCCTATACACCAAAAGAAATAGAGTATTTATGACAATTTTTTTTATTAGTGAAACACTATGAGGTACAGTTGTAGATTTACAAATTTTTGTGTTTGGGTTTCGATTATACAATGATCAAATACCCATCCCTCCACCAGTGCCCATTTTCCACCGCCATGGATCCTAGTATCCGTCCCACACCCATCCCCCCCATCCCACCCTGCCTCTGTGGCAGGGCATTTCCTTTTGTTATCTCTCTCCTTTTGGGTGTTGTGGTCTGCAAAAGAGGCATTGAGTGGCAATCATGTTCGGTCCATAGTCTACTTTCAACATGCATCTCCCCTCCTGGGAGGATCCTCCAAACACCCTTTATTTGGTGCTCCCTTCTCTATTTGAGCTGCCCTTTCCCCTAGAATGCCCGGCTGGCCTCTAAGCTATGGAGTAATCCTCCTGGTACTGATCTAGGCTATTCTTGGGTATTAATCTTCTATTTTGTTACTTCATATCCCCAGATGAATGCAATCTTTCTATGTCTATCCCTCTCTTTCTGACTCATTTCGCTTAGCATGGTACTTTCCATGTTGTACCACTTGTATGTAAATTTCATGACTTGTCTTTTCTAACAGCTACATAGTACTCCATTGTGTATATGTTACAAAGTTTCTTTAACCAGTCATCTGTTCTTGGGCACTCAGGTTTTTTTCAGATTCTGGCTATTGTAAAGAGTGCTGCAATGAACAAACAAGTGTAGATATCACTTCGACTATACATTTTTGCCTCTCTGGGATATATTCCCAGGAGTGGTATTGCTGGGTCAAATGGGAGGTCAATTTCTAATTTTTTGAGAGTTGTCCATACTGTTTTCCCAAAGGGCTGAACTTGTCAGCATTTCCACCATCAGTGATGGAGTGTCCCTTTCTCACCACATCAGCGCCAGCATCGGTTGCTTTTGTTCTTTTGTTGTGGGCCAGTCTCTGAGGTGTGAGATGGTATCTCATTGTGGTTTTGATCTTCATCTTCCTGATGATTAATGATGCAGAGCATTTTCTCATGTGCTTTTTTGCCATTCGGGTTTCTTCTTTGAGAAAGTTTCTGTTCATTTCATTGCCCCATTTTTTTCATGGGATTGGATGTTTTCTTCTTGTGGAGTTCAACCAGTATGTTGACTCAATGAGGCCTATTTTAGGTTTTGAGAACTGTGCAATAATAAACAAATGCTCTTAACTCATTAAATTAGTGGTATTTCATTATAGGAGCAATCAAATACTAATATATTAGTAATACCACTCATATTGATTCTGTGACCAGGAGATCATATCTTAAGAACCAAAATTGTATATTATACTCTTATCTTTCAGTTTTAGCAGACAGACTTCAGGGTAACATAAATTATTTCCATTTATTTGTGTCGTCCTCTTATATTGGTCATTTTCTCTGGAGAGGTTTGCCTTGCATCTAATTAAAGCAAAGCAAAGCAATGGAATGGTACCAATGGACAGGAAGCCAGGGTTCTCTGTCTTACAGCTGCAGGTAACAGTCATCTTCCAAAATCTTAGTGACCCTGGAAGTAGATTAGTTTCTGGGTGAGCCTCCAGATGAGGACACAGGTCAGCGGACACTTTGGGTGCAAGAGGCTAAGTAAAGGAGCTGTACCAAGATACTTGTGAGAGAATAAGCATTTGGTAGTTTTATGCTATCTAACTGCTGGTCATTGTTACACAGTATAGAAAACCAATACATACACATAGAGAATAAATAGACAAGAGTTAGAAAAGTGTCAGAATTTCTAGTCATCTGGATTATATTCTCAAGGATTAGTAAATCTGTGAAATAATAATTAACCCTTTCCACACACAAAAGCAAGGCCCCAAGAGTTATAAACAAAAACAGAATTAAAAATGAATTCATCTGACTACAAAATACTGTGACCATTGGTGCAGAGATTCACCCTGAAGTGAAGGTGACTGTGGCAGTCAGGTGATTTGGAGATTCAACCAGCCACAATTTCCCACTGAAGTTTCTGGCTTTCCCTGGGGCTGAGTTGCATACAGCAGAGTTCAGAAATTAGAAAAAAAGTAGCAACTATACTTTAAAACTTAGAATTCCATATCAAATCAACCCATTATCTTATTTTTAACCCTTCTATCCCTAGGGTAACCTTAAGTACTATGCTAATTTTGGATTGGATTCCATGAAAAAAATAGTGATATTTTACACACATGAACACATTTTTAATACTTGCAAAAAAATCCCTCCTCTACTCTACAAGAGGAAAAGAATTTTGCCTTTTCATGAAATTTGAATCTTAAATTCTTATGCTTCTCCCCATGCCCCGAATCAGGGATACTTCAGATTCTCCAGGTGAACATATAACACCTGCTACTTCCCAGTGCTGAGTTTCGATTATTTTCTTAATCCTTTTAGATACAGAATTTCTCTACATTCTGTTTTGCAGGCAAGAAAACAGAAGCTCAGTAGATTTAAGCAGCTTACCAGGGTTTCCCAGTTAGTAATGCTAGAACTATGGCTTAGATAGTAGAGCCTTCACAAACACAGACACACACACACACACACACACACACAAACTCACACAAACACCTGAACAAAAAACAAATAATTAAAGCATTTTAACTGTCTACTTGATTAAAATTTAAGTGTCTTCATTAAAAGAGAAAGATATTGATGTTAAATTAACCTTCAATATTAATATTTGTAAAACGTGTATAGAAAAAAAATCTGAGAGTAACATTTCCAGGTTAGGCCAAATAATATGTATATAAATATGAGTTTAGGGACAAATACTGAGGGATGAAATTATTTTAAATGAGATAACATGTTTTAAACACTGAGTAGAAAGAAAGAAGGGCAAGGAAACAGGGAAGAGGAATTGAAAGATGAGCTATGCGCATAGAGTGTCAGGTAGGACTGAGAGGTAGTTTATGGGCACTAAGGCTCATACTTGGTTTTTGGGGCATTGTCCTATCTGGCTTAGTTGGATCCCAATGATGGACACTCCACAATCTTCCCAAACTAGCTCTGGTTATCCTGAAAACAGGATATGCCAGAACACTGTGCAAGGAAACTAATTCTCCTGAAGTTTTCTGCCTTAAATATTCAAGGTGTTCAGCAAACCTCTGGAGATCTGAGGAGCTGGGTGGAAGAACTTCAGCAGTTTACCCTGAGTCTAGGCAGCTAACAGCAGCTCTCACCAGCAGCAAGGATTAATGTGACACATTTCAGAGCACATGCATTTTCAGGATTTCTTGCTATGTGAGAAACCACTGGGGCAAAATGGAATAGAAGAAAAGTACACCTGATTGTAATTAATGCTGACAGTAATCTCGAGCTTTCATTCTGAAAATACCAGATGGGAAATTTGGAGCTGTTAATAATAGAAAACATTGCCATCCGCAGTTCCTGGAGTCATAACTCTTCAAAGACTGTTTGGATTCCAGATCATACAGGCTGGCCTGAGCCAGATGTTGCTCTGACTCTAGGCATCCATGGGTATGAGGAAAGGAATCAGAGAGATGAAAACTTTGCTCTTACCTCCATTGACATGTGGGAGGCCTAGAGCTGTAGAAAAGTCAGGAACTAGTAAGAGAATGTGGGGTCTGACCATGGCACGGAAACATCTTCACTATTGATCTCTTATGCAGGGCCAGCAAGTGGGATCCTGGACCCAATGAATTTTAGAAGCATGTTGGAAAGGGTGTCGTACTCCAAGTTCTGGGTTAAATGTGACTGAGCAGCTGTCAGAGTGAGTAGTAGGAGGGGACAGTTCTGTCCAGGTTGGAAGGAGAGTCCTGAAGAGCACTACTCTGCAAGTTCCTCTTTCCCCAGGGAAGCAACCCTGAGGTAGCCTCCTCTTCCTCTTGAAGAGGTCAAAGGGAACTGAGGCTGGCAAGCCACTGTTCCAGACATTGGGTAGCACCTGGAACTGTGACTGTAAAGTCATGGCAAGACTAGAATTGCTGTGGGACCTGGTTCTTCCTGAATAATTTGGACCAAAGTTAGAGTCAAGGAATTTCATGGCCAGAGAATTCCCAAATTAAAGATAATAAAACTTTTGCTCTTCATAGATGCAATATCTCTGTCCAATGTGACTCTGTCAGCAGAGGAAAAGTCGGAGTGCAGGGTGTCACCATCAAAGTGTCCTTCTCAATGCTTTTAATATCCTTTCAAGACCTTGACAGGAATCATATCACATAATCACAGGGGATTCAGCTACACTAAGGTGAGAAGGAAGACTTCAGGGTCATGACAGGTGGGTGTGAATAGTCTGTCCAGAATTTCTGAGTGAAGCAAATGAATTAGTTTGCAAAACTGCAGGAAAGAAAGAGTTGGGAAGCTCTCCCACAACTGCTGCCATGTTGACTCTTCAGCCCAGACCATAGATTCTGAAGTCTCTGGACCACATGTAAACTACTAAAGCAACTAAGAAGTTAACAAATTCTCAGACAAGGACAATAACCCTGAGATGAGGTGTAACAATATTCATATAGTTGATTTTCTAGACCTACTAATTTTAATATCACAACTTTGCTATCTAGTCAATTTCAATTCTAGAATTGTATCAAGAGTTGTGGGGTTTTTCTACATTAAAATTAAAAATGGTGTTTAAACATCATTTATAATAAAGTTTTTAAAAAGAAAGATGTGAAGAAACAGAGAGATGTATATGATTTGTTTCATGCTCAGAAAGAAACACTCACTGGTACACTAGTGAGAGTGGGATGTGCAGGTGGGGTGGAGGTCTGAGAAAGGGGAAGAGGAGGAGATGAGTCAGAGAAATATAAGTAAAACTTGAGTTCCTTTAGATGCTTACACTTGCATGAAAGTGGGCACTGGGTTGGGAGCTGCCAAAGGTTGTGTGTGGAGGAAACCCATTTAAAGGTGGATTACTAGGAAATTAATACATACATCCATGCTTTAAATATAGGCACAGAAGTTATTTGAATGAGGATAATGTTTTCTGGGCCAACGGTGTACAAAGTGTCAAAAATCATTGCTGAGGGGCTGGAGCCATGGTAAGGTGGGGAGGGCAGTTGCCTTGCACATAGAGGACGAGGTTCTATCCCCAGAACCCCATATGGTTCCCTGAGCATGCCAGAAGTATATACATATTTTTAATTTTTTTTTTTTGGTTTGTGGTCCATACTTGGTGATACTCAGGGGTTACACATGAGTCTACACTCAAGAATCAGTCCTGGCATTCTCTGGGGACTATATGAAATGCTAGGGGTCAAACCTGATAGGCCCAATGCAAGGTCAGTGCCCTACCTGCTGCACTACCCCTCCAGCCCCACTCAGGAGTAATCTAGATCACATGTCCTTCTCTTCCAGAAAGCATCAACGTGACTCCCGCCATAGACATGCCGCTGGATAGCCATGCCACCGGACCCCACTCCAGGCTGTTTCACTTGGGGCACTCCAGAGTGGGGTGGGTGAGAGCTCTCCCCGCCCCAAGGGACCAAGCCCCGGCAGCCAAAAACCTCCAGAACCCAACCGCCGCCACGCTCAAGGCTGTTCCCCACACGCTGGGGCGGAGCCTCACACATGAGTGAACCTATTCCTGGACACATCATAAGACACTCCCTACCCATTCTCCAAGATTACCACACCACATTTAATGGGTTCAAATAGTAGGCAACCAATCATAGAGGGAAATATATATGCATATACAGATATTTTCTGATATATATATACATATATACAAACGCTCACATCACTCAACTTTTAACAATATGTTAGTGTATCCTAAAGGATGTCTTAATGGCCCCTGCCAAAATACAACAATCTTCACATTGTTTCCCTATGGATACTTTTTTGTAGCATTTTCAGCAGTTTTCCATAATAGACACTACAAAATATATTATTTCAGTTGTGCTTAGGGACAGGAATTGGGGCTTGGGATGGAAACATTTCAAATATGGTGGTGGGATTGGCATTTGAATATTAAATGCAATCAAATATTGTGAACTACCTAACTACCTTATAAGGTAAAAAAAATTATTAAAAAAAGGAATAATATTGAGTATTGAGCAAGTAGTAATACATGAGTGCAGTTGGATATATCCCCAATCCCCTGACCTCAAAATAAAAAAAAAAAAGATTATTGTTGAACTGATAGGTATCAGCCTGTAAAGTTCAAAGGACAATCTGAACACAAACCATAAAATTTTATTTCTACCAAGTATCTAGATTACTTTTTTGGGGGGGCAGGTAAAGCCTATTTTAAAAATATTCCTGTCCCATTAATTTTCTTTATGAATTGGGTAAACATGAAAGAAAAGAAGATTTGGGGTAAGTATCTGAATCAAAGTATCTTAGAATGGAGTTAAAGGCTAGTAAGAGTGAAAGGGTAATATTTTATCCTTATTATTATCAGGCAGAAGAAAGATCTTTTCCTCCAAATAAACCTCTTCTGCTAAGCACGTACGTATGGTAGGGCAGCTGAATTCATTTTCCAATCAGGTCTACACCCCTGGCCCCAGAAGAATGCTTCTTCTCTTTTGGCCTGTACTCAGCTCACAAATGGCCCCTGAAGAAATGATGATGCCTTAGAGGAACAGTCTGCAAACCACAGACTTCATCAACCTTCTAATTTAAAAATGAAGAGGCTGGAACAGTTTTGACGAGAAAAGGGGCACTAAAAGAACTCAGAAGTCAACCCTGGATCCTGCACTACAAGAAATCCTTCTGCTCTCCCAGACCATCTTTCCAACTCTCGGCTTAAGAAGGACAGACATCTGTTCCCTCAGTGCAAGTGCTGGGACCTCAGGGAGGAGCTGGCATGAGGCTGCCTCGTGGGCTTCTGGATTCTACTGCTAATGTTGGCAGCTACAAGCCTGGCTCCAGCCTACCATACAAGCAGACCTGTATGATTGCTGAAAGTACGTGGGGAGCAGGCGGGCAGACTGGCTGCCAGTGCCTGCAAATGCAGCTCTCTGAGCAAGCGCCTATAACCCAGGTAATTACAGAGCCTGCGCCCACTCAAGGAAATTAGGTGAAGCAACAAGCTATTATTTCCCCTCTTTAAAAATATGTGTGTGTGTGTGGGGGGGGGGGTAACTCTGTGGTACCTTTCATCAAGAGACATCAAGGTACTTTCCAGGCCTTGCTTTATTGTCAGCCCTTTTAACCACTTGTAATAAAATGTGGAGCGTAAAGAAGAACCAGTATTAGCCGAGCGGAGTGGAGTAGCCTCTAAGATAAGAATTTTAGTTACTTGATCCTTCAGACAAAGTAAGAAAATTCCTCAGCAAGGAGGATGGGGGTGGGGACCAGTTGTACAAATATGTGGACACAGAAGGGGGTGAGGAATGCAAATAGCAACACAAGGAATTGCTAGGAATATTCAGCATTTCCACATTACTTCTCCAGGTCACTGCCACCAGGCTCTGGGCACACAGAAGGGGGGGGGGCGAGGGAAACAAGAGAAGACCCCAGGGATGCTTAAACAAGTTCACTGAGTTCAGGAAAGGACCCGAAGGAGATGGGATGACTAAGACCAATAAAACTATGGCTTTATAAAGGAGCCCATGGGGACCAGCTAGGAAGCTGCAGGCCAGAACATTTGACATGAATTGTGTTCTACTTTGAACTCCCTTTAAAGGCCAAAGAGGAGAACATTTGGAAAGATACAGATTGACTAAAGTGATGGGGTGTCTTCAGGAAGGAAGGGGCGTTGGATTTCACTAAGGGAATTCTTTGTAGATTCCACTGGTCTGGCAGACAGAGGCAATGAGTCTGCAGGCTTGGAAAACCTACCTCCCAAAGTAGGGGAGTGGCGCCCACAGTATAAATGTGCTGAGCAAGTTGCATGTGAGAAATGAAGACACATATAACAAACAGGAAGGAGTTTAATGATTTTTCTACCATGCACACTCACTTAACATTTGCCACTAATAAGCTCAGTGAACAGAACCCTTTGTCCACAAATGCATGTTTTAAAAAGTGTCCCTCAGAATCCCGATGGTGTACAATTGCTTTGAAAATTGTCATATGTTGAAATCAATTTCGGAAATGCTATTGCATGCTTGGCATGAATTCTTAACATTGAACTTTATAAATTAGCATATTAAAACCTCTGATAAATTAAGTAAGAAAGAAAGCACTGTCTATAGCACTGTGCTCCCATTGTTCATCAATTTGCTTGAGCAGACACCAGTAATGTCTCCATCGTAAGACTTGTTGTTGCTGTTTTTGGAATCTAATATGCCACGGGCAACTTGCCAGGCTCTGCCATGCAGGCAGGATACTCTTGGTAGGTTGCCAGTTCTCCAAGAGGGGCAGAGGAATCGAATGCGGGTCGGCAGAGTGCTAGGCAAACGCCTTACCTGCTGTGTGATATTCTTTACATTTTCCTTATCCCTTTATTGCCAATAGGGCATTTCTCTCTTTTGCAAAATTTTGACCTTAGAATATTATGTGCAAATGTTTATATGAAAAGATAATGTCATCACAGCATAGTCTCATCTCCCCTCCAGCTTCTTAAAAGAGAAGAGGCTGATAGTTAAGGCAGGGAGGTACTCTGTGGTGTGACAAGAGAGGGTGAAGGAAGCAGCCCTGTATCAGAGACTATGGTAGGAGCGAAGCAAATCTAGAC
This sequence comes from Sorex fumeus, assembly GCF_029834395.1. Lineage (NCBI taxonomy): Eukaryota > Metazoa > Chordata > Mammalia > Eulipotyphla > Soricidae > Sorex > Sorex fumeus. The sequence continues at coordinate 15,857,801 of NW_026606077.1, read as the reverse complement.
TTGGGCAGAGGGGACTTTGTTTCTGCCAAGGAAAGGCAGCTAATAGTTAAAGCACTTGCAGAATTGTCACTCTCTGGAAGAATAGTAGTAAAAGTGATCCACTGTTGATTCACTGGATGTTCACTACATATATGGAAACCCTCAAACAACTTTGTTTAATTGTTTAAAAAGCATTTATTTTTATTATGATTATAGATTAGGTAACATGGTTACAGTAGTTTAAGATTTACAGGTTTTTAATGTGCAGTTACTCAGACACTTTAAATGCATGAATGAGAAACTTTCTAAGAAGAATCTAATACAGATAATTGTAAGGTGTCTTAAAGGAAACTAGGTTTTTCCAAGATTGCAGAGACAGGAAACAACCAGAGTCCAAATTTGAAACTAACATATTTTTGTGGCCTCCTCTTTTAACCATGGCAATTTGACAAACTATTGGCTATCCAATTTATTGGTTATTTTTTTTAAAAAAAGCTTTTAAATACAAATAAATGCATAGAGTACAGATAAACATAATAAGTACAAATAAATGTATATGCTTACCTTTTGTTATTGCTCTTGAACTGCAATCAGAGTTTTAAATAGCTGTAAAACTATCAGAGCCTAGTGCATTGACTTTATGGCTGTATGTAAATAAGGTTTTCAGATCCCTGCTTCACTTTATTCTAACTTGACATGCAGGCTTGGAGCACAGACAGCAGGCAGCCACTTCTAGGAGAAAAAAAACCTCTTAGGGTCTTAGCAAAAATTATATTAACAAAGAGATACTTGCCCCATACTGTGGGAACATTGCTGTATGGTGGAGCAAGGTGATCTGTGACTTGAAGTTCCTCATGAGCAGGGGAAGAAGGCAGCTGGAATGGAGAAGGGATCACTAAGAAAATGATGGTTGGAAGAATTGGTTAGGATGGGAGATAGTAGATAAAGGACCAAAAGTGATGGCCTCTCGGTATCTGTGTTGCAAACCATAATGCCCAAAAGTAGAGAGAGAGTATATGGGAAATTGTCTGCCAGGAGGCAGGTGGTGGGTTGGATTGGGGGGGGTATAGTGGGGAGATTGGTGGTGGGGAATGTACACTGGTGGAGGGATGGGTGTTTGAACATTGTATGATTGTAACTCAAACATGAAAGCTTTTAACTGTATCTCACAGTTATACAATAAAATAAAATTTAAAAAAATTAAAATAAAGACTCTTGAAAGTGTTCTAAAGGAGCCTGTGGCTCTAGCTTCTCTAGCTAGAAGACCGCAGTAACATCAAAGGAGAACCTTCACTGCCCCCCAACACCTTCCTCCATTTCAGGTTGGTGGGGTTGGGCAGGGCACACTTAGCTGTGCAGTCAGGAATTACTTTTAGTTCTGTGCTCATGGATCACTTCTGGTGGGGGTTGGGCAACCCATGTGGTGCTGGGAAGGAACCAAGGTCAGGGAATACAAGGCAAATGCCCTTTCATAGTATTATCTCTCTGGCCCAGGAAAACTTAATTCTGAACCACACTAGAAAGTATGTTTCAGTGGCAGATAATTTCTCTGACTCTGCCAGAACTGTGGGCTAATTATTCTGGCTCTGTAACTGTTTCTTAACAAATGTTGCATTTGCTGTAGTCTCACAGCGCCCTAGGCTTGAGGGTGGGAAAGACAGGGCTGAGAATGGAGCTGGGGACTTGGCACAAATCCTGGGTTTGAGTGACAAGCCCACGGCTTGTAGCCATGAAGTACTGGGGTATTTAGCCATGTGGGGAATGGATTAATACTCCAGGCTTCTTATCACAGCAGAGGGGGGAGGTGCTAGGGATTAGTACAGGGGTAATTAACCTTGCACAGCAGTAAGCGGATTCTCAGTTCTACAGACCTTTTGGGATGTGTTTTCATGTCCTGGAGATAATATTATAGGAGGTGGCCAATGGAAGAATAAGAAAATTCTGAGATAGATTTGGTTCAGTTTTATCTACTTTGTTTGTTTGCTTCTTTCTTCCATTCCAATCAGGCCAACTTTTAGGGATTTGGCTTCATGAACTAACTGTTGAAGATGAGATTGCCCTAGCATATTACTTGGTTATTTCTGATAGAGTTGATACTTGACTATGCTTTAATATATTTTCTGAGGCTCAAATTTTTTGCTGTGTGTCCTCTCTTCACATCTTCCCTTTGTGCTGATTGTCTTTGTTCTTACTTTTCATGACCAGAGCCATCTTGAGGAAATGGACCTCCAGGTCTCCAGTGTTCTGTGTGTGACCCCCGAGAGCCTGGGGGCTGAATCATGAGGTTCAGAGACTTTATGGGCTGTAGACTTCAGCAACCTCTGCTAACTTAGTGGAAAGTTCTTGCCTTTAGATTCTAGCTTTGTGAAATGTTGTTTCCAGGTTGCTCTAGTTTACCCAGGCCTCATGTAAGGCAAAGAATATATACAAGTGATTTTTGGGTTTTGTAATTCCATAAATATCAGTTTGTTTCTCCCATTTTCTACCTAGTGGGCACTGTTTAAGATTCCAGCTATGTCTCTATGCCCAAAACTAGTAAAATATCACATCATTCCCAGTTACCTATGGGCAGATGAAGAGCTCTGTCCATGTTCCCTGGTCTCGGCATCACAGTACACATGGATACTGTATCCTGGAGGCATACAGTGGTGTACAGACATGCAGAAGCTAGAAAAGGGCTGTAAGAAAAGCACGATCTTGCATTGACCATCTCTTTCACTTTTCTAGTGAAAGTCTTCCTTTTGGGCCAGTCATCTGTTCTCGGGCACTCAGGTTTTTTCCAGATTCTGGCTATTGTAAAGAGCGATGCAATGAACAGACAATTGCAGATGTCACTTCGACTATACTTTTTTGCCTCTCTGAGGTATATTCCCAGGAGTAGTATTGCTGGATCAAATGGGAGCTCAATTTCTAATTTTTGAGAATCGGCCAGAGAACAGATGACTGGTTAAAGAAACTTTGGTACATTTACACAATCGAGTACTATGTAGCTATTAGAAAAGACGAAGTCATGAAATTTACGTACAAGTGGAACTGCATGGAAAGTATCATGTTAAGCAAAATGACTCAGAAAGAAAGGGATAGACATAGAAAGATTGCATTCATCTGGGGAACATAAAGTAACAAAATAGGAGACTAACACCCAAGAATGGCCGAGATTAGTACCAGGAATTTTACTCCATGGCTTGGAGGCCAACCACACATGCTAGGGAAAAAGGGAGTTCAGATAAAGAAGGGAACACCAAATAAAGGTGTTGGGAGGATCCTCCCAGGATGGGAGAAGCATGCGGAAAGTAGACTATACATGATTGTCACCCATTGCCTCTTTTGCAAACCACAACGCCCAATAAGAGAGAGAGAACAAAAGGGAATGCCCTGCCACAGAGGCAGTGTGGGATGGGGGAGATGGGGGGTGGGAGGGATGCTGGGATCCGTGGTGGTGGGAAATGGGCACTGGTGGAGGGATAGGTATTTGATCATTGTATAATTGAAACCCAAGAACAAAAATGTGTAAGTCTGCAACTGTACCTCATGATGTCTCACTATTAAAATATTTTTAATAAACAAACAAAAAAAAGATTATTTTTTATAGACGTTTACTCCTGGCATAGCAGGCTTAGTGTGGAAAAGGCTTATTTTGAAGGATGATTATGGTGTGTTCTGTTCAGCCTCTTAAAGTACTTATAGGCAGTTCTCATGTTACAAAATTTTCTTCAAAATGCAAGTATGTTTCATGTTACAGAGACAAGTAGTTGAGGTGTTGGCTTTTCGTGAGTTATCCACTAAAAATTCTGACTTGTAATCATGGTCATTTTATTTCATTCATTTCATCATCCTGTTAATCATCGATTGCCTCGAGCAGGCCCCAGTATCGTCTCTTTCATCCTAGCCCTGAGATTATATTCACGGCTCTTTAGGAGAATGAGACCCATCATTGTTACTGGTATTTGGCATATTTGGTACGCCACGGGGAGTTTGCCAGACTCTGCCCTGTGGGCAGGCTACATTCGATAGCCTGCAAGTTTGTCCAAGTAAGAATGAGATAATAAGATGTCATAATAAAAAATTCTGATAAGATGTCACGCGGCTGCATCTGCGGCCACGCAGTTCCGGGATCTGGATTTTATAGTCTCTGAGTCTTGGCCGCTGATGGGATTACACGGCGCCAGGGGGCCAGGTGGTGGGTGTGACCCCCGCCTGCTGGAATTTGGAGGATCTGGATGGAAGATGCTCGACTCCAATCCGAGTAGGCTTGGAGGTCTCGGCCCTGGAACCCGCGTGGCTTTGTCCCTCTGCCAGTACCTTCATGTGTGCGTAGAGTGGTCTCAGCATGGTGGTGGCTGGTCCTGGAGGTCTTTGGCTGCCGGAGCCCTGGTCGGGGCGGGGAGGAAAGCTCAACCCGCTCCCCTCCAAGGGGTCCTGGCGAGGGACACCCAGGCGCGGGGGCATCTTCCATTCAGATCCTTCAAATTCCAGCAGGCGGGGGTCACATCCACCACCTGGCCCCCTGGCGCCGTGTAATCCCATCAGCGGCCAAGACTCAGAGACTATAAAATCCAGATCCCGGACGAGAACAGTGCAGTCTTTTGTCCCCGCGCCTGGGTGTCCCTCGCCAGGACCCCTTAGAGGGGAGCGGGTTGAGCTTTCCTCCCTGCCCCGACCGGGGCTCCGGCAGTCGAAGACCTCCAGGATCAGCCACCACCATGCTGAGACCACTCTCCGCACACATGAAGGTACTGGCAGAGGGACAAAGCCACGCGGGTTCCGGGGCCGAGACCTCCAAGCCTACTCGGATTGGAGTCGAGCATGGTCATTTAGGAGATAGAAATGAGAGGTGATGAATTTAGGATGCATAATGCATATTCCTTTGAACAATTAGAATGTTGCTTTTATTTTAAAATATATGAATTCTAATTTTTGTGAACTAATATCATATAATAATGAGAGTTCTATTCAGGTTGTTTTTCATCTCTTTCCTTGTAATGACCCAATAATATCCAAATTCATGTTTTTCCTGGTAACTGTTATGGTAATTGTCCCTTTGGATGCTATAGCAGTCTAATAATAATCAAGAAAGTAGATTATTTGAATATTTGATTTCCATTCCTAGTAACAGCTGATAATTGATTAAAATAATATAAATCATCATTCAACCAGAGATTTATTTACCAGAGTATCAAGTTGCCACTTTCCTGTATTTTAGAGGTAAATGTTCATATGCATAGTCCTAGTTTTCTACTCTTCCTGTCTCTCAAGTCTATATTCAGAGGTGAGCATTTGCTTTATGAACCCAGAGTTCTGCATGCATTTTTTTGCCCATGTTAGAGAACTTTGTTCTTGGGTCAGAGTGACGTATAGCAGTTAGAGTTCTTGTCTTGCATGTGGCAAATTGGGTTTGAGCCACAGCATCTTAATCTGGCCCCACTGAACCCTACCAAGAGTAAGCCTAGAGTACCACTAGGTGTAGTCTAATAACAACAAAGTTGTTATTAGAAAATTTTGTTATTGATCCTGTGTAAGGACTTTGAGCAGTGATATGAACAGGGACTGGAACAGTCGTGAAATACTGATCAGATTGTTTACATCCTCTAATATTCAGTTTCTTCATTTTAAAAATGTGTGTTGTTTTGACATTTTATAAAGTTCCTCACCTAAATCATTTAGGGTGGTGAATAAATAAGTTATTTGGGGGCTATTCAGACCTTACTTCCATCTTCTTACTATCTCTATTCTGTTAGCTCAAGCTTTCTCCTGATCCTACTACATTCAATATATAAACTCATTCCTTTAGCAAGTGTATCTGTATATATTAAACATCTCTTATCTGAATATTAATGGTTTCAAAGATAATAGAACATTTTTTCCCTAGCCACTAGATGGTCCTAGAACTAATAGTTCTAAAACCTTTTTCTTTCTTTCTTGTCTGTACTAGTGACTCAAGGGTATATCTCTCAGTCCTTTGTCAGGTCTAGATAGCACTGTCGTCCCGTTGTTCATCAATTTGCTCAAGCGGGCCCAGTAACGTCTCCATTGTGAGATTTGTTGTTAGTGCGTTTGGCATATCGAACACGTCACAGGTAGCTTGCCAGGCTTTGCCGTGAAGGTGAGATACTCTCGGTAGCTTGCTGGGCGCTCCAAGAGGGACAAAGGAATCGAACTCTTGGTCAGCCTGGTTGGCCGCATGCAAGGCAAACGCCCTACCCGCTGTGCTATCGCTTCAGCTCTCAGGTCTAGATTTTTTTTTCATTCATCATCCTGTTATTCGTCGATTGCCTCGAGCAGGCCCCAGTAACGTCTCTTTCATCCTAGCCCTGAGATTATATTCAAGGCTCTTTAGGAGAATGAGACCCATCATTGTTACTGGTATTTGGCGTATTTGGTACGCCACGGGGAGTTTGTCAGACTCTGCCCTGCAGGTCTAGATATGGTACTTTTATATAAAAAAATCCAAAAGTGTGGAAATTTTATCAAAAACATACAGTGAATCTGCTAGTAGAGATGAATTAGATAACTAGTCATTAGATGACATAGGATAGCCTTCCAGTAACTTCTTTCCTCTGTTCTAAGAAGTCTAGGTTTATTAAAGCAGGCATCTGCTGCTTTAGTTGATTCTTCCCTAGAGAAATGCTGAGTGGGAAGTTTCCTTTCTCTAGGTTCTGACCCTAAACTACTTTGATGGTCTGAGTAGAATGGGGCAAGATCATAGAGTCAGTGATCTACTTTGATTATTATTGTTTCATTATTTTACTTTTACATAAGTTGTCTCCACTGCAGAGAAAGCCAAGGAACAAACTCTTTTTAAAAATGTCAGGTAAATATCTCTTCTCCCAAATACCATTAAACTCCTTATGAAGATGAATATCCCAGACAAAAAGTCAGCTAGTTATAGGCATGTTATTTGCCTTTCCAAATCCCCACTAAAATAATTATGGAAATTGATTGCAAGAAAAAAGCTTCCACAAAGTTAGAAATTAGGACTACAGACTACTGTTTTCCTAGAAACTGGAGGAATTTCTAGAAACTAATGTTTTTTTGGACGGTACTTAAATTAGAGAATATAGTCCAATTAAAAGGGCAGTAAGAATTATTTAGTCTAGGGTCTGAAGCAATAGCACAGTGGGTAGGGTGTTGGTCTTGCACGCGGCTGACCCAGGTTCGATTCCCAGCATCCCATATAGTCCTCTGAGCACCACCAGGAGTAATTCCTGTGTGCAGAACCAGGAGTAACCCCTGTGCAAAGCCAAGTGTGACACAAAAAGCAAACAAAACAAAACAAAAAGAATAATTTAGTCTATCTCATTGAATTATTTATTCAACATTATGAAGCCTTCACCAATTAAATGACAAAGCAAGTGCTTAGGTAATTGTAATCTTGGCTTAGGTAATTTCATCCAATCAAACTCTTTCATTGTCATTTCTATAGTGATATATATTTGGGAAAAATCAACAGTAATGGAAGAGGCCCAGCCAAGGAAAGAATTAAAAGAAACATGAGAATTGACAATAAAAGTGCCAGAGTCAGAAAAAATAGTGTAAATAGCATTGGGTGTGGATAACAAAACATATGTAATTATCAAATCATTGAACAAATTGTGTTCCCAGTGAGAATGATAAAGTGGGTCCCCTATCAATTTAAAAAGTCCATATTATGTGAATGATTTTTAAAAAATGGGGCTACACTCAACTGTACTCAGGCCTTCTTCCTGCCTTTGTGCCTACGAATCACTCGTAGTGGTGCTTGGGGGACAATATGGGATGCCTGAGACGGAACCCAGGTCAGACATGTGCCCTACTTACTGAATTATCTTTTTAACCTCCATATGCAATTGATTTTTATTTTATCACTTTTTAGACTTTAAAAGAAATTGTTTGGTGTTATGGCCCAACCAGACATCTCAGGTACTTTGGTAGCAGGTCCATCAAGAGTGGGAGGATGTGCTGCTGTAATGCCCAGGGCCTCCAGAGCTGCTCAGTGATAGTCAGGGAACTGTGGAACACTGGACTTCAAGCACAGGTTGGGGCACAGGCAAGGCGTGCACTCTGAACTTTGTATGATCTTTCCACCCCTGCAGTGATTTGGTGTATAGATTTTTGTGGAGTTCTATAGAGAATCAGCCTTTAAGTGCTGGATCTGGAGGAAAGCTGCTGGGGATGTTTCTGTTACCATTAGTAGGCCCAAGTGACTCCCTGCGTTTGTAACTATGGCAAACTTCACACATAAAGAATCTTCAGATTATTAAAAAATGAATAAACAGGAAAAAAACTCGTATAGGGAAAACATAAAAATAAAAATGATAGATGGCTAATATTAAGTGGTGGAAATTTGTGGGACATTGTGGGACACAATGGTGGGCGCAGCTACTAGGGGTGAGGATGGAGCACACAAGACTTGGCCGAATGGGAAAAGCGGTAGATGGCCCATCTCCGAGAGCTTCCCCTTTGCGTTTCCAGGCAGCGGATCTTCGCCCCTCCCCTTCCTTCTTGGGCAGCCAGCCATAACACCCAGTAAACTTGATGGCAAACAGAGCCCCAACCAAGAAGAAATGACCAACCGCAATATCCAACTAAGCCTTTGTGCATGTGTGAGTGCTAAATTCCCCCACGAAGTTTGCTCTCTGTTTCATGAGGTATAAAAACCTGACCCTACCTACAGTGAATTGAGTCTTCTCCCTGCAGAGGCTCCCGGAGTGTGTGTATTCTCTGCAGTGCTGCATGCTCACTCTCCCTCAGTGAGCAGTTCTTCTCCCCTACTACCTTGGGCAACAACAGACAGGTGGGCGGCCACAGTCGGCTCCGTGGCGGGCCCCTGACCCCAGGTTGTGGGAGTGACAGAAATTCTTAATGAAGATTTACTATAGGAAAAACTCATCAAATAAATCCTAAGTAAATCTATTTACTATTACTAAGTAAATCTATTTATCGCTGGAGCGATAGCACAGCGGGTAGGGCGTCTGCCTTGCATGCAGCCAACATGGCTGACCCGAGTTCGATTCCTCCGCCCCTCTCGGAGAGCCCGGCAAGCTACCGAGAGTATTCGATATGCCAGACACAGTAACAACAAAGTCTCCAATGGAGACGTTACTGGGCCCACTCGAGCAAATCGACGATCAACGGGAGGGCCTTTACCTTTACCTTTAAATCTATTAACTCTTTGGAGAAATGTTTGAAGACAGGTGGTGAATGACAAATAAATTTTTTAAAAACTGTTAAAAACTGTCTAGAATAATGATGTCATTGCCTTCCATTTAAGAGGTTGGGTTATGCACACAGTTTTGGTGCTCACCTGTTTTGGTGCTCACCTTTATTTTATCTTTTATTTTTGAGTTCCTCCTTGGCTTCACATATTTCTTTTCCCTTTGGGTTTTATTTAATGATGAAGTATGAATGTAAGCAACATGATCCAATTTTCCGTGATAAAAACTTTCAGTTCTCTGGATGAAAAAAAAATTTGAATTGTAATTCAGTAGCCTGCCGAATGTAACCTGCCCACACGGCAGAGTCTGGCAAACTCCCCGTGGCGTACTAATATGCCAAATACCAGTAACAATGATGGGTCTCATTCTCCTAAAGAGCCTTGAATATAGCACTTTCCTAAAAATCTCAGGGCTAAGATGAAGGAGACGTTACTGGAGCCTGCTCGAGGTAATCGACGAATAACAGGATGGTCATGATTCGTCGTGATTTGTTAAAAACTAAGTAAATACAGATATTATAAAAGCAGATAAATACTGAATTAAATCTAAATTAATGTTATACTGGCAATTAGAAAACAGAAATGTAAAAAGGGAGACAATATAAATCTTTTATCAGATTATCACACAATAGTGATAATTATGTTCATCTCCATAATTATAATGATTATGCTTTTTTCCTAGGCATCCCAGGATGGAGCAGATGAAATGATCATAAAGTAATGCTTATTTTTATCTTATTAAATTTTTTTAAAATTTTTATTAGTGAAACACCATGAGGTACAGTTTTAGACTTACACATTTTTGTGCTTGGGTTTCAGTTAAATAATGATCGAGTACCCATCCCTCCATAGTGCCCATTCTCCACCACCAATGTTGCCAGTATCCCTCCCACACCCGCATTCTCCCATCCCATCCCGCCTCTGTGGCAGGGCATTCCCTTTTGTTCTCTCTCTCCTTTTGGGTGCTGAAGTTTGCAAAAGAAGCATTCATCTGAGTAACATAAAGTAACAAAATAGGAGACTAACACCCAAGAATAGCCGAGATAAGTACCAGGCAGATTACTCCATGGCTTTGAGGACAACCGCACATGCTAGGGGAAAAGACAGCTCAGACAGAGTAGGTAGCTCCAAATAAAGGTTGTTGGGAGGTTCCTCTCAGGATGGGAAATGCGTGATGAGAGTAGACTATAGTCCGAACAAGATTGCCACTCAATATCTCTTTCGCAAACCACAGCACTCAAAAGGAGAGAGATAACAAAAGGGAAAGTCCTGCCACAGTGGAATGGGGGTGGAATGGGGGATGGGGGAAGGGGGGTGGGAGGGATACTGGGACTGGTGGTGGTGGAGAATGGGCACTGGTGGAGGGATGGGTATTCGATCATTGTATAACTGAAACCCGAGCACAAAAATTTGTAAGTCTACAATTGTACCTCATGGTGTTTCACTAATAAAAATTGAAGAAAAAAAAGAAGCATTGAGTGGCAATCATGTTCAGTCTATAGTCTACTTTTAGCATGCATCCTGGAAAGATCCTCCCAACACACTTTACATGGTGTGCCCTTCTCTATCTGAACTGCCTTTTCCCCTAGCATGTGCAACTGGCCTTCAAGCCATGGAGTGAAACTTCTGGTACTTATCTCGACTATTCTTGGATGTTGGTCTCCTATTTTGTTACTTTATATTCCCCAGATGAATGAAATCTTTCTATGCCTATCACTCTCTTTCAGACTAATTTCACCTAGCATTATACTTTCCATGTAGTACCACTTGTATATAAATTTCATGACTTCATCTTTTCTAACAGCTGTGTAGTATTATATTATGTAGATGTACCAAAGTTTCTTTAACCAGTCATCTGTTCTCGGGCACTCGGGTTTTTTCCAGATTTTGGCTATTGTGAATAGTGCAGCAATGAACATAGAAGTGCAGATGTCAGTTTGACTGTACTTTTTTGCCTCTCCAGTATATATTCCCAGGAGTGGTATTGCTGGATCAAATGGGAGCTCAATTTCTTATTTTTTGAGAATCATCTATATTGTTTTCCAAAAGGGCTGAACCAGTCAGCATTCCCACCAGCAGTGAAGGAGGGTCCCTTTCTTGCCACATCCGCACCAACACTGGTTGCTTTTGTTCTTTTGGATGTGGGCAGGTCTCTGTGGTGTAAGATGGTATCTCGTTGTTTTAATCCGCATCTCCCTTATGATTAGTAATGTAGAGCATTTTCTCATGTGCGTTTTTGGCATTCAGATTTCTTCTTTGGGAAAGTTTTTGTTCATTTTGTTGCCCCATTTTTTGATGGGGTTGAATGTTTTCTTCTTGTGGAGTTCAACCAGTGCTTTGTACATCCTTGATATCAACCCTGTCACATGGGTATTGGGTAAATATTCTTTCTGATTCTGTAGACTATCTTTGTATTTTGGTCACTGATTCTTTTGAGGTGCAGAAGCTTCTTAGTTTAACATAGTCCCATGTGTCTATCTCTGTTTTCACTTACTTGGCAAGTGGCATGTCATCTTTGAAGATACAGTTTGCTTCAATGTCGTGGAGGGTTTTGCCAACCTTGTCTTCAATGTAACTTATGGATTCAGGTCTGATGTTGAAGTCTTTTATCCATTTAGATTTTGCTTTTGTACATGGTGTTTGGTAGAGATCTGAGCCCATTTTTTTGCATGTAGCCGTCCAATTTAGCCAGCACCTTTTGTTAAAGAGGCTTTCCTTGCTCCACTTCACATTTCTTTCTCCCTTATCAAAGATTAGATGATCATATATTTTTTGGGGGGATGGGTGTCAGTTCAACTCTGTCCCATTGGTCTGTGGGTCTGCCTTTGTTCCAGTACCATGCTGTTTTAATTATTACTGCTTTATGGTAAAGTTGGAAGTTGGGGAGGTTTATTACTCCCATTTTCTTTTTCCCAAGAATTGCTTTAGCTTTAGTGGGTGCTTATTGTTCCATATGAATTTCAGGAGTGTTTGCTCCATTTCTCTGATGAATGTCATGGGTATCATTATGGGGATCACATTGAATTTTTATAATGCTTCGGGAGTATTGCCATTTTGATAATGTTAAGTCTCCTGATACATGTGGGGGAAATATTTTTATTTCCTCATGTCCTCTTTTATTTCCTAAAGTAGTGCTTTGTAGTCTTCTTTGTACAGGTCTTTTACATTCTTACTTAAGCTCATTCCTAGCTACTTAATTTTCTGGGGCACAATTGTGAAAGGAAGGGGGATATGATAACATAAACTAAAGAAATTCAAAAGATCATCAGAAACTACTTTGAAAGTCTGTATGCCACAAAACAAGAGAACCTAGAAGAAATGGATAAATTCCTGGATTCTTATAATCTCCCAAGGCTGAATCAAGAAGATCTACAATATCTGAAGAGTCCTATTAACATCAGGGAAATTGAAACTAATCAAAATCTTTCCAAAAGCAAAAGCCCAGGTCCAGACGGATTCACTAGCAAATTTTTCCAAACATTAAAAAGAAAATATTGCCTGTTCTTCTCAAGCTTTTCCAGGAAATTAAAGAAACAGAAATTCTCCCAAACAGTTTCTATGAAGCGCATATCTCTCTAACACCAAAAGGAAATAAAGCCACCACAAGAAATTAAAACTACAAGCCGATATCCCTGATGAACACAGATGCGAAGATTCTCAACAAAATACTAGCAAATAGAATTCAACAACTCATCAAAAAGATCATACACCATGACCAAGTGGGATTCATCCCGGGGATGCAAGGATGGTTTAACATTTGGAAATCAATCAACATAATCCATCATATCAACAAAAGAAAAGATAAAATCCATAGGATCATATCAATAGATGCAGAGAAAGCATTTCACAAGATCAAGCACCCGTTTGTTATGAAAACCCTTTCCAAAATGGGGATAGAAGGGATATTCCTCAATATATTTTAAAGCCAACTACCACAAGCCCATGGCACCCATCATCCTAAATTGGGAAAAACTAAAAGCCTTCCCCCTAAGATCAGGGACGAGGCAAGGTTGCCCACTCTCCACTGATGTTCAATATAGTACTGGAAGTACTTGCAATAGCAGTCAGGCAAGAAAAAGATATTAAGGGCATTCATGTAGGAAAGGAAGAAATCAAGCTCTCACTATTCACATATGATATGATACTATACTTAGAGAACCCTAAACCTCTACCAAGAAACTCCTAGAAACAATAGACTTGTATAGTAAAGTTGCAGCTATAAAATCAATACCCAAAATTATGAGAGAGAAGAAAGTGACATGAAAAAAAAATTTTTGAAGGGATCCCAAGCCATAGTCAGGGAAGTTAGTGATACTCCCAGAAATTCTCTGCTGTCAGGACAGACAGTTGAATGGAAGGTCCAAGGACCTGATGTTGCTCTGTGAGTCCAGGGTCCAGTGCTACAGACCACAGTGCTTGCTGTGGGTGCAGGCACATGTGATCAGGAATCTCATTGGGATCAGGAGCATTCAAGTTAGGTGCCCCAAATGCCACCATTTCTTCAGCCTTTCCATCTTCGTTTCTTGTGAGGGTTGGGGGCACACGGAACCTGAATCAGTGGCATGCAAGGTTGTCAAAAACTTTTTTTCTGAGGGAAAAAATGTACATAGGAGCATTTTAAAGGTTGTGCTTGAATTTGTGATCAGGAGACCCAAGACAGAATATGTGTCTGGAGATATACCAGACTACACAATGATCAGAAAACATTTGCTACATAGAAAATACTGAAAAAACAGCAAGGAGAATTATAAATCATGACACACAGAACATAAAACAAGATAAAGGACAAAGAAAAAGGAAAAGAGACAGGCTGGTGGGTAGGAGAAAAAATGGGAACATTGGTGGAGGAAAGTAGATAGTGGTGAAGGTATTTATGCTGGAATATAGTGCTCCTAAAATATGTCCTGAAACATGAAGGACTTTGTATCTTTTTCATTTATGGTGATTTGACAAATTAATTTCTTTAAAGTATATATTACTAGTAAAATAAATGTAAATACATTATGCTCAATTATGAACAAAAGTACAGAAAATATAATGAAAAATACATACAAATAAAATACAAACAAATTAGAAGTGGATAACTGTTGTGAAACAGAAAATATTTTAGGAGCCTACTTAGAAAATACTCACTTGAAGGCAACTACTTTTACATCACCACGGCTAATTAGTTCCATTCCTCACTCAATTAATGAACACTACATTCAAAATAAAGATTGAACATCATTTTTCTTTGATATGCATCATATTCTATAGGCCATAAATCAAACATATAAAAATAAGTCCATTTCTAGTTTTCATGTATCTACAAGCAAAGTACAACTTTTATTTCCTATAACCAAGGATAAACTAGGTTGTCATAGTGTAATTTTCTGTTTTATAAGTTCTTTCTTGGTATAAGTTTTTTCTTGGTAGTGAGCAAGATCAAGTTTATGCATTGTGATTAAAACTGTAGCATTAAAGTAATTATACACTTACTTGCAATCATCTTAGTCAAAATATCCTACACATGTAAAAATATCAATCATCATTAGTATTACTTTGGTTTGAAGTGAATTCTGGAGTTAGTATTTTATGATTAGTTAATATAATCTTTTTGACTGTATAGATCATGATCATGATCATCCTGTTGTTCATTGATTGCCTTGAGCAGGCACCAGTAACGTCTCCTTCATCCTAGCCCTGAGATTCCAAAAAAGTGCCACATTCAAGGCTCTTTCAGGGTAAGGAGAATGAGACCCATCATTGTTACTGGTATTTGGCATATTGGGTACGCCATGGGGAGTTTGCCAGACTATGCCTTGTGGGCAGGTTACATTCGGTAGCCTGCCAAGTTGTCCAAAGTAAGAATGAGATAATAAGATGCTTCTGGGAGCTGGGTTTTATAGTCTCTGGGTCTTGGCCGATGATGGGATTACACGGCACTGGGGGGCAGTTGGTGGATGTGACTCCTGCCTACTGGAAGATGGAGGATCTGGGTGGAGGATGCTCAGCCCCGATCTGAGCAGGCTTGGAGATGTTAACCCCAGGACCCGCATGCCTTTGTTCCTCTGCAGGTACCTTCATGCACGTGGAGAGTGGTTTCAGCATGGTTGTGGCTGGTTCTGGAGGTCTTCAG
Source organism: Sorex fumeus (assembly GCF_029834395.1). Taxonomy (NCBI): domain Eukaryota; kingdom Metazoa; phylum Chordata; class Mammalia; order Eulipotyphla; family Soricidae; genus Sorex; species Sorex fumeus. The sequence continues at coordinate 15,842,511 of NW_026606077.1, read as the reverse complement.
CTGCTGGGGCTCTGGCCAGGGCAGGGAGGGAAACTGTACCCGCCCTGCTCCAAGGGGCTCTGGCAAGGACAGCCAGGCGTATAGATTCCTATATAATCTTTTAGTTTATTTATTTTAAATTTTATTTTATTTCAGGTCATTGTATATAAGCTGTTATTAGTAGGGTTTCATACATGAAATATTCCAGTGCCGCACCCTCCACCTAAGTGTCCTCTTCTCTCCACCATTATCTAGTATTTCTCCCACACATGCCTTCCCTGTGGTAAATTTCCTTCTGAAGACAATTCCTCAATTTCTGTTGCCTTTGGGCATTTTTTATTCCCATACAGTTATTTATAATATGATATATACATATAGATGTTGCATATGAGAAATTTCTATCTGTATCTATCCCTCTCCTCCAGTTCCATCCACATAGCAGCTAATTTTATTTTTTCTTATACCCAAGTAGTATTACATTGTACATATGTACCATAGTTTTATACAGTGATCTCTTCTAGGACATGTGGGCTGTTCCAGATTTTGACTGCTGTGAATAGTGCTACAATGAACATAGGAGTGTGGGTGTCTTTCCTGAATAGGATTTTTGGGCCCTTGGGGTAGAGGCCCAGAAATGAAATTGCTGGGTCATTAGTTTTGAGAAGTGTCCATGTTATTAAAAAAAAAAAGGTTGGATTTTAAATTCACACTAGCAGTGATTGTGGTAACCCCTCCTGTAAGTGCAAAACTGATGCAATGACAGGCGCCAGAAATCAGCAATATCAGCTAGACCTCAGGTTCAGTAATGGGAACTAAAACAGTTTCAGTTTCCCAGCAATGAGACAATATGCAACTGGCTAACCTGAACCCACCTGGAAAAGCTCCTGGGCTCGGCGAGTGGGCTCAATGCCCCAGAAATTGCCTTTTGTTAACCCTAAAAGAATGAGTAGCGTATGTAACCATAAATTGCTAGTTGAAGCTATTGTTTAATTGTTGCCTGACCACTGTTACCCTAGACACTTGCCAAAACACCTTTGTTTGGTAACTAAGTAAGATTTCTTTCTGAAACAATTAGGCATGTACTGCTTATGTAATCAAACCTTATATAAAATACTTGCTGCCTGCAGTTGGGGTCACAATCAAGAGTTCATTCTGTTGGTGAGATAGTTGACCCCAGTATACATGGTAGCACGGTCCTCCCATTGTTCATCAATTTGCTCGAGCAGGCCCAGTAACATCTCCATTGTGAGACTTGCTGTTACTGTGTTTGGCATATTGAATACCTCTCTTGCCAGGCTTTGTCGTGTGGGCGATATACTCTCGGTAGCTTGGCGGGCTCTCCGAGAGGGCAAAGGAATCGAACCTGGCTCAGTCCGGCTGCGCGTATGGCAAATGCCCTACCACTGTGCAATCACTTCAGTCCTGTGAAATAAAACTCCTATTGCTTTTGCATTATCGAGTTATTGTCTCTGTCCATCTTGTCGATTGGGAACCCATAGTCCTAAGCTTAACACTCCCACCAATCCAAGACAACAAGAGTTTGTTTGTTTGTTTGTTTGTTTTTTGTGATGTGCATAAGTCTCACTGATGTATGGTGATATCTCATCATTGTTTTGATTTGCGTTTCACTAATAAGTGATGCAGAAAATTTTTCCATAAAACATTTGGTCATCTGTATGTCTTTTTTGAGTATTTTTCTATTAATCTCTTCCCTCCATTTTTTAATGGGGTTGTGTGTGTAGAGCTCTACCAGTGTTTTATGTATTTTATGTATTTTAAATATATATAAATATAAAATATATGCATATATATATATATATGGGTGGGAATTGTGATCCAACCCTCTATCTGATGAGGGACAGAAAAATATCCTCTCCCAGTCTGTTGGGTATCTTTATATGATGACCACAATTTCCTTTCTAGTGCAGTCTAGTTTGAGATAGATTCCATTTGTCTATCTTTTTTTCAGTTTTCTTTGTCAATGGTTCTGACTTTAGATATGACTTTTGTGCATAAGGTTTGTGCATAGGGTTAGAAGAATATGGGGCCAGAGCAATAGTACAGCAGGTAGGGTGCTTGCCTTGAAAGAGGCTGACTCGGGTTCCATTTCCAGATTTACATATAAGAGTGATCCCTGAGTGTAGAGCCAAGAAGACCTAAGTTGTTCTGGATGTAGTTTAAAATATAAAAGAAGAAAAAGAAGGAAGAAAAAGAAAGGAGAAGGAGAAGGAGGAGGAGAAGGAGGAGGAGGAGGAAAAGGAGGAGGAGGAGGAGGAAGAGGAGAAGAAAAAAAGAAGAAAGAGTATATATGTTTATATATGTTAGTTTATTTGAAATTATATTAAGTCAGTTACATTTTTTAAAAGAACTATCATAGATTGGAGTGATAGTACCAAGGGTAGGACCTTGTATGTGGCTCAAATAAATTCCCAACACTAAGTTTGGTCTCCAGAGAACTGGCCAGGATAAGCTCTGAGCTCTGCTGAGTGTGGTTAAAATCACTCTTCCCCTGAAAAAACAAACAAAAAAACAAAATAAGCGAAAAATAATGGTTGTGAGACCCAGGTGATGACTCTGTGGCAAAGATATCTGACTTGCAAGCATGAGACACCAAACTCAGTGCCTGGCTACTCACATGTCCTGAACCAAGCATGAACCCAGTGGCTTTGTTCTCTGGAACTCTTAGTACTACATCTGAATCTATTCATCTGGGAGTATGAAATACTTCAGCTAAATTGTAGGAGGCCCTGCCAAGTACCACAATTAAAGATGTGCAAACACTATGACCAAGAGTGTAAACCCAAGTGAACACATGTATGATCTCTCAGTGACTCACCTGTGAAGATTGTACCCAGAAAGTATGTGAGCACTACCAACTGGAGGATCATAATTCTCCCAGTGAGCTTTCAAGCATCACAATGAAAAGTAGATTGTCTGGTCATCACAATGACAACAACATCAGTGGGAAGGAAAATGAAATCATGATCAGTATTTTGAAGTATATTTTTATGTGTCAATACCAAAAGAATAACTATGGATTCAACGTTAAAAATTAGGTAATTTTGATACCTGGAAATTATGTTGGAAATTTATATAAATTTTATATAATATTTTATATAATAGAGTTTTTTCCAGTATGGGGAGTTCTTTAAGGAAATGCAGCAGATTTACATTGATGCCCGTGGAACTATATCCATATCTGTGAGAAAAGTGGCAAGATAGTGAGGTAAATTCCTTACTAGTGGCATAATTGAAGAAGAGATGGAGCTGATAGAAAATTTCAGCTACAGTTATATAGTCTGCCGAACTTTTAAAGGAAGCAAAGCCCGAGCTGGAGGTGGATGGAGGTGCACATTGTGTTGGAACAAAGTTGAGTAAGATGGAAATTATAACTTAAGTATAATTGAGCTTCTTAGGGGGAAGACAAGCAAGTTTTAGCTAACAGAGATAAGTCAGGGTATGTACAAATAACAAGAATAAGCTAGGTAATTTGTCGTTTACTCTGTAGGTAATTTCTTAAAGGTATCCAGTTGAATCTGGTTTTCGAAGGCACCATGGTGTCTGGGCCTCTTTTTTCTACACACAAACACACTGGGTGAGCTTCCTAATTCTCTGGCACACCCACTTGACACCAACTCTATTCTCAACCTCAACCTCTTCATGACCTGTTGACTTCCTTCCTTAATGACTCCTTCATGGAGTCTATTCCATAGGTTTCAGAATTTGGCAAAGCTCTTTCAATGACTTTTGCCTACAAAAATGCTTTCTCCCCTTATCACTATGCTTAGGTCTGGACTTATGAGCATCTTCTAAATAAACTACCTCTGGCTATAATATCCATTTCTAAGGGTACTAAAAATTCGCCTTTATCGTCTACTTTTCATATAGTGTCCAGTCACCTGTCCCAGGTGATATAGTTAGAAAGCACAACCTAGGGAGTTTTTTTGTTTCTTTCTTTTAATTTATTTTTTTGTTAGTGAAACACCATGAGGTACAGTTATAGACTTACAAATTTTTGTGCTTGGGTTTCAGTTATACAATGATCAAGTACCCATCCCTCCACCAATGCCCATCCTCCACCACCACGGGTCCGGGAGTTTTACAAATACATTTATTCTCTTCCCACAAAATTGTGAACTAAACTCAGGAAAATCATATAGTTATTTTGTGTACTAATAAATACTCAATAGTTGAACATTGAACCCCATTTGAACACAATCACATTTTAGAGGTTCTTAATGTGAATATATGTATTTTTCATTGGGTGTCCATATATTCTTTTTGGAAAAATATTGAAATGACATATTTAGGTGTCAAGTATGAATGATCATAAGTTATCATCTGCCTTTTCTGCCTTATATTTGCTACTAGGAATATTATTTTAACCTCTATCATACAATTATTATTAAATTGATCAATCCCCTTCTGTCAACCATATTTTTGGTATTATGCTCCAAAAGCTTATAGGGGGTTGGAGAGATAGCACAGCGGTAGGGCGTTTGCCTTACACGCAGCCAGCCTAGCTGAGCCAGGTTCGATTCTTCCACCCCTCTCGGAGAGCCCAGCAAGCTACTGAGAATATCTCGCCCGCACGGCAGAGCCTGGCAAGGTACCCGTGACATATTCAATATGCCAAACACAGTAACAACAAGTCTCAAAATGGAGATGTTACTGGGCCCGCTCGAGCAAATTGATGAACAACGGGAGGACAGTGTTCGTTATGTTTTGTTTTGTTTTATTTATCTAGTTAATTTGTTGTTTTATTTATTTATGTAATACATATCAATACAATCATGTTGTGTTTGTCTTTTTCAACAGACATAATTTGCCTTCTACATCCATCCATGTTGTTGTGAATGGTGAGATTTTATTATTTTTATAGCTGAGTATTTTTTAATAGCCACATCCACTTGCCCACATACCACATACCACATGATGGATATGTCGTTCCCAATGTTCTCCCTTCCGAAATCCAACATGCCATCTCGTCGGTAAAGAAACAAAAAGCACCTGGCCCAGACAAGATCAGACCTGAACACCTGAAGAACTTACCATCAGTACTCATCAATACATTGGCTCGACTCTTCACACGCTACCTGTCTGAATGCAAGGTTCCATCCCAATGGAAAACCAGCAAGACTGTACTACTATACAAGAAAGGAGACATCCACGACATTGGCAACTATCGCCCAATCTGCCTATTGTCTGTCATCTACAAACTATTCACTCGAGTCATCCTGAATAGGATTAGCAGAACACTAGATGAAGGACAACCATGTGAACAAGCTGGATTCCGAAAAGGATTCAGTACCATTGACCATATCCACACAATAACCAAGCTCATTGAGGTATCTCGCGAGTTCAAGATGCCGCTCTGTCTAACGTTCATTGATTTAAAGAAGGCCTTTGATTCTGTTGAGACGGAAGTGGTCATGGAAGCCCTAGCCAATCAGGGCGTACAAACTCAATACATCAGGATCCTTCGTGAGCTCTATTGCGGATTCACTACCAAGATCTCACCATTCTACAAAGAAGTAATCATCCATATCAAGAGAGGGGTTCGGCAGGGTGATACCATTTCACCAAAACTCTTCAGTGCCACCCTCGAGAACATCATGCGACAACTAGAATGGGAAAACATGGGAGTGAAGATAGATGGTCGGCAACTACACCACCTCCGCTTTGCTGATGACATTGTTTTAATAACACCAAACATCAGCCAAGCGGCACAAATGCTGGCGGACTTTGACCATGAGTGTGGAAAGGTAGGACTACAGCTGAATCTTATGAAGACAATGTTTATGAGAAACAGCCTTGTTCCTGACGCTCCATTCGCTCTCAACGGAACCACCATCTCCGAATGCAACAGTTATATATACCTAGGTCGAGAAATCAACATGATGAATGACCTGGCACCTGAGTTGCGCAGGAGGAAGAGAGCGGCTTGGAATGCCTTCAAGAGCATTGAAGAAATAACTAAAAGGACAAAGAACCTCCAGCTACGAGCACATCTCTTTGATTCCACTATTCTTCCTGCATTAACGTATGCCTCAGAGACCTGGACCCTACGAAAACAGGATGAGAATGCTATTCGGGTCTCTCAAAGAGGAATCGAAAGAACTTTGCTTGGAATATCACGATTCACTCAAATGAGAGGTAGAATCCGGAGTTCTGATCTTCGTCAACGCTCAAGAATCAGGGACGCTGTCTCATTTGCCAAGACATCAAAAATCAGATGGGCTGGACACGTAATGAGGTTTACAGACAACTGCTGGACTAGAGCCATTACTGATTGGATTCCACGAGACATCAAAAGATCACGTGGACGCCCACCTATAAGATGGTCAGACTTCTTCGTCAAGACCCTAAATGATCGGTTTGAGGCTCTACATGTTCCTAGAACGAACAGATACCATTGGGCTACGCTAGCATGCAACCGGGATGAATGGAGACGTTACTGGCACCCGCTCGAATAAATCGATGAATAACGGGGATTAAGTGATTAAGTGATAAGTGAGTATTTTATGTTATTTATGAGGTTTATAGTCAATATCTTCTTATCCAATCATCTGCTGATTGACACCAAGTTAGCTTCCAGCTCTAAATGTAGCAATGAAAATTGGCATCATATGTTTTATAAAGTTTTATATTTTCTGACTAAATATTTCAAAAAGGATAACTGAATAGAATGAAATTATGTATTTTTAGTTTTATGTATTTTTATACTATTTTTCCAAATAAATGTTATTTTTGGATAAATTTATTTGAAGTATCCCTTGAACCCTATCCCTTGAACCCTGTAAGGACTCCTGTTTCTGACCATGGAGTAGTATGAGCCAATTTTTCCAATATCCTCCCAGAATGCAATGATTGGCTCTTCCACTGCATCTTAGAACAGATCCTACACATTGAGATACAACGCTTGCTCCTCAGTAATGGAGCTTTTCATCCGTAAAGGGTTAGAACTTCCTAAGTTTGTTCATAATGGAAAATATTGTTTTATTGCTTCCAAATTCTTTCTGTGGATATATCTAAAGTGGAATTGCTACTGTAATGAAGATGAATGCTATACCATTTAATTATATCCCAATAAAAACAAATAAGATTACCAGTCATTTATAATTACCTCTTGATCTGATCCTTCCAGAGAGGAAGGGGTGAACTCCACTTCCTTTGGAGGTGAATTAACCCTTCCTGACTCCTTATTGCGATAGAACTATAATTTTCCAACTGCAATGCTTGTAGCAAAACAGTTCAATTATAATGCAATTGCAGGCAGTTTAAAACTGGTAGGTTCAGTATTCTTAGTTCATAGCTAGGTGGAGGAGTCAAACATCAGTAGGGCCTGTCTCAGCCAATGTCATCATCAGGGTTGCGACTTGTTCAGGATTAGCATCTTTCATAAGTGAGGACTTATTTATTAGAATAAAACAGCCGAGGTAGGAATGATTCCACATTGCTTCTTGTTGATGGATTAAATCTGCTGCTAAGAGTAGCCATGGAACATATCTAATCTTTGTGCTCCTCAGTCCAAAACTACTGGTCCTTGGAGAGTACAGTGTAGTGCTCTAAGAAAGAGCTCAGTGCATCTGTGGTCATGATCTAGTCTGTATTTGCTACCCAGTGGAGTCCTGAGACCAGTGTTATGATTCTCAGGTGGTGAGTGGAAGACAAAGGGGAACAGTAAAAAATTATAAATATAAATAAAATGTCTTTTAAAATTGAGATATTTTAAATTAGGAACCCATAAATTTCCCTATCTTCTCTGAAAAGGAATCCTGTAATTTCTGAGGGTAGTAGTGGGTAACTTTCTGCCACTTTATTTGAATTACTATTTGATGGGCAGATTTTTAAAAGAAATATAATAAAAATTGACAGAAAACAATTGCATTACTTAAGACTGGGAGGGAGACCTATGCCAGTATTTCTATCCAGGCATCTAATCCCCTCTCACTGCCTAGTTTCATCCGGCCACTTTAGCTAGAGGTGGAGAGGTGAAGCAGCAGGACTTGGGCAGAAGGGGAAGGCCCATGATTCTCACCATCAAGTGCTGTATTTAGATTCTCCACTCACCATTCTAGATTCACGATTGCCCTTTTCCTGTGATAGTTGCTGCCTCTTGAGCAGTCAAGTCTTAAAAAAAATTTTAATTGAGATTCTGTGGTTTGCAATGCTACTAATAAGCAGTCAAGCCTTCTCTGGTCTTTGTATGCTCTGGCTTCTGGCCTTCACTGCAATCCTTTGATCTTGGGGAAACTCATACTTTTTTTTTTATTTGGTAAGAGTAAGCATTGCATAAAATGTTCGTTATACTGGGAATAATATTTAGACAGTTGAAAACATACTATGCATTCCTTTTTAAAGGGGCAGTTTTGCTCTCAGCTCCTCTCTTGATAACTCTCTCTTCATGGTTAGTGCACCTATGTTATCTCCTTATGTATGCAAGTCTCTGGTGCATGGGCAGGATGTGTGGCCACATTACTCTGGGATGCCATCAAATGACTGTCTGCAGAGCTAGAGGAAGAATTGAAACCCTCTTTTCCTCTGGGCACAAAGTAGCAGCTAATACAGACAAGTCATATGCCTAAAATATTGATAAAATACTCTTTATTCTCTCCCTTGAGGAAATGAAGTTCAAATGAAACTACAAAGTTTTTGGGTAAGAAAAGTTCAAATTCATATTTGTGCTTTATCCTTTTAGACAGTCTATTCTTTGCAACATGTAAAGAAGGCAAGGAGCAATCTCTTCTCTCAATCGGTGCACTGATATTTATCATGCTGCCTCAATCACCCAATCCCAAAAGATGTGTGGTAAAGACTATTACTTTATTTGAAAATGTTATTATTTATACATTCAGTTATCTATGGAGAAAGTATTAAAATCAGAGAAAATTCTTAAAAGTCAATTTAAGGTAGTGAGCTTGCTCTTTACCGCAACTCTTCATTTATTCCATTATAGTATGAGATCGCCTAAAAGAGGCAGAGGCCAATATTTTCAGACACTTTTATCTTAGTTGTAGAACTACTCCTCAGGTCCAGTCTGGTTCTCCTGTTGTTCATCAATTTGCTCAAGTGGGCCCAGTAACATCTCCATCATGAGACTTGTTGTTACTATGTTTGGCATATTGAGTATGTCACAGGTAGCTTGCCAGGCTCTGCTGTGCAGGCAAGATACTCTCAGTAGCTTGCCGGGCTCTCCGAAAACTGCTACTATATTCTAAAAATCCATGGTTAAAGACCCAAATACTGCAGCTTCCAGTTTCCATTGCAACAAAGTCCTGGGTTATGACATGTAAGTTCTGGAAATGGCTGTATACCCTAGAAGCCTTCTTTAAATCAGTTTATTCTGTTGGGAATACCCTTTCATCATACAAGCCATTATTCTTCCTTTAGTTTGTAAACGGGATGCAATGACAGGAATGACATCATCTGTTTTAGAACAAAAGATCAGAAGTCACAGGTTAGGATTATAAAGTTGAACATGAAACTCGGACCATGAGGGAAATGGGACCACCCAAACAGGCCCTTCTTATGAAGTTGTGCATGCAATCAGTAAATGGCTTGAGTTTGGCTTGAGTCATGAATTTCAAAATATATATTGCTTAATTGTGTGTGTCTCATCTAGTCCTTTAAAATACTGAGTTGCCTGGGGTATTCACATAATAAATGTTCAGATATTGATTGCATCTCATTATAAACAGCCTGATCATTTTGTTCTGGCCTAAAGGAATTAGGAGTGCTATTTTGTCAGTATTGGCCTGTCCACTGACTCTAGGCAGGCTAGGGGGAACTTAGTTGCTATTCCTTGCTTCGACTTTCTCCATCCTGAAGAATGGGGGATTTCCTACAAAAGTCCTCATCAAGATTATCAATCCCCTCTGTTTCTTTCTTTTTGTTGAGCCTTGACTTCGACTCTTTTTTATTAACCTTAAGGTAGGTAGCTTTTATCACTCATAAACTCAATAGTGCTTGCAAGGATAATAAATAAAACCATTATAAATTCAAAAGCCATATAAATATATGTAATAATGGTGATAGATAACCCCACAAACAATGAATATTTTATCCATATATAATTTGGTACAGTATATTTCTTCTTAAAATGCCAGGTAATGATATTTTAGACCTTGTGAGTCAGGTGCTCTTTATCACAACTCTTCATTTATTCTATTATAGTATGAGAAAAATCCTAAACATTTTGTAAACAAATGAACATGGCTGTATTGTGGGTGAAACTTTATTTACGAGACCAGCTGATAAAGCTAGATGGGATGCATAAACTTATCAATGATAAAAAGACATTGGTGAAATGACAGGTGGACAGTGGGCAGTTACTGCTGTGACCAATGAGATTGTCCATTCAGGAACTGTGGTTGTGGATGCTTGTAACTGCAAAGTGCTAGGACAGGAGGGTGCAGTTCTACTTTATTCGTACTGCATATGAAAAATGAGGATAAAATACTTTGGGAAGGACAGAATAGGAAAAGGAAACAGTTCCTTTTAGAAAATAAAAGTAAGGACTTTTGCAAATAAAGCACCACTCTGTTCACAGTGTGGAATGAAACTGCCCCAAGGGTCATCTCTGGCATCACTGTGTTTGGTGCTGCTTTCCCCTTCACTTGGCTGGAGACAGTGAAGACAAGCAGAACTGGGGAGTTTCAAGCCAGGGAAGGCAGAATACAATTTAACAGTGGAGAGGAGAGAGGTGATTACAGTTGAGTGGCTCAGAAAGAAAGATCTTGGATGGAGAATATTATACAAAGGAACAGATAGGCTGAAGATCTTTCCTGAGGCACCCTAACACTGGGGGAGAGACTTAGCAGAAAATAAGCCTTTGTGCTTAGACTAAAGAGAATGTGAGAATGTGAATGGGCTGTGTTAGAACTTCATTGCAGGGAACAGGACTGTGCTTGTTGGTTTATGTGAAACCAATGAACCTTCTTAGAGCAGGAACTAGATCCCCCTGTCATTAGAATAGCACTGGGGGGGGGGGGGTTCTGAGCCAGAGAAAAGTGATTTTATAAGAGTGTTCATGGAATATTATTCATGCACATTTATGGAAGAAAAGAACTGGTTGAGTTGAAAATAAGTGATAAGTGTCTAATAATAATGAGCTAGATTAGAAACTAGACTTGAAAGGTGAGTTCCCTGGGTGAACAAAGTGTTAGATATCTTCTTATAAGAAGACTCTATTTTGGGTTTATCATATAATAAGTGGATAGAGGTAGAATCAGGTTATCTTTCTGATATATTGTACCTTTTAAAACTACAAGTAAACAATTTATAAAATTAATGGTGCCAAATGCAGGGTGAATTTTTGGTAACTAATCATTTTATAGTTTAATTTTTACTCATAATACTAGACCTTAGGCATATTTACTCACTAAAGAAAAGTTTGTGAGTATATTGATAGAGTTATGTTTAAAATATGTGTGAGTTCCTTCCATCACCATCTCTTGTAGGAAAATTTCATGGAATGTTTGTGAATAACACACTCAGTTCATGGAGTTAAAGAAGATGAGAACAAAGTGAGGAAATGTAATTTTTTTAAAAAAAATTAATGAATCACCGTGAGATTCCATCATAGACTTAAAAACTTTCATGATTAGGTTTCAGTCATACAATGATCGAACAACCATCCGTCCCTCAATGCCCATTCTCCACCACCAATGTTCCCAATCTCCCTCCTGCCACCCCTCCCCCATTACCCCCACCCGGCCTCAGTGGCAAGCACATTCCATTTTACTCTCTCTCTCCTTTTGGGTGTTATAGTTTGCAATACAGATAGTAAGAGGCCATCATGTTTGGTCTATAGTCTACTTTCGGCACGCATCTTCCATCCTGAGCGAGCCCCCCAAGCATCTTTTACTTGATGGTCCCTTCTCTACCTCAGCTGCCTTCTCTCTCTTTTCTTAATTTTATTGAATCACCGTGAGATAGTTACTAGTTTTCATGTTTGGGTTAGAATCACACAATGATCAAACACCTGTCCCTCCACCAGTGCACATTCCCCACCACCGATATCCCCTATATAACCCCCCTTACCTCCCCTTTCCCACCCTCCTCCTGCCTCCATGCTTGTGAGGCCAGCGTCCAAGCCATGGAGCTATCTTCCTGGTCCTTATCTCTATTGTCCTTTCGTGTTAATCTCCCATTCTGTTACTTTATATTCCACAAATTAGTGTGGTCATTCTATGTCTGACCCTCTCTCTCTGACTCATTTTACTTAGCATGCTACTCTCTATATACTTATATGCAAATTTCATAATTTCATCATTTCTAACAGCTGCTTAGTATTCCATTGTGTATATGTACCAAAATTTCTTTAACCAGTCATCTGTTCTCAGGCACTTGGGTTTTTTTCAGATTCTGGCTATTGTAAATAGTGCTGTAATAAACATACAAGTACAGATATCATTTTTTGCATCTCTAGGATACATTCCCAAAAGTGGTATTGTTGGGTCAAATAGGAGCTCAATTTCTGAGGAAATACAGTAATTGAGTCCTTAGCCTATAAGTAATGATTGTAGGAGGTATTCAGTGAGGATGCAGGGAGAGGTAAAAAGGCCATTTCCATGTAAATAAATTGGGTAGATGTGAAAATTCTTCTCCCTTGCAAAAAACTCCAAAGTTGAGATATCTCCCTAGGTAAAATAGTTTAGGTCTTAGAATGCAAAGGGTTTGCAAATATGTGACAAATATTTGCCAGCTGCAAACATACTCCAAGCAAGCACAGAATAAGACCTTTGGGGATTAGGGATAGCTTGGACAAAAATAGAATAGGAAACTGTCATGAACTTTATTAAGGGTGCCTTCTGATTGGCTGTGTAAAATATCCCAGACTCTACTCTTTACTATTGAATGTTGATGTGCTTACTAACTATTCTTATTGTTGGTTAAAACATCAATGGCTCACAATTGGGAGCCATATTGAGATCAAAGAGAGACCCTACAACTTGACAATCCTTGTGTGATTAGACAGGTAGGGTGTGTATTCAGGAGCTGAATGTGAACAGACTGTGAGAGAGGCCTTAGAATGACTTCACTTATCATATTTCCAATATATTTTCTATCACTATCCTTTGGTTTGGAGCGATACACAGCGGGTAGGGCGTTCGCCTTACACGCGGCCAACATGGCCAACCCGAGTTCGATTCCTCCGCCCCTCTCCGAGAGCCTGGCAAGCTACTGAGAGTATTCGATATGCCAGACACAGTAACAACAAAGTCTCCAATGGAGACGTTACTGGGCCCGCTCGAGCAAATCGACGATCAACGGGAGGGCCTTTACCTTTATCCTTTGGTTTATGATCTTGATGTGTCCTCCATATTATCCTTATTCCAGGTGGGAAGAAAAGAGAGAGTGGAGGTTGAATTATTAAACTCACAAATTGGAGTATAAAATATTCAGGTAAATTTGAATTTCTGATAGACAATAGATTCTTTTAAAGATACAAACTCATGTTTTATCTGGGAACCCCAAAGGGCAACTCCAAGTCAAAGATCAAAAAAAGATACCTAATAGATTCTTGCTGCTTCATTGCTGTCTGTAGGCCTGACCATCTAAGATTTTCACATCATTGACCAAATTAGAATCACATGAACACTCCTGATATTAAGTGACTCTAGGAAAGCAAACACTTAAAGCAACATTCATTGATGTCCTCTATAAAAATGATTTTGTCTATGAGAAATAAACGAGGTTAGGTATGGCTAAGCAACTTTCTGTGGTAGGGAGGAAAGTGAATCCAATGGTGGAAGAAAGGTCTAAGATCTCATAAGAAGGGTTAACATTTCCTGAGTACTAGCTATAGGACAATTGCTTTTCTAAATAATGTATAGTTTATCATAATTAGTTCTAATGATTGTGTTTGACTAGTGTTCTCAGTTTTGGAAAATAAACTTACCAGTGGAGGTTCCCTGGTGCAAAGTGGGAAGGAGGGAGGTTGCAGCCTCAGAAAGGAAATCTGCTTTCTCTGTACCCTTCTCTTTCCCCAGAAAGGGCCAAAGGGATTCTGGACTGATGGGAGTCTGTGGGAAGTCCCTGCATGGCACATCCATTTTCTTCCTGCCAGCCCCACCAGTTAGTCGTCAAGCTGCACCTGGAAATGACTTGTTCCACACTGCATGGGCGATGATCTGCCTGCTCTCTCTGGGAGCCATGGACTCAGGCTGGAGTGAGGAATCGTTCTTGGCAGAAAGTAAAGTAAGACCTGATCTTATCTATTTTAGGCATTTTGAGTCCATCATCTTCTCCTCACAGGAAAAGAATTCCAGAAAGAGGTGAACACGGTCATGATCATGATCATCCTGTTGTTCGTTGATTGCCTTGAGCAGGCACCAGTAACGTCTCCTTCTTCCTATCCCTGAGATTTTAAAAGAGTCATATTCAATGCTCTTTCAGGCCTGGGAGAATGAGACCTATCATTGTCACTGGTATTTGGCATATTGAGTACAACACGGGAAGTTTGCCAGACTCTGCCATGCGGGCAGGATACTTTTGGTAGCCTGCTGGGTTCTCCAAAGTAAAAATGAGATAATAAGATGTCGTGCAGCCGAAAATGTGGCTGCACACTTCCGGGAGCTGGGTTTTGTAGTGTCTGGGTCTTGGCCATTGATGGGAACCACCTGGCATCGGCATCAGCTGATGCATGTAACACCTACCTACTGGAAGATGGGGGATCTGGATGGAGAAGGACCAGTTTCGATCCGAGCAGGCTTGGAGATCTCAGCCCTGGGACCCGCATGCCTGGGTTCCTCTGCTGGTTCCTTCATGCATGAAGCTTTTCTGGACATGTTGAGAGTGGTCTCGGCATGGCTGTGGCTGGTTCTGGTGGTCTTTGGCTGCCGGGGCTCTGCTCAGGGAAGGGAGGGAAACTCAACCCGCCCCCCCTCTAAGGGGCCCCGGTGAGGACAGCCAGGTGTTGGGGCAGGAGACTCTGAAGAGGTGAACAGTGAAGTAAATTTTACAAATTTATTGTGATAGAAAGGGAAAGAAGGGAAGCGGTAATTTAAGTTCAGGTATGTGCTCAGAGAACACAGGTTCTCAGAGTAGAGAGAGCCCAAAGCACACCTCTCAAGAGGGGAGATGCAGGGGCATGTGTCTGGGCAGTCCATACTCTGGAAAACCATGCATATGCCTCCTCTTCTATGTGTTAATTTATATACTCATTTTCAGAAATGCTTCCTGCACCCAGTCTGTTGCTAGGGTTGTTGCAAAGGGCATTGATCTGGGAGAAGTTTATGGTCTTTGGATGTTCTTTGCCTGTCCCTGGTCCCAGCTGAATGCCTCTCTTCCATGGGTTAGCCACCTTTTATCTGGGGAAGTCTCCTTGCACTTGACCTGGATTTCTGCATCACAGAATTGGCTTCTGATATGGGTCTTTTGTTTTAAAGGCCTCTTTTATTTCAAAGGCCTCTTCTGTGCCTTTTGCCTGGTTCAGGCTTCAGAGGTTATGTTCTCCTACTTACATTACCAGGGTTTCCCTATCTCCCCCCTGTAACAAACTGAAGCATCGATGAATTAAATACCCAGTTAAAAACTTCCCCAACTTTATATGGTAAAACCAGACTTCAAGTCTCTTTTGTTTGGAACCACATCCAGGTGATATCTACCTGCTTCGACTGTATGCTAAACAGATAAAAACAGTGGGAACTGACTGGATCCTTCCTGGAGTAGCTTAAAAATCAACAAGTTCACAGGCAAAATAAACGTAAGGATATGAAACACATACTCCCACTGGCAAAAGGTGAGCAACATCTAGGTCTGCTCAGGGCTGATCTGTTCCCAGGATGTGGATTTTCAGTGTTAAACCTGAAAATTCTAAGTAGACTATAACATGCTGACTACCTAACTTTGGAATCAAAGGCTGCACGGTCTATTCAGGAGCTTTTAGCTTGACACAACTGCCAGTGGGAAGATGGAATATGGGAAAGACGTTGCCATTCATGGTGCTAATGAAAAAGATGTTTCAATATATTTCCTGGAAAAGAAATCAGCCTGAAAGTTAGAGGGCTTATTTCCACTTCTACTTTACTGGGAGACCATGGGAAGTTTTCCTTATCACCCGTCCATCGTATTTTTTATTGGTAAAATGAGGAACGTGAACATTGTTCTGTTAATTCTTAAGCCTAGAATTAAATGGTTTCTATTGTCTCCCACCATAAATATCTTCTAAGATATGTGAACCTATGGTTAGAAAGAGATAAACATTTTGTGCCTCCTTTATGTTTTGGATAGCTTATGGATAGGTCAGCCAGAAGCAGGATTGGCCACAGTTGCTGGCAAGGGTAAACTGAGACCTCTTCTTTCAAGGTGAAGAGGAGAGTCACTTTCTCCTGATCTGCCTCTGTCACCCCAGGACCAGCTGAGAAGGCTAGGACTGATAAAGTCTGCGATGAGCCCTTGCACGGCACAGACCCTGAGTCCTGCCAGCCCCACAAGGTGGTCATCAAGGCACACCTGACATCTGCTTCGTCTTCTCAGCGTGGAGTTACTACCTGATTTCTCAGGGGGGCATGACTCAGGCTGGAGTAAGGAATTTCTTTTTGCAAGAAAGAAGGGCAAGTCCTAGGCCTTACTCAGGCTTTACAAGTTCTTTGTCCTATTTTACAAAAAGGAATTTCAGGAATACACAAGCAGTGAACTAATAACATTTTATTGGAGATGTTGAGGAAGGGGAGGTAGGGATAGAAAAGTGGGAGTAAAAGTAATGTGTTCAATAGAGAACATGCGCTTCTCCAAATATGGAAAGAGGCCCAGTACACTTTCAAGACGAAAGATGCAGGTGGCGACACAAGTACTTGGGTGCCACATGTGCTCAGTCACGTGGGCCCAAGTAGCACATGGGCTAAGGAAGCACATGTGTGTGCTTCTTTTGCTCAAGGTGGCTTTTACAGATATTTTCCCAAACTGTCCCATGTGGTGCTTCTAGCTAGGATAGTTGCCAAGTTGAGTAGAGTTGGGATGGTCTTCTTTGAAACTCCTTTTCTTGAAATTTGTTCCTGCTGGATCTTCTCTTGGAAGGTGTGTCCAGCCTTCTCTGCTCTGGGCTAAGTCCAAGTAAATCTTACCAGGTCTTGGATGCTTTGGTCACCGATGGGCCCTTATAGTGTTAGGGTCAGGGGGTTTTATTGTTCCCCAAGAATTTTACTGCCATGGTGGATAAGAGTCTCCCCTAATCTACCTGCTACATCAAACATGACGTAATCATCAAGAAAGAAAATTATAAATCCAATGATAAAATTTTGGTTTTACCTAATCTATGAAAAGTTATAATAGGATATCAGCAGCAATGAATGGATATAGAAAAATTAAGTTTACAAATAAGAAACTAAGAGGAATAAGAGGAAACTAAGTTTTTCTCTTTTAAAAATTTTTGTTATTAAATCACCATGATACAATCACAAAGCTTTCATGATTGAGTTTCAGTCATACAATGATCAAACATCATTGTGCATTTTCTACCAATAATGTTCCCAGTATCTCTCCCATCACCCTCACCCTATTCCACCCCCGTCTCTGTGGGAGGCACCTTACTTCTTACTCTCTCTATACTTTTGGCCATTATGGTTTACAATACAGATACTGAGAGGTCATCATCTTTGGTCCTTAGTCTGCTTTCAGCACCTATCTCCCATCCGGAGTGATCCTTCCAACCATCATTAACTTGGTGGTCTCATCTCTATCCCAACTGCCTTTTCCCCCAAAACATGAGGCAAAATTCCAAACTGTGGAATAATTCTCCTGGCCCTTGTATCTACTATCTTTATATGTTAGTCTCATATTATGATATTTTATATTCCACAAATCATTCTATGTCTCTCTCTCTTTGACTTATTTCACTAATAAGATACTCTCCATGTCCGTCTACTTCTAAGAAAATTTCATGAATTCATCTTTTTAATAGCTGCATAGTATTTCATTGTATAGATGTACCAAGTTTCTTTAACTGGTCATCTATTCTCAGGCACTCGAAATGTTTTCAGATTCTGGCTACTGGGTACAGTGCTGCAATAAATGTACAAGTGCAGATATCATTTCTACTGTGCTTTTTTCATCTCATGGATATAGTCAAAGAAGTGGTATTGCAGGGTCATATGGAAGCTTAATTTCTAGTTTTAGGAGGAATGCCCTTTTTGTTTTCCAAAAATGGCTGAACCAGTCATTATTCTCACAACAATGAAAGGGAGTCCCTTTGTTCCCTCATATGTGCCAGCCCTTGCTGTTCTTGTTCTTTTGGATGTGTACCAGTTTCTGTGGTATAAGATGATATCTCATTATTGTTTTGATTTGCACATCCCTGATGATTAGTGATGTAGAGCATTTCTTAATGTACCTTTGGGTCATTTAAAATTTTTTTGAGGATGTTTCTGTTCATTTCTACTTCCCAATTTTTAAAATGTGGTTGGAAGTTTTTTTCTTGTATAGTTCTACTGGGCAGGAGTGATAGCACAGCGGTAGGGCGTTTGCCTTGCACGCAGCCAACATGGCTGACCCGAGTTCGATTCCTCCGCCCCTCTCGAAGAGCCCGGCAAGCAACTGAGAGTATCTCGCCCGCACAGCAGAGCCTGGCAAGCTACCCGTGATGTATTCAATATGCCAAACACAGTAACAACAAAGTCTCCAATGGAGACGTTACTGGGTCTGCTCGAGCAAATCGATGAACAACGGGAGGACAGTGATGATTGTGATAGTTCTACTAATGTTTTATATATCCTGAATATTAACCCCTATGTGATGGATGTTGGGTAAATTTTTCCCATTCCATGGGATCTCTCTGTAACTTGGTAACTGTTTCTTTTGAGGTGCAGAAAATTCTTAGCTTAATGTAGTCCCATTAGTTTATCTTTGTTTCCACTTGCTTGGTCAATGGTGTTTGATCCTTGATGATGCCTTTAACTTCAATGTCATGGAGGGTTCTGCCTACATTTTCCTACATGTAACTTATGGATTCAGGTCTGATATTGATGTCTTTAATCCATCTCTATCTGATTTTTGTTCTTAACGTTAGACAGAAGTCTGAGTTCATTCTTTTGCATGTAGCTGTCCAGTTTTCCCAGCACCACTTGTTGAAGAGGCTCTCGTGGCTCCATTTCACATTTCTTGTTTCTTTATCAAAGATTAAGTGACCATCTACTGAAGACTCTGTGTCAGAATATCCGACTCTCTTCCATTGGTCTGCAAGTTGGTATCTATTAAAATACCTTGCTGTTTTAATTGCAACTGCTTTGTAGTACAGTCTGAAATTGGGGAAGGTGAAACCACTCAAATTATTTTTCCTAAAGATTGCTTTAGCTCTTCATGTGGGTTTATTTCTCCATATGAATTTCAGGAGTGTTTAGTCTATATCTTTGAGAACTGTCATGGTATTTCTATAAGGACCTCATTGAGTCAGTATAATGCTTTGGGGAGTACTGCCATTTTGACAGTATTAATCCTCCTGATCCATATGCAGGAGATCTCCATTGCTTAGTGTCCTCTTTTATTTCTTTTATTTTATCTCTATTTACTTTTTTCATTTATTTTTTATTAGTGAATCACTGTGAGGTCACTGTCACTGTCACTCCCATTATTCATCAATTTTTCTTGAGCGGGCCCAGTAATGTCTCCATTGTTACACTAGTTACTGTGTTTGGCATATCAAATATGTCACGGGGAGCTTGCCAGGCTTTGCCGTGCGGGCGAGATACTCTTGACAGCTTGCCAGGCTCTCCCAGAGGGGTGGAGGAATCGAACCTGGATCAGCCAGGTTGGCTGCGTGCAAGGCAAACAACCTACCCTTGTGCTATGGCTCCAGCCCACTCCATGAGGTACAGTTACAAATTTATGAACTTTCGTGTTTGCATTTCAGTCATACAATGATTGAGTACCCATCCCTCCACTAGTGCCCATTCTCCTCCACCAACATTCCCAGTATCCCTCTCACCACCCCCACCCCACCCCTCCCTCTACACCCCACCCCGCCTCTATGGCAGGCCATGCCCTTTTAGTCTCTATCCTTTTGGGTGTTGTGGTTTGCAATCGAGGTATTGAGTGGCCATTGTGTCCAGCCTATAGTCTACTTTCAGCATTCATCTTCAAAATGAACGGGTCCTCCCAATATCCTTTATTTGGTGTTCCCTTCTCTATCTGAGATGACTTCCCCCCAGCATGTGCTGCTGGCTTCCAAGCTGTTTAACAGATCTCCTGGTCCTTATCTCTACTACTCTTTGGTGTTAGTCTCCCATTATGTTACTTTGCATTTCAGAGATGAGTGCAATATTTCTCTGCCTGTCTCTCTATCTGACTCATTTCACTTAACATGATACTTTCAATGTTGATCCACTTATATGCAAATTTCATGACTTCATCTTTACTACAGCTGCATAGTATTCCATTGTGTAGATGTACCAAAGTTTCTTTAACCAGTCATCTGTTCTTAGGCACTTGGGTTTTTTCCAGATTTTCGCAATTATAAACAATGCTGCAATGAACATGCAAATGCAGATGTCACTCCTACTATACTTCTTTGCCTCTTTGGGTTATATTCCCAGGAGTGGTATTGCTGGGTCAAATGGGAGCTTAACTTCTAACTTTTTTGAGAATCATCCATACTTTTTTCCAAAAGGGCTGAACCTGTTGGAATTCCCATCAGCAATGAAGGAGAGTCCTTTTCTCCCCACATCCACGCCAACACTGGTTGCTTTTGTTCTTTTGGATGTGGGCCAATCTCTATGGTGTAAGGTGATATCTCATTGTTGTTTTGATCTGCATCTCCCTGATAGTTAGTGATGTAGAGCATTTTCTCACTTGCCTTTTGGCCATTTGGATTTCTTCTTTGAGAAACTTTTTGTTCATTTCCTCTCCCCGTTTTCTGATGGGGTTGGATGTTTTCTTCTTTTAGAGTTCAACCAGTGACTTTTATATCTTTAATATCAACCCCTTATTGAATGGGTGTTGGATGAATATCATTTCCAATTCTGTAGATTGTCTTTGTATTTTGGTCACTGTTTCTTTTGAGGTGCAAGAAGTGTCCTCTTTTATTTCTTGAAGCAGTGTTTTGTAGTTTTCTTTGTATACCTCCTTCACCTACTTATTTAAGCTGATTCCAAGATACTTGATTTTTCTGAGGAACTATTGTAAATGGGATTGTTTTTAAATATCTCTCTCTTCTTCTCTTTCATTACTTGTATATAGAATATACATGGAATTTTGGGTATTGGTTTTGTAAATTGACGCTTTACTATGCAAACTTTTTGTTTCTAGGAGCTTTTCCATAGAGTTTTTATTATTTTCTAAGTCTAGTATTTGTCATCTGAAAATAGTTATAACTTGACCCCTTCCTTTCCTATCTGGATACTCTCAATATCTTTTTCTTGCCTAACTGCAGTGGCTAGTACTTCCAGTACTATATTGAATAAAAGTGGTTAGAGTGTGTAGTCTTGTTGGGTTCTGATTTTAGAGGGAAGTTTTCTCCCGCTGAGAATTATATTGCTATGGTTTGTGGTAGATTACTTTGACTATATTGAAAGTTCCTTAGACTCCTATTTTTTGAGATTATTTTTTATGTTGGAGTACTGCTATTTAGTCAGCCACTGATTAGCTGATTGATTGTGTATGAATTCCACTTTAATTTTTTTCATTTTTATAATTTTATTTATTGAATAACCATGAAAGCAGTCACAAAGCTTTTGGTTCTAAGTCTCAGTCATACAATGAAACACCCGTACCTTCACCAGTGCCCATTCTCCACCCCCAACAACCCCAGTATACCCATACCCTCCCCCTAACTGTGGGGCAGATGATTTCCACATTACTCTCTCTCTACTTTGATCACATTCAATATTTTGACACCAGACCCACCAGTATTATTTGAGATTTTACCCCAACACTCACATCTGCTGAAAAAACAACAGTAGACAATTTTTGTTCTATTTCTGGTTATGAATAACATATGATGTCGCATGGCTACGGTAGTGGCCACAAGATTTTGGAATTCCTAAATTTTAACACTTAAATCTGGAGGGATTTCTGCCAAAATCCACTGAGTTTCGAGATTTGCTCCTGAGTCTCTGGGATCATGGCCATTGAGCAGCTTGATCAAGAGCCAGAGAGTCCGTTCGTGGGCAATGACTTGGGGTCTTGTTGGGACAGGGAGACAAGGACCGGCTCCACTCCCATCCCGTGAAGCCCAACAAGTTTCATCACTGTGGGCCCACACCTGACTGTCCAATGGCCTCTGGAGGATGACGGCCACCAAGCTGCCAAGGGGGAGCAGGCAGAGTGACAACACCCTTTCCTCCCTGGGGTGGCCCGGGGACAGTAACGTACTTTGAGGTCCAGACGCATTTCTGCCAAAAGCCACTGGGTTTCAAGATTTGTTCCTGAGTCTCTGGCATCATGGCCATTAAGCAGCTTGATCAGGAGCTAGAGAGGTCGTTTGTGGGCGATGACTTGGGATCTCATTGGGGTGGGGAGGACAGGACTGGCTCCACCCCCATCCCGTGAGGTCCTGCATGTCTTGTCACTGGGGGCCCAAACTTGACTGTCCAGTGGCCTCTTGAGAATGGCAGCCACTGGGCCACCGGGGGAACAGGCCAAGGCACAAAACCTATTCCCACCTGGTTGGCCCAGCACTGGTAACCTACTGCAAGGACTGGATGCATTTCTGCCAAAAGCCGCTGGGTTTCGAGATTTGTTTCTGAGTCTCTGGGATCATGGCCATTAAGCAGTTCAATCAGGAAACAGAGAGGCCATGCCTCCAATTATATAGCTGAGCCAGAGGTAGTTTGTGGTTGTGTTTCCCACATACCTAACTTTTGGCCATTTATTTTCTTGATAAACTTTGCCCCATATTTTTTGTCATCTGGCCAAAGGCACAGCAGCAATTTTGGTGTATCTGGAAGTCTGAAGGTGCCATCAGGCTGCTGATGCACTCGCCTCACAGGCACAGATTGACCTGCTGGCGGCACCGTACCCCCATTTTGAGAGTTTTTAACATAAATGGGTGCTGGATGTTTTCAAATGCCTTCTCTTCATCTATTGGTATGATCATATGGTTTTTATCTTTCCCTTTATTGTTATGGTGTATAATGTTGATTGACTTGTGAGTATTGAACCATAATGGCATCCCTGATATGAATCCTATTTGGTTGTGGTGTATGATCTTTTTGTTGAGTTGTTGGATTCTATTTGCTAGCATTTGGTTGAGGATCTTTGCTTCTGTATTCATCAGGGATATAAGCCTATCATTCTCTTTTTTCTGGTCTCTCTTTCTACTTTTGGTATTTGGGTTATATTTGCCTCATAGAAACTGTTTGAAAGTCTTTCTGCTTTTTCAATTTACTGGAGAAGCTTGAACAGGATTGGGCTTTTGTTTTGGGGGAGACTTTTGATTATTATTTCAATTTCCTTGATAGAGAACGATTTATTGAGATATTCCAGGTCTTCTTGGTTCAGCTCTCGGAGATTATAGGAGTCTAGAAATTTATCCATTTATATGAGGTTCTCTTACTTTGTGGCATAAAGATTCTCAAAGTCATCTCTGATTATCTTTTGAATTTCTGTGGTTTCTGTTGTGATGGTCCCCTTTTCATTTCTGATCCTGTTTATTAGGAGTCTCTCTCTATATATATAGAGTATTGCTAGTGGTTTATCGATCTTGTTTATTTTCTCAAGAACCAGGTCTTGGTTTCATTGATCTTTTGGATTATTTTTTTTGTTTTGATGTCATTAATTTCTGTTCTAAGAAATTATTTCTTCCTCCTGACTGGTTTGGGCTCCTTTTGTTGATCATTATTCAATTTCTTAAGCTGTGAGTCTAAGCTACTTATATGTACTCGCTATTCATTCCCGAGAATACTTTTAGAGCTATAAACTTTCCTCTTATTACTGCTTTTGCCATGACCCATAATTATGGTAACTAGTATCTTCATTCTCGTTTTTTTTTTCACAGCAATCTTTTTTTTTAATTTTCATTAGTGAAACACCATGAGGTACAGTTGTAGACTTACAAGTTTTTGTGCTTGGGTTTCAGTTATACAATGATAGACTACCTATCCCTCCACCAGTGCCCATACTCCACCACCAATGATCTCAGTATTCCTCCCACCACTCCACCCCCCCCCCATCCCACCCCGCCTATGTGGAAGGGCATTCCCTGTTGTTCTCTCCTTCTGGGTGCTAAAGTTTGCAAAAGAGGTATTGAGTGGCAATCATGTTCAGTCTATAGACTATGTTCAGCATGCATCTCCTATACTGGAAGTAGCCTCCCAACACTCTTTACTTGGTGCTTCATTCTCTATCTGAGCTGCCTTATTCCCTAGCATGTGGAGCTGGCCTCCAAGCCATGGAGTGAACCTCCTTGTACTTACCTCAGCTATTTTTGAATATTAATCTCCTATTTTGTTACATTATATTCCCCAGATGAATACAATCTTTCTATGTCTGTCCTGCTCTTTCTGACTCATTTCACTTGGCATGATACTTTCCATGTAGAATCACTTGTATGTAAATTTCATGAATTCATCTTTTCTAACAGCTACATTGTACAGCATTGTGTAGATATAGATGTACCAAATTTTTGCAACCAGTCATCTATTCTCGGGCACTCTGTTTTTTTCCAGATTTTGGCTATTATGAATAGTGCAGCAATGAACATAGAAGTGCAGATGTCATTTCGACTGTACTTCTTTGCCTCTCCGAGATATATTCCCAGGAGTGGTATTGCTGGGTCAAATGGGAACTCAGTTTCTAATTTTTTTGAGAATCATTCATACTGTTTTCCAAAAGGTTGAACCAGTCGTCATTTCTACCAGCAGTGAAAGACAGTCCCTTACTCCCCATATCCATGCCAAAATCGGTTGCTTTTGTTCTTTTGGATGTGGGCTAGTCTTGATTTTCTGGGGCACAATTGTGAACAGGATTGTTTTTTTCATGTCACTTTCTTCTCTCTGACTATTTGTGTATAGGAAAGCCCTGTAATTTTGGGTATTGATTTTATAGCCTGCAAATTTACTATACAAGTCTATTGTTTCTAGGAGTTTCTTGGTAGAGGTTTTAGGATTCTCTAAGTATATTATCATATCATCTGTGAATAGTGAGAGCTTGATTTTTTCCTTTTCTACTTGGGTGCCCTTAATATCTTTTTCTTGCCCAACCATTATTGCAAGTAGTTACAGTACTATATTGAACAGCAGTGGAGAGTGGACGTAATTGTCTTGTTCCTGATCTTAGAGGGAAGGCTCTCAGTTTTTCCCCATTGAGGATGATGCTTGCTGTAGGCTTGTGGCAGATGGCTTAAACTATATTGGGGGAAGTCCCCTCTATACCCATTTCCAATCGGGTGCTGGATCTTGTCAAATGCTTTCTCTGCATATATTGATATGATCCTATGGTTTCTAACTTTTCTTTTGTTGATATGATGGTTTATGTTGATTTATTTCCTAATGCAAAACCATCCTTGCATCCCCGAGATGAATCCCACTTGATCATGGTGTATGATCTTTTTTATGAGTTATTGAATTCTATTTGCTAGTATTTTGTTGAGTATCTTCGGATCTGTGTTCATCAGGGATGTCAGCCTGTAATTTTTATTTTCTTGTGGTTTCTTTGTTTCCTTTTAGTATTTAGAGATATAGGCTTCATAGAAACTGTTTGGGAGAATTTCTGTTTCTTAAATTTTCTGGAAAATCTTGAGAAAAACTGGCAATAGGTCCTCTTTAAATGTTTGGAAAAATTCGCAAGTGAATCCATCTTGACCTGAGCTTTTGTTTTTGTGAAGACTATTGATTACAGTTTCAATTTCCTTGATAGTAATAGGTCTATTCAGGTACTTTAGATCTTCTTGATTCAGCCTTGGGAGATTATAGGAATCCAGGAATTTATCCATTTCTTCTAGGTTCTCTTGTTTCCTGGCATACAGACATTCTCATTTGCTTCCAGGTATCTTTTGATTTCGTCCTTGATTTCCTTCCTGACCTATTTGTTGTTCAACATTGAGTTGTTTAATTTCCAGGTGCTTGATTTGGTTCTCTATGTCTGTGTGTTATTTTCTTCTATTCTCACTGCAACATGGTCTGAAAAGATTGTTGATACTATTGCTATCGTTCTGAGTCTATTGAGGTATATTTTGTGTCCTAGCACATAGTCTATTTTGGAAAATGATCCGTGTGCACTGGAATAAAATGTGTATTATTTCTTTTGGGGTATAAAGCCCTGTATAGGCCTATAAGCCCTCTCTCTTCTATTTATTCCTTCAAAGCTAATGTTTCATTGCTGAGTTTTGTTCTTGTTAATCTATCCAGAGGTATTAAGGTGATGTTGAAGTCTCTGACTACTACAATGTCCTCTTTAAAATCTGTTAGCAGTTGTTTTAAATATTTAGCTGTTTTCTCATTAGGTACATATGCATTTAAGAGTGTGATTTCTTCCTTTTGTATGTATCCCTTGATGAATAGAAAATGGCCTTCACTGTCTCTTCTAATCTTTTTCAACCTGAAATTTATGTTGTTGGATACTAGTATGGCCACCCCAGGTTTTTTGAGGGAGCTGTTTGCTTGCAGGATTGTTTTCCACCCTTTAACTTTGAGTCTATGTTTGCTTTGAATGTTCAGATGAGTTTCTTGTAGGCATCAGAATGTTGGATTCTGTCTCTGAATCCATTTTGCCACTCTGTGTCTCTTAATTGGTGAATTTAGACCATTGATGTTGAGTGAGATTATTGTTACAGGGTTTTGTTTTATCTTTCTGTAAGGGTTTATTGTGCTTGTAGGGTTTGTTTTGTCTCATAGTAGCCCCTTTAGTCCTTCTTTTAGTTTTGGTTTTGAGTCTATGAAGTTCCTGAGATGCTGTTTTTCCAGAAAATAGTGTACTGTTCCTTTGAGTTTGAGTGAGTGTTTAGCCAGATAGAGTATTCTTGGTGAAGCGTTCATTTCAGTGAGTTTTTCCACTATATCCCACCATTGCTTTCAGGCTTGGAGGGTTTCCTCTGATAGGTCTGCTGTGAATCTAAAGCGTGCTCCTTTTTATGCGATTTCCTTCTTTGACATTGCTGCTTGCAGTATTGTGTCTCTATCCATGGCATCCATGATTCTAAATATGATATGTCTTGGAGTGTTTTTGTTAGGGTCTCTTTTTAGCTGGCACCCTTCAGGCTCCCTGAGTTTGAGTGGCTGCATTGTCCAGCTCTGTGAACTTTTCAGCAATGATTTGTTTAACTGTAGCTTTTTTATTGAGATCATTTCCCTGACCTTCTGGTTCTCCAGCAATCCTAATGTTGTGCCTCTTGGAATCGTCTCCTAAGACTCTGATCCGTTCTAGAGCTATTTTGAGGTCCTTTGCATTGTTTGTTGTTGCCTGTAGGCTTGGTGCAGCTGATCTTCCAGCTCACTCATTCTGTCTTCAGCTGTGGCTATTCTACTGTTGAGGGCACAGACTGAGTTTTTTATTTTATCTACGAAATCTTTGATTCATGACATTTCTGTGCATACCTTTCCAATTTCTGCTCTCATTTATTCCCATAATTTCTTGATTGTTTCTCTAATGTCCTCCTTTAATTTACTGGATATCTGTCTCACTATTTCTAGGGTCCTAGAGAATGCCTGGGGAGTGCTTGCAGGGAAAGCCAAGTTCGGGGTTTGAGTCACTGATCTGGGCATGGGAAAAGGCGGGGCACAGCTTACGGGACAAACAGGAAGAGGCTCAGGGATGAGAGCATCCCAGGGTCCTAGAGGATGCCTGGGGCGTGCTCACAGGGAAAGCCAAGTCCCAGGTTCAAGTCACTGACCTGGCGGTGGAAAAAGACGAGGCACAGCATTGGGAACAAACAGGAAGAGGCTCAGAGATGAGAGTGTCCTAGGGTCCTAGAGGATGCCTGGGGCATGCTCGCAGGGAAATCCAAGTCCCGGGTTCGAATCACTGACCTGGGGGGTGGAAAAAGCCTGGCCACAGAGTTGAGGACAAAAGGAAGAGGCTCAGGGATGAGAGTTTCCCAGGGTCCTAGAGGACGCCTAGGGCGCATTGGCAGGGAAAGCCAAGTCCCGAGTTCGAGTCACTGACCTGGGGGTGGAAACCTGCCCAGCAATCTTTTTATTCCCTCTTTGATTTCCTCTCTAAGCCACTGGTTGTTCAATAGTGAGCTGTTTAATTTCTAGGTGTTTTATTTGAATTTATGTTTCTATGTGTGATTCACTTCTATTTTCAGTGCATCATGGTCTAAATATCATTGATACAATTTTTATCCTTTTAATTTTATGGAAGTATGTTTTGTGGCCCAGCATGTGTTCTATCTTGCAGAATGTTCCATCTGCTCTTGAGAGGAATGTGTATTAAGCTTCTTGGGGATGAAATCCTATATATTCCACTGAACCCCTGTCTTCCGTTTCTTCCTTCAGATAAAGAATGTCCTTACTGAGCTTGAGTCTAGTTGATCTATTGAGAAGTTATAAAGCAATGTTGAAATCTCCAACTAGCATCATGTTGCTCTTGATGTCTTATTTCAAATCTATGAGCAGTTGTTTTAAGTATTATGCTGCTTCCTCATTAGGTGCACTACATTTAGGAGTGACTTCTTCCTGATTTACAAATCCTTTGATCATTAAGAAATGACTTTCACTGTCTCTTTCACTGTAACCTTCTTAAACCTGAAGTCTAATGATGCTTGCATGGCCACCCCAGCTCTTTGAGGGAGTTGTTTGCTTATAGAATTGATTTCAATCCTTTTACTCTGAGTCTGTTTTTGCTCTGACTGTTCAGGTGTGTTTCTTGTAGGCAGCAGATTATTGTGTTCAATTTTTACATCTATTCTGTCACTCTGTGTCTTTTAATTGGTGCTTTTTGCTCACTGATATTGAGAGAAATTCGAGTGGGGGATGGGCATCTCTGGCCCCTAGGGATCACACACCTAGTTTGAGAAGGTAGATGGGCACATTGAGGGTGAAAGCTCCTATTCATCTTTTTTGAAAGAAGATAAAACTTAAACATTTTTCAAATAGAGAACGTTACAAAAAATTATATGAAAAGTGTAGGGTAGCATTGGTTTGTCCTTCGTCCCTGGCCAAAAGGAGCTTAGGTTTATTGAGTTACACCCATCACAGTGTTCCTGAGGCACTCCCATTCCTCTGTGTTTATCTTTAACCTCTTCTCTTTGCTATGTTTCCCCAACAGGTCAGTCACCTTTATCCCCTAATCAGACTCTGTTGAATTGTAAGGTCAGATCCTTCTAGGACACTGGATTTGTATTTATAAATTAAATATTTCTTTTCTCTTCTCCTATAGTCCTTTGCACAGTTAATTCAGAGCAACGTCCTTTTTGTATAGACACGGAAGACAGTTAATGCTATGCTTTTGTAACTTGGGAGTTAATTGACTACGAATAATATTCACATCTGGGCATCTGTTCTCTCGATTTAAGTCTTAGTTGCCCTTAGTTTCTAGCACCCCCAGAGCAGGGTCCCGACGACGGACTGAATGGATCCAGGGCAAGATCTGAGCTGCCCTGGCATGGAGACAGGCCAGGTAAAGAGAAATAATACTTAAGTATAAGTTAAGAGCATGGTCATGGATAAATTCTGTTTCACGATCCAAAGAGTAACAACTGGATAGGACCCTGCTAGGGTTAGGAAAAACTAATCTGGCCTGAGCACTGTAGTCTGAGATCTATAGCAAGATGTCCCTAGGAGAGCCACCCTACAAGTTTAATGTATCTCTTAAGTGCCTATACAAAATGACTAGACAGATTATTTAAAAGTAAGTAAATCTTAGATAATTATTGGACTAAGGAAAGGAGAAACACACCCCTATGTGGTATTTCGCCCTTGAGCAGATCTCCTGGCTGCAGGAGATCTTTGTCTTCCATCAGAAGGAAGGGCTTTCATATGTTTATTGTGATACTGGATTTGGGTGTAGTTGCTATCCCCAATACTTAAAGGGTGAGCACAAGACCAAGGCTAAGAGACAGACTGCAGAGAGACTAGCATGGGGGAAGGAGGAGATGAGAATGAGGGGCAGAGTAAGACTGGAATGGGGATCTTAGTGAGACTGGAATAGGCGTGTGGTGAGAATGGAATAAACAGCATCTAATCAAAACCAGCCTGGTGGCCTTGTTCCCTCTTCATGAGTCTGTTGGTGGTGGCTGCAGGCCAGGGTGGGGAAGTGGCTCATGGCCACCTAAAGCACGTGGCAGGTGAGAAAGACCACACAACTGCCACCACAGCACCATTCAATTACTTAATTTATGATTACACAAAAAGTATAAACAAATTTTTATTTATTCAACAAATTTAAAAATGCATGTGCCACCAATATTAAGCACACTTTTTGCATTTTCTGGAGCAATCTTACTGTCTTTCCTTTATTTATTTTAAATTTTATTTTTAAAGATGTTCAGAATAATTTATTACATTCAGTATTCCAACACCATTCTTGCCACCATTACACCTTCCCACCACCATTATTTTGAATTTTCCCACCACGACCCAAATCTGCCCCCAAAGCAGGTGGTAAATAATTTAGTTTGTGTTGCTTGTTACGAATAATCTACTAAAAGTTATCCAAAAAAGTTTCCTTAGAGGAAAGTGTGTGAAGGTTTTTGTATCTTACCATGTAGCCATTAGTATTAGGGATTACTAACATTTTTTTTAGGTTGAGCCTTTATGTGCTAATATATATATTTTTAATCAAAATGAGCTCCATTGCCTACCATTTTACACTGCGTCAAATGTGGTGTGTTACTCTTGGTACATTACCGGTGTAGAGTATGAGATGTCATGGTCATGTGCTACTGGAATACTACAATTTTGAATATGGTGATTACAGCTGGAGCTAAATTTTTAACCGGGTGGTGAAATTGGGGTCAGGAGGCATCTCTGCAGCTGTGGTTCTCTTCTAAGATTTAGTGATGAGTCTTTGAATTTTGACTGTTATTGAGCTTATATGATGCAAGAGACAGTTTGTGGCCATGACTTCTAGTGTCCTGAAAGAACAGGGAGATGGGGGAAGGTTGCCCTTTCCTGACTCTGTAAGAGCCTGGAGGTTTAGGTCACAAAACCCATTTTCTGAGTTTTTCAGGAGATTCATTCTCATGGCTGAGGATCATCTCAACCTGTGGAGATCGACTGTGAGCATGGCAGTGATTGGGTTCTGGAGGATTTCAGCTGCCAGGACTCTGTTGGGGCAGGTGACAATACTATTTTTCAAACAAGCTATTTTTTCACGACTATAAAAGCACCCAAATATGGCATCATTTTTGGCACTAAAGATTACAATTTCATTGTTTTGGTAATTCAGAGACTATAAAAAATATTTGTCATTGTGCCTTGATTTTTTGTATTAAAAAACAGAAGTGAAAAATAAGAAATGATTAGTATGGCCTAAAGATTGTGTTTATGATATGTGTAGAATAGAGTTCAGAAATTATGTAATCCAATCTTTCTTTTAACAGGTCAAATATATGTGAGACCATGGAAAGACTTTGTACTAGAAAATAGAGTCAAGAATAGCACACACTCTGCTTACAATACTATGTTTTTGTGTTGTATATCTTCCTCAGTTGCATAAATATACATCTTATGGGTAGACAAAAATACAAGGATCATCATCTGTAAATATATAAAACATGCAAGACCCCAACAAAAAGTAAATAACCATTTTGAGCAAGACAAATACTTGTTGAGTTGGGGCCAATGTTGTCTTACATGAAAGCTAAAAAGAACAAAAGAGAATGTCATTCTCAGAAAGAAAGGGATAGACATAGAAAGATTGTATTCATCTGGGAAACATAAAGTAACAAAATAGGAGACTAACACCAAAGAATGGCCGAGATTAGTACCAGGAATTTTACCTCATGGCTTGGAGGCCAACCACATGTGCTAGGGGAAAAGGATGCTCAGATAGAGAAGGGAACACCAAATAAAGGTGTTGGGAGGATCCTCCCAGGATGGGAGAAGCATGCTGAAAGTAGACTATAGACCAAACATGATTGTCACCCATTGCCTCTTTTGCAAACCACAACACCCAATGAGAGAGAGAGAGAACAAAAGGGAAAGCCCTGCCACAGAGGTAGGGCGGAATGGGAGGGATGGGGGATGGGAGGGATACTGGGATCCGTGGTGGTGGGAAATGGGCTCTAGTGGAGGGATGAGTTTTTGATCATTGTATAATTGAAACCCAAGCACAAAAATTTGTAAGTCTACAACTGTACCTCATGATGTCTCACTAATAAAAAAAATAAAGAAAGAAAGAAAAAAAGAAAAAAAAAGAACGTCATTAATATGTTCAAAAACACATGTCCTATCCCCTGAGACATGAGCTTTCATTTTTATCTTCAAATTTGCTCTTTATAGATATACTACTGGGCATATATTATCAGAAATTGCAGCCCTGGGAAAGGTATCTGGTTTTTCTTTTTCTTTTTTGATTTTATTAATGTGATGAATTACATTAATTTATTCACATGTTTTTTAATTTATTGAGGTTCTGTGATTTACAATGTTGGTTTTTATTTTGTTTTGGTTTGCTTTTAGGGAAACACCCAGGGGCACTGCTTCTGTGCTTACTGCTGCCTCTGTGCTTAAAAATCACTCCTGAAGGCATGTGGAGACTATGGTATACCAACGATCAAATCTTGCACAGGATTGGTCATGTGCAAGACAAGCACCTAACCAACTGTACTATCACTCTCGCCCATATAATATTGCTAGTGATGATTTTCCTTGATTCTCAAACAACATTCATTACCAGTGTACCCACCTTCCTCCCCACATGTCCCCATTTCTCTTTCCTTCTAATATCACCCCAAACTCAGTTTTGTGGATCATTGTTGTCTTTAACCCTTTGTTGCTACCTTGCTGTGTATCTTTAAGTCTTATATATGAGAGCAACCTTCTGTTTCTATAACTTCCTTTCTGCTGGCTTCACTCAACATGATGCCCTTTTGTTCCATTCATATCATGGCAAATTGTATGATTTTGTTCTTTATTAGAGCTACATAGGATTTCTTTGTGTATTTATACTACAAATTATTCTTTTGTTTTCCTCTTGTATTCCAGATTATATTCATTCAATCTGGGATGCTACATGGGAGTGAAAATGGCACATATCTAAAAGTCTGGAATTAGCCAATGTTTGTTGGGCTGTGGTAAGGAAAAACCCTGTCATCCACAGTTGGCAGGAATGCTATCTAGTTCACTCTCTATGGAAAACAATATGGAAATCTCTCAACAAAAATAGAAGTAGAACTTCCATATTACCATCAATACCCAGAAATATTACTCCTTGAAATCTACCACAAAATATAAAAACATTAGTTCAAAGAATATATGCACACCTACATTTATCGCTATACTTAATAAAATAGTCAAGATATGGAAACATCCCAAATGCCCAACTGAGGATGAATGAATCAAGAAGTTGTAATACACACTACAGTTGTGTGGAAAAATAAAATTTGTCCTCAACTTTCTGCCTGGAAAAGGTATCTTTGTAATCACTTTAAAATATTTAGAAGTATCATTTTTTCTCAACTCCCAAGGCAATCAAGTTGAAATTGGACATGAAATATTTATTTTTGGTTTTCTTCTCAGAAAGTAATGAGTACAGAGCTTTGACATTTGAGTTTTGTGTAGTAACCCAGGGAAGCATGAGTAAGGAAGTAAGGAAAAGACATGGAAGAAAGAAGTCAGTAGAAGGCATGTCCGAGTTGCTTTGGTGGTACATGGCTGTAGTTCCAGTTTTCTTAACCAAACTATGGAAGGTTGAGAGTATTCAACAAATTTTATGCACCACCAGTTCAGGATATAACTTCTGTCTGTGTTGATTCACCATTCAGACCTTGTGGACTTTTATGTCTTAAATCCAAAGCAG
The DNA here is from genome assembly GCF_029834395.1 of Sorex fumeus. Classification (NCBI taxonomy): domain Eukaryota; kingdom Metazoa; phylum Chordata; class Mammalia; order Eulipotyphla; family Soricidae; genus Sorex; species Sorex fumeus. The sequence goes on along the minus strand of NW_026606077.1, from coordinate 15,808,692 downwards.
CTGATGAAAGGTAAGTTAATGAGGTAGAGGATGATTAAATGCATGGAATAGACATGAAAACTCATTTGAAATTAGATGCACTATGTGGAGGCTGGAGCGATAGCACAGTGGTTAGGGCATTTGTCTTGCACGCAGCTGACCCGGGTTGGACTTCCAGCATCCCATATGGTCCCAGGAGTAACCCCTGTGCACCGCTGGGTGTGACCCAAAAGCAAAAACAAACAAACAAACAAACAAACAAAAACAGATGCACTATGAGCATAAAGTAGTTGCTGACTATTCTAAATAGAACAAATTTCAGGTATCCAGAGGCACTCAAAGAACACTGAGGGACAAGTGTGGCTGAATAGAAAACGCAGTAGGGACTTCACTCTGAGAGGGAAGGCGGGATCTTTTTGACTTGTGAGAAGACAGGTGCAGAGTTTGCATAGAGTGTATCTGGGCTGACTAATGCTGTGTAGAGAATGAGCTTGCAGTATATAGCTGTAGGAATTACTTCAATATCCAGGTGAGAGTTGTATTGATGAGACAAAAGAGGCATTTCGTCTCCTAAGAAATCAACAAAGTGATTCTTATTTTTAATTCTCAGAGTTTGTGTTTTATAAGAATTTAAAGTAAAGAATATTAGAAAATTTTGATTTCTGTAGATTAAGGAGCTCAAATAAGTTTTTGACCCCACTAGTGTTAACATAGTACCAAGTTGCCATCTAAAAAGATTTCATAAAACCTGTTTAATGTTATGTTTCCTGCATCACTGGCCACAAACCTATTTACTGATATATTTACTGACAAGGAAGCAGAGGAAGAGTAAATGAAATACAACAAAAATTCTAGATAGTTTTTCTAAGAGTCCACTTGTCACATTCCAACATGCTGAACAAACTAGATGCATGACTTCAGAAACGATGTAACAGCAAATTATTGAGCTGGGAAGCAATAATTAGAAAGGAAATGAAGAAAATGGATGTTGAGGGCCTTAATGTGAAATATGACATTGATAAATCAAAGGAAGCCTTAAATTAGAGATGTGGATATTTCAACTGATTATCTGAGATAACTCATATCCTCCATTAGCCTCGTCCATCTTGTTTTGACTTTGTGAGAACAAAGAGGGTCTTTGCAAATTGCCAGGCCACAAGATTGTGCTCCCAAATGTTTATTTAAAGGGGGTGGGTAGAAAGGGGATGAAGCAGTTGAAAAATAATTTGCTTGTGAGGCAGACTAGAGGAATGTTCTACTTTCCAGAGTCTAGCATATTTATGAGAAAGATAATAAGGGTTTCTTATGATAGATTTTAACATTAACACAAAAGTAAACTGTAAGCTCAGACTAGAAAAAGTTAGATTTACAAACTTTTTTCTTATCATGTTTATCCAAATAGTTGAGTATAAACAAAATGTCACATGACCATATGGAGAGGAGTAAAAATTTATCTTCTGTCTTCTCTTGTCTTAACACAAATTTCCACAGAAAACACACTTTTTGTTTTTCTGATTTTTTAATTTAAAAAATAAAGGCATGTTGGGATAAAAGTATGATCACGTTTCAGTCTCCAGATTGTTTTGATTCATGTGATGTAATGAGAGACAAAAAGATACCACAGAAGTAGAATTGGAAAAGACCTGACCAATTTTCTATGTCAGCCACTCCACCATACCTGGCAGAAGCTAGTCCCTTGACAGAAGATGTAATGCCTGGCCTTAGCCAAATATTCAACTTGTGTGGAAACTGTGATCATAAGGATAGGGATTTGAACTGGTGTATGAGACGCTTCAAAAAATTCTGTAAAGAAGAATCAGAGGGTTGGTTTGTTTTGTATAAGAGGGTTCCTGGGCATTTAATAAGATTTTGGTGCTTGTTTTGTGGAGGGTAATCTTGTGCAAGCGAGTTCTCAAAGAATCCAGTATGTCCATCTTTAAGACTTTTGGCTTTTATCTTGTTCTACTACCAGCTATTTACAAGTAGACCTGCCCATTGTTTGGACTCATGAGAAGATAACATAACTTTCCTAGTGGTTCAAACATAATTAAAAAACCCTTTTACTGTGTACTTCCCCAAATCCAGGTCTAATTTTACAAAATACATATATGCCCAAGTCTGCTCCAGCTATCATAATACCCACCATGGTTGCTACTTTACTACCTTATTATACCACCAGTTGTAGGTTGCTGAGACTCTTGATCATTTATACCAAAAATTAGCTTTCATCTAGCCTCTATGAGTCTCTTAACTATCCCATAATATTTCTACCTTCAATCTTTAAAAATGTGTTAATATGATCTTACCCCCTAGCAAACCTTTTGCATCCCATCTTTATATTTACTGAAAACCCCAATATACAGCTTTCTCTTAAAGAACTGTCTTACACATGTGTAACAAGCATAGAGAATTATGTACCCCATTTTTTCTATTGTACTTTGTTCAACAATTAACAGAGTATAAGTTAATGTTTATTCTTCTATCTCTATTAGTGTTTTATGTACTTGTTTTCTTTTTCTACATATTTTTTTCTATTTTTATTGTCAGTTTTAAATATGTACATCATACTTAAATACACTTTCTTATACTTTTATCAGAAACAGCCAAAAACTAAAGCAAAATTAATCGCATGATATGGTTTACTTTTGTCAAATTCTTTCTAAAGAAGTAAGATCCTTGAGGGTAGGTAAGACTGAGAAGAGGCCAATATGACAATAACAGCAGGGAATATTCATGTTGCAAAAGATCTGAGGGTTAAAAGTAGGTAAAGGATTTCATTTTCATTTTTCATTTCATCATCCTGTTAATCGTCGATTGCCTCGAGCAGGCCCCAGTAACGTCTCTTTCATCCTAGCCCTGACATTATATTCACGGCTCTTTAGGAGAATGAGACCCATCATTGTTACTGGTATTTGGCATATTTGGTACGCCACGGGGAGTTTGCCAGACTCTGCCCTGTGGGCAGGCTACATTCGATAGCCTGCAAGTTTGTCCAAAGTAGGAATGAGATAATAAGATGTCATAAAAATAAAGTTTTGATAAGATGGCCGCATTCGCGGCCGCGCGGTTCCGGGATCTGCATTTTATAGTCTCTGAGTCTTGGCCGCTGATGGGATTACACAGCGCCAGGGGGCCAGGTGGTGGGTGTGACCCCCGCCTGCTGGAATTTGGAGGATCTGGATGGAAGATGCTCGACTCCAATCCGAGTAGGCTTGGAGGTCTCGGCCCTGGAACCCGCGTGGCTTTGTCCCTCTGCCAGTACCTTCATGTGTGCGGAGAGTGGTCTCAGCATGGTGGTGGCTGGTCCTGAAGATCTTCGGCTGCCGGAGCCCCGGTCGGGGCGGGGAGGAAAGCTCAACCTGCTCCCCTCCAAAGGGTCCCGGCGAGGGACACCCAGGCACGGGGGCAAAAAGACTGCAGTGTTCTCGTCCGGGACCCCTTGGAGGGGAGCGGGTTGAGCTTTCCTCCCCGCCCCGACCAGGGCTCCGGCAGCCGAAGATCTTCAGGACCAGCCACCACCATGCTGAGACCACTCGCCGCACACATGAAGGTACTGGCAGAGGGACAAAGCCACGCGGGTTCCGGGGCCGAGACCTCCAAGCCTACTCGGATTGGAGTCGAGCATCTTCCATCCAGATCCTCCAAATTCCAGCAGGCGGGGGTCACACCCACCACCTGGCCCCCTGGCGCCGTGTAATCCCATCAGCGGCCAAGACTCAGAGACTATAAAATGCAGGTAAAGGATAATCTTGATAAACTTTCAGTATCAGTATTGCAAACCACAATGCCCAAAAGGAAAGAGAGAGGAAGAGGGAGGAAGGGAGAGAGGGAGGGAGGGAGGGAGGGAGGGAGGGAGGGAGGGAGGGAAGGAGGGAGGGAAGAAAGAAAAGCTCTTGCCATAAAGGCAGGCAGGGGGTGAGGGTGGGCATGATGGGAGGGAACCTGGAGACACTGGTACTGGGAAATGTACACTGGTGGAGGAATATATGGTGGAATACTGTATGACTGAAATCCAATCTTGAACAGCTTTGTAAGGACCTATCTCACAGATTTAATTTAAAAGTTCTTTTTAAAAAGAAGTAAGTTCCATCAAATCAGAAGCAGGTGTGATGTCTTATACTGGGCAGCTGTAAGTCTGTAAAAGTGTGTTCACTTGGGGAGTTATTCACCTCTAACAGGTACTCCTCTAACCTGGAACCAGCTGCAAAAAGCCTATGAGAATTTAGAGGGAACTGAGGTGGGACACAGGAGGGCAGCCGTCCAGGCAGCTGGTGGGACTTCATGACAGGTGTTTAGACCTTGGGGAGATATTCACTCCAGAGTCACACATTTCTTAACCACTCTATGACTTCATAGTTCACATACAAAGACATCCTAACTCAGGCTCTTAATCACACAAAAACACACAGGAAACAACCCTAAAGTGCAAAGGTCACAATGGTAAAGCAATGCAGAAACTCTATCAACTATCTTTTTAGACAAAGATGCACTGAAAATAAAAGTGAATCACACACATAATGGAGAATAAAATCAAACACCTGGAACTCAAACAGCTCATCACTGAACAACCAGGGGCTTAGAAACAAAATCAAGAGGAAATCAAAAGATTTATGGAAACAAATGAAAATGAGGCCATGAGCTACCAGAACTTACAGGACACTGCATAAGCAGTGTTAAGAGAAAAGTTTACCAGTGACCAAAATACAAAGAAAACAAAGAGAGTGCCCACTGAGTGGGAAAAAAATATTTACCAAATACCCATTAGATAAGGGGCTAATATCCAGGATATATAAACCATTAGTAAAACGGTATTAGAAAAAACCTCCAATCATATCAACAAATGGGGAGAAGAAATGAAATACAAATGGCTAAAAGGTAGATGAAAAAATGTTCTACATCACTAATCATCAGGGAAATGCAAATCAAAACAACAATGAGATATCATATTACACCACAGAAACTGGCACACGTCCAAAAGAACAAGAACAAATAGTGCAGTTGCAGATGAGGGGAGAAAGAGACTCTCTTTCATTGTTGGTGAGAATACTGACTGGTCCAGCCTTTCTGGAAAACAAAATGAGCATTACTCCAAAAACTAGAAATTGGGCTTCCATATGACCCAGCAATACCACTTCTGGGAATATGTCATGGGAGTGCAAAAAAAAAAAATCGTAGAAATGACATCTGCACCTGTATGTTCACTGAAGCACCATTTACAGTGGCCAGAATCTAGAAGCAACCAGAGTGCTTGAGAATAGACAACTGGTTGAAGGAACTTTGATACATCTACACAATGGAATACTATACAGCAGTTAGGAGAGATGAATTCATGAAATTTGTTAGTAAGTGGATGGATATGGAGAGTATCATGCTACATGAAATGAATAAGAAAGAAAGGGACAGATATAGAATGACTGTACTCATTTGTGGAATAATAAATAACAAAGCATGAGACTAACACCCAAGAACAGTAGAGACAAGGACCAGGGAACTGGTCCACAGTTGGAAACCTTATGATCTGGGGGAGAAGGCAAGCTGGGATAGAAAACGGACCACTAAGTCAATGATGGTTAGAGGGATTGCTAAGTATGGGGGATGTGTGCTGAAAGTATATTAAAAAAACAATCATTTTGATCTCTCAATATTTGTATTGCAAACCATAATGCCCCAAAGAGAGAGGAAGTTGGAAATTGTCTGCTATAAAGGCAGGGAGTTGGGGACGGGGTGGGATGGGTGTGGCAGGAGGAATACTGTGGACATTGGTGGTGGAACACGTACTCTGGTGGAGGGATGGGTGTTCGATCATTGTATGACTGAAAATAATGAAAGCTTTTTAACTGTATCTCATGGTGATTCAATAATTTTTTTAAAGAGTAAAGTTTATGCTCGGCAAGCATTCATCAGGATGGAAGGGCCCACATCAATACAGCATCAAAGCTTAAGATACTGGAAAATGACCAACAAAATGAGTCCTAACCAGGCAGAAGGAAGGAAATAATAAAACTCATAGCAGAGATCAATGAACTGGATTCCCAAAAAAAAAAAAAAACAGTCCAAATTGTCAATGAAACCAAGAGTTTGTTCTTTGAGAAAATAAACAAGATCAAAAGATCAATAAACCACTAGTGCAACCCACAAAGAAACAGAGAGAGAGAAACCTAATAAACCATATTAGAAATGCAAAGGGTGATATCACAATTAAAACTGCAGAAATCCATTGGATCATCATAGATTATTTTGAAAACCATTATGGCATAAAATAAGTAAATGGATAAATTCTTGTATTCCTATAATCTCTGAAGGCTGAATTAAGAAGATTTGGAATACGTGAACATACCTATCATCATTGAGCAAATTGAAATGGTAATCAAGTTTTCCCCAAAACAAAAACTTAGGCCCAGATTGATTCACTAGTGAATTCTTCCATATCTTTAAAGAGGACCCATTGCAAATCCTGTTCAAGCTTTTCCAGAAAAGTGGAAAAACAGAAACTCTCCCTAACAGTTTCCATGAGACAATTATCACCCTGAAACCCAAAGTAGACAGAGACATCACACACACACACACACACACACAAATTACATACTGATATCCATGATGAACATGAATGCAAAGATCCTTAACAAAATACTAGCAAAAGAATCTAAGGACTCATCAAAAAGTTCATACACCATGACCAAGTAAGACTCATCTCGGGGATGCAAGGGTGATTTAATATTCATAAGTCAATCTGCATCATACACCATATCAACATAAGAAAAGAGAAAAAAATTATGATCATATCAATAGATGCAGAAAGGAATTTGAAAATATTTAGCAGTCATTTATAATAAAAACTTTCAACAAACATAGAAGTTGAAAGAACTTTCCTCATTATAGCCAGAGTCATTTACCACATGCTCAAGGCAAACATTATCATCAATGGGAAAAAACTAAAAGCTTTCCTTCTAAGATCAGGCACAAGACAAGGTTACCCACTCCTGCCACTTCTATTCAATATGGTATTGGTCTTACTTGCTATACCAATTAGGCAAGATAAAGATATCAAAGTCATCCAAGAGGAAAGCAAGAAGCCAAGCGCTCACTATTTGAAGATGACATGATACTAAGAGAATCCTAAACATTCCAATCCAAACTCTTAGAAACAATAGATTTGTATAGTAGAGTGGCAGGTTACATAAGCAATACCCAGAAGTCAATGGCTTTCCTATATACAAATAATGAAAGAGAAGAGAGAACTGTTACAAAGAAAATACCATTCACATTCATGCCTCAGAAAATCAAATACCTTGAAATCAGCTTAACCAAGGAGGTGAAGTATCTAGAAAGTAAGGAGGTGAAGTAGCTCTAGAAAGAAAAGTATAAAACAAGAGGACATAGAATGAAAACGCATCCCCTGCTCAAGGATTGGGAGATACATTGTCAAAATGGTAGTAAACCCCAAAGCATTATATAGTTTCAATTCAGTCTTTATAAGTATACCCATGACATTTTTTAAGAAATAGATGGAACACTGTTGAAATTCATATGAAACAACAAATCCTCATGAATAACTTAAACAATCCGTGAGGAAATAAGATGGGATCATCACCTTCCCCAACTTCAAACTGTACTACAAAGCAGCTGCAATTAAAACAGCATGGTACTGGAATGAAGAGACCGCAAATAACTGGAACAGATTCAAATATCATGACACTGAACCTAAAATATATGACCACCTAATACTTGATAAAGGAGTAAGCAATATTAAATAGAGCCAGGAAAGCCATTTTAACAAGCAGTGCTGGAAAAACTGGACAGCAACATGCAAAAATATGTACCTTTTTCTAATGCCATGCACCATGTCAGATCAAAATAGTTTAGAGATCTCAATATTATACCTGAATTCATAAGGTACATGGAAGAAAAAGTGGGAAGAACTCTCCATGGCATTGAAGCTAAAGGTATCTCCAAAGATTACCACTGACCAAAAAAAGTGGAAGAGTGGAAGGGAAGGTAAACAAATGGACTATGTAAGAATAAGAAGCTTCTGCACCTCAAAAGAAACTGATCAATTTCTAATTTTTTGAGAATCGTCCATACTGTTTTCCAGAAGGGCTGAACTAGTCGACATTTGACCCAGCAATACCACTCCAGGGAATATATCCCAGAGAGGCAAAAATGAATAGGCGAAGCAACATGTGCACTTGTTTGTTCATTGCAGCACTCTTTACAATAGCCAGAAACTGGAAGAAACCTGAATGCCCAAGAACAGATGACTGGTTAAAGAAACTTTGGTACATCTACACAATGGAGTACTATGTAGCTCTTAGAAAAAATGAAGTCATGAAATTTACATACAAGTGGTACAACGTGGAAAGTATCATGCTAAGCGAAATGAGTCAGAAAGAGAGGGATAGACATAGAAAGATTGCATTCACCTGGGGGATATAAAGTAACAAAATATGAGATTAATACCCAAGAATAGCTGAGATCAGCACCAGGAGGATTATTCCATAGCTTAGAGGCCAGTCGGGCATTCTAGGGGAAAGGGCAGCTCAGACAGAGAAGGGAGCACCAAATAAAGGGTGTTTGGAGGATCCTTCCAGGAGGGGAGATGCATGTTGAAAGTAGACTATGGACTGAACATGTTTGCCACTCAATGCCTCTTTTGCAGACCACAACACCCAAAAGGAGAGAGAGAACACAAGGGATTGCCCTGCCACAGAGGCAGGGTGGGATGGGAGGGATGGGGGTGGGAGGGATATTATCCATGGTGGTGGAAAATGGGCACTGGTGGAGGGATGGGTATTTGATCATTGTATAATCGAAACCCAAGCACAAAAAATTGTAAATCTACAACTGTACCTCATGGTGTTTCACTAAAAGGTAAAGGAAAAGGCCCTCCCGTTGATCGTCGATTTGCTCGAGCAGGCCCAGTAACGTCTCCATTGGAGACTTTGTTGTTACTGTGTCTGGCATATCGAATACTCTCGGTAGCTTGCCGGGCTCTCCGAGAGGGGTGGAGGAATCGAACTCGGGTCGGCCATGTTGGCCGCGTGTAAGGTGAACGCCCTATCTGCTGTGCTATCGCTCCAAAGAGAAAATGATCAGAGAACCAGCCCCTAGAAAGCCGGTTTTCAACCCCTGATCTGCGTGGGACGGGCAAAGAGGCCCAGCTCTGGGAAACAAAGCTGAACGGCTCCAATTCCAACAGGTACAGCCCGCCCCCAAGGGCCTGGGTCCCTCTCTGGGCATGTGCAGCTAGAACCAGCCCCTAGAAAGCCGGTTTTCAACCCCTGATCTGCGTGGGACGGGCACAGAGGCCCAGCTCTGGGCAACAAAGCTGAACGGCTCCAATTCCAAACAGGAGACGTTCCCAACTCCTCGCCCAGTGCCAGGGACTCTTTCCAGAGCCGCGGCCGCTTCAGCGGCCGCGAAATATTTTCCCACTACGTATGCCATAGGAACCATAAGCTACCCTCTTAGATGGAAACTTCTCTATTTTAGCTCAGCCACTAGAAACACAGTAGCCAATAACTCATAAGCCTATCTTAACTCACACTGCATATCAAGCAGAATAGTAACAGTGAACGTGAAGGACTAAACCACACCTCTCACAATGGTAAAGCAACGCAAAAGCCCACCAAACTTTCATATTGAAGAGTCTAGCCCAGATGACACCAACAGTACTGTCGTGTTAGACAACCTCTCTGACAAGGAATTCAGAAGGGAGCTACTTAGGATTCTTAGGGAATTAAAAGAAACAATGGAAAGCAATGCCAATAGAAAACAAGAGGATCTGAAGGCAGAAATGAGGAAAATGCAATCAGAAATGTCAGACCTGAAAAATCTCGTAGGCGAATTGAAAAGCTCAGTGGAAGGCCTCAGCAGCAGAGTAAGAGCGGCTGAGAACAGAATCAGTGAGCTCGAAGATGAAGTTCAGAGACTCTCCAGAAAAGAGCAGAAAATGGAAAAGAGACTCACAATTCGGGAACAGATGGCAAGAGAAGATCGTGATGAAGCCAAGAGGGGTAATATAAGAATTATTGGAGTCCCAGAGGTACAGGAAGAAAACCTCGATGAAGAAGAAACTGTCAAAGACATCATTGCTACAACATTTCCAGAGCTGAAGAAAACTTGTGACCACATTCAGGAGGCCCGAAAGGTACCAGCTAGAAGAAATCCGAATAAAAATACCCCAAGACACATTCTGATCAAAATGACCAAAACCTTAGACAGAGACAAAATTCTGAAAGCAGCAAGATCGAAGAAAGAAATCTCTTACGAAGGAGCATCCTTAAAATTCACAGCTGATTTTTCTGATGAAACCCTCATGGCCCGAAAACAGTGGTGGGACAAAGTGAAATAAATGCCTCCCCAAAAATACTTTTCCCAGCAAGACTCTCATTCATAATAGAAGGAACAACACACAGTTTCACAGACATCAACAGCTCAGGAACTTCATAGACTCAAAACCATGGTTACAAGAACAACTAAATGGGCTACTTTAAGGCAAGAAAGGCCCCTCAAATACACCAAATTTTAACAGAACAATGGGACAAAATCCCATAACAATAATCTCTCTCAATGTCAATGGGCTAAACACACCAATTAAAAGACATAGAGTGGCAGGATGGATTAGAAATTGAACCCAACATTCTGCTGCCTGCAAGAAACGCATCTCAATAGTCAAAGCAAACACAGACTCAGAGTCAAAGGCAGGAAAACAATCCTACAGGCAAACAGCTCCCATAAAAAAGCTGGGGTAGCCATCCTTATATCAGACCACATGGATTTCAGAGTGACGAAAGTCATAAGAGAGAGTGAAGGCCATTTCTTATTGATCAAAGGATCTTTACAACAGGAAGAACTTACAATAATAAATGTATATGCACCTAATGAGAGACCAGCAAAGTATTTAAAACAACTACTCATAGATTTGGAAATAGACATCAATAGCAACACAATATTAGTGGGAGACTTCAACACTGCTTTGTCACCTCTTGATAGATCAACCAGACTCAAGCTTAGCAAGGACATACTTCATTTGAGGGAAACAATGGAAGAAAGAGACTTAGTAGATATATACAGGACACTTCATCCACAAAAAGCTCAATACACATTCTTCTCAAGCGTACATGGAACATTCTCCAAGATAGACCACATGCTGAGCCACAAAACATGCCTCCATAAAATTAAGAAGGTAGAGATTGTATCAACAATCTTCTCAGACCATAATGCGCTGAAATTAGAAGTAAATCACACACAAAAACAGAAAACTAAATCAAACACCTGGAAATTAAACAGTGCACTATTGAACAACGAGTGGATTAGACAGGAAATCAAAGAGGAAATCAAAAGATTTCTAGAAACGAATGAAAATGAGAACACGAGTTACCAAAACTTATGGGACACAGCAAAGGCTGTGTTAAGAGGAAAGTTTATATCTCTACAAGCATTCCTCAGGAAGGAGGAGCGAGCACACATAAGTAACCTAACCTCACAGCTTAAGAGTTTGGAGAAGGACCAAAAAAAGGAGCACAACCCGAACAGGAGAAAGGAAATAATAAAACTCAGAGCAGAGATTAACGAGATGGAAACCCAAAAAACAATCCGAAAGATCAATGAAACCAAGAGCTGGTTCTTTGAGAAAATTAACAAAATCGATAAGCCTCTAGCAAAACTCACAAAGAAAGGGAGAGAGAAAACTCTAATAAATCGAATCAGAAATGAAAAGGGGGTCATTACAACAGAAACCACAGAAATTCAGAGGATCCTCAGGGAGTACTTTGAGAAGCTTTATGCCACGGAACATCAAAACCTCAAGGAAATGTATAAATTCCTAGACTCCTACAGACTCCCAAGGTTGAACCAAGAAGACCTGGAATACCTGAACACACCTATCACCATCAAGGAAATTGAAATGGTAATAAAAAGTCTCCCCAAGCACAAAAGTCCTGGCCCGGATGGATTCACTAGTGAATTCTTCCAAATCTTTAAAGAGGACTTACTCCCAATGCTATTTAAACTTTTCCACGAAATTGAATATCAAAAACACTTCCGAACAGTTTCTACGAAGCAAATATCACACGGATACCAAAAGCAGACAGAGATACCACAAAGAAAGAGAATTACAGGCCGATATCCCTGATGAACACAGATGCAAAGATCCTCAACAAACTACTAGCAAATAGAATCTAACTACTCATCAAAAAGATCATACTACTCATCAAAAAGATGGCGGCCGCACGGGATCCTTGTGGAAAGCAGGTTTGAGCCGGGCTCGGGGGTGCGGCGGGGACCTCATGGGAAGGGGGGCTTTGTGGGCCGTCCCCTACGCCCCACCGAGGTCGCCAGCTGCCCCCCACGAGCGGCTCTCCGGCACGGCCACGGCTCCGGAGGCACAAGGACTTAGCACAGAGAGCCAGCCGCTTGGAGCAGAAAAGCAAATGGACTGTGTGTGTTAAATCGCGCCACCAAGCCTGCCCGGAGGGGAAAGGGCGTTGACCGGCCCGCCCGCTCCTCTCTGGAAAGAAAGATGGCGGCCGCACGGGAGCCTTGTGGAAAGCAGGTTTGAGCCGGGCTCGGGAGAGCGGCGGGGACCTCATGGGAAGGGGGGCTTTGTGGGCCGTCCCCCACGCCCCACCGAGGTCGCCAGCTGCCCCCCACGAGCGGCTCTCCGGCACGGCCACGGCCCCGGAGGCACAAGGACTTAGCACAGAGAGCCAGCCGCTTGGAGCAGAAAAGCAAATGGACTGTGTGTGTTAAACCGCACCACCAAGCCTGCCCGGAGGGGAAAGGGCATTGACCGGCCCGCCCGCTCCTCTCTGGAAAGAAAGATGGCGGCCGCACGGGAGCCTTGTGGAAAGCAGGTTTGAGCTGGGCTCGGGAGAGCGGCGGGGACCTCATGGGAAGCGGGGCTTTGTGGGCCGTCCCCCACGCCCCACCGAGGTCGCCAGCTGCCCCCCACGAGCGGCTCTCCGGCACGGCCACGGCCCCGGAGGCACAAGGACTTAGCACAGAGAGCCAGCCGCTTGGAGCAGAAAAGCAAATGGACTGTGTGTGTTAAACCGCGCCACCAAGCCTGCCCGGAGGGGAAAGGGCGTTGACCGGCCCGCCCGCTCCTCTCTGGAAAGAAAGATGGCGGCCGCACTGGAGCCTTGTGGAAAGCAGGTTTGAGCCGGGCTCGGGGGAGCGGCGGGGACCTCATGGGAAGGGGGGCTGTGTGGGCCGTCCCCCACACCCCACCGAGGTCGCCAGCTGCCCCCCACGAGCGGCTCTCCGGCACGGCCACGACACCAGGGCACAGAAACCAATCTCTTAACTAGCTAACTTTTAATAGAAATTCTTCCAGGGTCAATAAGTAAAATAGCAGAAATTCAAAACCGCGCAGCCGCAATTGCGGCCGCGCAACATCATTTTATTCTTAAACCAAGTTGTAGAAAGCAAATCATTTCACAACGCTGTTTCAGCATGTCTGATTGTGGGGGGTGGGTCGTAAACTCTAAATAATAATTGTGCATCTTCTATCGAAATAATCTATCTAGTCAAAGTAGATAGAGTATTAACTAGAACTCATCTGCCTCACAAGAATTGGGAGGGGTGGGAGGTGGGGGTCTATTGGGGTTCGGGGTTAAAAATGAGTATTGGTAAAGGGAAATGTGTTCGGTATCTACATGACTGAGACCTAAACCCGAAAGCTCTGTAACTTTTCCCACAGTGATTCAATAAATAAATAAATTATAAAAAAAAAAAGATCATACACCATGACCAAGTAGGATTCATCCCAGGGATGCAAGGATGGTTTAGCATTCGGAAATCAATCAACATAATCCACCATATCAACAAAAGAAAAGATAAAAAGCATATGATCATATCAATAGATGCAGAGAAAGCATTTGATAAGATCCAGCACCCCTTTATGATGAAAACCCTAGCCAAAATGGGTATAGAGGGGACCTTCCTCAACATAATTAAAGCCATCTACCACAAGCTCACAGCAAGCATCATCCTCAATGGGGAAAAACTGAGAGCCTTTCCTCTAAGATCAGGGACGAGACAGGGATGCCCACTCTCTCCACTGCTGTTCAATATAGTACTGGAAGTACTTGCAATAGCGATTAGGCAGGAAAAAGATATTAAGGGCATTCAGGTAGGAAAGGAAGAAATCAAGCTCTCACTATTCGCAGATGATATGATACTCTACTTAGAGAACCCAATAACTTCCACCAAAAAACTCCTAAAAACAATAGACTCGTATAGTAAAGTTGCAGGTTATAAAATCAATACCCAAAAGTCCATGGCTTTCCTATACGCAAACAGTGAGAGAGAAGAAAGCAACATGAAAAAAAAAATCCCGTTCACAATTGTGCCCCAGAAAATCAAGTACCTAGGAATCAGCTTAACTAAGGAAGTAAAGGACCTGTACAAAGAAAACTACAAAACGCTACTTCAGGAAATAAAAGAGGACATGAGGAAATGGAAAGATATCCCCTGCTCATGGGTCGGGAGACTTAACATTGTCAAAATGGCAATACTACCGAAATCATTGTATAAATTCAATGCAATCCCTATAAGGATACCCATGACATTCTTCAAAGAAATGGAGCAAACCCTCCTGAAATTTATATGGAACAATAAGCCCCCACGAATAGCTAAAGCAATTCTTGGGAAAAAGAAAATGGGAGGAATCAACCTCCCGAACTTCAAACTGTACTACAAAGCAGTAATAATTAAAACAGCATGGTACTGGAACAAAGGCAGAACTGCAGACCAATGGAACAGGGTTGAATACACTGACATCTCCCCTCAATCATATGATCATCTAATCTTTGATAAAGGTGCAAGTAATGTGAAGTGGAGTAAGGAAAGCCTCTTTAATAAATTGTGTTGGCATCACTGGACGGCTACATGCAAAAAAATAGGCTCAGAACTCTGCCTAACAGCATGTACAAATGTAAGATCAAAATGGATTAAAGACCTCAACATCAGACCAGAAACCATAAGGTACATTGAGTATAAAGTTGGCAAAACCCTCCATGACATTGAAGCTAATGGTATCTTCAAAGATGCCACGCCACTGGCCAAGCAAGTGAAAACAGAGATAGATAAATGGGACTATCTTAAACTAAGAAGCTTCTGCACCTCCAAAGAAACAGTGACCAAAATACAAAGACAGTCTACAGAATGGGAAAGGATATTCACCGAATACACATCTGACAAGGGTTGATATCCAGGATATACAAAATACTGGTTAAACTCCACAAGAAGAAAACATCCAACCCCATCCAAAAATGGGGCAGTGAAATGAACAGAAACTTTCTCAAAGAAGAAATCCGAATGGCAAAAAAGCACATGAGAAAATGCTCTACATCATTAATCATCAGGGAGATGCAGATCAAAACCACAATGAGATACCATCTCACACCTCAGAGACTGGCCCCCATTCAAAAGAACAAAAGCAACCGATGCTGGCGTGGATGTGGCGAGAAAGGGACACTCCTTCACTGTTGGTGGGAATGTCCACTGGTTCAGCCCTTCTGGAAAACAGTATGGACGATTCTCAAAAAATTAGAGATTGAGCTCCCATTTGACCCAGCAATACCACTCCAGGGAATATATCCCAGAGAGGCAAAAATGTATAGTCGAAGTGACATCTGCACTTGTTTGTTCATTGCAGCACTCTTTACAATAGCCAGAAACTGGAAGAAACCTGAATGCCAGAACAGATGACTGGTTAAAGAAACTTTGGTACATCTACACAATGGAGTACTATGTAGCTGTTAGAAAAGATGAAGTCATGAAATTTACATACAAGTGGTATAATATGGAATGTATCATGCTAAGCGAAATGAGTCAGAAAGAGAGGGATAGACATAGAAAGATTGCATTCATCTGGGGGATATAAAGTAACAAAGTATGAGATTAATACCCAAGAATAGCTGAGATCAGCACCAGGATGATTACTCCATAACTTAGAGGCCAGCGGGTATCCTAGAGGAAAGGGCAGTTCAGATAGAGAAGTGAGCACCAAATAAAGGATGTTTGGAGGATCCTCCCAGGAGGGGAGATGCATGTCAAAAGTAGACTATGGACTGAACATGTTTGCCACTCAATGCCTCTTTTGCAGACCACAACACCCAAAAGGAGAGAGAGAACACAGGGGATTGCCCTGACACAGAGACAGGGGGGATGGGGGTGGGAGGGATATTATCCATGGTGGTGGAAAATGGCCACTGGTGGAGGGATGGGTATCTGATCATTGTATAATTGAAACCAAAGCACAAAAAATTGTAAATCTACAACTGTAAAAAAAAATAAAATTAAATAAAGGGGAAAAAAAAACAAAAAGAAACTGATCAAATACTAAGACAGCTCACAGATTGGGAAAAAATATTTACCCAATACCTGTCTGGTAAGGGGTTAATTGTTGGAGTACAAGGAGCTTAGGTTTATCTGGTTACACCCATCAATCTTGTTACACCCATCACAGTGCTCCTGAAGCACTTCCACTTCCATTGTGTTTATCTGTAAACAGTCTTCCCTATGCTCTCCTTCCCACCCAGTTAATCAGCTTTCCCCTTAATCAGACTTAATTTGTAAGATCAGTTTCCCATAAGTCTATGATTTTATATATATGAGTGAAATATTGCCTTTCTCCTCTCCTTATGCCTTATGAATAGTTTACCTTAAAGTAATATCCTTTTTGTATAGATACAGGAAGACCGTTAACATTATGCTTTGTAACTTAGGATTTGATTGGCCTTGAATATTATACACTACAGGGCATCTGCTTTCTCAACTTAAGCCTCAGTTGCCCTTAGTTCCTAACACCCCAAAAGCAGGGTCCCGATGAGGGGCTGAATGGACCCAGGGCAAGCGGTGAGCTACTCTGGCAGCGAAATGGGCCAGGCCAAAGTGCCACGATTCTTTACTATAAGTTAAGAGTTTGATCATAGACAAATGCTGTCATGATCCAAAGGTAATGAGGAGACTAGGATCCTGCTAGGGGTGGGAAAGACTATCTGGCCTGAGCACTGTAGTCTGAAATCGAGATGGCCCTAGGAGAGCAATTCTATAAGTTTAAGATATTTCTTACTGTATCCATACAAAATGATTTATATTATATATGCTTATATGCTTGTCAGACAAGGAGAGGAGAGACACACCCTTGGGATTCCGCTCTAGGGTGGGTTCTCCTGCTGAGGAAGGATCTGTCCTAGGAGCGGCCTTCCCTGAGGCTAAGATTTCTACCCCTATTGATTGTGACCGCACCTATGTGTAATTGTTTCCCCAATTCCTCTTGGAGAGAGATATAATGAAACTGTAGATTGGGCAAAGGGGAGCAGAGACAGAAGGAGAAGGGGGCAGAGACAGATGAAGAGAGAATCAGAATAAACTACGACTAATACCTACCAGCCTGGCCCTCATTCCTTCCTCTGCCTGACCATCGCCATCGACCTCTCCGGGGGTGGGAGAAGGGTGAGACTACCGAACGCGGGCAGCGGGAGAGATAGAGCCACCGCCGCTGTGAGTGTTGTGCCCCCGCTTGTGTGAGTTTACACAGTTAATAGTCAAGATAGCTAAGGTACTGGTAGAACCTTACAAGAAAAAAAAATCCAACTCCATCAAAAAATGGGGAGAAGAAATGAATAGAAGCTTTTCAAAGAAAAATGCAAATGGCCAAAAGACACATAAAAAATGCTCCACATCAGTAATCATCAGAGATATGCAAATCAAAACAAAAATGAAATATTATCTCACACTACGGAGACTGGCACACATCAAAAAGAACAAGAGCAACCAATGCTGGCATGGATGTGGGAGTAAGGGAGTCTTCTTCATTGTAACTAAGAATGTTGACAGGTCCAGCCTTTTTGGAAAACAATATAGGCAATACCCAAAAAGATAGTAATTGAGCTTCCATATGGCCCAAAAACACATATCTGAAATGTTATTTGCACTTGTATGTTCACTGCAGCACTATTCATAATAGCCGGAATATGGAAACAGCCGAGTGCCCAAGAACAGATGACGGGTTAAAGTAACTGTGGTACATCTATGTAAAAAAAAAAAATATTCGCACAAGGAGGGGATGATATGATGTGAGCTGTTCACGGACTCTCAGGGCAGCTCTCTCTCTTGCCACCCGCATTCAGTGCTCTTGAGCTGCTGTGTATGGACTGGATCAGGATGGCTCCTCCTTTGTGTTTTGCTTCTGTGTGTGCCACTGTGCTCTCTTCTGTCTGTCTCTCTATTTGTGAATCTGTCTTTGTAGTCTCTCCTCTGGTCTCTTCTGATCTCTCTCTCTCTCTCTCTCCCCAGAGCTCTTCTGCTTCTCTCTCTGGAGCCTGACCTGCTCTCACTTCTGACTCTGCCCCCCTCCCCTCTTACAGTCTTAGTTTATATAGCAATCACATAGGGTGGTGACACAAAGGTGGGTTGAATATTAACAAATCATCAAAGAGGGGTAAGATCACTCCTCCAGGAGATTAACTCAAGGACAAAATCTCATCTAAGGATTACTAGGAGATTCATATAAGGGCGGGATCCAGATTACTAGGAGATCCATATAAGGGCGGGATCCCATCCAGGGTGTGTTGCTTTCTTCTTTCCTCAGCCAATAACCCACTTAAATAGTTATAGTAAATTTACTTCTAATATTTCTAGCAATGTCATTCTGTACGAGCACAGTAACAGATATATTAAACTTAAAGTTTTGTTCTTCTTGAAGACATCTCACTATATATTCCAGACCACAGTGCTCAGGTTATGTTAGTCCTCCTAACCCCAGCAGGGTCCTAGTCTCATTGTTACTTTTGGATCCTGACAGCATTTGTCTATGACCATGCTCTCAACTTATTGTTGAGTATTGTGGCGCTTTGGCCTGGCCCATTTCAATGCCAGGGTAGCTCACAGCTTGCCCTTGGTCCATCCAGTCCCTCACTGGGACCCTACTTTTGGGGTGCTAGGAACTAAGGACAACTGAGTTGAAAAAACATGTTCAGGAGTAAATATTATTGGAGTCAAACAACTCCTAAGTTACAAAGCATAATATCAACTCTCTTCCTGTGTCCATACAGAAAGGACATTGCTTTAAGGTAAACTAAGTTCCCAGTGGCAAGGCTGAAAGAACAAATCCAATGTTATCCTACACATCTATACAATGGAATTCTATCCAGCTGTTAGGAAAAATAAAGTCATGAAATTTGCTTATAAATGGATGGATATGGAGAATATAATGCTGAGTGAAAAGAGTCACAAGGAGTGGGATAGACATAGAATGATTGAACTAATTTGTGGGATAGAAAAATATAATGTGAGACCATTACCCAAGAACATTAAAAACAAAGGCCAGGAGGATAGTTCTATGGTTAGTAGCCTACCTTAAATGCTGGGGGAGAAGGCATTTGGCATAGAGAAGAGACCACCATGACAATAACAGTTTGAAATGATCATCCTGGATAAGAACTGTGTGCTAAAAACAGGTAAAGTAACAAACAGGATAACTTCTTGGGGATGGAATGATAGTACAGCAGGGAGGGCATTTGCCTTGCATGCAGCGAACCCAGATTTGATCCCTTATATCCCATATGGTCCCGTAAGCAATGCCAGGAGTAATTCCTGAGTGTGAAGACAGGAGTAACCAACCCCAATCATCGCTGAATGTGACCCAAAAAGCCAAAATTTAAAAAGATAACCTTTCAGTACCTGTATTGCAAACCATAATGTCCAAAAGGAGCGGGGGGGAGGGAAGAGAGAGAGAGAGAGAGAGAGAGAGAGAGAGAGAGAGAGAGAGAGAGAGAGAGAGAGAAGGAAAATTCCTGCCATAGAGTATAGCAGGCTGGGGGGAGGGTGATGGGAGGGAAATCGGGGGCACTGGTGGTGTGAAATATACACTAATTAAGGGATGGGTGTAGGAACACTGTATGACTAAAATGCAACTATGGTCAGTTTTATAACTCTGTATCTTATGGTGACTCAATGAAAAAGTAAATAAAATGTGTTCATAACATGAAGACATGTTTATATTAAGGACAATGTCCTACTCCAACTAGACTACGTAGTGCATCATCTAAAGCTGTGGTTCTCAGAGCTGGGTAGAGTGCAGTAGCATCAACAACTAGAAATGTAGCTGTCTCAAGTTTCATTCAAGGCTTTCTGAATCAAAGTGTGGCGAAAGGCTTGCAACTTGTACTTTGCCTAAACTTCTAGTTGATTCCCATGCATGAACCTGTCTAAGAACCACTTTCTAACCCATATTTTACAGGAAAACGATTTGAGAAACCTATATAGTTGGGCTGGAGTGATAGCACAGTGAGTAGAGCGTTTGCTTTGCATGTGGTTGACCTGGCCAACCCAGGTTCGATTCCTCCGCCGCTCTTGGAGAGCCTGGCAAGCTACCGAGAGTATCTCACCCACACGGCAAAGCCTGGCAAGCTATCCGTGATGTACTCGATATGCCAAACACAGTAACAAGGGTCACAATGGAGACGTTCCGCTTGAGCAAATTAATGAGCAACGGGAGTGACAGTGACAGTGACAGTGACAGATTTGAGTATGTTCTGGCCACTGAGTATTCAAGTATTTCCCCCTCCTGTGCTTTCTCACCCATTGTGAGTCCCATTCATTTTAAAGACATTTCACTGTCTCCTTTCTGCTAATCCTATTAGATACTGATCTATGTCTTTTAACCCCACAAACTTGCATGTTTCCATTAAATTGCATGTTACAAACATTCCAACTGTTGTTTTCATTTTTGAGTAGTCTCCTCTAAAACAATGCATCCCTTGGTATTATTTCTGGTTCATATTATTATCACTCACTTTTTTATAATTTTAAACTTTGACAACTATGAGCATTCAAGGAACTTATACATAAGTTGTTATAAAAATGAATAGAAAAATTCTAACAAACATGAGTTTGAGTTCTACCCACTGTGCTATCACTCCAGCCCAACTATATAGGTTTCTCAAATTGTTGTCCTGTAAAATACAGGTTGGAAAGTGGTTCTTAGGCAGGTTCATGCATGGGAATCAACCAGAGGATTTGGCAAAGTACAAGTTGCAAGCCTTTCGCCACACTTTGATTCAGAAGGCCTTGAATGAAACTTGAGACAGCTACATTTCTAGTTGTTGGATACTACTGCATTATGCCCAGCTCCAGAACCACAGCATTAGATGATGCACTAAGCAGTACAGTTGGAGTAGGTCATTGTCATTAATATAAACATGTCTTCATGCTATGAACACATTTTATTTCCTTGGCATACAGCATTTGCCATGCAGGAAGAATACAACTCTTGATTTTTGAAACTGATGTAAAATAAAGTATCACTCAACCTTCATGTAGTTCTTTTCTCCCTAAAACAAAATAAGTGTTTCTAAGATTTTCTGACCATATAAGTGCAAATAAAACTTAATTTTTACCAAATATTTGATGTGAAGCAACTAAAAAGGATCATGCACTGTTCAAATATGTTAGGATAGTAATTACATTTTTTGAGGTTCTGACAAATAAACATCAATGGCTGAAGTAAAGTTGGTAATCAAGAATATGAATCACATGTATCACTTGTCATCATGTTAGATTTGCTCGAGCAGGCACCAATAACGTTTCCATTCGTCCCTGTTGAGTGCTAGTGTAGCCCAATGGCATCTGCTTGCTCCAGGAACACAGAGCCTCAAACAATCTGTTCAGGGTTTTGACAAAGAAGTCTGACCATCTCATAGGTGGGTGGCTGCGCGTCCTTTTGACATCCCATGGAATTCAGTCGATAACAGCTCTAGTCTGTCGGTCATCTCTAAATTGTATTATGTATGCAGGCATTCTGATTTTCAACGCCTTGGCAAATGAGATAACATCCCTAATTCTTGATCGTAGATGGAGGTTAGAACTGGAGATTCCTTCTCTCACTTGAGTGAAATGTGATATGCCAAGCATAGCTCTTTCGATTCCTCTTTGGGATACCCAAATAGTGTTCTTGTCCTGTTTCCATAGGGCCCAGGTCTCTGAGGCATATAATAGTGCAGGAAGAACAGTGGAGTCGAAAAGATGAGCCCAAAGCCGAAGGTTCTTTGTCCTCTTAAAAACTTCTTTGATGTTCTTGAAGGCATTCCACGCCACTCTCTTTCTCCTACGCGGTTCTGGTGCCAAGTCGTTGGTCATGTCGAGTTCTCCACCCAGGTACACATAGCTGCTGCATTCGGAGATGTACGTTCCATTGAGAGCAATTGGAACATCAAGGACTAGTTCGTTTTTTTATGAACATAGTCTTGATGAGATTCACCTGCAGTTTGACCTTTCCACACTCACGGCCAGCCAAAGTGGGCCAGCATTTGTTCCACGTCGCTAATGTTTGGTGTTATTAGAACAATGTCATGAGCGAAACGGAGGTGATGTAGTTGCCAACCGTCTAACTTCACTCTCATTTCTTCCCATTCCAGTCAATGCATGATGTTCTCGAGGGTGGCACTGAAGAGTTTCGGTGAACTGCTATCACTCTGCAGAACCCCTCTCTTTATGTCAATGATCACTTCCTTGTAGAATGGTGAGATTCTGGCGGTGAATCTGTAATAAAGCTCATGGAGGTTTCTGGTGTAATAAGATTGAATGCCCTATTTGGCTAGGGCTTTGTTGACTGCTTCAGTCTCAAGAGAATAAAAGGCCTTCTTTAAATCAATAAACGTTAGATGGACAGGCATCTTGTATTCTCGTGAAACCTCAATGAGCTTGGTCACCATGTGGATATGGTCAATTGTGCTGAATCCGTTTCGGAATCTGGCTTGCTCACATGGTTGTCCCTCATCTAGTGTCTGCCTATTCTATTCAGGATGACTGGAGTGAAAAATTTGTAGACAACAGACAACAGGCAGATCGGGTGATAGTTGCTGATGTCGTGGATGTCTTCCTTCTAGCACAACTGAATGGTCCTGCTAGTTTTCCACTGGGATGGAACTTTGCATTCAGACAGGTAGCGTGTGAAGAGCTGAGCCAGTATATTGAAGAGTATGGCAGCAGGTTCTTTAGGTGTTTAGGTGTGACCTAGTCTGGACCTGGTGCTGTATGCTTCTTTACCAACAAAATGGCGTGTCGCATTTCGGAAGGGAGAATGTTGGGAACGACATATCCATCCTGCGGAATTTGGTATGTGGGCAGGTTGACGTGGCTATCAAAGAAATCTGAGTAGAAGTCGTGGATAATCTCCTCCATTGCCCTTCTGGAAGATGTGATAGATCCATCAGGAAGTTAGAGGAAAGTCATCTTGGTCTTGTAGTTGGCAAAGAACAGGTGGGCTTTGAGAATACTTTTCCCAGCTTCTGCTGCATAGGCCTACACTGCTGCTCTTCTCTCTTTGAGGTCTTCCTTTATCGCTTCTCTGCACTGCTTTGTGAGCTCCGGTGTTAGCTTGTGATTGCCTGAGGCTCATGCCAAACCACATTGGAAATGAGCTCAAGAGTTTCCAAAGATAGGCATCTGTTTGTGGCTTTCCCCACTTTTGGCATTTCTCGCACAATCATGGAGGTGCTGAACCAGTCGATTGTATTCCTCGTCAATGTTGTCAATAATGGCATCTTCACATGTTACCAAAATAGTGCCAAAGAGCTCCCAGTTGGTTTATCATTCTGTTCTCTTCTTAAACTTTGCATTCCTTTTATCCCGCTCCATGAAGTAGAAATTTGCACAAAGGAGACGGTGGTCCAATCCCGTTTGGAATTTTGGGACAACAATGACATTTGTCAGGCAAAACCATTGATTGAATATGATATGGTCAATTTTGTTGTGGAACTTTGTACCAGCAGACTCCTTGTCCAATGTTTAGATATGGCCTTCTGGAACAGTGAGTTACTATGGATGGTCTTGGTCTACATAATGAACTCAGTCTCTCACCCTGTTCATTCCATTCTAGGCCATGGGTCCCAATATGGAGCTCTTCTGGCGACCTTCTCGGTCCTATCTTGCCATTAAAGTCACTGATAATGATCTTGTAGCACTTTGGTCTTCTTTATAGAACTTCTCCGCTCCATGTAGAACTTTTCATTTTCTTCTTCATCGTAGTTTGATGTTGGTGCATAGATGATGAAGATAGAAAGTGCCAGCAGTGAGCCACATCTACTCAAGCATAGTCATTCGATTTGGGTTGTTAGGCATTCAAATGAATCGATGCTCATCGCCAAGTTCGTGTTGACAAGGACACCGACACCACCGATGCCTTTATTGTTGCATGTTCCAAGAAACAGTTCTCCAGTATTGAAAGTGGCCTGATGTGATCGACGCCTTCTCATCTAGGTCAGACCAATGATGTTATACTTGATCTTCTGCGGTTGAACAATCAGGTCCTCAATGGATGCTTCCGATGCCAGAATATAACTATAAATAAAGAATATAAATAAATTGGGCAAATATATGAGGAAAAGTGGTGAGCTGATAATCTGTGAAAAGTGAGACTTGTGACTGTTTGAATAATACTATTTGTGACATCCCAACTCCAACCACCTCTATATTCAATACCCTCCTCTTTACTTCTCATTAGACTTACACCTTCCTTCTATGCACAGCATAAGTCCAAAATATTTACAAAATATTTACTCATAACCCACAGGCCATAGGACTTTATTTTATTTCAGTTTTATTTTGGGGGCCACAGCTGATGGTGCACAGGGTTTCCTCCAGGCTCTGCACTCAGGATCACTCCTGGCAGTGCTTGTGAGACCATACGGGCTCCAGAGAGAAAACTGGGGTCTTATGTGCACAATACCAGTGCTTTGACCACCCTGCTGTTTCTTTGGCCCTTAGCACAGGCCATAGCATTTTAAACAGCTTGATTACAGTTTGATTGTGAGATCATGAGAATTATATTTTATTTTAATATGCTATACAAAGTTTATATAGAGAGAGGAATGATTCAACTCTCCCAATTAGATTGCTGAAGATGAAGTCTCCCAGACTCACTTTCTGAGCCACAGCCTTCATTACATCTACCTCAGAATATTTTTGTAAGGTTTCACTGAGATCACGTGATTTTATGTAGTAGGCAATGGAGAAATATTACATTCCTTCTCCCTGGTTGTTAGTATGATTACTTTCTTCCATGACCACAAAATTAATGGAATGACTGGGGCTGAGGACCTTTGAAGGCAACTCATTCTACCATAGAAAAGAGCCACCAGGGAACACTTCTTTTGAAAAATTGGCATCCTCCCACCATCCAATAAGGATCATTTTTTCCTTTCAACTCTTTTCATTCCAGACTCATAGTTAAATAGATTCATGCCGATGCCAAAGACAAGATTTCATCTATTTTGCCTGTAACTTTGCCCACAGCAATACCTAAATAGTAGTAAGTATAGTAAGGGAAAGAGAAATGTTGCTCAGGCTCTCAACAAATAGACCTTGAGTTCTTTTTTCTTTTGTTTTGGTTTGGTTTAGTTTTGGAGTCCACCTGGCTTTGCTCAGGAATTACTCTTGGATCTGTGCTCAGGAATAGCTCCTGGCAATGTTGGAAGAACACTTGTGGCACCAGGGAGTGAACCCAGGGTAGCCTCACTGTATTATATCACCAGCCCTGGAATAGGTATTTTAAATAACTAAAATAATTTGTGTTTAGGCAAAATTATTCTTTAAAAAAGAAAAAAAACTACCTGTAGTCGCTAAGATGTCACACTACTTTTGTTAACAGGAACAAATAGAAAATGGTATGTGCGTGTGAAACATAAGGAAGGAGCAGGCATGTGCTCTGAGTCCTAGTAAATATGTAAGTAACATTTTTCTATACATAAAATATTCACTTTGTTAACAAATAGGCAAAAACTTCAAAAATAGCCATATAACCCATGAGATTGATGATGCTATATGAACACCAGGCAGACAGCAACATTACAGAACAAGGATTTTTTTCCCCACTAAATATTCATCTGTTGAACAGAACTCCTCTCTCAATCTCTGCTTACAAGATTCTAGGTATAATGATAAATTTACATTTTTTTCCCTTAGTCAATCAATTTGTTTAGCTCGTGAACCATTCCCAGTTGTAGTCACAGAAAAAAAATTTCTTTTATCACAATGAGGAAACATATGCATGAAAAGAAGCTATTACACGGTTACACTGGGAGTTTCTAGTGGTTTTCTGTGAATATAAGGAAAAGGTAGGCCTTTTCAACTCCTTTGTGAATTAGGAATATGGAGAGAATGAATCAGCTGACTTTCCTTCATTGAGAATTAAAATTCCCAGAGTACTACAGTAGAGGAGCTAATACAAGACACTTGGCGCTGAGCTGTGGACTGTTAAAGTCGATGTCTAGTACTCCATTGTGTAAATGTACCAAAGTTTCTTTAACCAGTCATATGTTCTTGGGCACTCAGGTTTTTTCCAGATTCTGGCTATTGTAAAGAGTGCTGCAATGAACAAACAATTGCAGATGTCACTTCGACTATACTTTTTTGCCTCTCTGGGATATATTCCCAGGAGTGGTATTGCTGGGTCAAATGGGAGATCAAATTCTAATTTTTTGAGTATCGTCCATACTGTATTCCAAAAGGGTTGGACCAGCCAGCATTCCCACCAGCAGTGAAGGAGGGTCCCTTTCTCGCCACATCCGCGCCAGCACTGGTTGCTTTTGTTCTTGTGGATGTGGGCCAGTTTCTGTGGTGTGAAATGATATCTCATTGTTTTTTTTGATCTGCATCTCTCTGATGATTAGTGATGTAGAGAATTTTCTCATGTTCCTTTTTTGCCATTCGGATTTCTTCCTTGCGAAAGTTTCTGTTCATTTCCTCGCCCCATTTTTTGATGGGGTTGGGTGATTTCTTCTTGTGGAGTTCAACCAGTACCTTGTATATCCTTGATATCAACCCCTTGTAGGATGTATATTTGGTGAATATCCTTTCCCATTCTGTAGGCTGTCTTTGTATTTTGGTCACTGTTTCTTTGGAGGTGCAGAAGCTTCTTAGTTTAAGATAGTCCCATTTGTCTATCTCTGTTTTCACTTGCTCGGCCAGTGGCGTG
Organism: Sorex fumeus; assembly: GCF_029834395.1. Taxonomy (NCBI): domain Eukaryota; kingdom Metazoa; phylum Chordata; class Mammalia; order Eulipotyphla; family Soricidae; genus Sorex; species Sorex fumeus. Next base: position 15,781,727 of record NW_026606077.1, on the reverse strand, counting down.
ACATCTTTGAAGATACCATTAGCTTCAATATCATGGAGAGTTTTGCCAACTTTATCTTCAATAAACACTATGGATTCCGGTCTGATGTTGAGGTCATAAATCCATTTCGATCTTACTTTTGTGCATGGTGTTAGGCAGAGATCTGAGCCCACTTTTTTGCATGTAGCCTTCCAGTTTTGCCAGCACAGTTTATTAAAGAGGCTTTCCCTGCTCCATTTCACTTTTCTTGCCCCCTTATCAAAGATTAGATGATTATATGTTTGGGAGGAAATTTCAGTATATTCAACTCTGTTCCATTGGTCTGCAGCTCTGCCTTTGTTCCAGTACCATGCTGTTTTAATTATTACTGCCTTGTAGTAGAGCTTGAAGTTAGGGAGGTTGATTCCTCCCATTTCCTTTTCCCCAAGAATTGCTTTAGCTATTCGTGGGGGCTTATTGTTCCATATAAATTTCAGGAGTGTTTGCTCCATTTCTTTGAAGAATGTCATGGGTATCCTTATAGGGATTGCATTGAATTTGTACAGTGCTTTGGGAAGTAATCCCATTTTGATAATGTTGATTCTCCCCATCCATGAACAGGGGATATTTTTCCATTTCCTCGTGTCCTCTTTTATTTCCTGAAGTAGTGTTTTGTAGTTTTCTTTGTCAGGTCCTTTACTTCCTTAGTTAAGCTGATTCCTAGGTACTTGATTTTCTGGGCACAATTGTGAATAGAATTGTTTTCTTCATGTCACTTTCTTCTCTTTCACTATTTGCGTATAGGAAAGCCATGGATTTTTGGGTATTGATTTTATAGCCTGCCACTTTACTATACAAGCCTATTGTTTCTAGGAGTTTCTTGGTAGAGGTTTTAAGGTTCTCTAAGTATAGTATCATATCATCTGTGAATAGTGAGAGCTTAATTTCTTCTTTCCCTATCTGGATGCCCTTACTATCTTTTTCTTGCCTAATCGCTATTGAAAGTACTTACAGTACTATAGCTGTTAGAAAAGATGAAATTATGAAATTTACATACAAGTGGTACTACATGGAAAGTATCATGTTAAGTGAAATGAGTCAGAAAGAGCGGGATCGACACAGAAAGATTGCATTCATCTGGGGAACATAAAGCAACAAAAAGGCAGACTAACACCCAGGAATGGCTGAGATTAGTACCAGGAATTTTGCTCCATGACTTGAAGGCCAGCCACACGTGCTAGGCGAAAAGGAAGCTCAGATAGAGAAGAGAGCACCAAATAAAGGGTGTTGTGAGGACCCTCCCAGGGTGGGAGAAGCATGCTAAAAGTAGTCTATAGACCAAACATGATTGCCACTCAATGCCTCTCTTGCAAAACACAGTACCCAAAAGAAGAGAGAGAGAACAAGGGGGAATGCCCTACCACAGAGGCAGGGTGGGACGGGGGGGATGGGCGGTGGGGGGGATGCTGGGAGCCGTGGTGGTGGAGGATGGGCACTGGTGGAGGGATGAGTACTTGATCATTGTATAACTGAAACCCAAGCACAAAAATTTATAAGTCTATAACTGTACCTCATGGTGTTTCACTTATAAAAAAATTTTTTTAAAAAGTCGATGTCTACAGAACATCTTTAGAGATACATACGCTTCCTTAGTTAGTATACATGCACCGTGCTCGAATTGTACCTCCTGGTAAATACTCTTCCCGCTATCCCCCTTCATGAGATTTCTTTCCCTTATTACTCAGTGCCCTTTTGTTTGAACTAACTTGAATGAAACTCTGAAGCTGGCGAAGAAACATTTATCTACAATTTATTTCTTTGCTGTTTAGTCACATTATTTTATATTTATCACAGATTAATCTCAGAACTCTTCACAAGTACCTGTTGAAGTGGAGCTACTTCTCCTGACTTCTAAGAAAGCAGCATAACAAAGTCATAAACTGAAATCCATTACAAAATAGTTTTGTTACTTTTCACAAATTGTATTTATTATCTTGCATTTGTTCGCAAATTAAGTATCTTTTTTTAAAAAATTTCTCTATAAATTTCCGAGTTCAGATCCAGGTGGTTCATGTCTTTGTTAAAATGTCATAGAGCCTCTGTTCTCCATGTCATGTCAGTTCACACAATGAAGCCAATTGCTGCACTGAAATCATCTCTAGAAGAAATATCATATATGTTTATTTTCATAGTTATATCGAGTTGCTAGAAAAAATCGAGAGATAAAGTGAAAGAAAAATATACCTATAATTCTAGAGAAAAATTTGCAGTTAAAATTTTATTTTTATTCTAATTTCTTGTAGTACTGTAGCACTGTAGCACTGCCCTCCCGTTGTTCATTGATTTGCTCGAGCGGGCCCAGTAATTTTTCCACTGTGAGACTTGTTACTGTGTTTGGCATATTGAATACATCAAGAGTAGCTTGCCAGGCTTTGCTGTGTGGGTGAGATATACTCTCAGCAGCTTGCTGGGCTCTCCGAGAGGGGTGGAGGAATCAAACACAGCTTGGCCAAGCCAGTTGCTTACAAGGCAAACACCCTACCACTGTGCTATCGTCTAATGCTATCTAATTTATAAAGACAACTATTTTTATATGTACAAAGAAATTAATGAGGAATAAAAAAGTCTTTCAAAACCTTAATATATACCCCAGGTAAATCATCAGTTTTCTTAAATTATGGCTCTGTGCTCAGAATTGACCCCTGGTAATGCTCAGGGAAACTGATGTGGGTCTAAGATTGAATTAGGGTTCACCACATGCCAGGCTTGTGACTTAAAATTATTTTCTCTCCAAATGATAAGTTTTAATAACTGCACAATATTTTATCAAATAAAATTTGATCACTAAAAAATTTCTTATACTCGATAGCACAGTGGGTAGGGTGTTTGCCTTGCATGCAGCCGACCTGGGTTTGATTTCTCTGCCCCTCTTGGAGAGCCTGGCAAGCTACTGAGAGTATCCTGCCTGCACAGCAGAGTCTGGCAAGGTCCCCGTGGCGTATTCTATATGCCAAAAACAGTAACAACAAGTCTCACAATGGAGATGTTACTGGTGCCCACTTTAGCAAATTGATGAACAGGAGGACAGTGTTACAATACTTTCATAGTGTTGGAATGTGTAGATTGTATTAGGTTCATATAAATGATTATTTAATGAATATTTGTCTGTGTTTGAATAATCGTTTTTCTTGGAGTTCTGAATATGTAATCACTGAAATGAGTTTCATTTAGCATTTGCAAGGCCCTTCACAATATCTTTTTGAAAATAAAGTTAATAAATTAAACAGCTTGTCCTCTGTGGACTCTATCAGCAACCATGAAAACTCAAAATCTGGGTAGATGTCATGAAACATAGATATCAGAACCTCTGCTGACTAAGCATGCTTTTATGCTTTCATAATTTCATGCTTTAGAAATGTCATGCAGTTATGATCTGATTTTCTAAGGAGAAAATAAGGTTATAACTAGAATTGGCTGGATCGAGATTAACTTCAAACACTCACAGTTAATAAATTAAACTTCATTATCAGTTCCTGATGGGATTACATGGTGCCGGGGGCAGTTGGTGGATGTAATGCCTGGAAGATGGGGGATCTGGGTGGAGGAGGCCCCAGTCCCAATCCAAACATGCTTGAAGATCTATGCCCCGGGTCCCTCACACCTGGGTTCCTCTGCCAGTTCCTTCATGCGTGGGGCTCATCCGAACGTGTGGAGAGTGTTCTTAAGCATGGCTGTGGCTAGAACCGGAGGTCTTCAGCTGCCTAGGTTCTGCTCGGGGTGGGGAGGGAACTCAACCCACCCTCCTCCAAGGGACCCCTGTGAGGACAGCCAGGCGCAGAAGCAGGAGACTCTGCTGTTCTCTTCTGGGAGCAGGGTTTTATAGTCTCTGGGTCTTGGCTGTTGATGGGATTACACGGTGCCGGCGGGCAGTTGGTGGGTGTTATACCAGGGATATTTGTGGTGAGAAATGTGCCTGGTGGAGGGATGGGTGTTTGAATATTGTGTGATTGTAATCCAAACATGAAAGCTTGTAACTATCTCATGGTGATTCAATAAATTTTTTTTTAAAAAGAACAATTTTGTTGATAAACATTGGTGCAAATATCAACATATTATCAAGTTGAATCCAACAATACATTTAAAGTATCATAAAGCATGAATAGGTTGGATTTATTCAAATTATAAAAATACAGTTTAAATATTCAAGGCAAAGTAGCATGAATATCAATATTAAAACTATTTTATTGATAAACATTGGTGCAAATATCAGCATATTAGAAAGTTGAATCCAACAATACATTTAAAGTATCATAAAGCATGAATAGGTCAGATGTATCCAAATTATAAAAATTAACATATACAAGGCAAAGTAGCATGCAATATCAATACAAGAAATGATAAAAATCTTATGATCATATCAATAGATGCAAAGAAAGTATTTGACAAAGATTTTTAAAGATAAAATCTCTTAATAAAATGGGAACTTAATGAACTTTCCTCAATATGGTTAAATCCATTTACCAGAAACCTACAGCTAACATCATGCTTAATGGTCAAAAACGGAAAATCTCACATCCAAGTTTGGGCACAAGACCAATTTTCTCACTTCCACCACTATTATTCAACATAGTATGGATGTCCCTGGGACAGCTACTAGATACAAAGGAGATCAAAGGGGATCCAGAGTGGAAAAGATGAAGCAAACTATCCACTATTGGAATATGATATTATAGTATAGTAAGATAATCCTAAAAACACTACAAAAGAACTCCTAAAAACAATAAACTTCTACTGTAAAGTGCCAAGCTATAAAATTAAAACAGAGATCCATGACAGTTCTATATGAAAGCAATGAAGTAAAAAAGTGATTAAATTTTATTTAACAATTGTGCTTCAAAAAACTCTAGTACCTATATATCAAATATTTTATCTAAAGATCACTTACTCAGTATTGAGTGGCAATCATGTTTGGTCTATAGTCTACTTTCAGCATGCTTCTCCCATCCTGGGAGGATCCTCCCAACACCGTTTGTTTGGTGCTCCCTTCTCTATCTGAGCTCCCTTTTCCTCTCGCATGTGTGGCTGGCCTCCAGGCCATGGAGCAAACCTCCTGGTACTAGTCTCAGCCACTCTTGGGTGTTAGTCTCCTATTTTGTTACTTTATATTTCCCAGATGAGTGCAATATTTCTATGTCTGGAGGTATGGGTATTTGATCATTGTATAATTGAAATCCAAGCACAAAAATTTGTAAGTCTACAACTGTACCTCATGATGTTTCACTAACAAAAATTTTTTTAAAAAAGATCACTGTATCACTGTATCACTGTCATCCCATTTATCGTCGAATTACTGGAGCAGGTACCAACAAAGTCTATTCCTCCTAGCCCTGAGATTTTAGCAACCTCTTCTTACTCGTCCTTTCCCAATGACCAGAAGCTCTTTCAGGGTCAGGGGAACAAGAACTATTGTCGTTATTGTATTTGGTGTATTGAATATACCACGGGGAGCTTGCCAGGCTCTGCCCGTGTGGGTGGGATACTCTCGGTAGCTTGCCGGGCTCTCCAAGAGGCACAGAGTTGGTGGCATAGCCCTGGGAGCCTCCTTTTATACTCCTGTCTGCGAGGAGCATCCATGAGTTCTGGAGGTGGCCGATGAGGAGATTATCTGGTGCCAGCAGGGTGTGGTTTATAGGTGTGATGCCTGAGTCACCAGAGACTGGGGGAAACAGGCAGAGAATCTCTGTTCCAGGTCCCATTGAGTCCAGAGTCCAAGATCACACAGTTCTGCATTATCTGGGTTCCATGGGACTTCATTCTTGAGTGAGGCTTGGCCTGAGCGTCCAGAAAGCGGCCTGGAGCATGGCAGTGGTTGGGCAGTGGAGGTTGGCTGCTGGGCCTGGGTCCCTTGGGATGGGGAGGACTGTCACCCATCCACAGGCTGGCACAGAGTCCAGATAACCTCGGGTCGATTGCACACCCCCCATGACGGCAACAACCCTTTCGAACGTCTGTCCTGTCAACAGATATGAAAGGCATATATAGAAAACTTTGTCTCTATAAAAACAAATACTTATTTTTACCTCATTTAATAAAATTGAATCACTTGATATATATATATATATAGTTACAAAGCCATTCATGGTCATGTTTTAGTCTTACAGTGTTCCAACACCCATCTCTTCACCAGTGCACATTTCCTACCACCGAGTCCCCAGTTTCCTTCCTGACCCTCTCCCTCCTGCCAAGCCTGTCTCTATGGAAGGAATTTTATTCTGTCTGTCTGTGTGTCTGTCTGTCTCTGTTTTTCTGTCTTTCTCTCTTTCTCTTTCACTCTCTCTCTCTCTTATTCTCTCTCTGTTTGGGGGGAGGTTGCAATACAAATACTGAGAGTTTATCATGTTTTTCCTTTATATATTTTCAGCACATAGTTCTTATCCAGAGTTATCATTTCCAACTATCTTTGTCATAGTGGTTTCTTCTCTGTCCCAACTGCATTTCCCCCCAGCAATTGAGGCAGGTTTCTAACCATGAACCAATCCTCCAGGTCATTGTTTCTACTGTCTTTGGGTATTAGTCCCATGTTATGATTTTTTTTATATCCCACATATGAATGTAGTCATTCTATGTCTGTCCCTCTCCTTCTAACTCATTTAACTCAGCATGATACTCTCCACATCCACCCATTTATAAGCCAATTTCATAACTTCAGTTCTCCTAATAACAGCGTAGTATTCCATTGTGTAAATCTACCATAGTTTCTTTAACCAGCCATCTGTTCTTGGGCATTCCGTTTGTTTACAGATTCTAGCTATTGTGACTAGAGATGGGATGAACATAGAAGTGCAGATGGTGTTTTGGCAGAGTGTTTTTGGGACTCTGAGATACATTCCCAGAAGTGATATTGAACCTCATCTTGTGTACATGGATTGGAATGGTTAAATTTGTCAAAATATTTATACTATCCCGAGTACTATATGGATTTTCAACAGTATCTGTAAATATACACATGATAGTTTTTAGAGACATAGACTAACATATTAAAATTTATATGGAGTAATAAACTCTCTTAATACCCAAGATATCTTAGAAAGAAATGATGATTGGAGGTTTTACTTTCTCTGTCTTTCATTATACATAAAGTTATTGCAATCATGATAGTGTGCTACTAGAATAAAACAAATACTATAAGACTAATGGACTATCACTGAGAATGCAGAGACAAACTTTCATGTTTATGTTCAACTAATCTGAGATAAAAGAGCAAGGAGTATGAGTTTGATAAAGGTAGCCTCTTTTAAAAATGATATTGGAAAAACTGCCAGCCACATGTAAAAGAAACAACAACAACAACAAACAAAAAAACAAACCACTAACTTAAGAGTGCTAACTCACACCATACAGTACAAAATAAATTACAGACTTGGACATCAGACTTTAACTATAAATTGCACTGAGGAAAACAAGTAGAAAATTCATGGAATGGAATACGAGGTAGCTTCAATACTCAGTGCCTCTGTCACACAAACAGAATTAAAAATAACAACAATGCCACGGCACATTAAGAAATTTCTGTACTACAAAAGAAATGATGATTACAATGAAATAAAACTCTACGGACTGGGACAAAGTATTTACTTGTGTGGACACAAAATATGTGGAAGGTAGTGGCACACTCTCACTGCCTGCATTTGGTGATCTGGGGCCGCTTCCCTCACCCCTGATGGCTGATGGTGATGGATGGATGAAATAAAGAAATGTAAGGAGAAAACAAGGGCTAGGTTGCTTGGTGATCAGTTGCTGTTTCTTCTTCTTCTGCCTCCTTCTGGTCTCCCTCACTGCCCATATTCCTCCTTTCCCAGCCCACTCTCACTGTTTAGTTATACAGAGCAATCTCCAAGGGATGGAGGTAATACAATCAATGTAATAAAAGCCCTTTCTTCCAGGAGGAAGCTCTTCTAAGATAAGACAAAGATGTCCTCCTGCTAGGAGATTTGCTCAAGGGTGGAATTTTATCTAAGGACATTTTTTTCCTTTCCTTAGTCCATAACTGTTTAAAATGTCACCCTAACTTTACTTTATAATACTCATTCTAGTCATTTTGTGGGCTGGAGCGATAGCACAGCGGTGGGGTGTTTCCCTTGCACACAGCCAACATGGCCGGCCCAAGTTCGATTCCCCTCGAGAGCCGGGCAAGCTACCGAGAGTATCTCACCCGCACGGCAAAGCCTGGCAAGCTCCCCGTGATGTATTCGATATGCCAAACACAGTAAGTCTCACAATGGAGACGTTACTGGGCCCGCTCGAGCAAATCGATGAACAATGGGAGGACCGTAACCGTGACCGTCATTTTGTATGGACGCAACAAGAGATATATTAAGCTTAAAGGGTGACTCTCCTGGGAACCTCTTGCTATAGTTCCCAGACTATAGTCCTCAGGCTAGATTAGTCCTTCCTAAAATTAGCAAGGTCCTTGATCAGTCACTTCTCTTTGGGTCATGACAGAATTTGTCCATGACCGTGCTCTTAACTTACTATAAGTTTTATTGCACTTAGCTTGTCCCATTTTGATGCCCAGGTAGCTTAAAGTTGCCCTGGGTCCATCCAGTCCCTTCGCTTCTGGGTCACTAGGAACGAAGGGCAACTGAGGCTAAGTAAAGTAAATAAGACAGATGAGCAGGAGTAAATATTATTCGCAGTGAATTAATTCCCTAGTTATAAAAGCATAGCATTAATTGTCTTTCTGTGTCTATACAAAAAGGATATTGCTCTAAAGTAAACTATGCAAAGGGCATAAGGGAAAGAAAAAAGCAATATTTCACCTACAAATACAAATACAGAGATCACTGAAGAATCTGACCTTAAAAGTCATAATAGGATCTGATTTGGTTTTACAGTTGATTAACTAATAGGGGAAGCAGAGCACAGAGAAGAGGTTAAAGATAAACACAGAGGAATGGGAGTGCCTCAGGTGCACTGCGATGGGTGTAACCCAATAAACCTAAGCTCACTGCAGCAAGGGAGAAAGGACAAACCAATATTATTCTACATTTACTAACCATGCATTGGATAAGGAGTTAATATCCAAAAAATATAAGCACTAACAAAACATATCAACAGAAAATTACTAAACTAATTCCATCTAAAATGGAGAATGAAGAATACACACTGTCCTTTAAAGAAGACAGCCAGTAGGTATATGAAAAAAGTGTTCCTCCTCATTTAGAGCAGAGGAAAAAAATAAAATAGCCATAAGATATCACCTCATTCTAGTGAGATTATAACATAATAATAGGTAAAGGTAAAGGTAAAGGCCCTCCCGTTGTTCACCGATTTGCTCAAGTGGGCCCAGTAACGTCTCCATTGGAGATTTTGTTGTTACTGTGTTTGGCATATCAAATATATCACGGCTGGCTTGCCAGGCTCTGCTGTGCAGGTGAGATACTCTCGGTAGCTTGCCAGGCTCTCTGAGAGGGGCAGAGTAATCGAACTCGGGTCGGCCGTGTTGGCTGCGTGCAAGGCAAATGCCCTACCCTCTGTGCTATCACTCCAGGATGGTCGAGTGGTCTAAGGCACCAGACTCAACATAATAATAATTTTTTAAAAAAACAGCAAATGCCAATGTGGATGTGGAACCTTCATCTATTTTGGTAGAATTACTAGCATCCTTAATCTCTTCGTAAAATAATATGAACTCTTCTTTTAAAAATTAAACTATTATATAACCTAGGAATTACACATTTTGAAGAGGGCCTCAAAAATCTATTTTGTTGGATGGACATGGAGAGTATCATACTGAGTGAAATGGGTCAGAAGGAGAGGGACAGATTAGAATGACTGCATTCATTTATGGTATATAAAATATATGTATAGATAGATAGATAGATAGATAGATAGATAGATAGATAGATAGATACATAGATACATAGATAGATACATAGATAGATACATAGATAGATATCCATGGCCAGGGAAAACAGGGGTTAGGAGTACTGGAAATAACCACAAGTGTGTAGGAGGCAGAGGTAGGTAATAAAAAGAAGAGATAAGTATGAAAATAATAACTGGGAACCATCATGCTGGGCAAGATCTGAGGATTAAAAGTAGGTCAAAGGATTTTCTTGATAACCTATCAGTATCAATATTGCAAACCACAATGCCCAAAATGAGAGAGAGAGAGAGAGAGAGAGAGAGAGAGAGAGAGAGAGAGAACTGCCATAAAGGCAGGCAGGGGGTGAGGGGTGGGAAGTATTGGGAGGGAACCTGGGGACACAAAGGGAGGGATGGGTGTTGGAATACTGTATGACTGAAATTAAATTATGAACAGCTTTAGATGGGTCTATCTCACAGTTATTCCATAAAAAAATTTAAAAAAATTATTTTGCAAAGACATTTATGGTCCTAGGTTTTGTTTTGTTTTTACAGCACTATTTACAGTAGCTAAAATCCAAGCTTAAAAAAAAAAACTAAAAAAAGCTAAAAAAAAAACTCCAAGCATGCAAGAACACATGGGTAGATTAGGAAATTACATATGATGGAATACTATTTAGTTATGTATAAAGATAAAATAATTCAATTTTCCACTGTATGGCTGAAACTAAAAGGTACTATGCTGAATGGAGTCAGTAAGAAGAGAGGAACAAATACAGAAATACTTACTTCATATGTGGGTTATAATAAAACTTAGTAAGGCCACAGTAAATGGTCAAAGGTAACAGAGCCTGAAAATTTCTCTCCAGAACTGAGCTTACCAAAGATGGGGTTTGGGAAGAGGATTGAAGAGCATCATGGGATGTGGTGGCAGAGAGTTGACATTCTCGTGTTGAGTATGGTGTTAGAACACTGAGTGCATGAAATTCTAGTACTCACGGTAATGTAAAACATAGTACCTCAATAAAATGGGAAAAATAAAAAATAACGTTACCATTTAAGGTGATTTAAAACAGAAGTGCAGTAGGATGCCTTTCTGTATGACTCTTCGATATCTTCAGAAGTTAATTTAGTGAGGATTCCCTGGGTATGCTTGGGATGATAATTCTCTGCAATGAAAAGGTCAACTTTGTCTCCATTTACCTATCATTAAAGCTCTTTGATGATTCCTTTTGGTAGAATCCATAATGTAATTCAAGAGATAAATCATTTTTCATCTCAAGCAAAAGTGTGTCTCTGAATGATTTATATTTTATATATAAAATTCTTATATATTATTATAATATTTAAATTTTACACCATTCTATACGTGGATGATACTTAAACGGTGCTGATTGTTTCTCACATATATGTTTGTAAGTGATGTGAAATGATTATGTAAGCATTTGTATCAAACACAGACCCAAATGGAAAGAAGAAAAAGGAAAACACTCTCAAAATCCTGGCAAAGAATTAGATAGTGTTGCCTGGTATCTGTCTATCTTTACTAATGTGTACATCTGGCTATGTTACAAGTTCTGCCTTCCTGAAAATGTCCTGGAACACTTTCACTAGGGAGGAATGAAGATCTTGATTTCTTAGTTTAGACAAGTTCTCTTCTCTGTGGTTGGAGCTTTGCTAAGAAGTGCTCTGGAGAGTGCCCCTGTAAGCAGGAAGTGGAGGAGGCTGAGCTGAAAACTGAGGCTCTGTCAAAGGGATTGTTCACTGGGATTTGCCATCTTATGCCTCAGCTGGCAGTACCTCCAGGACTCAGATTTGGTACATCTGTTTCAATGGATTTGAAATAATGTTCTCTTGAAAATTTCTCATCTTAATTAAAAAGAAAAGAAAAACCTAAATACTGGCTCTGCAGAAAATGTTTCCTATAGTTCTTTCTATGATGTAAGATATATGACGAAGTAATTGAAAATTCAATCAGGTTTTTATTAAACTGAAGGTTTTTGTCAATGAAGCTGTTCTAAGGCAGTTTCTCTGATAACTGCTAGGCCAATTATGGTGTCCAGGAAGCATGTGAGGGGAGTTATGGTGACTCATCCTCAGAGACTGCAGGAGCATGTCCACAATCTCAGCATCAAGTGCCAAATGGATTGGGTACTAAAGTAGAAATAACACTAATCTGCGGGGTGACAGTAGTGACCTTTAGCCCTCATTTGCAATCTCCTATCAGTAAAAGGTTCCAAACAGCACCCTTGTCATATTTCTCTTTTAACTGCATAATTTGAGCTCACTGAGTCCCCAATATCCTTTGTGCATTTGTTTAACAAGCCATTATTAGAAAATAATAAAATTATCAAGAAATTCATGATCCACACAAGAATCTCGGACCTGAGTAGCTCATGGCATAGATGCCTCCAGACTTTGCAATAGCCACTTTTGCTGGGAAACTCCAGACAGGAGCAGATGCTATTCCTCCACCTGCCCCCTAGGAATCCCAGTGGCCATCATCTTCTAGAACCCAACTAAAAGTTCAGGTATGCGGGAGCAGAAGTGGTAAACACCAGTCATCACAGGACAAGGGAGGAGCTGGCCCTTATCCTGCCTCCCGCCCCCTGCCTCACCCCCCATTAGATTCCGAGATGACATCCCAGATACTTATTAAGCTCCTACACAGCCATGATCCAGAGACACATACATGAAACTGGGAACCAAGCAGCTCAGTGTTTAGAATTCCTAGAGCATGCGGCCGCTCTCATAGCCCAGAAACATTATATGCTATCCATGTAAGCAATACAAAAACAAATTGTCTAGTATTGCCTTTTCAGCAGGTTTGAGTGGTAGTGGGACTGGTGTCAACATATTGAATGTAATTATAGTAGAGAGAGTATTGTGGAAATTGTCTGCCACACAGGCAGGGAAGAGTTGGAAAGAGTAGGGAGAGGGTGAGAGTGGGTATTTTGGTGATGGAAAATGTGCACTGGTGAAGGGATGGGTGATTGATCATTGCATGACCAAAACTCCAAATATGAAAGTTTTATGACTGTATTTCATGATGAATCAATAAAAAGCGGGGAAGGGGTGAAGAAATTCCTGATCCAATCTGAATAATAAGACAGCTGGAGATTATATTTGTAGGGCTTTAATATCATGGTCTACATAGCCATGTTCCCTCAAGAGTGAAGTAGCCATAGTAGCCTGATAAAACATATGTATAATATATAAACACATAATATATACAATAAAGTAACACTAAATTCATGAACAAAATTTAATAGTCCTCAAATTACTTGCAGTCAAACTATGTTTAATCTCTTAAGCATACTTGATAAGTGGTCACTAGTGTAGGTGAATGTACATCTTAATAGTGTTTTTGTTATTTCTCTAAGTACATTTTTATTATTGGCTAATGTTCTGGGTAATATTGTAAGACATTAGCTTAGAGAAAATCATTTATTAATATTATTTATTAATAGTTTTTGTACTAATATTTCCATTTAATGATGTCTTGCTCTTTGTTGATGTGTGAAGCTAATTACTAGAGAGAAAATAGGACGATGGGTATTTCTGGTTGTGTAATAGCATCTAGATTAGTGCCCAGGAATAATCCAGTTCCCATCATTAAAACAAAATTTTTTTTGCATTTTGGGTCACACCCAGCGATGCACAGGGGTTACTCCTGACTTTGCACTCAGGAATTAATCCTGGCGGTGCTTGGGGGAACATATGGGATGCTGGGAATCAAACCCAGGTCAGCTGTGCGCAAGGCAAATGCCCTACACGCTGTACTATTGCTCCAGCACATCATTTAAAATTTTAATTTTTAAATTTAAACTTTAAATGCTCAGGTATTCTCTCTTTTTACTGAAATAATGTTGGCTGCACACAGTGTTCATATTGTAGACTAAAGGCTGAGACCTCTTACAGTGTGTGGCTGTGGAATATCTGCCATTAGAATGCAGTGGTCCTACCCTCCATTAAGGGCCCCAGTGGCGCCCTCCACCCTCCACTTGCTCCTCTCCCACTTGCCCTTTCTGGTAACCTTAGTTCTGCAGCTAGTATTCAACATTTGTTTGGTTTTTTTCTGTTTCTTGCTTTCCTTTTTTATATTCCAAATATGAGTGAAATTATTCAGGATTTGTCTCTCTCCTACTGACTTATTTCTACTTTCATGACCTGCCATTTAGTTCCTTCCATATTGTTGCAAAGGGCAACTATTTTTAATTTAAAAATAAAATTCATCCACCCATACATTGCTGCATATTTGAATTGGTTTTATATCTTACTGTAAATAGTCCTGCTACTAACAAAGGACTACATATATCTCTTGTAATTGTATTCTTCAAATAACTTTATATTCATTATATTCTTTATATTCAAGTGACTTGATATTATCTATATTCATACGGATTAGTATTCTTCCAATATTGGTAAAATTGTCAGATTAGAATATATATTCTTAGAAATCTACATAATGAAATGTGCCCAATCTCTTCAGATTTATACCTGTTTTTTTTCATTTGGGCTGTTAAATTTATTGTTATTGAGTCATATGAGACTTTTATAAGTCATGGGTCTTAATCTCTTTTTTATTTTTTAGTGAAGAAGTTTATTAGATTGATGTAGTCCCATTTTTCAATTTTTGTTTTAATTTCCATTGTCCTCAGAAACACCATAGGTTAATGTCATGGAGTGAATTGTCTATGTTTTCCACTAAGTGTGCTATATATTTCAAGCTTATATCTAAAAATTACTCTATAAACTTTACTAAGAAAAGTAAGCAGTTGCTTAATACAAAATACCTACCTATCCAATCACTTATAAATCACTTAACTTCCCGTTAGTCGTCGATTTGCTCGAGCGGGCGCCAGTAACGTCTCCATTTGTCCCTGTCACGTGCTAGTGTAGCCCAATGGCATCTGTTCACTCCGGGAACATGAAGGGCCTCAAACCGATCGTTCATGATCTTGACGAAGAAGTCTGACCATCTGGAAGGTGGGCGGCCACGCGGTCTTTTGACATCCCGTGGAATCCAGTCGGTAACAGCTCTAGTCCAGCGGTCGTCTTTAAAACTCATTACGTGACCAGCCCATCTGATTTTCGACACCTTGGCAAATGAGACAGCGTCCCTGATTCTTGATCGTCGACAGATGTCAGAACTCCGGATTCTTTCTCTCATTTGAGTGAAATGTGATATTCCAAGCATAGCTCTTTTATTCTTCTTTGGGAGAACTGAATAGCGTTCTCATCTTGTTTGCGTAGGGCCCAGGTCTCTGAGGCATATGATAATGCAGGAAGAACAGTGGAATCAAAGAGATGTGCCCGGAGCCAGAGGTTCTTCGTCCTCTTAGCTATTTCTTCAACGTTCTTGAAGGCGTTCCAAACCGCTCTCTTCCTCCTGCGCAGCTCGGGTGCCAGGTCATTTGTCATGTTGACCTCTCGACCTAGGTACACATAGCTGTTGCATTCGGAGATGGTCCTTCCATTGAGAGTGAATGGGGCGTCAGGAACAAGGCTGTTTCTCATAAACATTGTCTTCGTAAGATTCAGCTGTAGTCCTACCTTTCCACACTCACGGTCAAAGTCGGCCAGCATTTGTGCCGCTTGGCTGATGTTTGGTGTTATTAAAACAATGTCATCAGCAAAGCAGAGGTGGTGTAGTTGCCGACCATCTATCTTCACTCCCATTCCTTCCCATTCCAGTCGTCGCATGATGTTCTTGAGGGTGGCACTGAAGAGTTTCGGTGAAATGGTATCACCCTGCCGCACCCCTCTCTTGACATCAACGATCACTTCTTTGTAGAATGGTGAGATCCTGGTAGTGAGTCCGCAATACAGCTCACGGAGGATCCTGATGTATTGGGCTGGAATGCCCTGATTGGCTAGGGCTTCATTGACCGCTTCCATCTCAACAGAATCAAAGGCCTTCTTTAAATCAATGAACGTTAAACAGAGCAGCATCTTGAACTCCCGAGAAACCTCAATGAGCTTGGTTATTGTGTGGATATGGTCGATGGTGCTGAATCCTTTGTGGAACCCTGCTTGCTCGCATGGTTGTCCTTCATCTAGTGTTCTGCCAATCCTATTTAGGATGACTCGAGTGAACAACTTGTAGATGACAGACAATAGGCAGATCGGGCGATAGTTGCCAATGTCATGGATGTCTCCCTTCTTGAACAGTGGTACGGTCCTGCTGGTTTTCCATTGGGACGGAACCTTGCATTCAGACAGGTAGCGAGTGAAGATCCGAGCCAGTGTATTGATGAGTACTGACGGCAGGTTCTTCAGGTGTTCAGGTCTGACCTTGTCTGGGCCGGGTGCTGTTTGGCAGAACTGAGAAGGATCAAGTACAATATCATTGGTCTGACCGAGACAAGAAGGCACAAATCTCGCCATGACGTTTTCGACACTGGAGAAGAATTGTTCCTCGGAACATGCGATAAAAGAGGTGTTGGAGGCGTCGGTGTCCTTGTCAACACAAACTTGGCCAAGAGCATTGATTCATTTGAATGCCTAACAACCCGAATCAGACATTTACATTTGAATAGATGTGGCTCACTGCCTGCAGTTTCTATCTTCGTTGTCTACGCACCAACATCTCATTATGATGAAAGAGAAATCGAGAAGTTCTACATGAAGCTAGAGAAGTTCTATAAAGAAGACCACACCTTCTACAAGATCATTGTGGGTGATTTTAATGCCAAGAAGAGAAGATCAGCTGAAGAACTTCACATCGGGACCCATGGCCTAGAATGGAACGAACAGGGTGAGAGACTGTCTGAGTTCATCATGTCGACCAAGACAATTCATGGTAACTCACAGTTCCAGAAGGCAGAATCTAAACAATGGACATGGTAGTCTCCCGGTGGACGATTCCACAACGAAATAAAGCACATCATATTCAATTGACAGTTTTGCCTGACTGATGTTGCTGTTGTCCCAAAATTTCGAACGGGATCGGATCACGGTCTCCTTCGTGCAAAATTCTACTTCACAGAGCGGGGAGAAAGGGCTGCAAAGTTCAAAAAGAGAACTCCCAGAATGACCACCAACTGGGAACTCTTTGGTACTATTGCGGCAACATGGGAAGATGAAATTGTTGACAACATTGACGAGGAATACGATCGACTGGTTCAGCACCTCCATCAATGTGCAAGGAACGCCAAGAAAGAGATAGCCACAAAAAATCGCCTATCTTCGAAAACTCTTGAGCTAATTCGCCAGCGTGGCTTGGCGCATGCCTCAGGCAACCGCAAGTAACGTCCGAGCTTGCAAAGCAGTGCAGAGATGCGATCAAGGAAGACCTGAAAGAGAGAAGAGCAGAGGTACTGGTAGATGCGGCAGAAGCCTGGAAAAGTATTCGTAACGCCCGCCTGTCCTTCGCCAACTATTATAAGACCAAGATGACTGCCCTCCGACATCCTGATGGATCCATCACATCCTCCAGAACGGCAATGGAGAAGATTATCCATGACTTCTACTCAAATCTCTTCGATAGCCATGTCCACTTGGCGACATACCAAATTCCACAGGATGGATATGTCGTTCCCAACGTTCTCCCTTCCGAAATCCGACACGCCATTTCGTTGGTAAAGAAAGTCATCCAAAAGATATCAAAATAAAACAGGACAAACTTTATGTTTTTACTTCAGGTACTAGGTACAAAATGTGTACAGAATTTGTTCCTATAACCGAAACTGATGTCTATTTTTGAAGTGGTCAGTTCTGGTGTCTCAACAAAGTGTGACACCTTTAGTATTTCACAATCCAGTGTGTTCGACGCCACAGAGTCACTTATTACTTAATCACTTAACTTCCCGTTAGTCGTCGATTTGCTCGAGCGGGCGCCAGTAACGTCTCCATTTGTCCCTGTCGCGTGCTAGAGTAGCCCAATGGCATCTGTTCGCTCTGGGAACATGAAGGGCCTCAAACCGATCGTTCATGATCTTGACGAAGAAGTCTGACCATCTGGTAGGTGGGCGGCCACGCGGTCTTTTGACATCCCGTGGAATCCAATCAGTAACAGCTCTAGTCCAACGGTCGTCTTTAAATCTCATTACGTGACCAGCCCATCTGATTTTCGACACCTTGGCAAATGAGACAGCGTCCCTGATCCTTGATATTCGACGGATGTCAGAACTCCGGATTCGTTCTCTCATTTGAATGAAACGTGATATTCCAAGCATAGCTCTTTCTATTCTTCTTTGGGAGACCTGAATAGCGTTCTCATCTTGTTTGCGTAGGGCCCAGGTCTCTGAGGCATATGATAATGCAGGAAGAACAGTGGAATCAAAGAGATGTGCCCGGAGCCGGAGGTTCTTCGTCCTCTTAGCTATTTCTTCGACGTTCTTGAAGGCGTTCCAAGCCGCTCTCTTCCTCCTGCGCAGCTTGGGTGCCAGGTCATTTGTCATGTTGACCTCTCGACCTAGGTACACATAGCTGTTGCATTCGGAGATGGTCGTTCCATTGAGAGCGAATGGGGCGTCAGGAACAAGGCTGTTTCTCATAAACATTGTCTTCGTAAGATTCAGCTGTAGTCCTACCTTTCCACACTCACGGTCAAAGTCGGCCAGCATTTGTGCCGCTTGGCTGATGTTTGGTGTTATTAAAACAATGTCATCAGCAAAGCGGAGGTGGTGTAATTGCCGACCATCTATCTTCACTCCCATTCCTTCCCATTCCAGTCGTCGCATGATGTTCTCGAGGGTGGCACTGAAGAGTTTCGGTGAAATGGTATCACCCTGCCGCACCCCTCTCTTGACATCAACGATCACTTCTTTGTAGATTGGTGAGATCCTGGTAGTGAATCCGCAATAGAGCTCACGGAGGATCCTGATGTATTGGGCTTGAATGCCCTGATTGGCTAGGGCTTCAATGACCACTTCCGTCTCAACAGAATCAAAGGCCTTCTTTAAATCAATGAACGTTAAGCAGAGCGGCATCTTGAACTCCCGAGAAACCTCAATGAGCTTGGTTATCGTGTGGATATGGTCGATGGTGCTGAATCCTTTGTGGAACCCTGCTTGCTCGCATGGTTGTCCTTCATCTAATGTTCTGCCAATCCTATTCAGGATGACTCGAGTGAACAACTTGTAGATGACAGACAATAGGCAGATCGGGCGATAGTTGCCAATGTCATGGATGTCTCCCTTCTTGAACAGTAGTACGGTCCTGCTGGTTTTCCATTGGGACGGAACCTTGCATTCAGACAGGTAGCGAGTGAAGAGCCGAGCCAGTGTATTGATGAGTACTGATGGCAGGTTCTTCAGGTGTTCAGGTCTGACCTTGTCTGGGCCGGGTGCTGTTTGTTTCTTTACCAACGAAATGGCGTGTCGGATTTCGGAACGGAGAACGTTGGGAACAACATACCCATCCTGTGGAATTTGGTATGTTGGCAAGTGGACATGGCTATCGAAGAGATTTGAGTAGAAGTCATGGATAATCTTCTCCATTGCCGTTCTGGAGGATGTGATGGATCCATCAGGACGTCGGAAGGCAGTCATCTTGCTCTTATAGTTGGCGAAGGACAGGCGGGCCTTACGAATACTTTTCCCGGCTTCTGCCGCATCTACCAGTACTTCTGCTCTTCTCTCTTTGAGGTCTTCTTTGATCGCATCTCTGCACTGCTTTGCAAGCTCGGACGTTAGCTTGCCGTTGCCTGAGGCATGCGCCAAACTACGCTGGTGAATTAGCTCAAGAGTTTTCGAAGATAGGCGACTTTTTGTGGCTATCTCTCTCTTAGCGTTCCTCGCACATTCATGGAGGTGCTGAACCAGTCGATCGTATTCCTCGTCAATGTTGTCAACAATGGCATCTTCCCATGTTGCCGCAATAGTACCAAAGAGTTCCCAGTTGGTGGTCATTCTGGGAGTTCTCTTTTTGATCTTTGCAGCCCTTTCTCCCCACTCTGTGAAGTGGAATTTTGCACGAAGGAGACGGTGGTCCGATCCCGTTCGAAATTTTGGGACAACAGCGACATCAGTCAGGCAAAACCGTCGATTGAATATGATGTGGTCTATTTCGTTGTGGAATCGTCCACCGGGAGACTCCCATGTCCATCGTTTAGATTCTGCCTTCTGGAACTGTGAGTTACCATGGATGGTCTTGGTCGACATGATGAACTCTGACAGTCTCTCACCCTGTTCGTTCCATTCTAGGCCATGGGTCCCGATGTGAAGTTCTTCAGCTGATCTTCTCGGTCCTATCTTGGCATTAAAATCACCCACAATGATCTTGTAGAAGGTGTGGTCTTCTTTATAGAACTTCTCTAGCTCCATGTAGATCTTCTCGATTTCTCTTTCATCATAATGAGTTGTTGGTGCGTAGACAACGAAGATAGAAACTGCAGGCAGTGAGCCACATCTATTCAAATGTAAACGTCCGATTCGGGTTGTTAGGCATTCGAATGAATCAATGCTCTTGGCCACAGAGTAGTCAGCCGCAATTACTGCAACAAGAGAAACTAAAAAACTAAAAAAAAGGAAAGAAAGGAAAATAAAATAAAATGATTTTAATTAATTAATATAAATTAATTAATAACTAAATAATGACTTATACAGTTGTTTACAAAGGGATTTCAGGCATACAATGTTACCACCTCCATTCTCCCCACTCCGTGGCTCTGTCTCCCCATTAATGAGCTTAGATTCCCTCCAAACCCCGCAATATGACTCCTTGACTATTGTGTTTCTAATCTTATTTTATTTTATTTTTTTTATGTAGGAGTACTGCTATTTAGTCAGCCACTGATTATCTGATTGATTGTGTATGAACTCCACTTTACTTTTTTTTTTTCATTTTTTATAATTTTATTTATTGAATCACCATGAGAGCAGTTACAAAGCTTTCGGGTCTAAGTCTCGGTCATACAATGAAACACCCGTACCTTCAGCAGTGCCCATTCTCCACCCCCAGCAACCCCAGTGTACCCCCCCTCCCACACCCTCCCCCTAACTGTGGGGCAGATGATTTCCACATTACTCTCTCTCTACTTTGATCACATTCAATATTTTTTTTGCAATTGTAGGAGCTTTACAAAAGGAAGAAATAAATATGACTATTGTCACAAACCTTTACATTTATATAACATTGTAATTGGTATTATTTCTGTTATGCATGGAATACATTGTTCAAAAGAAGAAAACATCGCTTAAAATCAACAACATTCATGAATATGTACTCATGTCTGACATGTAAAATAAATTTGGTCTTCTCTCCCAGGCATATAATTCAGTATCAAATATATTACAGAGCCTAATATGTAACTGAGGTTATTGGCCCTTAAGCTTCTGTCCATTCAGTTTTATAATAGGGAGTTCCTTTCACTTCAGGTGCTATTGCTAACATAGGATATTAAAGTAACAATAAAATAACTATAGTTATAATACATGAGAGATTATTTCCCCCAGAATGATAGAAGTAACTTCTTTCGTTTATTTTCACCCTACTCCTTTCATGTATCATTACTTTCTGTCCTTTGTCCAAATGAATACAGCACTGGGACTAACATTAATAATAATTGCTGTAGTTGATAATAATAGCTCACTTTCAAAGAATTTTTCAATTATTAATTTTAAAAGTTGTGTTTGTAGAAGCTGAAATATTCCATTGAAATGCAAATACAAATCAGATCCTTTAATTGGAATATTTTCATGAATGGCTAGGATGAATTTTACATCTTTTAAGATGTTCTAACAGTCATTCAATTTTTTGTGCTCTGACCTAAATGGAATATTTTATAGGAAGAAGAAGCTAGACATACCTTTTACTTTTTTATTCTTAAATTCAGATTTGTACAGGGGATAGGTTTGTGTCAATGTACACAAACCTGACCTATTTGGGGAAGGAATCAAAAAACTTTTTTTTTCTCTTTTTTTTTTTATTAGTGAAACACCATGAGGTACAGTTGTAGATTTACAAATTTTTGTGCTTGAATCTCGGTCATACCACGATCAAATACCCATCCCTCCACCAGTGCCCATTTTCCACCACCAGGATAATATCCCTCTCCCCCCATCTTCCCATCCCCCCATCCCCCCCTGCCACTGTGGCAGGGCATTCCCTTTTGTTTTCTCTCTCCTCCTGGGTGTTGTGATCAGCCAAAGAGGCATTGAGTGGCGAACATGTTCAGTCCAGTCTACTTTCAACCTGCATCTCCCCTCCTGGGAGGATCCTCCAAACACCCTCCACTTGGTGTTCCCCTTTCTATCTGAATTGTCCTTTCCCCTAGAATACCCAGCTGGCCTCTAAGTTATGGAGTAATTCTCCTGCTGTTGCTCTCAGCTATTCTTGGGTATTAATCTCATATTTTATTATTTTATATCCCCCAGATGAATGCTATCTTTCTATGTCTATCCCTCACTTTCTGACTCATTTCGCTTAGCATGATACTTTCCATATTGTACCACTTGTATGTAAAGTTCATGACTTCATCTTTTCTAAGAGCCACATAGTACTCCATTGTGTAGATGTACCAAAGTTTCTTCAACCAGTCATCTGTTCTTGGGCACTCAGGTCTCTTCCAGTTTCTGGCTACTGTAAAGAGTGCTGCAATGAACAAACAAGTGCAGATGTCACTTCGACTACACATTTTTGCCTCTCTGGGATATATTCCCAGGAGTGGTATCGCTGGGTCAAATGGGAGCTCAATTTCTAATTTTTTGAGGAAAGTCCATACTGTTTTCCAAAAGGGCTGAACCAGTCGGCATTCCCACCAACAGTGAAGGAGTGTCCCTTTCTCGCCACATCCGCGCCAGCAACGGTTGCTTTTGTTCTTTTGAATGTGGGCCAGTCTCTGAGGTGTGAGATGGTATCTCATTGTGGTTTTGATCTGCATCTCCCTGATGATTAATGATGTAGAGCATTTTCTCATGTGCTTTTTTGCCATTCGGATTTCTTCTTTGAGAAAGTTTCTGTTCATTTCATTGCCCCATTTTTTGATGGGGTTGGATGTTTTCTTCTTGTGGAGTTCAACCAGTATTTTGTATATCCTTGATATCAACCCCTTGTCAGATGTGTATTCGGCGAATATTCTTTCCCATTCTGTAGACTGTCTTTGTATTTTGGTCACTGTTTCTTTGGAGGTACAGAAGCTTCTTAGTTTAAGATAGTTCCATTTATCTATCTCTGTTTTCACTTGCTCAGCCAGTGGCGTGTCATCTTTCAACATACCATTAGCCTCAATGTCATGGAGGGTTTTGCCAACTTTGTCTTCAATGTATCTTATGGTTTCTGGTCTGATGTTGAGGTCTTTAATCCATTTTGATCTTACCTTTGTAAATGGTGTTAGGCAGAGTTCTGAGCCCATTTTTTTGCATGTAGCCGTCCAGTGATGCCAGCACAATTTGTTAAAGAGGCTTTCCTTACTCCACTTCACATTTCTTGCACCTTTATCAAAGATTAGATGATCATATGATTGGGGGGAGATGTCAGTGTATTCAACTCTGTTCCATTGGTCTGCAGTTCTGCCTTTGTTCCAGTATCACGCTGTTTTGTTTATTACCGCTTTGTAGTAAAGTTTGAAGTTAGGGAGGTTGATTCCTCCCATTTTCTTTTTCCCCAGAATTGCTTTAGTTATTCGTGGGGGTTTATTGTTCCATATAAATTTCAGGAGTGTTTTCTCCATTTCTTTGACGAATGTCATGGGTATCCTTATAGGAATTGCATTGAATTTGTACAGTGCTTTCGGTAGTATTGCCATTTTGACAATGTTAAGTCTTCCGACCCATGAGCAGGGGATGTCTTTCCATTTCCTCATGTCCTCTTTTATTTCCTGAAGTAGCGTTTTGTAGTTTTCTTTGTACAGGTCCTTTACTTCCTTAGTTAAGTTGATTCCTAGTTACTTGATTTTCTGGGGCACAATTGTGAACGGGATTGACTTTTTCATATAGCTTTCCTCTCTCTCACTGTTTGCGTATAGGAAAGCCATGGACTTTTGGGTATTGATTTTATAACCTGCAACTTTACTATACAAGTCTATTGTATCTAGGAGGTTTTTGGTGGAGGTTATTGGGTTCTCTAAGTATAGTATCATATCATCTGCGAATAATGAGAGCTTTATTTCTTCCTTTCCTACCTGAATGCCCTTAATGTCTTTTTCTTGCCTAATTGCTATTGCAAGTACTTCCAGTACTATATTGAACAGCAGCGGAGAGAGTGGGCATCCTTGTCTAGTCCCTGATCTTAGAGGGATGGCTCTCAGTTTTTCCCCATTGAGGATGATGCTTGCTGTAGGCTTGTGGTAGATGGCTTTAACTATGTTGAGGAAAGTCCCCTCTATACCCATTTTGGCTAGGGTTTTCATCATAAAGGGGTGCTGGATCTTGTCAAATACTTTCTCTGTATCTATTGATATGATCATATGCTTTTTATCTTTTCTTTTGTTGATATGATGGATTATGTTGATTGATTTCCGAATGTTGAACCATCCTTGCATCCCTGGGATGAATCCTACTTGGTCATGGTGTATGATCTTTTTGATGAGTAGTTGGATTCTATTTGCTAGTAGTTTGTTGAGGATCTTTGCATCTGTGTTCATCAGGGAGATCGGCCTGTAGTTCTCTTTCTTTGTGTTATCTCTGTCTGCTTTTGGTATCAGTGTGATATTTGCTTCATAGAAACTGTTCGGAAGTGTATTTGATATTTCAATTTCATGGAAAAGCTTAAAGAGGATTGGGAGTAAGTCTTCTTTAAAGATTTGGAAGAATTCACTGGTGAATCCATCCGGGCCAGGGCTTTTGTGCTTGGGGAGACTTTTTATTACCATTTCAATTTCCTTGATGGTGATAGGTGTGTTCAGGTATTCCAGGTCTTCTTGGTTCAGCCTTGGGAGTCTGTAGGAGTCTAGGAATTTATCCATTTCCTCGAGGTTTTGATGTTCTGTGGCATAAAGCTTTTCAAAGTACTCCCTGAGGATCCTTTGAATTTCTGTAGTTTCTGTTGTAATGACCCCCTTTTCATTTCTGATTCGGTTTATTAGGGTTTTCTCTCTCCCTTTCTTTGTGAGTTTTGCTAGGGGCTTATCGATTTTGTTAATTTTCTCAAAGAACCAGCTCTTGGTTTCATTGATCTTTCAGATTGTTTTCTGGGTTTCCATCTCGTTAATCTCTGCTCTGAGTTTTATTATTTCCTTCCTCCTGTTAGGGTTGTGCTCCTTTTGTTGGTCCTTCTCCAAGTTCTTAAGCTGTGAGGTTAGTTTATTTATGTGGGCTCGCTCCTCCTTTCTGAGGAATGCTTGTAGAGCTATAAACTTTCCTCTTAAGACTGCTTTTGCTGTGCCCCATAAGTTTTGGTAACTCGTGTCCTCATTTTCATTCGTTTCTAAGAATCATTTGATTTCCTCTTTAATTTCCTGTCTAAGCCACTCGTTGTTTAATAGCGCACTGTTTAATTTCCATGTGTTTAATTTAGTTTTCTGTTTTTGCGTGTGATTTACTTCTAATTTCAGCGCATTATGGTCTGAGAAGATTGTTGATATAATCTCTATCTTCTTAATTTTATGGAGGCATGCTTTGTGGCTCAGCATGTGGTCTATCTTGGAGAACGTTCCATGTACACTTGAGAAGAATGTGTATTGAGCTTTTTGTGGATGAAGTGTCCTGTATATATCTACTAAGCCCCTTTCTTCCATTGTTTCCCTCAGATGAAGTATGTCCTTGCTAAGCTTGAGTCTGGTTGATCTATCAAGAGGTGACAAAGCGGTGTTGAGGTCTCCCACTAGTATTGTGTTGCTATCGATGTCTTTTTCCAAATCTATGAGTAGTTGTTTTAAGTACTTTGCTGGTCTCTCATTAGGTGCATATACATTTATTATTGTAAGTTCTTCCTGTTGTACAGATCCTTTGGTCAATAGGAAATGGCCTTCACTGTCTCTTATGACCTTCTTCACTCTGAAATCGATGTGGTCTGATATTAGGATAGCTACCCCAGCTTTTTTCTGGGAGCTGTTTGCCTGTAGGATTGTTTTCCAGCCTTTAACTCTGAGTCTGTGTTTGCTTTGATTATTGAGATGTGTTTCTTGCAGGCAGCAGAATGTTGGGTTCAATTATCTAATCCATCCTGCCACTCTATGTCTTTTAATTGGTGCGTTTAGCCCATTGACATTGAGAGAGATTATTGTTATGGGATTTTGTCCCATTGTTCTGTTGAAATTTGGTGTATTTGAGAGGCCTGTCTTGCCTTAAAATAGCCCATTTAGTTGTACTTGTAACCATGGTTTTGAATCTATGAAGTTCCTGAGCTGTTGTTTGTCCGTGAAACTGTGTGTTGTTCCTTCTATTATGAATGAGAGTCTCACTGGGTAAAGTATTTTTGAAGAAGCATTAATTTCATTGAGTTTTATCACTATGTCCCACCACTGTTTTCGGGCCTTGAGGGTTTCATCAGAAAAATTAGCAGTGAATTTTAAGGATGCTCCTTTGTAAGAGATTTCTTTCTTCGATCTTGCTGCTTTCAGAATTTTGTCTCTGTCTAAAGTTTTGGTCATTTTGATCAGAATGTGTCTTGGGGTATTTTTATTCGGATTTCTTCTAGCCGGTACCCTTCGGGCCTCCTGGATGTGGTCACAAGTTTTCTTCAGCTCTGGAAACGTTGTAGCAATGATTTCTTTGACAGTTTCTTCTTCATCAAGGTTTTCTTCCCGTCCCTCTGGGACTCCAATAATTCTTATGTTACCCCTCTTGGCTTCGTCACGATCTTCTCTTGCCATCTGTTCTCGAACTGTGAGTCTCTTTTCCATTTTCTGCTGTTTTCTGACAAGACTCTG
Source organism: Sorex fumeus (assembly GCF_029834395.1). NCBI lineage: Eukaryota > Metazoa > Chordata > Mammalia > Eulipotyphla > Soricidae > Sorex > Sorex fumeus. The sequence continues at coordinate 15,755,146 of NW_026606077.1, read as the reverse complement.
AACTTGATCTTCGAGTTCACTGATTCTGTTCTTAGTCGCTGTTACTCTGCTGCTGAGGCCTTCCACTGTGGTTTTCAATTTGGCTACCAGATTTTTCAGGTCCGACATTTCTGATTGCATTTTCCTCATTTCTGCCTTCAAATCCTCTTGTCTTTTATTGGCATTGGTTTCCATTGTTTCTTTTAGTTCCCTAAGCATCCTGAGTAGCTCCATTCTGAATTCCTTGTCAGAGAGGTTGTCTAACGCTATAGTACTGTTGGTGTCGTCTGCGCTAGCCTCGTGAATAATAAAGTTTGGTGGGCTTTTGCGTTGCTTTACCATTGTGACCAGTGTGGTTTGGTCCTTCACATTTGCTGCTACTGTTTTAGTTGAGTGAGGAGAGGCTGCCAGGAGCCGTTCAGCTTTGTTGCTGCTAGATGCGCCTCTTCTACCTTTCTGAGTCTGACCTTCTTCTCAATCAGGAGTTATTCTTTGTTTTATAACTGACATTGAGTGAAACTTTTGGAGGCGTTACTATTTACTACTGAGCTTGTATAGCTATTTTCCAACTGAACTTTTGTTGGAAATGGAGTAGGCGAGTGGGATTTTGTTGAATTGTAGTAGAAGAGGTGAGAAATTTTTTTTGGTATTAGGTAACAAGTTGATGAAAAGGATGAAAGGATGAAGGTCCAAGTTGCTTGAAGTGAGTGATATACCTGCGGCCGGAAGCAGGCCACGCCCACTTTTAGGCCACGCCCCCTTCTTAGAGCCCACGCCCCTAGACAATCCCAGGCCACTCCCTCCCAGGATCCTGGGATCCGCACTGTTCTCCGGCGGGGCTCGCTCGTCGGGCCACGCGTCTGGGTTCAGGGGCGGGGCTCCGCTGGGGTCCTCCAACCCACCTGGATGGGAGGGGCCGGTGGGCTGCCGGGCACACCGCTCTGGATCTGGCCTCGTGCTGGGGCTTGGGGTCCGCGCTCTCCTCCGGCTGCGCTCGCTCGGCGGGCCGCGCGTCTGGGTTCAGGGGCGGGGCTCCGCTGGGGTCCTCCAACCCACCAGGATGTGAGGGGCCGGTGGGCTGCCGGGCACGCCGCTCCGGATCTGGCCGCGCGCCGGGGCTTGGGGTCCGCGCTCTCCTCCGGCTGCGCTCGCTCGGCGGGCCGCGCGTCTGGGTTCAGGGGCGGGGCTCCGCTGGGGTCCTCCAACCCACCTGGATGGGAGGGGCCGGTGGGCTGCCGGGCGCGCTGCTCCGGATCTGGCCGCGCGCTGGGGCTTGGGGTCCGCGCTCTCCTCCTGCTGCACTCGCTCGGCGGGCCGCGCGTCTTGGTTCGGGGACGGGGCTCCGCTGGGGTCCTCCAACCCACCTGGATGGGAGGGGCCGGTGGGCTGCCGGGTGGGCCGCTCCGGATCTGGCCGCGCGCTGGGGCTTGGGGTCCGCGCTCTCCTCCGGCTGCCTTCGCTCGGCAGGCCGCGCGTCTGGGTTCAGGGGCGGGGCTCCGCTGGGGTCCTCCAACCCACCTGGATGGGAGGGACCAGTGGGCTGCCGGGCGCGCTGCTCCGGATCTGGCCCCGCGCTGGGGCTTGGGGTCTGCGCTCTCCTCCGGCTGCGCTCACTAGGTGGGCAGCGTGTCTGGGTTCAGGGGCGGGGCTCCGCTGGGGTCCTCCAACCCACCTGGATGGGTGTGGCTGGTGGGCTGCCGGGCGCGCCGCTCCGGATCTGGACGCGCGCTGGGGCTTGGGGTCCGCGCTCTCCTCCGGCTGCGCTCGCTCGGCGGGCCGCGCTTCTGGTTTCAGGGGCGGAGCTCCGCTGGGGGACTCCAACCCACCTGGATGGGAGGTGCCGGTGGGCTGCCAAGCGCGTCGCTACGGATCTGGACGCGCGCTGGGTCTTGGGGTCCGCACTCTCCTCCCCACATTCAATATTTTGACACGAGACCCACCATTATTTGAGATTTTACCCCCACAACTCACATCTGCTGAAAAAGCAATAGTAGACAATTTGTTTTCTTTTGCTGGTTATGAATAACATATGATGTTGCATGGCTGCAGTAGTGGCCACACATTTTTGAAATTCCAAAATTTTAACACTTAAATCTGGAGGGATTTCTGCCAAAACCTTCTGGGTTCCGAGATTTGCTCCTGATACTCTGGGATCATGGCCATTTAGCAGATTGATCAGTTCCCAGAAAGGCCGTTCATGGGCGATAACTTGGGGTCTTGTTGGGGTGGGGAGGACAGGACCGGCTCCACCCCATCCCATGAGGCCCAAAATGTCTTGTCACTGCGGGGCCAAGCCTGACTGTCCAATGGCCTCTGGAGGATGATGGCCACTGAGTCACCAAGGAGGAGCAGGCAGAAGTACAGCACTCTTTCTCCCCTGGGGTGGCCCGGTGACAGTAACCTACTGCGGATTCCAAATACATTTCTGCCAAAAGCCACTGGTTTTCAAGATTTGTTTCTGAGTCTCTGGGATCATGGCCTTTAAGCAGCTTGATCAGAAGTCAGAAAGGCCATTCGTGGGCCATGACTTGAGGTCTCGTTGGGGAGGGGAGGACAGGACCGGCTCCACCCCCATCCCACAAGGCCCAAAATGTCTCGTCACTGAGGGCCCATACCTGACTGTCCAATGGCCTCTGGAGGATGACAGCCACCGAGCCGCTAGGGGGAAGCAGGCGGAGGGACAACACCCTTTCTCCCCTGGAGTGGCCCGGTGACAGTAACCTACTGAGTGGTCCGGATGCATTTCTGCCAAAAGCCACTGGGTTTTGAGTTATTTTCTGAGTTTCTGGGATCATAGGCATTAAGCAACTTGATCAGGAGCCAGAGAGGCCGTTCGTGGGCAGCGACTCAAGCTTGTTGGGGTGGGAAGGAAAGGGCCGGCTCCACCCCCACCCTGGGAGGCCCTGTGTGTCTCGTTACTTCGGGCCCAAACCTGACTGTCCAGTGGCCTCTGGAGGATGGTGGCCACCGGGCTGCCAGGGGGAACAGGCCAAGGCACGAAACCTATTCCCACCTGGGTTGGTCCAGAACCGGTAACCTACTGCAGAGACCAGATGCATTTCTGCCAAAAGCTGCTGGGTTTCAAGATTTGTTTCTGAGTCCCTGGGATCATGGCCATTAAGCAGTTCAATCTTGGGCACTTGGGTTATTTCCATATTCTGGCTATTGTCAACAGGGCTGCAATAAACATACATGTGCAAATGTCATTTCTACTCTACTGTACTTTTTTGAACCCTTGGGATATATTCCAAGAAGTGGTATTGTGGAGTCATATAGAATTTGAATTTAAAAAAATTTCTAGTTTTTAAAGGAATGCCATGAATGCCATATTGTTTTCAAAAAAGGCTGGGGAAGTTGGCGTTCTCACCAACATTGAAAGAGAGTCCCCTTCTCCCCACATCAGTGCCAGGATTGGTCGTTCATGTTCTTTCTGATATATGCCAGTCTCTGTGGTGTGAAATATCTCATTGTTGTTTTGATCTTAATATCCCTGATGATTAGCAATGCGGAACATTATTTCATGTGCCCTGTGACCATTTGTATTTCTTTTTTGAGGAATCTTATGTTCATTTCTTCTCATTTTTTTGATGTGGTTGGAGGTTTTCTTCTTGTACAATTCCACTAGTGTCTTACATATACTGGGTATTAACCCCTTATCATATGGTATTAGGTAAATATTCTTTCCCATTCCGTGGGCTCTCTCTGTATTTTGGTCACTTTTTTTTTGAGGTGCAGAAACTTCTTAGTTTAATGTAGTCTGGTTTGTTTATGTTTGTTTTCATTTACTTGGTCAGTGGTGTTTAATCCTTGAAGATGCTTTTATCTTCAATATCATGGAGGGGCCTGCCTACATTCTCCTTCACGTGCCTTATGGATTCCAGTCTGATATTGATGTCTTTAGTCCACTTTGATCTGACTTTCATGCTTGGTGTTAAACAGAGGTCAGAGTTCTTTTTTCCCCCACAGGTAGCTGCCCAGTTTTCCCAGCACCTCTTGTTGAAAAGGCTTTCCCTGTTCCACGTCACACTTCTTGCTACTTTATCAAATATTAAGTGATCATATATTTGAGAGTCTGTGACAGAATATTCAAGCCTATTTCATTTGTCTGCGGTTCTGTTTCTAGTACAATACCATGCTGTTTTAGTTACTACTGCTTTGTAGTACAGTTTGAAGTTGGGGAAAGTGATGCCACACATCTTCCTTTTCCCAAGGATTGCTTTAGCTATTCGTGGAGGTTTATTGTTCCATATGAATTTTAGAAGTGTTTTGTCTACTTCTTTGAAAAATATCATGGGTATCCTGATAGGGACAGCATTAAATCTGTATAGTGCTCTGGGGACTATTGCCATTTTAATAATGTTAATCCTCCCTATCCACAAGCAGGAGATGTGTCTCCATTTCCTAGCATCCTGTTTTATTTCTTGAAGTAGTGTTTTGTAATTTTCCTTGTATAAGTCCTTCACCTCTTTAGTTAACTTGATTCTGAGGTACTTGATTTTCTGAGGTACTATAGTGAATGGGATTGCTTTTTAATATCTTTCTTAACTTTTATTGTTTGTATATATAAAATCCATGGACTATTGGGTGCTGATTTTGTAGCTTGCCACTTTACAATAAAAATCTATTGCTTCTAGGAGCTGTTCTGTAGAGTCTTTAGGAATTTCTAAGAATAGTAGCATATTGTCCACAAATAGTTATAGCTTGACCTCTTCTTTTACTATCTGTATACACTTGATAACTTTTTCTTGCCTAGCTGCTATGGCCAGAACTTCCAGTAATATATTGAATGGGAGAGCGAGCATTCTTGTCTTGTCCATGATCTTTAAGGGAAGGCTTTTAATTTCCTCCCATTGAGAAAGATGTTTGCCATGTGCTTATGGTAGATGCCTTTGACTCTATTGAGGAAAGTTACTTTAATGCTCATTTTGATGCGAGTTTACATCATAAATGGGTGCTAGGACTTGTCAAATGCTGTCTCTGCATCTATTGATATGATCATATGGTTTCATATTTTCTTTTATTGATATGATGGATTTTGTTGATTTACTTGCTAATGTTTAGCCATCCTTGCATCCCCGAGATGAATCCTATTTAGTAAGATATTGATGATGAGTCGTTGAATTCTGTTTCCTAGAATTTTGTGGAGGATCTTTGCTTCTGTGTTCATCATGGATATCAACGTGTAATTCTCTTTCTTTGTGTTATCTCTTTTTGCTTTTGGCATCAGGGTGATATTTGCTTCATAGAAACTGTTTGTAAGGGGTTCTGATTTTTCAATTTCTTGGAACATATTAAAAGGGTTGGGAGTAAGACCTCTTTGAAGATTTGGAAAGAATATAGCCGGAAGAGAAGGGCCAGATGGAGGGCGGGACCCACAGCTCCAGGAGAAAAAGAATAAACAGGTTCCAAAAAGAGGCGAGATCATCGGGAAGTCCCAGATGGGGTAGGTACCGCATCCAGCCTCCCCCAGATGGAACCCCGGTGACCAGAAGCCTCTACAAGCACAGCACGAGAATGCGGGAACTAGGACATTTCCTCAAATCTCCCGGAACTACACCTCCCAGGTAACCCCTGATTCTGGAAGTCACGCACACAGCCCGCCCCTCCAGCGCCATCTTTACAGCATATAGCCGGAAGAGAAGGGCCACATGGAGGGCGGGACCCACAGCTCCCGGAGAAAAAGAAAAAAACAGGTTCCAAAGAGAGCCGAGATCATCGGGAAGTACCACGTGGGGTAGGTACCGCATCCTGCCACCCCCAGATGGAAACCCGGGGACCAGAAGCCTCTAAAAGCACAACTCAAGTTTGCGGGAACTAGGACATTTCCTCAGATATCACAGAACTGCACCTCCCAGGTAACCTCTGATTCCTGAAATCACGCCCGCAGCCCGCGCCCCAGCGCCATCTTTACAGCATATAGCCGGAAGAGAAGGGCCACATGGAGGGCGGGACCCACAGCTCCCGGATAAAAAGAAAAAAACAGGTTCCAAAAAGAGCCGAGACCATCGGGAAGTCCAAGATGGGGTAGGTACCGCATGCCGCCTCCCCCAGATGGAACCCCGGTGACCAGAAGCCTCTACAAGCAAAGCTCGAATATGCGGGAACTAGGACATTTCCTCAAATCTCCCGGAACTACACCTCCCAGGTAACCTCTGATTCTGGAAGTCACGCCCACAGCCCGCCCCCCAGCGCCATCTTTACAGCATATAGCCGGAAGAAAAGGGCCACATGGAGAACAGGACCCACAGCTCCCGGAGAAAAAGAAAAAAACAGGTTCCAAAAAGAGCCGAGATCATCGGGAAATCCCAGATGGGGTAGGTACCGCATCCTGCCTCCCCCAGATGGAACCCCTGGGACCAGAAGCCTCTACAAGCACAGCTCGAGTTTGCGGGAACTCGGACATTTCCTCAAATCTACCGGAACCGCACCTCCCAGGTAACCTCTGATTCCGGAAGTCACGCCCACAGCCCGCCCCCCAGCGCCATCTTTACAGCATATAGCCGGAAGAGAAGGGCCACATGGAGGGCGGGACTCACAGCTCCCGGAGAAAAAGAAAAAAACAGGTTACAAAAAGAGTCGAGACCATCGGGAAGTCCCAGATGGGGTAGGTACCGCATCCCGCCTCCCCCAGATGGAACCCATGTGACCTGAAACCTCTACAAGCACAGCTCGAGTATGCGGAAACTAGAACATTTCCTCAAATATGCCGGGACTATAAATCCCAGGTAATCTCAGATTCCGGAAGTCACGCCCACAGCCCGCCCACCAGCGCCATCTTTATAGCATTCATCCGAAGAGAAGGACTACATGGAGGGCGGGATCCACAGATCCCGAAGGAAAAAAAAAACAAGTTCCAAAAAGAGCCGAGATCATTGGGAAATCACAGATTGGGTAGGTACCGCATCCCGCCTCCCCCAGATGGAACCCCAGTGACCATAAGCCTCTACAAGCACAGCTCGAGTATGCGGGAACTAGGACATTTCCTCAAATCTCCCAGAACTACACCTCCCAGGTAACCTCTGATTCCGGAGGTCAGGCCCACAGCCCGCCCCCCAGCGCCATCTTTACAGCATATAGCCGGAAGAGAAGGGCCACATGGAGGGCGGGACCCACAGCTCCCGGATAAAAAGAAAAAAACAGGTTCCAAAAAGAGCCGAGATCATCGGGAAGTCCCAGATGGGGTAGGTACCGCATCCCGCCTCCCCCAGATGGAACCCCAGTGACCAGAAGCCTCTACAAGCACAGCTCGAGTATGCAGGAACTAGGACATTTCCTCAAATCTCCCGGAACTACACCTCCCAGGTAACCTCTGATTCCGGAAGTCACGCCCACAACCCACCCCCCAGCGCCATCTTTACAGCATATAGCCGGAAGAGAAGGGCCACTTGGAGGGCGGGACACACAGCTCCCGGAGAAAAAGAAAAAAAACGGTTCCAAAAAGAGCCGAGATCATCCGGAAGTCCCAGATGGGCTAGGTACCGCCTCCCGCCTCCCCCAGATGGAACCCCGGTGACCAGGAGCCTCTACAAGCACAGCTCGAGTGTGCGGGAACTAGGACTTTTCCTCAAAACCGCATAAGCGGCCACATGAAATCTCTCTATATACAAAGTGATCTATGGGAAGTAAACCACCCAACGTTTCTCCCTGAAAATCAGAGTTAAGTTTGGAGCACGGCCACAGTCCCAGAAACACAAGGACTTAATGCAGAACCCAGCAGCTTGGAGCAGAAAAGTGAACGGACTATGCGTTAATCCAGGCCATCATGTCTGTCCGGAGAGGAAAGTGTGTTGCCCCATTCGCCCTCTCCTCTCTGGAAAGAAAGATGGCGGTCGCATGGGAGCCTTGTGGACAGCAGGTATGAGCCAGGGGTTTGGGGGCGACTAAAACCTCCCGGGAAGGGGGGTGTTCCGGTCCATCCTTCACGCCCTACTGAGGTCACCAGTTGCCCCCCACGAGCGGCCCTCCAGCACGGCCACAGCCCCAGAAGCACAAGGACTTAATGCAGAACCCAGCAGCTTGGAGCAGAAAAGTGAAAGGACTATGTATTAATCCAGGCCATCATGTCTGCCCGGACGGGAAAGGGTGTTGCTCCGTTCCGCCCTCCTCCCTCTGGAAAGAAAGATGGCGGCCTCATGGGAGCCTTGTGGACAGCAAGTATGAGCTGGGTGTGTGGGGGCGACTAAAACCTCATGGGAAGGGGGGCGTTCCAGTCCGTCCTTCATGCCCTACCGAGGTCACCAGTTGCCCCCCGCGGGCGGCTCTCCAGCACAGCCACGGCCCCAGAAGCACAAGGACTTAATGCAGAACCCGGCAGCTTGGAGTAGAAAAGTGAAAGGACCATGCGTTAATCCAGGCATCATGTCTGTCCGGAGAGGAAAGGGTGTTGCCCCATTCGCCCTCTCCTCTCTGGAAAGAAAGATGGTGGCCGCATGGGAGCCTTGTGGACAGCAAGTATGAGCTGGGGATGTGGGGGCGACTAAAACCTCATGGGAAGGGGGGCGTTCCGGTCCGTCCTTCACGCCCTACCGAGGTCACCAGGTGCCCCCCACGAGCAGCTCTCCAGCACGGCCACAGCTCCAGAAACACAAGGACTTAATGCAGAACCCGGCAGCTTGGAGCAGAAAAGTGAATGGACTATGCATTAATCCAGGCCATCATGTCTGCCAGGAGGGGAAAGGGTGTTTCCCTAATCACCCTCGCTTCTCTGGAAAGGATGGCGGCCGCATGGGAGCCTTGTGGACAGCAGGTATGAGCCGGGGGTGTGGGGGTGACTAAAACCCCATGGGAAGGGGGGCGTTCTGGTCCGTCCTTCACGCCCTACCGAGGTCACCAGTTGCCCCCCCGCGAGCGGCTCTCCAGCACAGCCACAGCCCCAGAAGCACAAGGACTTAATGCAGAACCCGGCAGCTTGGAGCAGAAAAGTGAACGGACTATGCATTAATTCAGGCCATCATGTCTGTATGGAGGGGAAAGGGTGTTGCCCCATTCGCCCTCTCCTCTCTGGAAAGAAAGATGGCGGCCGCAAGTGGAGCCTTGTGGACAGCAGGTATGAGCCGGGGATGTGGGGACGACTAAAACCTCATGGGAAGGAGGGCGTTTCGGTCCACCCTTCACACCCTACTGAGGCCAGCAGTTGCCCCCCACGAGCGGCTCTCCAGCACGGCCACGACTCCAGAGCACAGAAACCAATTTCTTAACTATCTGACTTTCAGTAGAAATACTTTCAGGGTCAATAGGTAAAATAGCCGAAATCCAAAACCAACATTTAATTCTTGAACCCAGCTGTAGAAAGCAAATCACTTCACAATGCTTTTTCAGCTCAGCATGTCTGATTTGGGGGGGGGGGGTAAACTCTAAATAATAGTGGTGAATCTTTTAATGAAACAATGAATCTAATCAAAGCAGATAGAGTGTTAACTAGAATTCATCTGCCTCACAGGGACTGGGAGGGGTGGGGGGTGGGGTCTTATTGGGGTTCTTCATGGTAAAAAAATAAGTAGTGGTAAAGGGAAATGTGTTTGATATTTGCATGACTGAGACCTAAACCTGAAAGCTTTGTAACCTTTCCCACAGTGATTCAATAAATAAATAAATTAAAAAAAAAAGATTTGGAAAATTTCACTAGTATTTTCAAAGTAATCTCTGAGGATCCTTTGAATTTCTGTAATTGATGTTTTCATGTCCCCCTTTTCATTTCTGATTCAGTTTATTACGGTTTTCTCTCTCTCTCTTTCTTTGTGAATCTTGCTAAGTTTTATCAATCTTGTTTATTTTCTCAAAGAACCAGCTATGGTTTCATTGATCTTTCATATTGTTTTTTGGACTTCCATCTCGTTAATTTCTCCTCTGTTTTATTTTTTCCTTTCTCCTGCCTGAGTTGGGCTCCTTTTGTTGGTCATTCTCCAAGCTCTTAAGCTTTGAGGTTAGATTACTTATGTGGGATTGCTATTCCTTCTTCAGAAATGCTTGTAGAGCTATTTACTTTCCTCTAAACACAGCTTTTGCCATGTCCCATAAGTTCTGGTAACTCATGTTCTCATTTTCGTTCATTTCCAGGAATCTTTTGATTTCCTCTCTAAACCACTGGTTGTTCAGTAGTGAGCTGTTTAATTTCCAGGTGTTTTATTTGATTTTCTTTTTTTGTGTGTGTGATTAACTTCTATTTTCAGTGCATTATGGTCTGAGAAGATCGTTGATACAATATCTATATTTCTATTTTCTAGTGCAGCATGTGGCTTATCTTGAAGAATGTCCATGCACATTTGAGAAGAATGTGTACGCAGCTTTTTGAGGATGCAGCGTCTTGTATTTATCCACTAAGCCCCTTTCTTCCATTCCTTCCCTCAGATAAAGTATGTCCTTCCTAAACTTGAGTCTGGTTGATGTATTGAGAAGTGATAAAACGATGTTGAAATCTTCTCTAGTATTGTGTTGCCATTGATGTCTTTCTTCAAGTCTATGGGTAGTTGTTTTAAATATTTCGCTGGTCCCTCATTAGGTGCATATACATTTAGGAATGTAAGTTCTTCCTGCTGTACAGATCCCTTGATCAATAAGAAATGACCTTTTCTGTCTCTTGTGACCTTCTTCAGTCTGAAATCAATATGGTCTGATACCAGAATGGCCACCCCAACTTTTTTGAGGGAGTTCTAAATTTCTTGTCATAAAGGTTGTCTAGCTCTTCATTACTGGTTGGGTCTTCTGGTCTAGTTTTGGGCTTCTTCGTTGCTTTACCATTGTGACCTTTGTGGTTTAGACTTTCACTCTCACTGTTACTGTTGTAGGTTTAGTGTAATAATAATTGAGGTGGGTCTAATGAATTTTTGGCATAATGTGTTTTTGGTGATCTGACTGCCCTAGTGTGAGTTCCACCTGAAAGGCTAATTTATAGTTCTTATGGGATATGGAAGGGGACAATATCTTGTGGCTGCTTTAATAGCAATGGCTCCAGACACCACCCCTCCAGTCCTGTACCTGGATTGGGGTAGATTAAGTGAGTCCCTAAAAGTTGACTGCTAGTAGAGTGGCCTACCTGGGTTGCTGTCCCTCAGAGATCTCAATTTTCTTATATTTCTGACAGTTTTTACTTTTTGTTTTTTGAAGACAGTTTTGTGAGACTGGAATTTTATGAAACTAATTTTTCAGAAAAATTTACTAATTTTCATATTTTTCTATAATTTTTTAAAAATAGTTTCCTTATAGAACATGGAAATAACCCTCTTATCTTCCTCTTAATATCTTTGCTCTATTTAACATTAAATTGACCATTAGCCTTTGTTTTAATTTTTGTTGAAAATCTCAGTCATTTTTTTATGTCAGTTTCTCTCCTTCATATCTTTTGAAAAAGTATTAAGACTGAAAGGATTTTACTTATAATAGGACTCTTTAAACTACTTTTAAAAGGTTTTGACTAGAACACCAATTGAGTTAACTCAAAATATTTAAGTAGTAGCCATGTAATAATGATAATTATGACAATAGCTGACTAAATTTGAGTTTTGTGCCAAGCTAAATAGCACTTTATATGGGTATTATTTATTTATTTATTTATTGCTTTTTGGGTCACACCTGGCTATGCTCAGGGGTTACTCCTGGCTCTGCACTCAGGAATGACTCCTGGCGGTGCCCGGGGGACCATATGGGATGCTGGGAATCGAACCTGGGTCTGCCGCGTGCAAAGCAAATGCCCTACCCACTGTGCTATCACTCCAGCCCCAATATATGGGTATAATTTATAAAAATAAAAAAGTGTTATGAAAATATGTATTACTCACATTACATTTTACAGATGTAAAAATGAAGGTATGATTTATCAGATAACACTGAGCTAGCATCAGCGCATATCCTGAGTATGCCTTATTCACTTGATGCTTCTTAGTTTCTTCAGCATTCATTGAAGGTCTGCATGACCCATGTGGACAGAATCTACAGTCTTTACATGTAATAGAAAATGAAGCATCTTATAAAATTTTAAGTATTTCGATGAGAAATGTACACTTTTCACACCTGTTATCATTGTGTCATATCATTCTAAAAGGATTATGTGATAAAATACTTGGTTTAAAGTAGGCTTAAGGGGGCCAGGGCGATAGTACAGTGGGTAGGGTGTTTGCCTTGAACACTGCCAATCCAGGTTCAATCCGTAGCATCCCATATGGTTCCCCAAGCACCGCCAAGAGTAATTCCTGAGTGCCAGGAATAACCTCTGGGCATCGCTGGGTGTGACTGAAAAAGAAAAAAAAAGTAGGTGTAAGGGAGATAGCATCAGAACACAGTTCTTCCTGTTTATTCGATACCTTGACAGTTTCCACAGCATAGAAGAATGGATCCCCCCTTTTTCTAGCTCCACAGCACTGATGACCTAGAAGTATCCTTAGCAATTCTTGGAATGGGAATTCTGAAACTTGTAATTAGGTGACAACTGCTTGAATTCCATGAAGGCAGAGCAGAGAAACTGCAAGTGCAGTGATTGGTGACATGGAACCAACTCTGTGGCCTGCAGCAATCAGGCAATTTATGTTGCCCTATCTTCACTGAGTAACTGCAAGAGTTGGGGCTGGGCTTAGTGCACACAGATGTGATGTTCTGAAGGAGAAGAACTTAAGTGGTCTGCAGTTACTTTACAGATTGCTGAAATGATTGCCACACCATTATAGAAATCTCCGCCCTTTGGGCAACTAGTCCTAAAGTTCTTAATGTTCATGGAAAACATTCAGGTTCTGCATGCAGATTCTGACCCCAAAAGACAGCCACGCTCTCCTGCTATTTAATGCATTTTTTTTTCGGCCTACACAGCTAAGACTCCTGGAGACTGCACTTAGTTGATCATTATGAAACAAACAGAACAATCTTGTGCCTCAAGCCCAAGACTCCTTAATTTACCTTCCAGGCTTTAGTTTCTCTCAAATGACTCTCTTCACAGTAGGTACTTACCAAAGTGCCACACAGAGCTTCTAGCACCTTCTGTCCTTTGACAGGGCTCAATGTGTGATTTGGCTGAATTTTAACACCACAAACCTCGAACCTCGAACATGTCCAGGGAAGGGTGCTATCCAGGGAATGGGTGGGAGTGGAAAGAAGACAGTTCATTGCTGGGCATGTGGTATAGCTGCTCCTGAAATGAAAGGGGCTTTGAGAAAACAGGAGCATTTCAGCAGTCTGTTATCTTTAAAGTCTGATGAATGAATCTACAGGGAGAAAATTTACCTTGGACAATTTCAAATACTTTGGATTTTCCTAATTTCTCTGTGAACACCGAGATGAACTCAGATGTTCTTTATCTTTGTATGTCTCCGGGTATGAACACCTGAAACCTAGGCAGGCAGCTAGGCTGGTTTCCCAGCAGACAACTGTCTTGAGCCACCATTGAAACTATTCCCCAGACACTGCATTCAACCTTTACTTAAAGAGCACTGCTCTGAGGCATCGAATTTCACCATCCCCTCGGGCTGTGGTAAGATAGGTTTCAGTTTTCACTGCTTATGCTTTTGAACTGACAGCTATTTAAGGGCAAGAGATTTCTGCTGCCACTGCCCTTCATAGCATTCACCATCAGCATGTTAGTTAGACTGAACTAGTTGAGACTGAGAAACCAAGGAAACAATTTAATTTAGTACAGTAAAAGAGTTTTAGAATGTGGGGTTACTTTTGTGCTGATATATTTTGTGCTCTGTCACACTGGGATGTGAAGATTAGGTAAACGTAACATTAGTTTAGTAATAATCACGAATTTAGCATACATCTCCGGTGATTGGTTCTCCTGGAGTCATAGTCTTGCCTGGAGTGACAGCATGACTGGTCTCTGCTCCCCAAACATCCCTGCCTCAGCATCCCTGCATCCCAGCTAGAGCTTGGGAGATCTGCGGACAGGAAGATGGGGGCTGTTAGTTAATAGGAGGGAAGAAACACGGTATGGAACCTAAAATCAGCCCAAAGGCATGAAGGCCTTTGAAACAAAAGACTCATCTCAGGAGCCTCATCTCAGATGCAGAATTCCAGGCACTGTTCTTGCTCTTGACATAGAGAAAGAAAGGAAAGGAAGGAAGGAAGGAAGGAAGGAAGGAAGGAAGGAAGGAAGGAAGGAAGGAAAAAAGAAAGAAAGAAAGAAAGAAAGAAAGAAAGAAAGAAAGAAAGAGAAAGAAAGAGAGAAAGAAAGAAAGAAAGAAAGAAAGAAAGAAAGAAAGAAAGAAAGAAAGAAAGAAAATAAGAGTGCCCAAAAACAGATGACTCGATGAAGAAATTTTGGTACATCTGCACAAAGGAATACTATGCAGCTGTTAGAAAAGATGAAGTCATGAAATTTGCATATAAATGGATCAACATGGAAAGTATCATGTTAAGTGAAATGAGTCAGAAAGAGAGGGAGAGACATAGAAAGATTGCACTCATCTGTGGTATATAAAGTAACAGAATGGGAGACTAACACCCAATCATAGTAGAGATAAGAACCAGGAGGTTTAATCCATGGCTTGGAATCTGGCCTCAAATGCTGGGGAAAAGGCAGCTCAGATAAAGAAGGGAACACCAAGTAAAGAGTATTGGAGGACCAGCTCAAGTTGGGAGTTGCGAGCCAAATGTAGACTATAGATTGAACACAATGGCCACTCAATGTCTCTAGTGCAAACTAGGATACCCAAAATGAAAGAGAGAACAAAAGGGAATGCCCTGCCTGAGAGGTGGTAGGAGTGTGGATGGGGTGGGGATGGTGGGAGAACTCTGGTATCATTGGTGGTGAAGAATGGGCACTGGTAGAGGGATGGGTACTTGATCATTGTATTACTAAAACATAAAAGTTTGTAGGTCTGTAACTGTACCCCATGGTGATTCACTAATAAAAACTTTTAAAAATAATTTAATATTAGATGTCATGAAAGGAATATGGCATTGTGACTATGCTGTAAGACATTAATTTTTATACTTTCAAAAAGGAATATTTCGGGGGCTGGAGCAATAACACAGCCGGAAGGGCATTTGCCTTGCCGACCCAGGTTGGATTCCCAGCATCCCATATGGTCTCCTGAGCACCGCCAGGGGTAATTCCTGAGTGTAGAGCCAGGAGTAACCCCTGAGCATCGCCGGGTGTGACCCAAAAAATAAATTAAAAAAGCAATATTTCTAGTATTTTAATTATATTTAAATAAAATTGCTAATAAAAAGAAGGGAAAGAAAGAGAAAGAAAGAAAGAAAGAAAGAAAGAAAGAAAGAAAGAAAGAAAGAAAGAGGGAGGGAGGGAGGGAGGGAGGGAGGGAGGGAGGGAGGGAGGGAGGGAGGAAGGAAGGAAGGAAGGAAGGAAGAAAGAAAGAAAGAAAGAAAGAAAGAAAGAAAGTTGTAAAAAACTAAGCTCGCGGAAGGTTGTGTGTCCGCGGGCTCTCTGGACGGCTCTATCTCACTGCCCACGTTCACCAACAGTCTTGGTTGACATGATGAACTCAGACAGTCTCTCGCCCTGTTCGTTCCATTCTAGGACATGGGTCCCAATGTGAAGTTCTTTGGCTGATCTTCTTGGTCCTATCTTGACATTAAAATCACTGACAATGATCTTACAATGGTGGTCTTCTTTATAGAACTTCTCCAGCTACATGTAGAACTTCTCAATTTCTCCTTCATCATAATTGGATGTTGGTGAGTAGACAAAGAAGATAGAAACTGCCGCCAATGAGCCACATCTATTCAAATGTAATTGTCTGATTCAGGTTGTTAGGCATTCAAATGAATCAATGTTTATGACCAAGTTCATGTTGATAAGGACACCGACATCACCAACGCCTCATGTGTCGCATGGTCCGAGGAACAGTTCTTTTGCAGTGTTGAAAATGGCATGATGTGACTAAAGCCTTCTTGTCTCGTCAGACTAATGATATCATACTTGATCTTTTGCGCTTACACCATCAAGTCCTCGATGGATGCATCCGATGCCAGCGTACATACTTTGAAAGTACAGTAATTTTTGTTCTTCCTAGTTTTGCCCTGAGATTTTATCAGCCTCTCCTTTCTCATCCTTCTTAATGCTGCCATTTTGGTGACTCTTTCAGGGTCAGGGGAATGTGACCCATTGTATTTACTGGTTTTGGGCTTTCAAATACACCATGGACAGCTTGCCAGGCTCTGCCGTGTGGGCAGGACACTCTCAGCAGCCTGCCAGGCTCTCCGAGAGGGATAGAAGCTTTTAGGGTGACCTGTAATCATCCTTTCAGGAGTTCCCATGGTTCATATTTGAACCCCATCAAATATGGTGTGGTAATCTGGAAAGCATTGTGGAGTGTGGAGGCGATTGAGTGGTGGAGGTAGTGGAGATAATGGAGGTCTGTCAGGCTGCCGGGAGCAAGCAGGCAGAGGATCTCTGTTTCCAGGTCCGTTGAGCCTGGAGTCCAAGGTCACAGAGTTCTGCTTCCCTGGTTCTGTGTGGCTTCACTTGTGCAAGAGTCTCGGCCCAAGTGAGCAGAAAGTGTCCTGGAGCATGGCAGCGGTTGGGTAGCATAGGTAGTGGACGTAGTTGAGATCAACCGGGCTGCTGTAAGCAGGCTAGTTCTATAAACCTAAAAAAATAAGTAAAAGACCTTCTTTTTCTTGCTCTGCCTGTGGGGTGGGGAGACATGGGGGGAGACGCAGCCAGACTTGAAAAACAAACAAATTTTCAGTTCCACTTCTTTTCCTGAGTTTCCAGTCTGGTTAATTAGTCAGACCTGGCAGCAGCAAAGCGGCCTCCTACTTCGAAAGAGCTTTGTGGTTTTGGCTCTTGTTAATGACAAGAAATTACAAAATATATTTAAAGCAACATAATTAATAGAACAATAGTAACATTGAATAGTAAATTGAAGCTATAATCCCTAAATTTACGTGTTTTCTATATTTCAAGTGCTGGAGCAGTAGCACAGTGGGTAGGGCATTTGCCTTGCACGTGGCCAATCCAGGATGGATTTCTCCACCCCTCTTGGAGAGCCCAGAAAGCTATCAAGAGTATCCCGCCTGAGGCAGAGCCTGGCAAGCTACCCGTGATGTATTTGACATGCCAAAAACAGTAACAACAAGTCTCACAATGGAGACATTACTAGTGCCCACTCGAGCAAATCAGTGAACAACCGGAGAACAGTACTATATTTTAAAAACTAGACCCAGTTCTACCCTGACAGTTTACAATACCCATGACAACTTCAGAAGTGCTCAAATATGGTTAGATTCTAGATCATGCTTAGCTTTAGATATCATCACCAAAAACTTTCCCTGCAATACCATACATGTTCCTCCCCATATTAACCTATTCTAAAAAGAGTAAATTAATTCATTTTACACACATTTATTTATTAATTTATTGTATACAGCTATGTAATCTAGAAAACTGTGTTGGGGTGGTACTACTTTGTGCCTACATTCTGACAACTAGTGTACATTCTTGCTTTTAGTAAACAGCCTGTCTTACTTAAAAACACTCTCAGATTTTTTCCTTGTAATGAGCCTGGACCCCATTCCTGGAGATGAGGTTCACAGTCTTAGCCCTATCTGGACTTTGCCTACCATAGAAAGTACCAATACTACCACTGAATGTATAGGTACTTTTAATGCAATCAATTCAATGCAAACCATAAAAACACCATAAAAAACACCATAGTGTCTTTTTTCTTCTGCTCAGTAATTGTGTCATATTTATCTTTATTTCAGGTTCTGGGACACTATTTGCCTGCTACTTACAACAGCTTCTCTCATTGTCTATTCAACATCCAACTGGACTTTCTACATATATATATTTATTTTTAGAAAATGTTTTCCTTTTTTTTCTCCAACATCCTCTCTACATATCTCTTGCTAGAATGTTTATTAGGTTTGTCAAATTTTTTTCATTATATTCTTCATGTTCCTTAAATTCTCAAAGATTTATCATATAACAAATCATCTATTTAACTGTTTGGTCTTAAATCACAATTATTCTGTTTTTATTATTATGAGCTATTAATGTCTTTAGCTATATATAGTACTCTAATTTAAAAATACTTCATAGCATCTTAGGATCATCTGCATATTAAAAAAACATTTAATTTCCTGGTTCTCTGCCTGTCCCCAGCCCAGAGTTCCTCTCTAAATCATGTGAGTCAATCAATATCATTAATAGTTTTTTAAAGCATGAAGGTGATTAAAGAATCATAAGTGAAAATATGTTTAGAAATTATTTTCACTTGAACAAGCTTAATATTTAGTGTTTCTACTTTTTAATTAATCCATTGAATTTAAATTTCATAAGCCTTGTTCTTGATTACCAAATGCCGTTCCTTATTTAGAACATTATAAACTTTTCTAATTTGAGTCTTTCACAGATTTTTTCTCTGAATCTCTTTTGCTTGCTGTGTGTTAGCTCTTCAGTTCTCCTAAAGGGCTATCCCATTCTTTCCTGTACCTGTTCCTGTGGATTTCACTGGTTTCAAATCAAGTTTTACACAAGTGGATATCCTTGGAATTTATACTACTAATGTACCTAAAATTTAGGATTCTTTATCTGGTCACACAAGGGTTGGTGTGTTTGAGTTCATGTAAAAGGCACACTTCATATTCATTGACAAAAATAGGAATAAATGTTCCATCTGGAGGATGTCTAGATTTTCATATGTTACTCTAATATTTTTCTAAAATTTAGATTACATAGGTCCCAATTTATGATTTCCTAGATGATGTTTCTCAAGGGCGTTACTATTTTTCTTGTTAAATGCATTTATTGAATATAACAACATTTTTACATACAGAGTTGGGAGTTTCAAAGAAAAAGCATGGGCACATGGAACACCCATGGCAACAGATGGATGAAGGACTGGGGAATGGAGAAAAAGGGGACTGTGCCCCAAGCTGGTCAAAAGACAGTTTATTTCTCTCTCCTCCACAGCATAGCTGATCTCTTCCTTACATAATTTTGGTCATATTCCCAGTCATCATAGTTCTATCATCCTAGTCTCCTCATAGAACTCAAAGTCCTTTCCCCTCTTATCCCTTACAGTGTAGCTATATAGAAATCATGAAGGGCGGGGTACACATAGGTGGGATTGAACATTGTCATAACAACAAATAGAGGTAAAGCCACTACTTCAGAGGAAGTTCTAGGAGATTATCTCAAGGACAGACTATCATCTGAGAGTTCAGCACTCTAGATTACAAGGAGATTATTAAGAGATCTGCTCAAGGGCGATATTCCATCCAGGGTATATTGCTTTCTCCTTTCCTCAATTAGTAATCAATTTAACCAATCATAGTAAATTTATTCTTATAATACTTCTAGTCATTTTTATGGGCACAGTAAAAGATATATTATGCTTAAAGGTTGGCTCTTCCTGGGGACATCTCGCTATATATTCCAGACCACAATCATCAGTCAAGGTTAGTCTTTCCTAACCCCAAAAGAGTCCTTATTCAGTTACTTCTTTTTGGGTCATGACAGAGTTTGTCCATGACCATGCTCTTAACTTATCATACTTCTTATGGCACTTAGCTTGTCTCTTTCCAATGTCAGGGTAGTTTTCAGCTTGCCTTCAGTCCACACAGTCCCTTGACCAGGACCCTGTTTTTGAAGTGGTAGGAACTAAGGGCAACTGAGTCTTAAGTCAAGTAAATATGGATTCCCGGAGTAAATATTATTTTGTAGTCAATTAACTCCTATGTTACAAAGCATAGCATGAACTATCTTCCTGTGTCTATACAAAAAGGACATTGCTAAATCATGCAAGTGACATAAAGGAAAGAGAAAAGCTATAGGATTAGTAGTGCTTGATGGAATTGGGTCTACCTCAGGGGCAGTGTTGCGGGAGTAATTCAATAAACCTAAGCTACCTACAGGAGGAGCAAGGACAGCTCAATGTTATCCAACAGTTTGAAAAGATAGTTGATACTCCCTCACCCTATTGGGACCCCAAGATGCTGCCCATGAATGACAACCTCCTCCGGCTATTTATTAAGCTCCTTAATGGTCATGATCCCAGATACACACAAATGAGTCTCAGAACCCAGCGGCTTTGGGCAGAAATGTCTCCAGACCTAATTATTAAATTTTAGAATTCCAAGATCATCATATGCTATTCATAATAAGCAAAAGAAAACAAATGGTCTAATGTTGTCTTTTCGGCAGGTGTGAGTGTTGGTGGAAAATTCCAAATAATAATGGTGGGGATGGTGTCAAAATATTGAATGTAATCAAAGTAGAGATAGAGTAATGTGGAAATAATCTGCCACACAGGTAAGGGTAGGGGTAGTATGGGGGGTTATAGTGGGGTTTTTGTTGGTGGAAAATGTGCACTGGTGAAGAGATGGGTGTTTCATCATTGTATGACCGAGACTTAAACCTGAACGCTTTGTAATTGTTCTCATGGTGATTCAATAAATAAATTTATATAAAAAAGGTAATTGATACTATTTCTGTCCTCTTAATTTTATGGAGGTATTTTTTGTGGCCCAGCATGTGGTCTATCCTGGAGAAAGTCCCAGGTGCACTGGAGATAAATATGCTCTCAGTTTCGGGGGGATGAAAAGTCCTATATACACCTACTAACACCCTTTATTCCGTTTCTTCCCTAAAATAAAATATTTCTTTGCCGAGTTTTAGTCTGTTTGATCTATTGAGAAGTGACAAAGCGGTGTTGAAATTTCCAACTACTATGTATTACTATCAATGTCTGTCTTCAAGTCTATTAGCAGTTGTTTTAAGTATTTTGCTGGTTCTTCATTATGTGCATATACATTTAGGAATGTGAGTTCTTCCTGATGTACAGATTCCTTGATCTTTAAGAAATGACCTTCATTGTCTCTTATAACCTTCTTTAGCCTGAAGTCTATGTGGTCTGATAATAGTACGTCCACTCAGTTTTTTTGAGGGAGTAGTTTGCTTGTAGAGTTGTTTTTCATCCTTTGACTGAGTCTGTGTTTGCTCTGACATTTCAGATATGTTTCTTGCAGGCAGCAGAGTTTTGGGTTCATTTTTCTAATCCATTCTGCCATTCTGTCTCTTAAGTGGTGCATTTGGCCCATTGATATTGGAGAGATTATTTTTTTTATTTTATCCCATCTTTCTGCATGAGTTTGATATATTTGAAGGTCTTGTCTTGTCTTAAATTAGCCCATTTTGTTCGTCTTGTAGCAATGAGTTTGAGTCTATGCAGTTCCCGAGTTGTTGTTTATAATGCTATGATTTTTCCCCTTCAAATATGAATGAGGAGAATTAGCTTGGTAAAGTGTTCTTGGTGAGGCACTTATTTCATTAAGGTTTTTCACCATATCTCATCACTATCCTCAGTCCTGAAGGGTTTCATTTGGTAAGTCTGCTGTAAATCTTAAACATGTTCCTTTATAAGTAATTTTCTTCTTTGATCTTGCTGCTTTCAATATTCTATCTCTATCTGTGGTTTTCATTCTTCTGATTAGGATGTGTCTTGAAGTACTTTTATTTGTATTCCAAAAGGAACTGGCACCTTTTGGACATTCTGGATCTGGGTGCAAGCACCGTTCCACTCTGGGGACTTCTCAGCAACAATGGCTTTGACAGATGCTTCTGCATCAGGGCTTTCTTCATTCTCCTCTGGAATTTTGATAATTCATGTAATAACAAATACCATTGGAATGTTGAAAAGAATTTAATTACATCTATATAATGCTTTGGGTAAGTTTCCATTTTAACAATGCTTTTATTAAAATTTATGAATATGGAGTTTTTCTTTTCCTTTTGTTATTATTTCAAAAGTGACATATGCATAGGATTTTTACTCACTTTATTAATAACTGTTTACTTTATTCTTTTGTATAGGACCATTCTCATTGATCTGCCAATTCTGCTGGATGATTCAAAGGTAGTACCTGAGGATAAAGTGTTAGGGACCACCCCATTGGTGTTCAGGAGGTCTCCAGTACTACACACAGCAGTGCTGCTTAAAGAGGCCAGGAAGTGCTGTGGATCATACAAAGCATGTACCCCTATGTCAGCTCCTTTGCCCTTACCTTTATTATTTTTGATACAATTTCAAGAGAAATGTTTCACTGCTTTTTTTCTGCTCTAGTTTGTTATACGAATATAGAGATGCAAGGAATTTGGGAGGACCTCTTCAGCATTATTCAGAGGGTTCAGATCCTAGATGTGGAGTGATTTTGCCTGACAGTGCAGTCCTGACTCTTTTGTTCTCTGG
Source organism: Sorex fumeus (assembly GCF_029834395.1). Taxonomy (NCBI): domain Eukaryota; kingdom Metazoa; phylum Chordata; class Mammalia; order Eulipotyphla; family Soricidae; genus Sorex; species Sorex fumeus. Next base: position 15,733,025 of record NW_026606077.1, on the reverse strand, counting down.
GCCTGCAGTACTGGGGAAACCAGACCAGACTGACAGGGGCGATCAGTATTACTTCTGTGATGCTGGCTGTGGGGAGGCAGAGAGCAGGGATTAAACTAGGGACCATGAGACTTGTGAGTTATGTCCCTAATCCACACACTTTAAAGTTTATTTTGCAATCTGACACCAAACTACATTGGTTTATGATTTTTCATTATTTTTGATGGGATTTTCTCCATGTGAAGGGTTTTCTAGGTTTATCATCTTGATAACTGATACTGATGGTTTAACTTTTTTCCTAATTTTGATCAATTTTATTTCTTTTCTACTGCCTACTGTGACTATTACTTCCAATATAATTTTGAATAAATTGGTGAGCATAGACATGTTTGTTTTGTGTTTTATCTAAAGGGAAAATAAATACTGCCATTGAATGAAATATATTACACTGAGCATGATGTTAATTGTGGTTTTGTTGTATATAGCTTTTACTAGCTTGCGGTTGCCTGAGGCATGCGCCAAACCACGCTGGCGAATTAGCTCAAGAGTTTTCGAAGATAGGCGACTTTTTGTGGCTATCTCTCTCTTGGCGTTCCTCGCACATTCATGGAGGTGCTGAACCAGTCGATCGTATTCCTCGTCAATGTTGTCAACAATGGCATCTTCCCATGTTGCCGCAATAGTACCAAAGAGTTCCCAGTTGGTGGTCATTCTGGGAGTTCTCTTTTTAAACTTTGCAGCCCTTTCTCCCCGCTCTGTGAAGTAGAATTTTGCACGAAGGAGACGGTGGTCCGATCCCGTTCGAAATTTTGGGACAACAGCGACATCAGTCAGGCAAAACTGTCAATTGAATATGATGTGGTCTATTTCGTTGTGGAATCGTCCACCGGGAGACTCCCATGTCCATCGTTTAGATTCTGCCTTCTGGAACTGTGAGTTATCATGAATGGTCTTGGTCGACATGATGAACTCAGACAGTCTCTCACCCTGTTCGTTCCATTCTAGGCCATGGGTCCCGATGTGAAGTTCTTCAGCTGATCTTCTCAGTCCTATCTTGGCATTAAAATCACCCACAATGATCTTGTAGAAGGTGTGGTCTTCTTTATAGAACTTCTCTAGCTTCGTGTAGAATTTCTCGATTTCTCTTTCATCATAATGAGATGTTGGTGCGTAGACAATGAAGATAGAAACTGCAGGCAGTGAGCCACATCTATTCAAATGTAAACGTCCGATTCGGGTTGTTAGGCATTCGAATGAATCAATGTTCTTGGCCAAGTTTGTGTTGACAAGGACACCGACGCCTCCAACACCTCTTTTATCGCATGTTCCGAGGAACAATTCTTCTCCAGTGTCGAAAACGGCATGGTGGGATTCATGCCTTCTTGTCTCGGTCAGACCAATGATGTCGTACTTGATCATTCGCGCTTGTACCATCAGGTCCTCGATGGATGCATCTGATGCTAGCGTACGTGCATTGAAAGTACAGATGATCATTTTTGTCTTCCTTCGTTGTGGCAGCCTAGGTCGGCCTTGAGATTTTGTCGGCCTCTCCTTTCTCATCCTTCTCAGTGCTGCCATGTTGGTGAAGCCTTCAGGGTCAGGTGAATGAGACCAGTTGTAGTTACTGGTTTTGGCATATCGAATACACAGCGGATAGCTTTCCAGGCTCTTCCATGCGGGCGGAATACTCTCGGTAGCCTGCCAGTCTTTCCGAGAGGGATAGAGGCTTTTGGGGTGACCTCTAATCACCCTTGTAGGTGTTACCATATTTGAACCCTATCAAATATAGTACGACAATTCCAGAAGATGGGTATTTAGTGTCTTTTGATGTGTCACGCGGCCGCTTTGTGGCCGTGCGGGTCCGGAAAGCATCCTGGAGTGTGGCGACGGCTGGGTAGTGGAAGTAGTGTCAGGCAACCGCAAGCTAACGTCCGAGCTTGCAAAGCAGTGCAGAGATGCGATCAAGGAAGACCTCAAAGAGAGAAGAGCAGAAGTACTGATAGATGCGGCAGAAGCCGGGAAAAGTATTTGTAACGCCCGCCTGTCCTTTGCCAACTATAAGACCAAGATGACTGCCCTCCGACGTCCTGATGGATCCATCACATCCTCCAGAACGGCAATGGAGAAGATTATCCATGACTTCTACTCAAATCTCTTCGATAGCCATGTCCACTTGCCGACATACCAAATTCCACAGGATGGGTATGTCGTTCCCAACGTTCTCCCTTCCGAAATGCGACACGCCATTTCGTTGGTAAAGAAACAAACAGCACCCGGCCCAGACAAGGTCAGACCTGAACACCTGAAGAACCTGCCGTCAGTACTCATCAATACACTGGCTCGGCTCTTCACTCGCTACCTGTCTGAATGCAAGGTTCCGTCCCAATGGAAAACCAGCAGGACCATACTACTGTTCAAGAAGGGAGACATCCATGACATTGGCAACTATCGCCCGATCTGCCTATTGTCTGTCATCTACAAGTTGTTCACTCGAGTCATCCTGAATAGGATTGGCAGAACACTAGATGAAGGACAACCATGCGAGCAAGCAGGGTTCCGCAAAGGATTCAGCACCATCGACCATATCCACACGATAACCAAGCTCATTGAGGTTTCTCAGGAGTTTAAGATGCCGCTCTGCTTAACGTTCATTGATTTAAAGAAGGCCTTTGATTCTGTTGAGATGGAAGCGGTCATTGAAGCCCTAGCCAATCAGGGCATTCAAGCCCAATACATCAGGATCCTGCGTGAGCTGTATTGCGGATTCACTACCAGGATCTCACCATTCTACAAAGAAGTGATCGTTGATGTCAAGAGAGGGGTGCGGCAGGGTGATACCATTTCACTGAAACTCTTCAGTGCCACCCTCCAGAACATCATGCGACGACTGGAATGGGAAGGAATGGGAGTGAAGATAGATGGTCGGCAACTACACCACCTCTGCTTTGCTGATGACATTGTTTTTATAACACCAAACATCAGCCAAACAGCACAAATGCTGGCCGACTTTGACCGTGAGTGTGGAAAGGTAGGACTACAGCTGAATCTTACGAAGACAATGTTTATGAGAAACAGCCTTGTTCCTGACGCCCCATTCGCTCTCCACGGAAGGACCATCTCCGAATGCAACAGCTATGTGTACCTAGGTCGAGAGGTCAACATGACAAATGACCTGGCACCCGAGCTGTGCAGGAGGAAGTGAGCGGCTAGGAACGCCTTCAAGAACGTCAAAGAAATAGCTAAGAGGACGAAGAACCTCCGGCTCCGGGCACATCTCTTTGATTCCACTGTTCTTCCTGCATCAACATATGCCTCAGAGACCTGGGCCCTACGCAAACAAGATGAGAATGCCATTAAGGTCTCCCAAAGAAGAATAGAAAGAGCTATGCTTGGAATATCATGTTTCCCTCAAATGAGTGAACAAATCTGGAGCTCTGACATCTGTCGACGATCAAGGATCAGGGACGCTGTCTCATTTGCCAAGGTGTCGAAAATCAGATGGGCTGGTCACGTAATGAGATTTAAAGACGACCGTTGGACTAGAGCTGTTACTGATTGGATTCCACAGGATGTCAAGAGACTGCATGGCCGCCCACCTACCAGATTGTCAGACTTCTTCGTCAAGATCATGAACGATCGGTTTGAGGCCCTTCATGTTCCCGGAGCGAACAGATGCCATTGGGCTACACTAGCACGCGACAGGGACAAATGGAGACGTTACTGGCGCCCGCTCGAGCAAATCGACGACTAACGGGAAGTTAAGTGATTAAGTGATTAAGTAAGCTTTTACTACATGTAGGTAGGTCCTTTTCATTCTTATTTTGTTGACAGTTTCTATCATAGATGGGTTTTTAATCTTGTCAATATCTTTCTCTGCATGTATTTTTTGTTTCTTTGTACTTTTGTTTTTGGGCAGACACAATAGTGTTTACAGCTTACTCCTACCTCTGTGCTCAAGGATCATACAAGAGTCCTGAATATTGAACCTGGGTTGTCCGTGTGCCTAGTAAGTGCCCTTTAAGATGTAAGTAGTTCCCAGCAGAGGAACCCAGGTATGCGGGACCATGGCTGAGATCTCCAAGCCCGCTTGGATTAGAACTGGGTCTCCTCCAAACAGCTCCCCAGGTTTCCAGTAGCTTGGCAGCCACATTCCACAAACTGCCCCCAGTGCCATGTAATCTCATCAATGGCTAACATTCAGAGAGTATACACTAAAGCTCCTGGAAGAGAGTGCTGCAGTATTCGAGGCCGTGTGACCTCTTATACTCTAGCCCACCGAGGTACCTAAAGTAGTACACATTTATTTGGTTTTTACATACTTGCTTACATTCTCTTATATATGGACTTAAATCGCTCCAGAATGAAATGCAACAACCTTCAAACACTTCCCTCTTATTGTAGTGGGAAGATGTGTGCTGGTGGGGTGGGTGTTTGAATATTTTCTGTAGTGAACTATTGTGAACTACTTTATGAAAATAAAATACATAAAAATCTCAAAAAAAAGATATAAGGAGTTCTAGGCCCTCTCTGAATCTCTTAATGTTACCATATTTATATTTTTCTTGTAGTTGATGTGGTAATCAATTGATAAATATATATCAAATTATCCCTCATATTAGGAATAAAGGAAATTTGGTAATAACGTATGATCCTTTTAATTTATTACTAATATAGTTTGTTAAGATTTTTGTTGTTTTTGTTTGTTTGGGGCCACACCTGGCAATGTTCTGACGTTATTATTGGCTTTGCACTCACAGATCACTTCTTGTGGGTCACAAGTGACCAGATTGGGTGCTGGGGATAGAACCCGGTGTTGCAAGGCCAACAATCTACCCTCTGTACTATTACTTTGGCCCTTGTTAAGACTTTCTTATAAGGACATTTGTCCTATGGCCATCAGGGATATTGATCTGTAATTTTTGTTGTTTTGTTACATCTCTATCTTTGGTATTTTGGCAAGTTCCGTAGAAACTTTTTTTAAGAAAATTCCGGACTCTTCATGTTTTCTAAAAGAGATAGAATGTTTTGTAGAACTGACTAGTAAAACCATCTAGACATGCACTTTTATGGGAGGAAACTTACTATTGAACCTGGGTTGTCCATGTGCCTAGCAAGTGCCCTATTTTTTTCCATCGTTGTGATTGGCATATCTGGATTTTCCACTTTATCCTGATTCAATCTTAAGAGCTGTATACTTTTTTAAAAAAATTTTCTTCTTGACTCTCTAGCTCAGTGGCATACACTTGTTTATAATCTTTTTTATATCTTCATTATCTGCTATAATTTCTGAGTCTATGAAGGTGTTACTTCTTTTTTCTCATAATTCTAAAATTTTTGACATTTTAGAAATCTTTTTTACATAATTTGTTATTTAAATTTCTATTGTATTTGTTTTACACTAACTTTTATTTTTCTTTCTACTGACTGTACCTTTATTTGTTTTTTATCTGTGTCTTTGAAGTATGAGTATATTTTTATTTTAAGAAAAATTTTAACTTTTAGAGGACACAATCACAGTCATAGTCCTCCCATTGTTCATCGATTTGCTCGAGCGGGTCCAGTAACATCTCCATTGTGAGACTTATTGTTACTGCGTTTGGCATATTGAATACATCACGGGTAGCTTGCCAGGCTCTGCCGTGCTGGCGAGATACTCTCGGTAGCTTGCTGGGCTCTCCGAGAGGGGTGGAAGAATCGAACTCGGGTCAGACATGTTGGCTGCATGCAAGGCAAACGCCCTACCGCTGTGCTATCGCTCCAGCCCTAGAGGACACAAAGTGTAGTAAATATTTGAAAATAAATAAATGCATAATTGAGACATTCATTGGAAAAAAGATCACCATACATATATAGCTTACACAACTGTTAAATGGAGATGTATAGTCTCAAAATGTGCAAAAGATTTTGACAATAAAGTAATGATTCACTGTGCCTCTCCCTTTTCGTTGCCCAAGCCGAGCTGGTCTCTTCTCCCCACCCAGGTCAGTTTTGCCGCCGCTCCTCGAACCCGGGACTTTGATTTCACCCTGCAAGTTCCCAGGTGTCCCCAGACGCCTGGAGACAAAGCAGATCTGAGCCTCTCTGCCTCTCCCTTTCCGTCATCCAAGCCGAGCTGGTCTCTTCTCCCCACCCAGGTCAGTTTTGCCGCCGCTCCTCGAACCCGGGACTTGGATTTCACCCTGCAAGCCCCCAGGCATCCCTGAGACACAGGGAGACAAAGCAGATCTGAGCCTCTCTGCCTCTTCCTTTCCGTCGCCCAAACCGAGCTGGTCTCTTCTCCCCACCCAGTCTTTACTCCCGGGACACACACCAGGTATCCGTGGGGGTGTGGCCACTTTAGAAGTGGGCGTAGCTTTTAAAAAGTGGGCTTGGCCTAATTTGGGGAGGGGCCAATGCTTACGCGGCCGCAAGTAATTTACTCATACCAAGAAAACTAAGCCCTGCACCTACACACCAACATGAAGAAACAACGCAAATCCCGGCCACAGGGAGAGGATGAGGAAATAAGTCCAGAAGCTTCAGTAGGTGCTAGCCACCTAAGGGACCTCTCTAACAAAGAATTCAGATATGAAGTCATTAAGATGTTCAATCAACTCAATGAAACAGTCCGACAGATATCCAGTAAATTGAAAGAGGACATGAAAGAAACAATCGATCACAGAATCGACAAAATACAGGAAGAAATGAGGGCAGAAATTGGAAGGCTTCGTACAGAAATGGCACGGATCAGAGATTCCATAGATGAAATCAAAAACTCAGTCTGTGTCCTCAAAAATAGAATGACCACAGCTGAGGAAAGAATCAGTGAGCTAGAAGATCAGCTGCATCAAGCCAACACGCAACAACAAACAGTGGAAAAGGACCTCAAAATAGCTCTACAGAAAATCAGAGTCCTACAAGACGATTCCAAAAGAAACAACATTAGGATCCTTGGACTACCGGAAACTCAGTGAAACAATCCCAATGAAAAAACCATGGTTAAACAAATCATCGCCGAAAAATTCCCAGAGATCCACAATGCAGCCATTCAGATTCAAGAAATCCGAAGGGTGCCAGCTAAAAGAGACCCGAAAAAAAACACTCCAAGACATATCATAGTTAGAATGATTGATGCTGCCGATAGAGATACAATACTGCAAGCAGCAAGGGCAAAAAAGGAAATCACATACAAAGGAGCACCCCTTAAATTCACAGCAGACCTATCAGAGGAAACCCTCCAATACCGAAGGCAGTGGCGAGATATAGTGAAAAAACTCACTGAAATGGATGCTTCACCAATACTCTATCCAGCTAAACTCTCACTCAAAACCGAAGGAATGGTACACTATTTTCTAGATAAACAGCAACTCAGGAACTTCATAGACGCAAAACCAAACCTAAAACGAGGGCTAAAGGGTCTACTATAAGACAAGACAAACCCTACAACCACAACACACCCACACTGAAATATGACACAAAACCCCATAACCATACTCTCTCTCAATGTCAACCGTCTAAATTCACCATTTAGGAGAAATAGAGTGGCAAAATGGATACAGAGACAGAACCCAACATTTTGCTGCCTACAAGAAACTCATCTCAACACTCAGAGCAAACACAGACTCAAAGTCAAAGGATGGAAAACAATCCTGCAAGCAAACAGCTCCTGTAAAAAAGCTGGGGTGGCCATACTAGTATCCGACAACATTAATTTCACCTTGAAAAAGATTAGAAGGGACAGTGAAGGCTATTTTCTATTCATCAAGGGAGACATACAACAGGAAGAAATCACACTTTTAAATGTATACGCACCTAATGAGGTAAAAGCTAAATATTTAAAACAGCTGCTAACAGATTTTAAGGAGGACATCGGTAGCAACACAATAGTACTTGGAGACTTCAACATCGCCTTATCACCTCTGGATAGATCACAATCACGATGATGACCATCCTGTTATTCGTAGATTGCCTCGAGCAGGACCCAGTAACATCTCCTTCGTCTTATCCCTGAGATTTTTTTTAAAAGTGTCATATTCAAGGCTCTTTCAGAGTTAGGAGAATGAGACCCATCATTGTTACTGGTATTTGGCATATTGGATACGCCACGGGGAGTTTGCTAAACTCTGCCATGTGGGCAGGTTTGGTAGCCTGCCAATTTGTCCAAAATAGGAATGAGATAATAAAATGTCAAATGGCCGCGAATATGGCCGTGTGCTTCCGGGAGCTGGGTTTTATAGTCTCTGAGTCTTGGCCGTTTATAGGAATACACGGCGCCAGGGGGCCACTTGGTGGGTGTGACCCCCACCTATTGGAATTTGGAGGATCTGGGTGGAGGATGCTCAGCCCCGATCCAAGTAGGCTTGGAGATCTCAGCCCCAGGACCCGCATGCCTTTGTTTCTCTGCCGGTACCTTCATGTGTGAGGAGAGTGGTCTCAGCATGGTGGTGGCTGGTTCTGGAGGTCTTTGGCTGCCGGGGCCCTGGTCGAGGAGGGGAGGGAAACTCAACCCTCTCCCCTCCAAAGGGCCCTGGCGAGGACAGCCAGGCATGGGGGCACAAGACTCTGCCTGGATAGATCAACAAGAACAAAACCCAGCAAGGAATCATTGACTTTGAAAGAAGAAATAGAAGAGAAAGGGCTTATAGACCTATACAGGGCTTTACACCCCCAAAAGAAAGAATACACATTCTTCTCTAGTGCACACGGAACAACATTTTCCAAAATAGACCATGTGCTAAGCAACAAAACATACCTCAACAGAATCAGGAAGATAGAAATAGTATCAGCTATCTTTTCAGACCATGATGCACTGAGGATAGAAGTGAATCACACACAGACACGGAGAACCAAATGAAACACCTGGAAATTAAACAACTCAATGCTGAACAACGAGTGGGTCAGGAACAAAGTCAAGGACGAAATCAAAAGATACCTGGAAACAAATGAGAATGAGGACATGAGCTACCAAAACCTATGGGATGCAGCGAAAGCCGAATTAAGGGGAAAATTTATAGCTCTGCAAGCATATCTTAGGTCTGTAGAAAGGATGCACATAAACAACTTGACCTCACAAATCAAGACCTTAGAAAAGGATCAACAGAAAGAGCCTAAATCAGACAGAAGGAAAGAGATATTAAAACTTAGAGCAGAAATCAATGACATGGAAACCAAAGAACTAATCTGAAAGATCAATGAAATCAAGAGCTGGTACTTTGAGAAAAACAAGGTAGATAAACCACTAGCAACACTCACAAAGAAACAGAGAGAGAAACCCTAATAAACCGAATCGGAAATGAGAAGGGGGATATCACAACAGAAACCAAAGAAATCCAAAAGATCATCAGAGAGTACTTTGAAAGACTGTATGCCATGAAACAAGAGAACCTAGAAGAAATGGACAAATTCCTGGACGCCTATTATCTCCCAAAGCTGAATCAAGAAGATCTGGAGTATCTGAATAGACCTATTAACATCAACGAAATCGAAACTGTAATCAAAAGTCTTCCCAAAAACAAAAGCCCAGGTCCAGATGGATTCACTAGCGAATTTTTCCAAACATTTAAAGAGGACCTACTGCCAGTCCTTCTCAAGCTTTTCCAGGAAATTGAAAAAACGGAAACTCTCCCAAACAGTTTCTATGAAGCCCATATCGCTCTAATACCAAAAGGAAACAAAGACACCACGAGAAAAGAAAACTACAGGCCGATAACCCTGATGAACACAGATGCGAAGATTCTCAACAAAATACTAGCAAATAGAATTCAACTACTCATCAAAAAGATCATACACCATGACCAAGTAGGATTCATCCCGGGGATGCAAGGCTGGTTTAACACTCGGAAATCAATCAACATGATCCACCATATCAACAAAAGGAAAGATAAAAATCATATGATCATATCAATAGATGCAGAGAAAGCATTTGACAAAATCCAGCACCCATTTATGATGAAAACCCTAGCCAAAATGGGGATAGAGGGGAATTTCCTCAACATAGTTAAAGCCATCTACCACAAGCCTACAGCAAGCATCATCCTCAATGGGGAAAATCTGAGAGCCTTCCCTCTAAGATCAGGGACGAGCCAAGGATGTCCACTCTCTCCACTGCTGTTCAATATAGTACTGGAGGTACTTGCAATAGCGATTAGGCAAGAAAAAGATATTAGGGGCATCCAGGTAGGAAAGGAACAAATCAAGCTCTCACTATTCGCAGATGATATGATTCTATACTTAGAGAATCCTAAAACATCTACCAAGAAACTTCTAGAAACAATAGGCTTGCATAGTAGAGTTGCAGGCTATAAAATCAGTACCCAAAAGTCCATGGCTTCCCTATATGCAAATAGTGAAACAGAAGAAAGTGACATGAAGAAAACAATCCCATTCACAATTGTGCCCCAGAAAATCAAGTACCTAGGAATCACCTTAACTAAGGAAGTAAAGGACCTGTACAAAGAAAACTACAAAACGCTACTTCAGGAAATAAAAGAGGATACGAGGAAATGGAAAAATATCCACTGTTCATGGATTGGGAGAATTAACATTGTTAAAATGGCAATACTTCCCAAAGCACTGTATAAATTCAACGCAATCCCTATTAGGATACCCATGACATTCTTCAAAGAAGTGGAGCAAATACTCCTGAAATTTATATGAAACAATAAGCCCCCACGAATAGCTAAAGCAATTCTTGGGAAAAAGAAAATGGGAGGAATCAACCTCCCTATCTTTAAACTCTACTACAAGGCAGTAATAATTAAAGCAGCATGGTACTGGAACAAAGGCAGAGCTGTAGACCAATGGAACAGGGTTGAATATACTCACATCTCCCCCCAAGCATACGAGCATCTAATCTTCGATAAGGGGGCAAGAAAAGTGAAGTGGAGCAGGGAAATCCTCTTTAACAAATTGTGCTGGCAAAACTGGATGGCTACATGCAAAATGTGAGCTCAGATCTCTGCCTAACTCCATGTACAAAAGTAAGATCTAAGTGGATTAAAGACCTCAACATCAGACCGGAATCCATAAGGTACATTGAGGAAAAAGTTGGCAAAACCCTCCATGACACAGAAGCTAATGGTGTCTTCAAAGATGTCACACTGATGGCCAAGCAAGTGAAAACAGAGATAGACAAATGGGACTATTTTTTTTCAGTGAGGTATAAACTTTTTTGGGGAAACCACTTTTTTTTTAATTAGTGAAACACCATGAGGTACAGTTGTAGATTTACTATTTTTGTGCTTGGGTTTCGATTATACAATGATCAGATACCCATCCCTCCACCAGTGCCCATTTTCCACCACCATGGATAATATCCCCCCCACCCTCATGCCCCCTTCCCTCCCTGCCTCTGTGGCGGGCAATCCCCTGTGTTCTCTCTCCCGTTTTGGGTGTTGTGGTCTGCAAAAGAGGCATTGAGTGGCAAACATGTTCAGTCCATAGTCTACTTTCGACATGCATCTCCCCTCCTGGGAGGATCCTCCAAACACCTTTTATTTGGTGCTCCCTTCGCTATCTGAACTGCCCTTTCCCCTAGAATACCCGGCTGGCCTCTAAGTTATGGAGTAATCCTCCTGGTGCTGATCTCAGCTATTCTTGGGTATTAATCTCATATTTTGTTACACAAATGGGACTATTTTAAACTAAGAAGTTTCTGCATCTCAAAAGAAACAGTGACCAAAATACAAAGACAGCCCACAGAATTGGAAAGGATATTCGCCAAATACACATCTTATAAGGGGTTAATATCAAGGATATACAAAGTAATGGTTGAACTCCACAAAAAGAAAACGTTTAACCTCCTCAAAAAATGGGGAGAGGCATTGAGTGGCAATCATGTGACGGGCACTGGTGGAGGGATGGGCACTTGATCATTGTATAACTGAAACCCAAGCACAAAATTTGTAAGCCTATAAGTGTACCTCATGGTGTTTCACTAATAAAAAATAAATAAATAAATATTTTTTTTTAAAAAATGGGCAGATAAAATGCATAGAAACTTTCACAAATTAGAAATCTGAATGGCTAAATGGCACATGCGAAAATGCTCCACAACATTAATCATCAGGGAGATGCAGATCAAAACCACAATGAGATATCATTTCACACCACAGAGACTGGCCCATATCCACAAGCACAAAACTAAGTGCTGCTGGCGCGGATGTGGCGAGAAAGGGACACTCCTTCACTGTTTGTGGGAATGCCGACTGGTTCAGCCCTTTTGAAAAAACGGTATGGACGATTCTCAAAAAATTAGAAATTGAGCTCCTATTTGACCCAGCAATACCACTCCTGGGAATATATCCCAGAGAGGCAAAAAAGTATAGTCGAAGTGACATCTGCAATTGATTGTTCATTGCGGAACTCTTTACAATAGCCAGAATCTGGAAAAAACCTGTGTGCCCGAGAACAGATGACTGGTTAAAGAAACTTTGGTACATTTACACAATGGAGTACTATGTAGCTGTTAGAAAATACAAAGTCTCGAAATTTACATACAAGTGGTACTACATGGAAAGTATCATGTTAAGCGAAATGACTCCGAAAGAGAGGGATAGACATAGAAAGATTGCATTCCTCTGGGGAAAATAAAGTAACAAAATAGGAGACTAACACCCAAGAATGGCCGAGATTAGTACCAGGAATTTTACTCCATGGCTTGGAGGCCAACCACACATGCTAGGGGAAAGGGGAGCTCAGATAGAGAAGAGAACAGGTAAAGATGTTGGGAGGATCCTCCCAGAATGGGAGAAGCATGCTGAAAGTAGACTATAGACTAAACATGATTGTCACCCATTGCCTCTTTTGCAAACCACAACACCCAATAAGAGAAAGAGAACAAGGGGGAATGACCTGCCACAGTGGCGGATGGGATGAGGGGTATGGGGGGTGGGAGGGATACTGGTATCCGTGGTGGTGGGAAATGGGTACTGGTGGAGGGATGGGTATTTGATCATTGTATAATTGAAACCCAAGCACCAAAATGTGTAAGTATTCAACTGTACCTCATGAGTCTCACTATTTAAAATTAAATAAATAAATAAATAAAAATAAATTTCCATATTAAAAAAATAAAGAATAAGAAATATTTGATAGAAATAAAAGGATAACAATAAAAAAAAGAAATGATTCGAAGCACGTGAAAATTTCTCAATATAATTAGTTCGTCAATATAATCAGAAACACATATTAAAACTTAATGAGACAGGAGTTTGCATCAACAAGCATGCCTAGGATGTTGTATCTAAAATGGTAAAACCACTTTGGAAAATTAATGTTATAAGATTTAATGTGCACTTTTACTTTAAAAACAGTAATTCCACTTATAAATATTAACCCAAAATAAATAAAAACATATGTACACAAGAGATATTCCATAAGCTTTAATAATAGTGCCAAACTGGAGGTAACCCAAAATATATCTTAAAAGAAAATTAATTTGCAGTATGTTCATGTCATCAAACATATTTGAGAAACAAAGATGAAATGTCAATACATACCAAACAGATGAATATCATGTATTGTTGGCTGAAAGAAGTCAGCCACCTAAGGAATACATACTACACAATATCATTAACTTATGTTCCAGTATAGGCAAAACTAATTTAACATGATAGATATTTAGAAGTGTGATTGACTGAAAATTGATGACTGTCTGAGAACAGTGGGAGTTGACTAAATTTTTCTACATCTTGGTTGTGATATTGGACATAATTATTAGTCATAATTCTTTGAGTTATTCACTTATGAGTGTCCTTTAACAATAAATTTTATATCACATAAAACAAAAGAAAAAATAAAGATCCCGAACTGAGATTAAATAGCAAAAGATAGCACAGCGGGTAGGGCGTTCGCCTTACAAGCGGCCAACATGGCTGACCAGAGTTCGATTCCTCCGCCCCTCTCGGAGAGCCCGGCAAGCTACCGAGAGTATTCGATATGCCAGACACAGTAACAACAAAAGTCTCCAATGGAGACGTTACTGGGACCGCTCGAGCAAATCGACGATCAACGGGAGGGCCTTTAAATATCACAATAAAGCAAAATGGAGTCACTGTTTTGCTAGCTAGCAAGCTAGTTGGTGTCAATGCATGCATACATGAACCCAAGATTTAGTTTTTCCCATCTATAAATTGAAGATAATATTCCATGAGACTAAATTAACGACCATGAAAAGGAAAATAATGCATTTTGCAGAGAATTGAAGTGAGTATTTCCACTATTAGCTTGATAAAATATTCTGCAGAGATAGTATAGTGGGTAATACGCTTGCCTTGCTGAAAGCCAACCTGGGTTCAATTCCCAGATTCCCGTATGGAGCCCCAAGCCCTGCCAGGTGTGATCCCTGAACAGAGAACCAGAAGTAAGCCTTGAGCACTGAAAAAAGGCTAAAATAATTTAAGTTAAGCTAGGACATAAAATCTTGATCCATCTCCACCCAGACAGCTCATGGTGCTGGATGGCCTTAGACTAGCCACTTAGCCTCTCTAGGCCTTATTCTCCTCATCCATTCTATTTTAAAAAATCATAATAATAGCATTACCTCACTGTCTGGATCCTTGGAGGACTCTTCCTCTGCCTCTACTTTTTTGTAACACAAAAGGGATAATGTTTTCTAATTTATTAGTGTGGTGGTAGGGTCTTCAGATGAGAGTGGACTGTAAAGTTCCTAGTGCACAAGAAGGCAGAGAGAGAGAGAGAGCACAGTGGGTAGGGCCTTGCCTTCCACATGGCCGACCATGTTTGATCTCTAGCATCCCATATGGTCCCCAAGCACTACTGGGAGTGATTGCTGAGTGCAGAGTCAGGAGTAACTTCTGAGCATCACTGGGTGTGGCCCAGAAGCAAAAACTAAAGTACCTAGCATTTAAAAGCTGGTTTTACAAAGACCAATTTTCTCACCCTCCTTAATATATTATGATATCAGAAGCCCTATTTTAACACCTTTTATTAAGTAGCTTGTTGAACTATCATATCATGGCGAAAATACCAAGATATTTATAAATCCTATGTAGTGTAAATGGACTGGAGCGATAGCACAGTGGGTAGAGCATTTGGTTTGAATGCGGCCGACCCAGGTATGATTCCTCCATCCCTCTTGGAGATACAGCAGGCTACCGAGACTATCCTGCCTGTATGGCAGAGCCTGGCAAGTTCCCTGTGGCATATTCGATATGCCAAAAACAGTAACAACAATCTCACAATGGAGATGTTACTGGTGCCTGCTGGAACAAATCAATGAACAACGAGAGTTCATGACAGTGACAGTGAATGAAACCTTTTACTTCCTCAAATTAAAAACAGAAATTATGTATGATCTCTATTTCTATATCTGTATCAATCAAATCATCAGTTTCTGATCACCAATCAAATGATCAGTTTTACAAAATTATGACCACAATAAATATTTTGTAAATTTTGTAACATTATTGATCTGTTCTATTCCTTTCTATTTCACTTTTAGAGGACATAAAATTTTTCTCAAACTGGGTTTGGAAGTGCGCAAAGAAAGTATTTAACCCCTGTACTCTCCCTCCTCATTACAACCAGGCACAAGCAATTTGAAGGTAGAGCTACAGTGTAGTGTTACAGTATTTTCAGTGAGTATATATTATTAGGATCAGAGCATTCAATTCTTTTTATTTTTTCCCCTTTATTTTATTTTATTTTTTTTAAAGTTGTAGATTTACAATTTTTTGTGCTTTGGTTTCAATTATACAATGATCAGATACCCATCCCTCCACCAGTGCCCATTTTCCACCACCATGGATAATATCCCTCCAACCCCCATCCCCCCATCCCCCCTGTCTCTGTGGCAGGGCAATCCCCTGTGTTCTCTCTCTCCTTTTGGGTGTTGTGGTCTGCAAAAGAGGCATTGAGTGGCAAACATGTTCAGTCCATAGTCTACTTTCGACATGCATCTCCCCTCCTGGGAGGATCCTCCAAGCATCCTTTATTTGGTGCTCCCTTCTCTATCTGAACTGCCCTTTCCTCTAGGATACCCGGCTGGCCTCTAAGTTATGGAGTAATCCTCCTGGTGCTGATCTCAGCTATTCTTGGGTATTAATCTCATACTTTGTTACTTTATATCCCCCAGATGAATGCAATCTTTCTATGTCTATCCCTCTCTTTCTGACTCATTTCGCTTAGCATGATACTTTCCATATTGTACCACTTGTATGTAAAGTTCATGACTTCATCTTTTCTAAGAGCTACATAGTACTCCATTGTGTAGATGTACCAAAGTTTCTTTAACCAGTCATCTGTTCTTGGGCATTCAGGTTTCTTCCAGTTTCTGGCTATTGTAAAGAGTGCTGCAATGAACAAACAAGTGCAGATGTCACTTCGACTATACATTTTTGCCTCTCTGGGATATATTCCTAGGAGTGGTATTGCTGGGTCAAATGGGAGCTCAATTTCTAATTTTTTGAGAATCGTCCATACTGTTTTCCAGAAGGGCTGAACCAGTGGACATTCCCACCAACAGTGAAGGAGTGTCCCTTTCTCACCACATCCACGCCAGCATCGGTTGCTTTTGTTCTTTTGAATGTGGGCCAGTCTCTGAGGTGTGAGATGGTATCTCATTGTGGTTTTGATCTGCATCTCCCTGATGATTAATGATGTAGAGCATTTTCTCATGTGCTTTTTTGCCATTCGGATTTCTTCTTTGAGAAAGTTTCTGTTCATTTCATTGCCCCATTTTTGGATGGGGTTCGATGTTTTCTTCTTGTGGAGTTTAACCAGTATTTTGTATATCCTGGATATCAACCCCTTGTCAGATGTGTATTCGGTGAATATCCTTTCCCATTCTGTAGACTGTCTTTGTATTTTGGTCACTGTTTCTTTGGAGGTGCAGAAGCTTCTTAGTTTAAGATAGTCCCATTTATCTATCTCTGTTTTCACTTGCTCGGCCAGTGGCGTGGCATCTTTGAAGATACCATTAGCTTCAATGTCATGGAGGGTTTTGCCAACTTTATCTTCAATGTACCTTATGGTTTCTGGTCTGATATTGAGGTCTTTAATCCATTTTGATCTTACTTTTGTACATGGTGTTAGGCAGAGTTCTGAGCCTATTTTTTTGCATGTAGCCGTCCAGTGATGCCAACACAATTTATTAAAGAGGCTTTCCTTACTCCACTTCACATTACTTGCACCTTTATCAAAGATTAGATGAGCATATGATTGAGGAGAGATGTCAGTGTATTCAACCCTGTTCCATTGGTCTGCAGTTCTGCCTTTGTTCCAGTACCATGCTGTTTTAATTATTACTGCTTTGTAGTACAGTTTGAAGTTCGGGAGGTTGATTCCTCCCATTTTCTTTTTCCCAAGAATTGCTTTAGCTATTCGTGGGGGCTTATTGTTCCATATAAATTTCAAGAGTGTTTGCTCCATTTCTTTGAAGAATGTCATGGGTATCCTTATAGGGATTGCATTGAATTTATACAATGCTTTCGGTAGTATTGCCATTTTGACAATGTTAAGTCTCCCGACCCATGAGCAGGGGATATCTTCCCATTTCCTCATGTCCTCTTTTATTTCCTGAAGTAGCGTTTTGTAGTTTTCTTTGTACAGGTCCTTTACTTCCTTAGTTAAGCTGATTCCTAGGTACTTGATTTTCTGGGGCACAATTGTGAATGGGATTGTTTTTTTCATGTTGCTTTCTTCTCTCTCACTGTTTGCGTATAGGAAAGCCATGGACTTTTGGGTATTGATTTTATAACCTGCAACTTTACTATACGAGTCTATTGTTTCTAGGAGTTTTTTGGTGGAAGTTATTGGGTTCTCTAAGTAGAGTATCATATCATCTGCGAATAGTGAGAGCTTGATTTCTTCCTTTCCTACCTGAATGCACTTAATATCTTTTTCCTGCCTAATCGCTATTGCAAGTACTTCCATTACTATATTGAACAGCAGTGGAGAGAGTGGGCATCCCTGTCTCGTCCCTGATCTTAGAGGGAAGGCTCTCAGTTTTTCCCCATTGAGGATGATGCTTGCTGTAGGCTTGTGGTAGATGGCTTTAATTATGTTGAGGAAGGTCCCCTCTATACCCATTTTGGCTAGGGTTTTCATCATAAAGGGGTGCTGGATCTTATCAAATGCTTTCTCTGCATCTATTGATATGATCATATGCTTTTTATCTTTTCTTTTGTTGATATGGTGGATTATGTTGATTGATTTCCGAATGTTAAACCATCCTTGCATCCCTGGGATGAATCCTACTTGGTCATGGTGTATGATCTTTTTAATGAGCAGTTGGATTCTATTTGCTAGTAGTTTGTTGAGGATCTTTGCATCTGTGTTCATCAGGGATATCGGCCTGTAATTCTCTTTCTTTGTGGAATCTCTGTCTGCTTTTGGTATCAGTGTGATATTTGCTTCGTAGAAACTGTTTGGAAGTGTTTTTGATATTTCAATTTCGTGGAAAAGCTTAAAGAGCATTGGGAGTAAGTCCTCTTTAAAGATTTGGAAGAATTCACTAGTGAATCCATCCGGGCCAGGACTTTTGTGCTTGGGGAGACTTTTTATTACGATTTCAATTTCCTTGATGGTGATAGGTCTGTTCAGGTATTCCAGGTCTTCTTGGTTCAGCCTTGGGAGTCTGTAGGAGTCTAGGAATTTATCCATTTCCTCGAGGTTTTGATGTTCCGTGGCATAAAGCTTCTCAAAGTACTCCCTGAGGATCCTCTGAATTTCTGTGGTTTCTGTTGTAATGACCCCCTTTTCATTTCTGATTCGGTTTATTAGGGTTTTCTCTCTCCCTTTATTTGTGAGTTTTGCTAGAGGCTTATCGATCTTGTTAATTTTCTCAAAGAACCAGCTCTTGGTTTCATTGATCTTTCGGATTGTTTTATGGGTTTCCATCTCGTTAATCTCTGCTCTGAGTTTTATTATTTCCTTTCTCCTGTTCGGGTTGTGCTCCTTTTTTTGGTCCTTCTCCAAGCTCTTAAGCTGTGAGGTTAGGTTACTTATGTGTGCTCGCTCCTCCTTCCTAAGGAATGCTTGTAGAGCTATAAACTTTCCTCTTAACACAGCCTTTGCTGTGTCCCATAAGTTTTGGTAACTCGTGTTCTCATTTTCATTCGTTTCTAGGAATCTTTTGATTTCCTCTTTGATTTCCTGTCTAATCCACTCGTTGTTCAATAGTGCACTGTTTAATTTCCAGGTGTTTGATTTAGTTTTCTGTTTTTGTGTGTGATTTACTTCTAATTTCAGCGCATTATGGTCTGAGAAGATTGTTGATACAATCTCTACCTTCTTAATTTTATGGAGGCATGTTTTGTGGCTCAGCATGTGGTCTATCTTGGAGAATGTTCCATGTACGCTTGAGAAGAATGTGTATTCAGCTTTTTGTGGATGAATTGTCCTGTATATATCTACTAAGTCCCTTTCTTCCATTGTTTACCTCAAATGAAGTATGTCCTTGCTAAGCTTGAGTCTGGTTGATCTATCAAGAGGTGACAAAGCAGTGTTGAAGTCTCCCACTAGTATTGTGTTGCTATTGATGTCTTTTTCCAAATCTATGAGTAGTTGTTTTAAGTACTTTGCTGGTCTCTCATTAGGTGCATATACATTTATTATTGTAAGTTCTTCCTGTTGTACAGATCCTCTGATCAATAAGAAATGGCCTTCACTGTCTCTTATGACCTTCCTCACTCTGAAATCGATGTGGTCTGATATAAGGATGGCTACCCCAGCTTTTTTATGGGAGCTGTTTGCCTGTAGGATTGTTTTCCAGCCTTTGACTCTGAGTCTGTGTTTGCTTTGACTATTGAGATGCGTTTCTTGCAGGCAGCAGAATGTTGGGTTCAATTTTCTAATCCATCCTGCCACTCTATGTCTTTTAATTGTTGCGTTTAGCCCATTGACATTGAGAGAGATTATTGTTATGGGATTTTGTCCCATTGTTATGTTAAAATTTGGTGTATTTGAGGGGCCTTTCTTGCCTTAAATTAGCCCATTTAGTTGTTCTTGTAACCATGGTTTTGAGTCTATGAAGTTCCTGAGCTGTTGTTTGTCTGTGAAACTGTGTGTTGTTCCTTCTATTATGAATGAGAGTCTTGCTGGGAAAAGTATTTTGGGGGAGGCATTTATTTCATTGAGTTTTTTTTCTATGTCCCACCACTGTTTTCGGGCCATGAGGGTTTCATCAGAAAAATCAGCTGTGAATTTTAAGGATGCTCCTTTGTAAGAGATTTCTTTCTTCGATCTTGCTGCTTTCAGAATTTTGTCTCTGTCTAAGGTTTTGGTCATTTTGATCAGAATGTGTCTTGGGGTATTTTTATTCGGATTTCTTCTAGCTGGTACCCTTCGGGCCTCCTGAATGTGGTCACAAGTTTTCTTCAGCTCTGGAAATGTTGTAGCAATGATGTCTTTGACAGTTTCTTCTTCATCGAGGTTTTCTTCCTGTCCCTCTGGGACTCCAATAATTCTTATGTTACCCCTCTTGGCTTCATCACGATCTTCTCTTGCCATCTGTTCCCGAATTGTGAGTCTCTTTTCCATTTTCTGCTCTTTTCTGGAGAGTCTCTGAACTTCATCTTCGAGCTCACTGATTCTGTTCTCAGCCGCTGTTACTCTGCTGCTGAGGCCTTCCACTGAGCTTTTCAATTCGCCTACGAGATTTTTCAGGTCTGACATTTCTGATTGCATTTTCCTCATTTCTGCCTTCAGATCCTCTTGTCTTCTATTGGCATTGGTTTCCATTGTTTCTTTTAATTCCCTAAGCATCCTAAGTAGCTCCCTTCTGAATTCCTTGTCAGAGAGGTTGTCTAACACTACAGTACTGTTGGTGTCATCTGGGCTAGACTCTTCAATGTGAATGTTTGGTGGGCTTTTGCGTTGCTTTACCATTGTGAGAGGTGTGCTTTAGTCCTTCACGTTCAGTGTTACTATTCTGCTTGATATGCAGTGTGAGTTAAGATAGGCTTATGAGTTATTGGCAACTGTGTTTCTAGTGGCTGAGCTAAAATAGAGAAGTTTCCATCTAAGAAGTTAGCTTATGGTTCCTATGGCATATGTAGTGGGAAAATATTTCGCGGCCGCGTTAGCGGCCGCGGCTCCGGAAAGAGTCCCTGGCACTGGGCGAGGAGTTGGGAATGTCTCCTGTTTGGAATTGGAGCCGTTCAGCTTTGTTGCCCAGAGCTGGGCCTCTGTGCCCGTCCCACGCGGATCAGGGGTTGAAAACCGGCTGTCTAGGGGCTGTTTCTAGCTGCGCGTGCCCAGAGAGGAACCCAGGCCCTTGGGGGCGGGCTGTACCTGTTGGAATTGGAGCCGTTCAGCTTTGTTGCCCAGAGCTGGGCCTCTGTGCCCGTCCCACGCGGCTCAGGGGTTGAAAACCGGCTGTCTCGGGGCTGTTTCTAGCTGCGTGTGCCCAGAGAGGAACCCAGGCCCTTGGGGGCGGGCTGTACCTGTTGGAATTGGAGCCGTTCAGCTTTGTTGCCCAGAGCTGGGCCTCTGTGCCCGTCCCACGCGGCTCAGGGGTTGAAAACCGGCTGTCTAGGGGCTGTTTCTAGCTGCGCGTGCCCAGAGAGGAACCCAGGCCCTTGGGGGCGGGCTGTACCTGTTGGAATTGGAGCCGTTCAGCTTTGTTGCCCAGAGCTGGGCCTCTGTGCCCGTCCCACGTGGATCAGGGGTTGAAAACCCAGAGCATTCAATTCTTGGGAGAATCTTAAAGGAGAAAATGGACTTGGTGTGAAGATAGCAAAACAGTCTTCATTGTTCCCTGTGCCAGGGAACTTGCAAGATACTTTACATGTGTTCTCTATCATTTACAGTAACCTTTAGAACCTTTAGAAATCATTTAGTCTAACATTTCCATGAAAGAGGCTGGAGAGAAAATTCTTTGCTGCAACAGGAACTTCCTCTATTTATGTTCATATGTATCATTATCATTCCTACTGAAATTACACCTGGGCTTTTGCAATTCCTTTCCTTGTTTAGTGTGCCGTTCTCATACTAGCAACTAACAAAGTTCAGTTTATCCTTCAAAATCCTGCTCAAGAATTTTCTTTACTTTAAGAATTTCCTATGAGGTTTTCCCACTCTACCAGTCCTTTCCATTAGAATTAAGAATTGATTCCCTAGAATCTCTTTGAATTGGAATTTCTATCACATACAAAACATAGTTGCTTCAGGCAGTGGCTTGATTCCATGAATTTAGATCTTTCCTCCTCTGTGTGTTAGCCTCCGAACTTCAACAAATCACTTAACATCCTTGGCTTTGTTTACTCACTTATTTTGTCATTTATGTTTCAACCAGAAAACAATAACCTCTATGAGATATATAATAGGAGATTTATTGCAAGGTATTGGTTTATGTGACTCTGAGGGTGGGCCAGTCAAACCTGATATCTGTAAGACAGGGCTGTCAGAAAAGCAGACAGGAATTCTGAAGCACAGATTCAAATGACTGTTCAAATTTAGAATTTCTTCTTCCAAAAGGAAACTTTAATTAAGCGCTTAAGTTCTTTTAACTGTTTGAATCAATCAGGCAACCCCATATTATCTAGAATGAATTTCCTTAAATTTCCTTAAAGTCAACTGAGTATGACCTTTGATCATACCCACATCACCATAGTGACATGTAGATTAGTGCTTGATGGATAACCTGGTTAGTTGTCTATTAAAGCTGACGCATGTATGATGCTAAAAACTTCATACTTATAATGGACTAGTTGGATCATAACAATAAAAAGTACCTTGCAGGCCATGGTAGAAATTAACTGAATTATCCCTCTCATGCATTTATAATACAGTTTGGCCTGTGGTAATGCCCCTGCATGACATCAGTGTAAAAGGAACGCAGCCTTAATAAATATTGGCCAATATAATGTTTATAACAATATTAATATTTTCACATGTATGCTTTCCCTCTAGGAATTTGAATTATTTTCTATCTAAAGCTTTATATAGAACTCAGTCTGCATTTTGGATTGGTTAATTTCTTTAAATAATCACCTTTCTCTTGCTTTCAAATGACTCACAAATTCTCTTTGCAGAAATTTTCCTTGCACTGGTGGACTAAATAAACAAACTTTTGGGGGGAGTAATTTTCTAAAAAGAAAGTCATGACAGCATCAAATTATTTAGTTCCATAGATTCCTTTTGATATTAGTGTCTCTTTTCTCTTTCTTTCCTTATTCCTTCCTTCCCTCCCTTCTCTCCCTCCCTCCCTCCCTCCCTCCCTTCTTTCCTTCCTTCCTTCCTTCCTTCCTTCCTTCCTTTCTTCCTTCCCCCCTCCTTTCTTTCTACCTTTCTTTATTTTCTTTCTCAGCTCAGTTTCTAGTGCTATCACTGAGTGACAAAGTCCATCAAATTTGAAAATATATTTAATCTAAGAAAGGAAATCATTTAATTTTTTTCAGTCACTGTGTAAAGATTTTGAAAGAAGGAGATAAAATGTTTCACTTTTACTTTTTTTAGTGTGAAAGAAGTTAATTTTAGCTCCAAATGGAAAGTTTTTCTTCACACATAGATTTTTATTCCATAAGGATTCAAATTTATATGTCTTTAAGGAAATCAGGTTAAAATTCATATTGGTTACCAAATCTTTTGAAGTAATATTTATTGTATATCTTGTCTATATCTTAGAGGCAGATTGTTTTACACAGTAGGATGATAAAACTCATAAATAGTATTTGTGTGTGGCAGAAATATTGTAATAGTTTTTCATTGCAGAATAAAGTATTTGCATCAAACTTTCAGTTTTTAAAATTTTCATTTTTTTTCTGAAGAAGTTTCTTAGATTTAGCAGTTGTGTAATAATATCAGCCTTAAGTGCAGTTACCAAAAAGGCTCTCTGGGGTGGTTTTAGAGTAATCCTGTTTGGAAGAGTAAGTTTAAGCTATACTGAGAATTTAAGAAATAAGGATAAAATTCAGGTGCTGGTAAACAATATGTGTGCTTACTTGAGCTAAAAAAATAGAATAAATTTTCCTTTTATTGTCTAAAGGTTTTCAGCAGTTCAGAGAGCATCTATACCAATTTAGGAATACATTGTAACTAAAGGAATGACATTTTCATCTATTGTATTTACCCAACTCATGTGTAAACTTCATTATTCAAAACTATTTTCATATGTTATATATAAATAACCAAACATAAAATAAGTGTTATGAAATTCCTTGCTTCCTTTGTAATAAACGTATTGTTTTAAACAAAAATTTTTAAAAACTGCTTGATTTTTTGCCAAATTTTTTTTGAGAAACACCACTTATAAAAATCTAAATTTGCGGCTAAATAAATGAAAAAAATGTATCATTTATTTGCCCTTTACTTACATTAACCAATTGCTAGATGCATAGAATGAGATCAATAGTGCAAAGATGAAACAAAATTCCAGTTTAGTAGATAAACTACCTACACAGTGTTAGTGAAGGACAGAACGCAGGGGCAAGCATTACACTGTTGTCTGTGCACTAATGTAGAAGGATCCTGAAGGCAATAATATTCATGCTGAGCACTGAATGCATTTGTCAAGTTAAATGTTTTTAAGTGTGCTAGCAAGTGTCTGCAGAACAGGGATAATAGGCAACTTCAAACTACTCCAGGAGAATAGGAATGTGTGAGGCTCTGTGGCCTGTGGAAGCATGACTCATTGTATTCCACTTTATTTTATGCAATTCAAATACAGAATGTTCCTGTCGTGCTATTGTTACAGGGTCATGAATGGCACTGTGACATTAAAAGTAGAAATCAACAGATAAGGGTAGAAAGATTCAAGAGATGTCTCTTATGTATATTTTAGAATTTTATTATAGATAGAATTTCAGTGGTGAAGAAAAGGATAAATCAAAGATGTCATGCTGATTTCTGTGTGATTATTGCTGGTTCAAGTGGTAGAAAACAGGCCTGTATGTGCAAGGTCCTGAGTTAAATCCCCAGCATTGCAAGCCTCCTCCACACCACCAACCATATCGTCTCTGAGCACCAGGGTCTAGGCCAAATTCTGCCAACCGAAGTATCATTAACAGTGGCCACAAGTAATCAGAGACTACCTGGAGTGCCTTCATCATTACTCCCCCTCAAAAAAACAAAAAAATCTAACTTAGGTGAGGGAAGAGGACACAATGATCTGAATTTTTGACTTACAATTTCTACTGGAATATCAGGTGAAAAAATCATGAACCATTAGATATATGGTCCTAAAGACACAGCAGCATGTACACTAGGAGTTCTCAGGCTTGACATTTTTGACAACTGGGACCAGATAATTCTTTGGGCAGGAGCTGTCTTATGTACTACAAGATGTTTACCAACATTTCCAAGCTCTCTGCCCACAAGATTTTAGTATCACACACTTAAATTGTTTTAATGAAACATTTTCAGACATGGACAAACATCCCTTGGGGCACAAAATTACCCCTTATTGACAACCCACTGATATTGATGCTACCTAATCAAGGAATGTGAGAAAGATTGAAAGTAAGATTAAAGGAGCTCTCAGGAGAAAACAATGAAATGTATGACACAAACTATGGGCCATGAAAAAAAACCTTCTTATAAAATAGATTAAAGAAGAATGGTCATAGAAGTAGGGGCAAAACAGAGAAAACAAGAGAAAATAGATTTCAGAAAGAAAGATGTGTAATCTTTAAGGGAATTCATTTATAATTTGTAGGAAATTAATTTAAATGAAACCTGGAAGACCTTGTCTTGTGCCTGAGTAGAGCGAAGGCTTTCAGGTTTCATCATTTAGTGTGATGCTTGCTATGAACTTTAACTAGGTTCCTTCTAACTCTATTATCCTGATTATTTTTATATAAATGGATTTTGTTGGATGCTTTTGCTACATCTACTGATATAACCATATGACTTTTACTTTTCTATGTATTGTTATGATATATTATGTTGATTAACTTGTTTATATTAAACCAGTCTTGTATGAGTGGGATGAATCCTAATTGACCATTGTGTATTAGCTTTTTGATGTATTGTTGAATTTTTTTTGCTAATATTTTGTTAAGTATCTTTATATATATTCAATAGAAATTTATGCTTATTGTTATCCTTTTCATGATGTCTTTATTTTTTTAATGTCAGGGTAATGTTTTTTCCAGCTAGTTGACCTATACAGAAGTGTTAAAGACTCCAACTACTATTGAGTTGTCAATCTCTTCCCTTATGTTAGATATCAGATGTCTTAACTTTTTTTTTGCTTTTTGGGTCACACACAGCGATGCACAGGGGTCTCTCCTGGTTCTGCAATCAGGAGTTACTTCTAGTGGTGCTCAGGGGACCATATGGGATGCTGGGAATCAAACCTGGGTCAGCCGCATGCAAGGCAAACGCCCTACCTGCTGTGCTATTTCTCCAGCCCCTGTCTTAAATATTTTGATGGTCTTTCATTAAGTATATTAAAATGAGGGTGAGTTATTCACGGTCTATATATTTCTTGATTATTAAATAATGACCAACATTTTAAAATAAATTTTAATAACTTAAAGTATATATAATCTGATAAAAGCATTATCACTACACTACAATATATTATTGGAAACCTTCCTCATATCAATTAGGGAGCAAAGTCAGGGCATCCACACTGGAAATAAGTCAATCTCTCATTCTTTAAAGATGACATGATACCATTCATAGAAAACCCCAAAGAAACAACAAAAAAAGCACCTAGAAACAATAGACTTGAACATTAAAGTGTCAATGTTCAAGCTCAACACAGAGAAGTCCATGAATTTTCTATATAAAAACAAAAAGAAGAGAAAGAATTTGGGAAAAATACCATTCACAATTGTGTCACAAAAAATTAGGTACTGGGGAATCAGATTAATATAAGCAGGGAAAAAATTATACAGATAAAAAATAAATCATTACTAACATAAAGAGAACAGGAAGATATGGAAATACATATACTTTCATGGATTGGAAACATTAATATTTTCAAAGTGATAATCTTGCCCACAAAACACTAGGCAGATAAAATTCAGTCCCTTTAAAAAAATGACCATAACAGTTCTTTTATAAATGTAGGAGTACTGCTATTTATTCAGCCACTGATTAGCTGATTGAATTGGGCATGAACTCCACCTTACTTTTTTCATAATTTTATTCATTTATTTTTTTCCTTTTATATTTATTTATTGAATCACTGTGGGAAAAGTTACTAAGCTCTCAGGTTTAAGTCTTGGTCATACAATAATCAAACACCTTTACCTTCACCAGTACTCATTTTTCACCTCCAAGAACCCCAATATACCCCCCTTCCCATCCCTCCCAATGCCTGTGAGGCAGATGATTTCTACTTAACTCTTCTCTACATTGATTACATTCATTATTTAGACAAAAGATGCACCATTTTTGCTTAGAATTCTCCCTCCCCTAACAATCAGAATTGCTGAAAAGGCATTGTGAAATACTTTGTTTTCTATAGCTAGTTATGAGAATCATAAAATGCCACACAGCTGCAATTTTGGATTTCTGCAAAGAGCCAGATAATTACGAAATTGGTTTCTGCTTGTCTCATGTTATGGTTGTGCCGGAGAGCTGCTTGCGGGGGGCAACTCATGTCCCCGGTAGGGCGTGAAGGATGAGCCGGTACTGTTCCCCTTCCAACGACACTGCAGTTGCTCTGTCACCGCTGGCTCATACCTGGCTTTCCTATAAGCTCTGAGGCAGTGGCCTCCTTGCTGCTGAGGGGGAAAAAAGCAGAAGGGAGCAACACCCTTTCCCTCTCGGGGAGGCATGGCACCATAGTTTAACGCGTGGTCCATTCACTTTTCTGCCGCAAGCTGCCAGGCTCTGGATTAAGTTCTTTTGCCTCTGGAGCTATGGCCGTGCCAGAGAGCCACTTGTGGGGGGAAACTCATGTCTCCAGTAGGGCGTGAAGGACAAGCTGGTACCCTCCCCCTTCCCATGAGACTGCAGTTGCCTCTTCACCGCCGGCTCATACCTGGATTTCCAATAAGCTCTGAGGCAGCAGCCACCTTGCTGCCAGTGGGGAAAAAGGTGGAACAGAGCAACACCCTTTTCCTCCCTGGGAGGCATGGCACCGTAGTTTAATGCAACCATAATAATTTTTAATGATATAGATCAAACACTGTTAAACTTTATGTGGTATAATACATTCCTTGAATAACCAAAGCAACACTAGCAATAAAAATTATAAGAGAATCTCTACTCCCAACTTTAAACTCTAGTATAAAGCTGTAGTAGTTAAAATAATGTGGTGCTGAAGCAAAAATAGGTGGTCAGATAAGTGGAATAAAATTGAGAGACCATAGACAAATCCTCATGTATAAACATTTAACATTGAAATAGGAGCAAAAAGTATGAAGTGGAGCAAATAACCCCTCTTTAACAAATGCTGGTAGGAAAGCCTGGGGGTCACATGCAAACAAATGTACTCAGACCCTTTTCTAACACCATCCACAAGTCAAAGAAAAATGGAATAAATGCTCAATATTAGGCCTGAATCAATAGGTCATACTGAGGTAAAAAAATAGACAGAATACTTCATGACATTGGGTGTAGAGGCGTCTTCAAATATTCAGTGACATTGACCAAACAAACAAAGCAAAGATAAGCAAATGGGACTACACAAAACTAAGAAACTTCTACACTGCAAAGGATACACTGACCAGAATAAAAGTAATATACACTGAAGCAATAATAAAGTGGGTGGGGTGTTTTCCTTGTATATGTGCACCCTAGATTTGATCACCTGTATCACATATGGTCCCTTTTGCCCTGCAAGGAGTGATCCTTGGGCACAGAGATAGGAGTTAACCCTGAGAGCTGTCAAGTGTGGCTCAAAAATAATTTTTAAAAAATTCCCACTTTGTGACATTATTAATCCACCATTTATCTGATAAGAATTAATATCTAAGACATATAAAGCTCTGGTAGAACTTTAAAAGAAAAAGAAAACCCACCTTTCCTCCCAGAACCATCACCTCTTATCCTGTCCTGCAGATAGAGAAGAGCTCACCATCTGGTCCTCAAATCAAGGACCTTCTGTATGGACCTGCAATGCTGACACTCACCTCTGACCTCATTTATATATGTCCAGAAACTAACTCTTTCTGGTCCATCATTCCTAGTGCAATCATCTCTTCTCTAGTCTTGCAGACCAGGGAAGCTCTCCTGCCTTGCCCTCAACCTCAGTCCAAAATTCTGTAGAGACTCCAAATCTACTTCAGCTCATCTAACTCTAAGAGTTTGTATGTTCAGATATCTGTTCTGGAATGCCTAATAACCCTGGAATGTAAATGGGACTAACTACATATTGACCTGAATGTCCGCAAAAGTGGCATCTAATGGGCGTAGAAGTTGTTAAAATAATAAATCGTATCAGATTTCAGAAATTGAGAATCTGGAACTCAAATAATAGCACCCAAAAATCCTTAAGAACAGTGATAAGGGGAGAAATTTACCTGTTCTGTCAGATACAGAAAGAAGTCTCAGTAAATCACTGAGTTAAAATAAAGCTTTAAGCTTCATTTAGGATGGCTTCAAACCAACATTTCATAAAATGGCAATGGAAATAAATCAATCACAGAAAGAAAAACTCAATCAGCTTAAGGATAAACTTATACAGAGTTTCAAAGAGTTAATATAAATGATATTCAAATAATTAAAGAATAAGTCACAGCAAAAGAATTCTGCATATGTGGAGAATCATATCAGTGACATAGAAGACAAAATACTAATCATCAGCAATAATGACGTGGTGAAGGAAAAAAGAAGTAGACAAATAGAAAAGAATGTAAGATTCTTGATATAAAATAGCAAGTGGAATAATCTCAACATTATAGGAACACAAGATGGAGTGGGAGAAGTATGGGGAATAATGTGGAATAAATAATTACTGAGAAGTTCCTGGTATCCAGAAGTTCTCTGGAGAAAGATTTTTCTATAGATCCTAGAAGCCCAAAGATTACCAATCAAATTAGACTCAACAAAACACTAAGATACATAGTAATCAAAACTATAAAAAATGAAAGAGAAAGACAGACTATTTAAAGCAACAAGGGAAGAAATGGTCAAATACAAGGAAAACACCATAAGAATTACAACAAATTTCTCTCATGGAAGCAAGAAAAGAGTGAAGTGACATATTTAAAATAATTATCGAATAAAACTTCACTTTTTAGACAAACAAGACCAGATATTTGAAAACTAAGCCAATCTTTTTAGAATTGTCAAAAGACCACCTATTTTAAAAAGCAGATAAAGAAAAACAACTCTAGGGACCGGAGATCTAGTAAAATGGGTAGGGTGCTTGCCTTGCATGCGGCTAACCCAGGTTTGACCCTTGGCGCCCTATATGGTCCTTCAGCCCCTCCAGGAGTGATCCCTGAGCATGGAGCCAGGAGTAAGCCCTTAGCACAACCAGGTGCGGCCTAAAACTAAAAATATGAAATTAAAAAAGAAAAAATAAGTTAATACATATATATACATAAAAATGGCAACTGAACCCTTTATATAAATAATCTTTCTCAATGTCATTTAACTAAATCCACAGAGCAGCTGAATGGATTAGAAAAAAATCCATCTATTTTATGCCTACAGGAAACACATCTAATCTCACAGAATAAATACAGATTCAAAGTGAAAGGATAGAAATCATACAAACCAATGGAAGACCAAAAAAAAAATCTGGGAAAGTCACTCTTACATTAGATGAAATACCATTAAACACAAGGAAAGTAATTAGAGACAGAGATGGAAACTACATGATATTGCCAAGGTGTCAAAAATCAGATGGGCTGGTCACTAATGAGATTTAAAGACGACCGCTGGACTAGAGCTGTTACCAACTGGATTCCACGGGATGTCAAAAGACCGCGTGGCTGCCCACCTCCCAGATGGTCAGACTTCTTCATCAAGATCATGAACGATCGGTTTGAGGCTCTTCATGTTCCTAGAGCTAACAGATGCCGTTGGGCTACACTAGCATGCGACAGGGATAAATGGAGACGTTACTGGCGCCCGCTCGAGCAAACTGACTATTAACGGGAAATCAAGTGATCAAGTGATGGACACTACTTACTGATTAAGGAAACAATGGATCAATTGATCAAGAAATGCTATGATCAAAATTTATGTACCAAACTAAGAGTCAGCAAAGTTCATAAGCTTCTGCTCACAAACCTAAAGAAACACATTGACAGAAACATAGTATTATTAGGAGACTTCAAAATGCACTTTTGCCACTTGACAGATCAACCAGAGAGAATATTAACAGATAAGAGGCCTAAATGAGGTGCTAAAAGAACAGGGCTTATTGGACATTAATAGGGCTCTTAATTTCCCCAAAGCTGAATACACATTTTTCTTTAGTGCACATGAAACATTCCCTAGCTTAGATCACATTCTAAGGCACAACTAAAACATACATAAAATCACAAACATAGAAATTGAGCAAAGTTGGGGCTGGAGCAATAGCACAGCTGGTACGGCGTTTGCCTTGCACACAGCCGACCTAGGTTCAATTCCCAGCATCCCATATGGTCCCTCAAGCACCGCCAGGAGTAATTCCTGAGTGCATGAACCAGGAGTAATTCCTGTGCAGCGGCAGGTGTGACCCAAAAAGCAAAAAAAAAAAAAAATGAAATTGAGCAAAGTACCTTCTGAGACCACAATGCGGAGATCAAGAAAAATTTTAAAAAATCAAAAAATCAAGAAAAAGCCAAAATTAACTACACAAATACACATAAATCTGGAGAAGGGTGGCCAGAGAGATAGCACAGTGGGTAGGGTGCTTGCCTTGCACACGATTAAACCAGGCTCAATCATCATGACCAGGAGTGATTCCTGAGTGCAAAGTCAGAAGTATCCTTGAGCATCTCCAGGTGTGACCTCCTCCCAAATAAATTTTAAAAATATCTGGAGGAGAAACAGCAAAGAACCCCCCCCCCCGCAAATGGTAGAAAGAGGTAAATGGTAAAAACTAGACAGAAATCAACAGAATAGAAAACAAGAATACAAACCAAAGAATCAATGAGACTAGAACTGGCTCTTCAAAAAAGCAAGATAGATAAATATTTAACTAGATTCAGTGGGGGGGAAAAGAGAAAATATTCAAATAAATCAGATCAGAGATAAAAGAGAAGTTAAAACATATCCTTCGGAGATTAAAAATACAATGAGAGGTTACTATAAAAAACTTTATATTTTTATGCTACAGAACTTAAAAGAAATGGGTATGTAATATCCCGTTAGAGGCATGCAATATCCCCAAGCTGAAAGAGGAGAAAGTGTAAAACCTGAACATATCAATCACAAGTAAGCAACTTCAAAATGTAATTGAGAATCACTTTCTTCCTCTTACTTACTTCATTTAACATGTTATCTTTTATTTTATTTTTAAAAAATTTTTTACCTTATCATAACTTCTTTATTCTCTAGTATCCCACATTTCACAATTAGCATCTACCTTCTGGTTCAGCAATGTTATGCAGGGAGTTAGTCAAGAACTGATTATGTAAAGGTCAGAGCAATAGTACAGCTTGTAGGACAATTGCTGCATGTGGACAACTGGGATTGATTCCTGATCCCAGACATCCCAAAGGTCACCCAAGCTGTCCAGGAATCAGTCAGTGTGGCCCCAAACCAAAAGAAAACAAAAACAAATTTTTAAATTGCTTTTACAATCTTTTCTATGATTTTTAAAATTCACACAATAATATTTTTGAGTGATAGTTCATTAATCTACTTCTCTGGTCCTTGTTTCTCTTTTTTCTCTCTTTCAAAGTTTTTTTAAAAAATTTTTATTAGGGAAACACCATGAAGTACAGTTGTAGACTTACAATTTTTTTGTGCTTGAGTTTCAGTTACACAATTATTGAGTACCCATCCCTCCACCAGTGCCCATTCCCCACCCCCAATGCTCCCAGCATCCCTCCCACTCCCCCACCTCCCCCATCCCACCCCACCCCAGTGGCAGGGCATTCCCTTTTGTTCTCTCTCTCCTTTGGGATGCTGTGGTTTTCAAAAGAGGCAAGAAACTTTGGTATATCTACACAATGGAGTACTATGCAGCTGTTAGAAAAGATGAAGTCATGAAATTTATATAAAAGTGGTACTACATGGAAATTATCATGTTAAGTGAAATGAGTCATAAAGAGAGGGACAGATATAGAAAGATTGCATTCATCTGGGTACTATAAAGTAACAAAATGGGAAACTAACACCCAAGAATAGCTGAGATAAGTACCAGGAGTTTCACTCTATGGCTTGGAGGCCAGACACACATGCTAGGGGAGAGAAGGCAGTTCAGATAGAGAGGGGAGCACCAAGTTAAAGGTGTTGGGAGGATCCTCCCAGGATGAGAGATGCATGATGAAAGTAGACTATAGACTGAACATGATTGCCACTCAAAACATGTTATCTTTTAATTCTATCCAAGACACCTTTGCCTTGTACCTGATCTCAGAGGGAAAGCTTTCAGTTTTTTACAATAAAGAATAATGTTTGCTGTGAAATCATGCAATTTTCTGCAGCATGGATGGAACTAGAAGATATCAGTGTTAAATGTATTAAGTCAAAAGAGGAAAGATAAACACAGGATGATATCACTTTAAGTGGTAATTAGAATAACTGGATGAGGAATTGCAATGGTTTAAAGGAGAGATGCCCCGGTTACCCTTGGTCCCAAAGGAGGAGAATGAAAGACAATGGAGTGGAGGATTGGGGAAGTAAATTATTGCTGATATAAAGCAACAGGGGACACATGTATATGTATATAAATAGTTTTAAGTTATGATGGAGCTAAATATCCAAACCACAGAGTCAATAACACTGAAAGCATGAGATCGAAACTTCACTTAATCACTTAATCACTTAACTTCCCGTTAGTCGTCGATTTGCTCGAGCGGGCGCCAGTAACGTCTCCATTTGTCCCTGTCGCGTGCTAGTGTAGCCCAATGGCATCTGTTCGCTCCGGGAACATGAAGGGCCTCAAACCGATCGTTCATGATCTTGACGAAGAAGTCTGACCACCTGGTAGGTGGGCGGCCACGCGGTCTTTTGACATCCCGTGGAATCCAATCAGTAACAGCTCTAGTCCAACGGTCGTCTTTAAATCTCATTACGTGACCAGCCCATCTGATTTTCGACACCTTGGCAAATGAGACAGCGTCCCTGATCCTTGATCGTCGACGGATGTCAGAACTCCGGATTCGTTCTCTCATTTGAGTGAAATTTGATATTCCAAGCATAGCTCTTTCTATTCTTCTTTGGGAGACCTGAATAGCGTTCTCATCTTGTTTGCGTAGGGCCCAGGTCTCTGAGGCATATGTTAATGCAGGAAGAACAGTGGAATCAAAGAGATGTGCCCGGAGCCGGAGGTTCTTCGTCCTCTTAGCTATTTCTTCGACATTCTTGAAGGCGTTCCAAGCCGCTCTCTTCCTCCTGCGCAGCTCGGGTGCCAGGTCATTTGTCATGTTGACCTCTCGACCTAGGTACACATAGCTGTTGCATTCGGAGATGGTCGTTCCATGGAGAGCGAATGGGGCGTCAGGAACAAGGCTGTTTCTCATAAACATTGTCTTCGTAAGATTCAGCTGTAGTCCTACCTTTCCACACTCACGGTCAAAGTCGGCCAGCATTTGTGCCGCTTGGCTGATGTTTGGTGTTATTAAAACAATGTCATCAGCAAAGCGGAGGTGGTGTAATTGCCGACCATCTACCTTCACTCCCATTCCTTCCCATTCCAGTCGTCGCATGATGTTCTCGAGAGTGGCACTGAAGAGTTTCGGTGAAATGGTATCACCCTGCCGCACCCCTCTCTTGACATCAACGATCACTTCTTTGTAGAATGGTGAGATCCTGGTAGTGAATCCGCAATACAGCTCACGGAGGATCCTGATGTATTGGGCTTGAATGCCCTGATTGGCTAGGGCTTCAATGACCGCTTCCGTCTCAACAGAATCAAAGGCCTTCTTTAAATCAATGAACATTAAGCAGAGCGGCATCTTGAACTCCCGAGAAACCTCAATGAGCTTGGTTATCGTGTGGATATGGTCAATGGTGCTGAATCCTTTGCGGAACCCTGCTTGCTCGCATTGTTGTCCTTCATCTAATGTTCTGCCAATCCTATTCAGGATGACTCGAGTGAACAACTTGTAGATGACAGACAATAGGCAGATCGGGCGATAGTTGCCAATGTCATGGATGTCTCCCTTCTTGAACAGTAGTACGGTCCTGCTGGTTTTCCATTGGGACAGAACCTTGCATTCAGACAGGTAGCGAGTGAAGAGCCGAGCCAGTGTATTGATGAGTACTGACGGCAGGTTCTTCAGGTGTTCAGGTCTGACCTTGTCTGGGCCGGGTGCTGTTTGTTTCTTTACCAATGAAATGGTGTGTCGGATTTCGGAGGGGAGAACGTTGGGAACAACATACCCATCCTGTGGAATTTGGTATGTTGGCAAGTGGACATGGCTATCAAAGAGATTTGAGTAGAAGTCATGGATAATCTTCTCCATTGCCGTTCTGGAGGATGTGATGGATGCATCAGGACGTCGGAGGGCAGTCATCTTGGTCTTATAGTTGGCGAAGGACAGGCGGGCCTTACAAATACTTTTCCCGGCTTCTGCTGCATCTACCAGTACTTCTGCTCTTCTCTCTTTGAGGTCTTCCTTGATCGCATCTCTGCACTGCTTTGCAAGCTCGGACGTTAGCTTGCGGTTGCCTGAGGCATGCGCCAAACCACGCTGGCGAATTAGCTCAAGAGTTTTTGAAGATAGGCGACTTTTTGTGGCTATCTCTCTCTTGGCGTTCCTCGCACATTCATGGAGGTGCTGAACCAGTCGATCGTATTCCTCGTCAATGTTGTCAACAATGGCATCTTCCCATGTTGCCGCAATAGTACCAAAGAGTTCCCAGTTGGTGGTCATTCTGGGAGTTCTCTTTTTGAACTTTGCAGCCCTTTCTCCCCGCTCTGTGAAGTAGAATTTTGCACGAAGGAGACGGTGGTCCGATCCCGTTCGAAATTTTGGGACAACAGCGACATCAGTCAGGCAAAACCGTCGATTGAATATGATGTGGTCTATTTCGTTGTGGAATCGTCCACCGGGAGACTCCCATGTCCATCGTTTAGATTCTGCCTTCTGGAACTGTGAGTTACCATGGATGGTCTTGGTCGACATGATGAACTCTGACAGTCTCTCACCCTGTTCGTTCCATTCTAGGCCATGGGTCCCGATGTGAAGTTCTTCAGCTGATCTTCTCAGTCCTATCTTGGCATTAAAATCACCCACAATGATCTTGTAGAAGGTGTGGTCTTCTTTATAGAACTTCTCTAGCTCCATGTAGAACTTCTCGATTTCTCTTTCATCATAATGAGATGTTGGTGCGTAGACAACGAAGATAGAAACTGCAGGCAGTGAGCCACATCTATTCAAATGTAAACGTCCGATTCGGACGTTTTGAGATCGAAACTTAAACTTAAAAATGTACCTATGGAGATCACAGGTTAGGATGGGAGTAGGGAGCCTGGGAACATTTGTGGAGGGAAGATAAACCTGGTGGTGGAATCAGTGATGGAAAATCGTATTTTAAAAATCCAACTATGAATACCTTTATAAATCACAGTACTCCCACAAGTAAAATGAAGGAAAAGAAAAGAAAACACAAAAAAAGAATCTCCCCAGGAATGAAAGTTCTGGTCCAAGTAGGTTCACTTCTGAGTTCTATCAACCTGTCTAGAAGATTTACTGCCTTTACTCCTTAACCTCTTCCAAAATATCAAAGACACAGCAATCCTTCCTTACTCTTTCTATGAAGATAACATTATACTAATACCCAAAACTGACATAGACATTTTTAGAAAAGAAAATTTCAGACCAATCTTCCTATGAACATCTATACAAAAATCCTTGATGAAATTTTTGCAAACCAAATTCAACAGCACATCAGAAAATTCATACAGCATGATTAATTGGAATTCATCCGTTCATCCCAGAGAACCAATGATGATTTAACATATGCAAATAATTAACATAATATGCCAATTATAGTAAAAGGAAAGATAAAAATAATATATCAATTGATGCAAAGAAATTATTGACAAGATTCAATTTCCATAGATGATAAAAACACTTATCAAAATATGAGTGTAATAAACCTTTTTTCAAGATCAATGTTGATCTATAGCAAGCTTACAGCCAGTATCATTCTTAATGTTGTAAACTGAAAGAAGTCCTTCTGAGACAAGGATGTCCACTCTCTACCCTTTTATTCAACATAGTATTAGTACCTGAATGGTACTTCAAGATATCATGTTCAGTAAAGTAATCCAGAAGAAGAAGGACAAGCACAAGACGATATCACTTCTCTGTAATATGTATGCATATTATAGATGTATACTTATGAGTATATAATACAACATTGTACTATGTATGTATATAGGGGTGTATAGTATATATATGTAATATCATAACAAGCACGGTCCTCCCGTTGTTCACTGATTTGCTCGAGTGGGCCCAGTAACGTCTCAATCGTGAGACTTGTTGTTACTGTGTTTGGCATATCAAATACATCACGGGTAGCTTGCCAGGCTCTGCCGTGCGGGCGAGATACTCTTGGTAGCTTGCCGGGCTCTCCAAGAGGGGCGGAGGAATTGAACTCGGGTTGGCCATGTTGGCCGCTTGTAAGGCAAACGCCCTACCCGCTGCGCTATCGCTCCAGCCAGGACTGGAGCGATAGCGCAGCGGGTAGGGCGTTTGCCTTGCACGCAGCCAACATGTAATATCATATGCATGTGATATTATATGTTTAGCATATAATAACTATGTGAGGGAATGCAATATATTTAAGAGGTGGTGCTTAGAAACTCTGGGATAACCCCTGACCCCAGAGTTGGAGGAGATGCAGGACAGAATGGAAAAGGATTTGGGGGTGCAGAGAAAGAATATGAGAAAGGAAGTAACGAGATCCTGGAGGGGAGCCTGAAAATGGCAGTGGAGTGACTGCAGACGGCTGGACAATCCGTGCTCTGAACAGTGGGTCCCTAAGGTCACAGAATCTCTGTGTGATTAAATGTAAGTATTATTTAAATATTTTATCTCCAAATAGTGCTTTCCAATTCCAGCCTGGCGCCACTGCAGAGTGTGGGGCCTGGAAGCTGCCGAGGCAACCCAAACTCCTGCCATGAGAGGCAGGTTCAGGCAGCCCCACAGCTGACTGGTGGCTGGGTGTTCTGGCCACACCAACACCGCCACTGCTCCCCCTCCCACCTCCCCCAATCCCGTGCACTCATTGCCACTGCTGCCAACAGATATCTTGGAGGAAAATCTCTCCCAAGTCCTTCGATTCCCTGGATTCTGACAACCTGGAGATCAGGTACAATGTTTAGGGCAGGTACTCCCTGGTGGCTCTACTGGAACAGTAGAGGAGCCAGCCCAGAGCACAGAGTGCAGCTGCTGCCACGGTCCCAGCTGTGTCAGTCCTAGTCCCATCAGCACCACTGTTGGTCAATCTGGATTTTCTATGTGAGAGCATGATGCAGGGTGTCCTCAGGTTTCCTTACATCCCAAAGTCACCACCATGCCTCTGGCAGGACTCCATCAACTCAGACCAAGTTTTCCAAGAAATTAAAATGCCAAAATTTTAGGTATGCTGAAGTCATGCCCCCAAACCACCTCCATTGCAGCCTTGCTCCAGGGGCTCATGAATAAATCTTGAAAGAGATCAACAGGCCACAGAAAATTGTTTTTGGACACCTGCACATGACTGCGACCTTTGGGACACCCTGAAGGGGGCCAGGTTACCCCTGTGCCCACCCAAACAATCCCTGGAAGCCTCTCACTTTCATAATTCAAAATTGCCACCATGCCCTTAGCCAGACTTACTGAGAAATTGATCTGCTGAAAATTCAGGAATGTGGGTTTTGTGACTGAAATATCTAGGCTTTCTCAGAGTCAGAATAGGCTATCCCAACATTTCCTGTACTTCTGGGAACCCTAGCAATCGTATCCACATCCCAAAGCTGCCACCTAGTTAAGAATTCACTTCAGCTGTTACTTCCCAGTAAAAAGTCTGAACTTCCTGACATCTCAAATTCTACAACACTGATAAACAAGTAGTAGCACAGGAAATTGGAGAAGGCTAACAATCTCAATTAACAAAACATAAACACAGAAACTTTCTCAAAGAAGAAATTCAAATAGCCAAAAGGTATATGAAAAAATGCTCTTCATCACTAATCATCAGGGAGCTGCAGATCAAAACAATGAGAAATCATCTCACAACACAGACACTGGCACAAATCCAAATAACAGCACAGTTATCTCTCATACAAAGACTAAATGTCTTATGATAAGATACAATTTATTGGTCCACAGTAGAAAACCTACCTTAAGTGTGGGGGAGTTGGGAAAGAGCAGGGACCACTAGGACAATGATAGTTAAAATTGATCACTCTGGATAAGAACTGCGTCTTGAAAGAAAGTAAAGGAGCGAACATTATTACCTTTCAGTACCTGTATTGCAAACCATAATGTCCAAAAAGAGAGTGAGAGAGAGAGAAAGAGAGATAAAAGGAAGAAAAGTGCCTGTTGCCTGTCACAGTATCAGGGTGGTGGAGGGAGAAAGGTGGCAAGAGGGAAACTGTGGACATTGGTGGTGTACATTGGGAAAGTACTTGTGAAGGGATGGATGTTGGAACATTGTATAACAGAAACCAAATCATGAACAACTTTGAAATGGTGTATTTCACAGTGATGCGATAGAAGGAATTTAATAATAATAATAGCACTGCAGTGCTGTTATCCCGTTGTTCATCACTTTGCTCTAGCAGGTATCAGTAATGTCTCCATTTGTCCCTGTTGTGTGCTAGTGTAGCCCAATGGCTTCTGCTCACTCCAGGAACACAAAGTGAGACTTCTTGTTACTGTTTTTGACATCTCGAATATGCCACGGGTAGCTTGACAGGCTCTGCTGTGCGTGCAGAATACTCTCGGTACCTTGCCTGGCTCTCTGAGAGGGATGGAGGAATCGAACCCGGGTTGGCTGCATGCAAGGCAAATGTCCTCTCCTCTGTGCTATCGCTCTGTGACTATTATCATTAATAATAGTGATGATGATGATGATGATGATGATGATGGAGAGCTGGTGTCAGGGTCCTTGAATACACTGGTATAGTTGGGGAGTGTGTTTTCAAAGGTCCGGTGGTGCTCTATCTCTCCCGCCGCCCACGTTCAGTAGTCTCACGTCACTTCCCCCAGCCCGGGGAGGTTGATGATGAGGTAGGCAAAGGAACGAATGAGGGCCAGGCTGGTCGGTATCAGTTGTAGTTTATTCCATCTTCACTCCCCTTCTGCTTCTCTCTCTTAAGCCTGAGCCCCCTCTCACTTCTGACTCTGCCCTCTGGAGCACGAGCTCAAGTCTGAGCCCACACACAATCCTGAGCCTCAGCTTCTGCCAGAGCCTCAGTCTCTCCTGAGCTTCCATCTCCGCTCACCCACCCTTCCCCCTACCCACCCCTGAGCTTACAGTCTTAGTTTATATATCAATCACGTAAGGTGGTGACACAAAGGTGGGTTGAATATTAACAAATCAACAAAGAGAGGTAAGACCACCCCTCAAGGAGATTCACAAATCACAAATCACAAATCATCCCGTTATTCGTCGATTGCCTCGAGCAGGCCCCAGTAACGTCTCCTTCATCCTAGCCCTGAGATTATATTCAAGGCTCTTTAGGAGAATGAGACCCATCATTGTTACTGGTATTTGGCATATTGGGTATGCCATGGGGAGTTTGCCAGACTCTGCCACGTGGGCAGGCTACATTTGGTAGCCTGCCAGTTTGTCCAAAGTAGGAATGAGATGTCATAATAAGATGTCGCATAATAAAATGTCGCATTCGCAGTTCGCTCCCGCGCAGTTCCGGGAGCTGGTTTTTATAGTCTCTGAGTCTTGGCCGCTGATGGAATTACACGGCGCCAGGGGGCCAGTTGGTGGGTGTGACCCCCGCCTACTGGAATTTGGAGGATCTGGGTGGAGGATGCTCGGCCCCAATCCGAGTAGGCTTGGAGATCTCGGCCCCGGAACCCACGTGGCTTTGTCCCTCTGCCGGTACCTTCATGTGTGCGGAGAGTGGTCTCAGCATGGTGGTGGCTGGTCCTGGAGGTCTTCAGCTGCCAGAGCCCTGGTTGGGGCAGGGAGGAAAGCTCAACCCGCTCCCCTCCAAAGGGCCCCAGCGAGGACAGCCAGGCGCGGGGGCAGGAGACTGCACTCTTCTCTAATCTTCAAGGAGATTAACTCAAGGATAAAATCTCATCTAAAGAGATTATTGAAGATTACTAGGAGATCCGCTCAAGGGTGGGATCCCAACAAGGCTGTGTTCTTTCCTCAACTAGTAATCTACTTAGTTGTAGTAAATTTACTTCTAATATTTCTAGCAATGTCATCTGTATGAGCACAGTAAGAGATATCAACTTACAGTTCGGTTCTTCCTGAGGACATTTCACTATATATCCCACAGTCCTCAGGCCAGGTTAGTCTTCCTAGCTCCAAAAGGGTCCTAGTCTCATCATTACTTACTTTTGGGTCATGACAACATTTGTTCATGATCATGCCCTCAACTTATAGCTGAGTATCATGGCTCTTTGGCCTGGCCCATTTCAATGCCAGGGTAGCTCACAGCTCTCACAGCTTGCCTTGGGTCCATTCAGTCTCTCATTAGGACCCTGCTTTTGGGGTGCTAGCAACTCAGGGAAACTGAGTCAAGAAAGCAGATGCCCAGGAGTAAATATTATTTGTAGTCAATCAACTCCCAAGTTACAAAGCATAATATCAACTCTCTTCCTGTGTCTGTACAGAAAGGACATTGCTTTAAAGTAAACTATGCAAAAGACATAATTTACAAGACATGTTCAGTGTCCTTAGAAGTATCTGATCTTACAAGCTAACAGAATCTGATTAGGGGGAAAGCTGATTAACTGGTTGGGGAGGAGAACACAGGGAAGAGTTTGCAGATAAACAGAGGAATGGGAGTGACAT
This sequence comes from Sorex fumeus, assembly GCF_029834395.1. Taxonomy (NCBI): domain Eukaryota; kingdom Metazoa; phylum Chordata; class Mammalia; order Eulipotyphla; family Soricidae; genus Sorex; species Sorex fumeus. The sequence continues at coordinate 15,691,112 of NW_026606077.1, read as the reverse complement.
CCGGAGCACTTTGATGGGTGCAACCAGTAAACCTAGGCTCCCTGTGGCAATGTTATCCTACAGGGGAGTATATCCACAGACTTGGAGCCATATATGCAAACCACAAATTAACAACACTGAAACATGAGATTCAAACTATAACTACCAAATTGTGAAATCTGCCTGTCTTGATGGCAGTCTAGTGGGGCAGGAGGGAACTTGGGAATACTGGTGGAGGGTAGTTGACACTGTAGTGATATTAGTTATATGTGTATGTTATATGTATAAAACTCAGGTATCAAGAACTTTGTATAATTTTTTTTAATTAAACAAAATATCTTAAAATATTTTAAGAAGAAAAAAATTCCAACTAACCACATCAAGAATTGTGGGGAATCAACCTCAAACAATAATACAAAGTAGTAATAATTAAAACAGCATGGTATTGGAACAAAGATATATCTGTGGACCAATAGAATAGAGTTAAATATACTTACACACACCCTCAAATATATGATCATCTGATTATTGATAAGGGAACAAGAAATATAAAGTAGAGAAAGGATATTCTCTTTAACAAATGGTGCTGGCAAAACTGGACAGCTATGTGCAAAAAAAAAAGAAAAGAAAAGAAAAGAAAATGAGCTCAGGCCTCTACCTAACACAATGAACAAAAGTCAGATCAAAATGGATTAAAGACATCAACATTAGACCGTGTAATCACAAAAGGGACAGCAGCAATCTAGCTCTCCAGCCACCTGAGTTCGGTAGTCTCAGGCTGTTTCTCTACTCCAGGGAGCTGGTGAAGGAAGGAACAAGGGCCAGACTGGTTTGTCTTAGTTACAGTTTATCCCAATCCTTTCTCCATTCATTCCTGTCTCTCCTCTGCCTCTCCCAGCCCATTCTTAAAGTCTCATTATATCCCATAAAAGAAATTTATGTCATGGAGGGCCCAGGTTCTCTCAGACCATCACGTCCAGGTTCTCTCAAGCCTGTGTTCCCCCTAGAGAGCCCCAAATCTCCTCCTATAGATCATGGTACCTCTAAAGGGTGCAATACAGTGATGTCATCAAAAGGAGTTACAGAAAGAACATTTTGGAAGCAAAACATACATTGTTTCCTTACATCTGCAGGCCAGTAATTTTGGCCTCTGGAAAGATGATACAAAACCAGGACTGAAACCTTTCTTGGGCTACAAGAACTTGGATTTGCATCCAAAGACTAGTCTGCTAGAGCTTGGAATCTACATCTCAAAAATCAGGCCTGACTAGCACCTGAGATCTGCATGTCAAAGACCAGCCAAGTTTCTTCAAGAAAAGGAAAAGGGACCCTTACAATATACTGAAATTATTTACTGAAGGAAGTTTGAAAGGGACAAATGTACAGCCTCATCCAAACTAGTCAGGACACACAGGAAAGCTGCTTCTAGGACAGATTCTCATTTAGCAGACTGACCCACCCTAGAACGGAATCCCCTGGGTGTGTTTCTCCTCTCCTTGTCCAACAAACATAAAAGCATACATAATATAAATCACTTTATACGGACACAGTAAGAAATACTTTAAGCTTATAGAATTGCTCTCCTAGGGCCATCTTGATCCCAGACTACAGCGCTCAGGCCAGATAGTCTTTCCTATCCCTAGCAGGGTTCTAGTCTCATCATTACCTTTGGATCATGACAGCATTTGTCTATGATCAAACTCCTAAATTATAGTTAAGAATTGTGGCACTTTGGCCTGGCCCATCCCGATGCCAGGGTAGCACAAAACTCACAGCTTGTCCTGGGTCCATCCAGTCCCTCATCGGGACCATACTTTTGGGAGCACTAGAAAGTGAGGGCAACTGAAGCTTAAGTTGAGAAAGCACATGCAAGGAATAAATAATATTCAAAGCCAATTAAATCCTAAGATACAAAGCATAATATTAATGGTCTTCCTGTATCTATACAAAAAAGGACATTGCATTAAAGTAAACTATTCAAAAGACATAAAGAGAGGAGAAAGGCAACATTAACTTACAATACAAATTCGGTGTCCTAGAAGGATCTGACCTTACAAGTTAACAGGTTCTGATTAGGGGAAAATCTGATTAACTGGTTGGGGAAGAGAGCACATAGAAGTGGTTACAGATAAACAAAGTAATGGGAGTGACTCAGGAGCACTGTGATAAACCTAAGCTCCTTGTGGCAAGGGAGAAAAGGACAAATCAATTGTTATCCTACATTAGACCAGAATCTGTAAGGTACACTGAAGAAAAAGTCGGAAAAACCTTCCATGACTTTGAAGCTAAAGGTATCTTCAAAGATGAAACCCACTGACCAAGCAAGTGGAAGCAGAGATAAACTAATGGGACTAACTTAAAATAAGAAGCTTCTGTACCTCAAAAGAAACAGTGACCTGGATACAAAGACAGCCTATGCAATGGGAAAGGATATTCACTCAATACCGTTCTGATAAGGGTTAATATCAAGGATATACAAGACACTGGTTGAACTATACAATAAAAAATATCCAATATCATAAAAAATTGGGTGATAAAATGAACAGAAACTTTCTCAAAGAAGAAATTTGAATAGCCAAAAGGCACATGAAAAAATGCTCTTCATCACTAATTATCATGAAGATGCAAAACAACAGGGATATATCATCTCACGGCAAAGTGACTGTCATAAATCCAAAGAACAAAAGCAACAAGTGCTGGTGTAGATGTGGGAAGAAAGGGACTCTCCTTCACTATTGGTGGGAATGAGAACTGGTCAAGCCTTTTTTGAAAAACATTATGGATATTTCTCAAAAAACTATAAATTGAGCTCCCATTTGACCCAGCCATACTACTTCTGGAAATATACCCTGGAGGCCCAAAAATAGAGCAGAAACACCATCTGCACTCATGTTCATCGCTGCACTATGGCATTCCATTGTGTAGATGGAATAAGGTCAAATATACTTACACAATGAAATACTATGCAGCTGTTAGGAAAAATTGTCATGAAATCTGCCTACAAATGGATGGACTTGGAGAGCATCATGCTGAGTTAAATGAGTCAGAAGGAGAGGGACAGAGAGACAATGACGAGCGATAGCACAGTAGTAGGGCATTTGCCTTGCACGCAGCCAATATGGCCGATCCGAGTTCGATTCCTCCGCTCCTCTTGGAGAACCCGGCAAGCTGCCAAGAGTATCTCACCTGCGCTGCAGAGCCTGGCAAGCTACCTATGATGTGCTCAATATGCCAAAACACAGTAACAACAAGTCTAACAATGGAGATGTTACTGGGCCCGCTCGAGCAAATCGATGAACAACGGGAGGACCGTGACTGTGATAATAGAAGAATAATATCCATGTCCAAGGAAAACAGGGGTTAGGAGGACTGGTCAATGATTGGAACTAACCACAAGTGTATGGGGGGCTGAGGGTAGGTAAGATAGAGAGGAGACCAGTATGAAAATAATAGTTGGGAATAATTATGCTGGACAAGATCTGAGGGTTAAAAGGTAAGGGAATAAAACTCCTGGTACTAATCTTGGCCATTCTTGAGTGTTAATCTCCTATTTTGTTACTTTATGTTCCCCAGATGAATGCAATCTTTCTATGTCTATCCCTTTCTTTCTGAGTTATTTCGCTTAACATGATACTTTCCATGTAGTACCACTTGTATGTAAATTTCATGACTTCATCTGGCTTGGAGGCCAGCCGCACATGCTAGAGGAGAAGGCAGCTCAGATAGAGAAGGGAGCACCAAATAAAGGGTGTTGGGAGGATCCTCCCAGGATGGGAGAAGCATGCTGAAAGTAGACTATAGACCAAACATGATTGCCACCTATTGCCTCTTTTTGCAAACCACAACACCGCGTCTGCCTTGCACGCAGCCAACATGGCTGACCCGAGTTCGATTCCTCTGCCCCTCTCGGAGAGCCTGGCAAGCTACTGAGAGTATTCGATATGCCAGACACCACAACACCCAATAGGAGAGAAAGAACAAAAGGGAATGCCCTGCCACAGAGGCAGGGTGGGATGGGGGCCATGGGGGGGTGAGGGATACTGGGATCCGTGGTGGTGGGAAATGGGCACTGGTGAAGGGATGGGTATTTGATCATTGTATAATTGAAACCCAAGCACAAAAATTTGTAAGTCTACAACTGTACCTCATGGTGTCTCACTAATAAAAATTAAAAAAAAAACAGGTAAGGGATATTCTTTTTTATTTTTAATGTAGGAGTACTGCTATTTATTCAGCCATTGATTAAGCTGATTGAATTGTACATGAACTCCACATCACTTTTTTATTTTTATTTTTTTGCTATTCCTATTCTATATATTATTACTTTTTTTAAAAAAATTATTTTTAATGAATCACCATGAGATACAGTTAGACTTATACACTTTTGTGCTTACGTTTCAGTCACACAATGATCGAGTAACCATCCCTCCACCAGTGCCCATTCTCCACTACCAGTGTTCCCAGTATCCCTCCCACCATCACTCCCATCCCCCCGCCTCTGTGATAGGTGCATTCCCTTTTACTCTCTTTCTCTTTTTTAGAGTGTTGCGGTCTGCAACGCATTATTAAGTTGCCATCATGTTAGGTCTATAGTCTACTTTCAGCATGCATTTCCCATCCCGATTGGATCCTCCAAGCATCCTTCACTTGGTGGTCCCTTCTCTATCTGAGCTGCCCTTTCCAAGCTGTGGAGCAATCCTCCTGGTCCTTATCTCTGATCCTTGGGTGTTAGTCTCCCATTTTTTTACTTTATATTCCACGAATTAGTGCAGTCTTCCTATGTCTGTCCCTCTCATTTTACTTAGCATGATAAACTCCATGTTAATCCACTTATATGAAAATTTCATGACTTCATATTTTCTAACAGTTGCACATTATTCCATTGTGTAGATGTACCAAAATTTCTTTAGCCAGTCATCTGTTCTCAGGCACTTTGTTTTTCTTTTTTTCAGATTCTGGCTATTGTAAACAGTGCTGCAATGAACTGTGTACACTGATTTCAGCTTCTACCAAATGAAAACTCTGGTTTTAACTTGACCTTTTTCTTCAGTTCATAATTTCCCAAATTTTTTTTGAAATTTGAATAAAATATTTTTTTGGTAAGTGAAATCTATATTTATATTGTAACTGGATGCTGCCTAATACACAAGGATTATCAGTCATCAAAATTCTATCCTGTATTAGTGTGACTTTTTTGTTCTTAGTAAAGATAAAACATATACTGACAGATTTGAGCTAACTAAAATTTTTTAAGTTTCAGAATAAAATCTTTTCTGGGTCAGAAATTACAGGAGTAGGGTGCTTGCCTTGCATTCAGCTGACCTGGGTTCAATCCCTGGTACCCCATATAGTTCCCCAAACCTGCCAGGAGTTATCCCTGAACACAGTGTGGCACAAAAAATCTTGACTCTTGGAGTTGAAGAGTAAAAATTTTAAGTTTATGCTGTGATCCCAGTTTCAATCCTAGCATAACATATGATGGTCCCCCTACTACCCAGCACTGTCAGGTATGCCCCCCTCCCTCACTCTGGATCTTATAAGTAGTAATATTTTGGAGTTTTGATGTCCTCTAATTCAAAATAAAAGACGTGTTAGTGTGGTATTTGTAGAGCTTTGCTTTAATAAAATTTTAAGGTTTCCAGAAGCAAAAAAGAGCAAATTCTTTATTTAATTTTTTTTATTTTATAAAGTAGTTCACAATATTTGATTACATTTAATATTCAAACACTAATCCCACCACCATTTCACATTCTCACCAACATATTTTGGATGTTTCCATCCTGAAGCCCAACCCCTGCCCCAAAGCAGACCTAAAATAATATATTTTGTATTGTTTGTTTTAATTAACGGCTGAAAATGCTACAAAATGTATCCTTAGAGGAAAGAGTGTGAAGATTGTTGAGGGACCAAGTTCTTTAATGTATATTTTTAATTGTAGATTTGTGTATGTTACATTAATATGCACAAATACATGTGCTTTATTTTAAGGGATTACTTTATGTTCATCTATTTTGTGTGTTCGCTAATATATTATGTTGGCTATTATATTTTCCAGAAAATGTATCTTATTTATATTCCAAAGTATCAATAGCAATATATGTGTCTCAGACTTAAGTTTTCTAGACACCTGGTGGCAAAATAGTTTTATGAACATGTAATTTGGGGAAGTGCTATTAACTTAAAATTCACAAAAAATATTAGCTTAGTATGTTCTTAGAGAGTTCTGGAATAAAGAAACCCATTTAACTAACTTCAACTCTTTGAAACCAGTACTTGGGTAATAGAATACTGCAAATTTCTATTAGAAATTTTACTATAATAAAATGGGTTTTTTTGTTAAGTTTGCCTGGATTACTAATTTTTTAGTAAACTAATTTTACTAAAATTCCACTGTTCTTCCTTCATTAACATACGCCTCAGAAACCTGGGCCCTATGCAAGCAGGATAAGAATGCTATTCGGGTCTCCCAAAGAGGAATTGAAAGAGCTATGCTTGGAATATCACATTTCACTCAAATGAGAGAAAGAATCCGGAGTTCCGACCTCCATTGATGATCAAGAATCAGGGACACTGTCTCGTTTGCCAAGGCATCAAAAATCAGATGGGCTGGTCACGTAATGAGATTTAGAGACGACTGCTGGACTAGAGCCGTTACCGACTGGATTCCACGGGACTTCAAAAGACTGCGTGGCCGCCCACCTACCAGATGGTCAGACTTCTTCATCAAGACCATGAAAAATTGGTTTGAGGCTCTTTGTGTTCCTAGAACGAACAGACGCCATTGGGCTACACTAGCACGCAACAGGGATAAATGGAGACGTTACTGGTGCCTGCTCAAGCAAGTAGATGATTAACGGGAAGTCAAGTGATCAATTTTACTAAGTAAAAGAGTTTACTAAATTTCTGGCAGTGCTTAGGGGAACCATATGGGATGCCAGGGATCAGCTTACATTAGCCAAATACAAGACAAGTGCCCTAACTGATGTACTCTCTTTGGCCTATAGTTTATTAATTTTAAGTATTTACTCACATGGCCAACCAGAATTCTATTCCTCTGTCCCTCTCGGAGAGCCCAGCAAGCTATTGAGAATATCCTGCCCACACGGCAGAGCCTGGCAAGCTCCTGGTGGCATATTCAATATGCCAAAAATAGTAACAACAAGTATCACAATGGAGACATTACTGGTGCCCACTCTAGCAAATTGATGAACAACAGGAGGACAGTGCTACAGTGCTGCAATGAACATATGAGTGCAGAGGTCATTTCTACAATACTTTTTTGCATCTCTGGGGTATATTCCCAGAAGTGGTATTGCTGGGTCAAATGGGAGCTCAATTTCTAATTTTTGGAGAAACGCCCATACTGTTTTCCAAAATGGCCAAACCAGTCGGCATTCCCACCAGCAATGAAGGAGGGTCCCTTTCTCCCCACCTCCCCATCAGTACTGAATGCTTTTCTTCTTTTGGATGTGGGCCAGTCTCTGAGGTGTGAGATGATATCTCATTGTTGTTTTGATCTGCATCTCCCTGATGATTAGTGATGTAGAGTATTTTCTCATTTGCCTTTTAGCCATTTGGATTTCTTCCTTGAGAAATTTTCTGTTCATTTCATCAACCCATTTTCTGATAGGGTTGGATATTTTCTTCTTGTGGAGTTCAATCAGTGCCTTGTATATCCTTGATATCAACCCCTTATAGGATGGGTATTGGGTGAATATCCTTTCCCATTCTGCATATTGCCTTTGTATTCTGGTCACTGTTTCTTTTGAGGTACAGAAGCTTCATAGCTTAAGATCGTCCCATTTGTTTATCTCTGTTTCCACTTGCTTGGTCAGTGGCGTGTCTCTTAGCTTCAATGTCATGGAGGGTTTTACCGACATTGTCTTCAATGTACCAATGGATTCTGGTCTGATGTTGAGGTTTTTAATCCACATTGAACTGACTTTTGTGCATGGTGTTAGGTAGAGGTGTTAGGTGGAGGTCTGAGTCCATTTTTTTTACATGTAACTCACCAGTTTTGCCAGCACCACTTGCTAAAGAGGCTTTCCTTGCTCCATGTTGCATTTCTTGCTTCCTTATCAAGGATTAGATGGTATATATTTGAGGGTGTGTGTAGGGATATTTCACCCTGTTCCATTGGTCTGCAGCTCTATCTTTGTTCCAGTTCTATGCTATTGTAATTATTATCACTTTGTAGTAGAGTTTGAGGTTGGGGAAGGTGATGCCTTCCATATTCTTTTTCCCAAGAATTGCTTTAGCTATTCGTGGAGGGTTGTTGTTCCATATGAATTTCAGGAGTGTTTGATCCACTTCTTTGAAGATATTCACGGGTATGCTTGTATGGATCACTTTGAATCTGTACAATGCTTTGGGGAGTATTGCAATTTTGACAATGTTAATTCTCCCAATCCATGAGCAGGGGAAATATTTCCATTTACTCATGTCCTCTTTTATTTCATGAAGTAACGTTTTGTAGTTTTCTTTGTACAGGTCCTTTACCTCCTCAGTTACGCTGATTCTGAGGTACTTAATTTTCTGAGACATGATTGTGAACAGGATTTTTTTCATGTCACTTTCTTCTCTCTCATTATTTGTGTATAGGAAAGCCATGGAATTCTGGGTATTGATTTTATAGATTGCGAGTTTACGATACAGATCTATTGTTTCTAGGAATTTCTTGGTAGAGGTTTTGGGGTTCTCTAAATATAGCATCATACCATCTGCTAATAGTGAGAGCTTGATTTCTTCCTTTCCTATTTGGATGTCCTTAATATCTTTTTCTTGCCTAACTGTTATTCCAAGTATTTCTAGTACTCTATTGAACAGAAGTGGTGAGAGTGGGCGTCCCTTTTTGTCCCTGATCTTAAAGGGAAGGCTCATATTTTTTCTCCATTGAGAATAATGCTTGCCGTAGACTTGTGGTAGATGGCTTTGGCTATGAAAAAGGTCCCTTCTATACCCATTTTGGTGAGAGTTTTCATCATAAACTGGTGCTGGATCTTGTCAATGGCTTTCTCTGCATCTATTGATATGATCATGTGTTTTTTATCTTTTCTTTTGTTGATATGATGGATTATGTTGATTGATTTCCGAATGTTGAACCATCCTTACATCACTGGGATGAATCCCACTTGGTCATGGCGTATGATCTTTTTGATGAGCAGTTGGATTCTATTTGCTAATATTTTGTTGAGGATCTTTGCATCCGTGTTCATCAGAGATATTGGCCTGTAATTTTTTTGTTTGTTTTGCTTGTAGGGTTTTTTCTTGTCTTTATTCCTTCTTTTAAGTTTGGTTTTTGAGTCTATAAAATAGTGTATCGTTCCTTTGAGTTTGAGTGAGAGTTTAGCCCTATAAACTATTCTTGGTGAAGCATTCTTTTCATTGAGTTTTTTTTTTTACTATATCCCTCCATTGTCTTCGGGCTTGAAGGGTTTCCTCTGATAGGTCTGCTGTAAATCTAAGGGGTGCTCCTTAATATATGATTTCCTTCTTTGACCTTGCTGCTTGTAGTATTGTTTCTCTATCATTGGCATCCACCATTCTGACTATGATATCTGTTAGCAGTTGTTTTAAGTATTTAGCTGGTCCCACATTGGATGTGTATACGTTTCGAAAGTGATTTCTTCCTGCTATACATATCCATTGATTAATAAAAAGAAAAGTGGCCTTCGCTGTCTGTTCTAATCTTTTTCAACCTGAAGTCTACGTTGTCAGATACTAGTATGGCCACCCTGGTTTTTTTGAGGGAGTTGTTTGCTTGAGGGATTGTTTTTCATCCTTTGACTTTGAGTCTATGTTTGCTCTGACTGTTCAGATGTGTTTCTTGTAAGCAGCAGAATCTTGGGTTCAGTTTCCGAATCCATTTTGCCACTCTGTGTCTCTTGATTGATGGAGTGATAGCACAACATGCGGCTGACCCGGGTTAGATTCCTCTGCCCCTCTTGGAGAACCTGGCAAGCTACTGATTATATCTTGCCCTCAGGGCAAAGCCTGGCAAGCTACCCGTGACGTATTCGACATGCCAAAAACAGTAACAACAAACTGTGAGACGTTACTGGTGCCCGCTCATGCAAATTGATGAACAACAGGAGGAGAGTGGCAGGACAATGACAGTGACAGTGTCTCTTGAGTAGTGTGTTTAGACCATTGGTGTTGAGCGAGATTATTGTCATGGGGTTTTGTGCTATCTTTCTGCAGGGGTTTGTTGTGCTTGTAGGGGTTTTTCTTATCTTACAGGAGCCCTTTTAGTCCTTCTTTTAAGTTTGGTTTTGAGTCTATGAAGTTCCTGAACTGTTGTTTATCCATGAAATTGTGTATGGTTCCTTCGAATTTGAGTGAGAGCTTAGCTGTACAGAGTAATCTTGGTGAGGTGTTCATTTCATTGAGTTTTTCCACCATTGTCTTTGGGCTTGGAGGGTTTCCTCTGATAGGTCTACTGTAAATCTAAGGGGTGCTCCTTTGTATGTGACTTCCTTTTTTGACCTGCTTGAAGTATTTTGTCCCTATCTGTGGCATCCACCATTCTGACTATGATATGTCTTGGAGTCTTCTTATTAGGGTCTCTTTTAGTTGGCATGCGTCTGGATCCTTGGATCTGGATGCCTGCATTCTCCAGCTCTGGGAACTTTTCAACAATGATTTCTTTAACTGTGGCTTTTTCATTGGGGTTGCCTCCCTGTCCTTCTGGTACTCCGACGATTCTAAAGTTGCTCCTCTTGGAGTCATCCCCTAGGTCTCTGATTCTCCCTAGAGCTCTGTTGAGGACTTTTCCCATTGTTTGTTGTTGCCTGTAAGCTTTCTGCAGCTCATCCTCACCTCACTGATTCTGTCTTTGGCTGTAGTCATTCTACTGTTGAGGGCATCCACTGAGATTTTTATTTCATCTACAGGGTCTTTTATTAGTGTCACTTCTGATTGTAGCTTTTTTATTTCTGCTCTCATTTCTTCCTGTATTTCCTTAGGTGTCTGTTCCACTGTTTCTTTCATGTCCTCCTTTAGCTTACTGGATGTCTGATCCACTGTTTCTTTGAGTTCGTTGAACACCTTCAGCATTTCATCTCTGAATTCTTTATCAGAGAGATCGTATTTGTGGGTAACTCCTGTTGAGGCTTCTTGATTCTTTTCTTATCCTCTCCTTGTGGTGGGGATTTGCACTGTTTCTACATGTTGTTGTGCTTGTAAGGAGGTGGGACCTTCCAATTCACAAGCACTGTTGCTCTTACTGTGAGAAAGGATTCTGGATGAGCTCGGTTGATGGTGTTCACCTTTTCCCCCTTCTAGAGTATGTCCTTCCTCTCAGGTATTTCTCTGTAACTTATGTGTGACCTCTAGTGAAGGTTCGGAGGATGTGTTCTTTTATATTGGGCTTGTACGGCTTCTTGTGTTCATTGGTATTTTGGTAAAATTGGAATACACTTGTATGCATCAGTATTTTGGTGCAACTGGAATAGGCCTGTGGCCTATTGGCCTATTGTGTTTGAGATAGCCAGGGAGTTCTCCACAGAATTAGGTAATGGGAATTGAGATATGAGTCCAGAGTTCTGGGAGTGAGGAAAGTGACCTGTGGCCATCCAGGGCACCTGGAGGCCATACCCTCTGCCACAGAGGTCACACACACTACCACAGAGGCTATGCCCTCTGGCGGCCCGCAGGATGCTGGGATGAGTTCAGGTCTGATTGCCCAGCTGGGGTGCATGTGTGGGGACTTGGTCAGGGCAGCTGGCATACATGGGAGAGGAAGGTGGAGGTGCTAGAGGGTGGCGGTTCACCTCCATATCACTTTTAATATATATACATTTTAATTAAATATCTGTGAGATAGACCGTTACAAAGCTGAGTATAACTGGGTTTCAGTTATCCAAGATCCGGCACCCATCCCTCCACCAGTGTAATTTTCCACCACCAATGTCCCATGTTTCCCTACCACCATTCCCCAACACCTCACCCCACTCCCAGTCCACAAACCTACCTTTTGACTGTTTAATTTCTTGGTAAACGTGGCCCCAAATTGTTGAGATTTGACAAAAGGCGCAGCAGCAATTTTGGGGTATCAGAAAGCCTAAAGGCACCATCAAGGGATATTCTAGATAACCTTTCAGTATCAATATTGCAAACCACAATGCACAAAAGTAGTGAGGGGGATAGAGAGAGAGAGAAGAGAGAGAGGGAGGGAGGGAGAGAGAGAGAGAGAGAGAGAGAGAGAGAGAGAGAGAGAGAGAGAAGAAAACACCTATCACAGAGGCAGGCAGGGGGTGGAGGGCGGGGTGATGAGGACACTGGTGCTGGAAATATATACTGTAGGATGGATGGGTGTTTGAACACTGTATGACTGAAATCCAGTCATGAACAGCTTTGTAATGGTCTATCTCACAGTAATTCAATAAAAGAAGTTAAAAAAAAGTGTGGCGAAGTGATAAACCAAAACTTCCTCAAAGAAGACATAAAACGGGCCAAATATATATATATGATATATATATATATATATATATATGTCTCTGCATCACTAGGGAAATGAAAATGAAAACAAGAACATGCTATGAACTTATACCAGGGAAAGTGACACACATCACAATAAACATAAACAAGCAGTATTGCCATTGATGTAGGGGAGAGGGACCCTCATTTACTGATTCTGGGAATGTTGACTGCTATAGCCTTTTTTGAAAACAATATGAACCCTTATTAAAAAACTAGGAATTGAGTTTCCATATAACCCATCAATTCTATTTTTTGGCATCTACCTAAGAGGTTAAAAGAAAACTATTTAAAAACAATATTTTAACTCCTGTAGTAATTGCAGCACCTTTCACATTAGCTAAGATCTGGAAATAACCCAGGTGTCCCCGAACAGATGACTATATTAAGAAATTATGGCATATCCATAATGGAATGCTAGTCTGCTATAATAATAGATGAAGTCATGCAATTTGCTGCTAAGTGAATGGATTTGAAGACTATCAGGTTGAGTGAAGTAACTCAGAACAATAGGAACAGACACAAAATGAGTCCTCTCCTATGTGGAGCATAAAACAATATTGTAGGGGGAATTAAAAATGCCTGAACTCCACAGATTGAAAACCGGTCTCAATAGTTAGCTTACCATGTCGGGGGAGGGAGATATTGGGGAGGGTTTTGGGTTTGGGAAGCAAAAATCTGTGATGTGTTTTATGCATGAAAACCTGTATTAACAGTTTTGTAAACCATTGTGCCTAAAATAAAAGTTAAGAAAAAGAAAGAAATCTAAAAAATCCACCTTATTTTTGACAGTGAGTATTTCACCCCACTGAAAATAAATTCAATGGAGCAAGCAGCAAAAGCCAGAGGCTGTAGTGGGAGAAGTTAATGAATAAATTTATATCTAACATGATATCCTGGGCAAGAAAATGCAGTCCCTTAAAAAAGTCTTGGACTGCATTCATTTTTGGAATATAAATTAACATATTATGAGACTAACACCTAAGGAGAGTAGAGATAGGGGGCTGGAGGATCACTCCATTGTTTGGAAGCCTCCCTCATTTGCTGGGGGAAAAGACAGTTAGAATGAAGAAGGGACCACTAAGTCAATGATGGTTGGAGGGATCGCTCAGGAGGGGAGATGTGTGCTGAAAGTAAACTATGGTTCTAACATGATGGCTTCTTAATATCTGTATTGCAAACTATAATGTCCAAAAGTAGAGACAGAGTAAGAAGGAAGGTGCCTGCCACAGAGACAGGGGTGGGATGGGTTGAGGGTGGCAGGAGGGATACTGGAAAGATTGGTGGTGGAAAATATGCATTGGTGGAGGGATGGGTGCTTTATCATTGTATGACTGAAACTTAATCGTGAAAGTTTGTAACTGTATCTCAAGGTGATTCAATAAAAAAAAAAGGTCTTGGATTGAAATTGCTAAAGTGGACTTAAATGAAAGCTAATGATACTAACAAGAGAAAGATTTAAATGGACAATCATGAAATATAGACGGATTAATAGAAATGAATAAATGGATTAATAGAAATGAATTTTAAAGAAATTAATTTAAGCAGAGAATTTAGAAGTACAACTAAAGTGGAATGTTTGAATTAAAAAGTCTCGAAGAGTTTGAGAAATAAGTAAAGTGAGAATTACTAATAGAACAATTTGGAAATAAATCAAATAGTTATCAGTAAAATAAATATGATATTAAATTTATATTATATTAAGCATTTGATTAAAATCTAATACATCAGTAAAATACAGTATTAATTTGAATTCCTTTCACCTTTTTGACTTATGGTTTTCCTGATTTTGATGTCATATATTAAGGTATTTTATCCCCAACATTCAGGTATACCAACTTTGATAAATGCTTAATTTAGAATGATAAATCCCTAAATATGAGATTATTTGGAGTGCTTCAAGAAGCTCTTTTGTAAATAATTATAAGTTCCTAAGAAATGCAAAGATTATGGGGCTTTTTTGGTGGAGTTTCTTTCTTATTACTATACTTTCCTATAATTTTATGCCTCTCAATAATCTTTACTGATAGGTTAGCAATAGGGCTAGAGCGATAGCACAGCGATAGGGCGTTTGCCTTGCACGCAGCCAACATGGCCGACCCGAGTTCGATTCTTGGAGAGCCCGGCAAGCTACCGAGAGTATCTCACCCGCATGGCAGAGCCTGGCAAGCTCCCCGTGATGTATTCGATATGCCAAACACAGTAACAACAAAGTCTCCAATGGAGACGCTACTGGGCCCACTCGAGCAAATCGACGAACTCGATAGGTTAGCAATAATAAAGACTTAAGTGATTTTGTCTTATATAAAAATGAGAAGACTTTAAAGCATAATTTTAAAACATGCTGCACACAATCTGTTTTTTCTTCTGAAAATTTTGGTAGATATCACTGATTAATTTCGGAATGTTTTCTTTCATAATCTGGGGAAATGTTTATGACCTCTAGCTGAGCATCAAAATCAATGGGAAGATTAAAAAATGTAGAAAGGACCTGAGCAATAGTATAGCAGGTAATGCATTTGCCTTACACATGGACAATCTGAATTTGATCCTCTGCACCTCGAATTGGTCAGGCCTGAATAAGATAATGACATATGGATATAGAGCAAGATGGCAAGTAACTGTAGTCATTTTCTTCCCTATCTTCTTATCATTTCTAAGGGAAACAGTATCAACCAACTCATGGATGGTTTCTTTGAGAGATTATCATTGCATAATTTATTCCCTCAAATTGATTACAAGTTCATAAATTTAAATAGTCTATGCATTTAGATTTTAAGCAAAATAGGTGATAAAATCATGTATTTAAATTAATTAGCTCTTGCTTACAGATGCTTCCCCCAACAAACAGTGAACAACAAAAATATGAATCAAGATATCAACCACCATGGTTACCCCAAAAGAGGAAGAAATGCAAAAACAGAGTAGAGAAGAAAGTCTAACTCAGCTCAGGAGATTGTTTTCTCAGACACAGTGGTGTCCATGATTTTAACAGGAAAACAAAAAAGTTCATCCTTCTGGTTTCTTAGTTGGTTTCCTAATTCTCACAAATGACATCTTCATATTTAGGATATTAGAATATACAGCTTTAGCTGTACAGAGAAGACATTTTTAGTTTCTTCTAAAAACTTGGATGAATTTTTGAATTATCCTCTTATATCCCCAGAAGTTACTGGGGCCTGCAAGAGGTAATCAATGAACAAAAGGATGGTCATGATTGTGATCGTGATCCTCTTATTAGGCTCTTTTTCATAATATGCTCCAAATCTTTACATTTTTGTTGTTGCTGTTGCTGTTATTTTTAATTCCCGGGCCACACCTGGTGGTGCTTATGACTTACTCCTGGATCTGCACTCGGAGATCATTCTTGGTAGTGCTTGGGGGACCATTTGGAATGCCAGAGGTTAATCCTGTTTCGACACTGGAGAAGAATTGTTCCTCGGAACATGCAATAAAAGAGGTGTTGGAGGCGTCGGTGTCCTTGTCAACACAAACTTGGCCAAGAGCATTGATTCATTCGAATGCCTAACAACCCGAATCGGACGTTTACATTTGAATAGATGTGGCTCACTGCCTGCAGTTTCTATCTTCGTTGTCTACGCACCAACATCTCATTATGATGAAAGAGAAATCGAGAAGTTCTACATGGAGCTAGAGAAGTTCTATAAAGAAGACCACACCTTCTACAAGATTATTGTGGGTGATTTTAATGCCAAGATAGGACCGAGAAGATCAGCTGAAGAACTTCACATCGGGACCCATGGCCTAGAATGGAACGAACAGGGTGCGAGACTGTCTGAGTTCATCATGTCGACCAAGGCCATTCATGGTAACTCACAGTTCCAGAAGGCAGAATCTAAATGATGGACATGGGAGTCTCCCGGTGGACGATTCCACAACGAAATGGACCACATCATATTCAATCGATGGTTTTGCCTGACTGATGTCGCTTTTGTCCCACAATTTCTAACGGGATTGGACCACCGTCTCCTTCGTGCAAAATTCTACTTCACAGAGCGGGGAGAAAGGGCTGCAAAGTTCAAAAAGAGAACTCCCAGAATGACCACCAACTGGGAACTCTTTGGTACTATTGCGCCAACATGGGAAGATGCCATTGCTGACAACATTGACGAGGAATACGATCGACTGGTTCAGCACTTCCATGAATGTGCGAGGAACGCCAAGAGAGAGATAGCCACAAAAAATTGCCTATCTTTGAAAACTCTTGAGCTAATTCGCCAGCGTGGTTTGGCGCATGCCTCAGGCAACCGCAAGCTAACGTCCGAGCTTGCAAAGCAGTGCAGAGATGCGATCAAGGAAGACCTCAAAGAGAGAAGAGCAGAAGTACTGGTAGATGCGGCAGAAGCCGGGAAAAGTATTCGTAACGCCCGCCTGTCCTTCGCCAACTACAAGACCAAGATGACGGCCCTCCGACGTCCTGATGGATCCATCACATCCTCCAGAACGGCAATGGAGAAGATTATCCATGACTTCTACTCAAATCGCTTCGATAGCCATGTCCACTTGCCGACATAACAAATTCCACAGGATGGATATGTCGTTCCCAACGTTCTCCCTTCCAGAATCCGAGACGCCATTTCGTCGGTAAAGAAACAAACAGCACCCGGCCCAGACAAGGTCAGACCTGAACACCTGAAGAACCTGCCGTCAGTACTCATCAATACACTGGCTCGGCTCTTCACTCGCTACCTGTCTGAATGCAAGGTTCCATCCCAATTGAAAACCAGCAGGACCGTACTACTGTTCAAGAAGGGAGACATCCATGACATTGTCAACTTTCGCCCGATCTGCCTATTGTCTGTCATCTACAAGTTGTTCACTCGAGTCATCCTAAATAGGATTGGCAGAACACTAGATGAAGGACAACCATGCGAGCAAGCCGGGTTCCGCAAAGGATTCAGCACCATCGACCATATCCACATGAAAACCAAGCTGATTGAGGTTTCTCGGGATTTCAAGATGCCGCTCAGTTTAACGTTCATTGATTTAAAGAAGGCCTTTGATTCTGTTGAGATGGAAGCGGTCATTGAAGACCTAGCCAATCAGGGCATTCAAGCCCAATACATCAGGATCCTCCGTGAGCTGTATTGCAGACTCACTACCAGGATCTCACCATTCTACAAAGAAGTGATCGTTGATGTCAAGAGAGGGGTGCGGCAGGGTGATACCATTTCACCGAAACTCTTCAGTGCCACCCTCGAGAACATCATGCAACGACTGGAATGGGAAGGAATGGGAGTGAAGGTAGATGGTCGGCAACTACACCACCTCCGCTTTGCTGATGACATTGTTTTAATAACACCAAACATCAGCCAAGCGGCACAAATGCTGGCCGACTTTGACCGTGAGTGTGGAAAGGTAGGACTACAGCTGAATCTTACGAAGACAATGTTTATGAGAAACAGCCTCGTTCCTGACGCCCCATTCGCTCTCAATGGAACGACCATCTCCGAATGCAACAGCTATGTGTACCTAGGTCGAGAGGTCAACATGACAAATGACCTGGCACCCGAGCTGCGCAGGAGGAAGAGAGCGGCTTGGAACGCCTTCAAGAACGTCGAAGCAATAGCTAAGAGGACGAAGAACCTCCGGCTCTGGGCACATCTCTTCGATTCCACTGTTCTTCCTGCATTAACATATGCCTCAGAGACCTGGGCCCTACGCAAACAAGATGAGAACGCCATTCCAGTCTCCCAAAGAAGAATAGAAAGAGCTATGCTTGGAATATCACGTTTCACTCAAATGAGAGAAAGAATCCGGAGTTCCAACATCCATCGACGATCAAGAATCAGGGACGCTGTCTCATTTGCCAAGGTGTCAAAAATCAGATGGGCTGGTCACGTAATGAGATTTAAAGGCGACTACTGGATTAGAGCTGTTACCGACTGTATTCCATGGGATGTCAAAAGACCGCGTGGCCACCCACCTACCAGATGGTCAGATGTCTTCGTCAAGATCATGAAGGATCGGTTTGAGGCCCTTCATGTTCCTGGAGCGAACAGATGCATTGGGCTACACTAGCACGCGACAGGGATAAATGGAGACATTACTTGTGCCCACTCGAGCAAATCGACGACTAACAGGAAGTTAAGTGATAAGTGAATCCTCTTTCAGTGCCATAGAAGGCAAGCACCTTACAAGCTGTACTACATCTACAGCCCCACAAATCTTGACTGTTTTTGCAAGTTGTTAGATTATTTTGTGTCCACACCTTGCAATGTTCAGAGCTTACTCCTGGCTCTGCATTCAGGAATTACTTCTGGTGGTGCTCAGGGGACCATATGGGATGTCAGGAATTGAACCTGTTTCGGCCACATGCAAGGCAAGAGCCCTTCTTGCTGTGCTATCACTCTGGCCCAAGTAGTAAGCTTCTTTTCTTAGTACATGTTCACTGTAGGATAATAGACAATACCATTTTAATATCTTGGTTTCTACTGGAAAGAAAGATTTGACGCAGATTTGAACAAGAATCAGCTGACTGCCATTTGCAGGGCCTCTTTTGTCAGGACCAAGTCAACAGTTCAGGGAGTGAGGAGTCCAGAAGGAAAACATAAGAACTGGTTTCCATTTCTGTTCCAAGCATTGGTTAGGTCTGTATTTCATCTACAAGTATTTCAAGTAAAATATAAATAAATGTTTATTAACTTTAAAATCTTTCAGAGGAGGAACTTGAGTTTTGAAGCTCAAGAGGAAATACTCTAAACGAGTGCTTATCAAAATCCAGCTGCACAGAAGTTTGTTTCTGGCTTCTACCTCTAGATTTTCTCCTTAATAGATCCAAGAATATGCATTTAATTAATTCCTCAATATCCTTTGATGTTTGAGTGTTGAAATTATACTTTGGAAACTCAGGAATGTGAAGTTGTGAATTGTCTATCTTGAGTCCCTGTGGTTTCAACGAGAGATGTCTTTGAGCTATCAAAATCTTTATGTTTAGACATTGTAGCTTTATGCAACATTGTCCTCAACTCTCAACAAGATGTCATATACTTGATAAACACTAGTGGCTTGCATTTTTCAAATTAAAAGCTATCATATTCAGTTGGGTTATTTCACTTACAAATCACTTACAAATTTTAAGCTTTTGTTTGGTTTTTATTTTGAGTCACACCTGGCAGTGTTCAGGACTTATTCCTGCCTCGTTGCTCAGGGATTATTTCTGGCAGGACTTGGAGGACCATATGGGGATCAAGCCCAGGTCAGCCATCTGCAAGGCCTACCCATTGTTCTATCATTCCAGCCCTGTATTTCTAGCAGTGACTATTTGAGAATAATGAAAAACCCTGGGTATTAGTCTCTACTCAAGGTCAAGTTGCCATGGTTCTACCTTAGACAACAACATCCCTTCCTTCACCTCAGCTTCTCCTTTAGGATTCTGGAATTCTCAAAAAAAAAAAAAATCAAACACACTTATTTAAGCATAAAAGTCTGGTAAAAGTACTTTTTGGTTTGTGTTAATGCTATAGTATTTCTTTCTTACTTTCATTGCTAGGAGTAACCATGGATAAATAATAATATTAATTTCCTAATTGTTTGCAATCTACATAAAATGGTATATTATTGAGTTAAATATGAGGATATTTGCAGGAAATAAAGATAATTATAAATTGCATGTGATATGTTATTCTAGATTTAAGCAATAATACAGGACCTTGACTTAGAACACTGAATAATGATCTGATGCAATACTTCACCTGTGGTTTCTTTAAAGGAAACTTCACTGAATTATCTTCATTTGCCGTTATAAACTAATTTTCTATTAAAAGTATATAATATTATGAAAAAACAAACATTTAAAATTCTTTGCTTCTTTGAATTGATTGCTGCCTTTCATTCTGTGATTTTTCACTCAATTCTTTAGAACAATGTCCTAAACCTTTATAACTTTCAAAGAAAGGATATACACCAAAACTAATATTCCATGCCCATGCTCATCAGAGTCAGAGGCTGTGTTTTGTGCTTCGATCCCTCAAATTCACAATCACATCACACTTTAATTGGAATGGTTTCTCTAAATTCAAAGGCAGAAAGTCCCAGAAAACTGTCTTTGTTTAACAGAGAAGGCTTTCTCCCCTGAACTCCCCTGGCTTTGGCGATTTGGAAAATCTTATTAGCCAGATTTAAAAAAAAAAAAAAAAGAATTGCACCACCAATTCTGGGACTCAAATAGCTATTTGGAAGCTTGTGAGGAGCAAGAATCCAATTAAGCAGTTGAGCTGCAGAGACCCAAGCACATCGCAGCAGACGCGGGTGCTCTCGTACACCTGACACACTGCTCTGCACAGCTGCCATTAAGCTCTCTGTCAAAATGGCCCAAGCCTGGGTGATTCATTTCTCAACCACAAGACGCCAGTGTCCGGTAAATCTAATGCAGGCTGGGAGTAGCTGGATCAGCGAGATATGACTCAGATATCTAAACGGGGATTTGGGCAGAACAGAGGCAGGCTTAAAACAACTTTCTCATAACAAAATAGAATGGCTAAACAGAGCTACAAAACCCTTCTCTCTGACCCCTTTGTCCTTCATTTCAAGAAAAACAAACATGCTCTACTTTCTTTCCTAAACCTCTTATCTAAGAAACAAACCTCCCTTCTCCCCAGGAATAGAGATAAAAAAATCTTTTATAAGTCTTGCTTGAAAAGAATTTAAGCCCAGGTAGTGGCTGTATCCACAGAGGGAAAATGAGGCATTTTAGGATGTCCTGGGTGAGGCCCTACCCGAAGGACTTAAGGTACAGCAAGTTTGATTGGAACTGTTCTCATTGGACCTGTAGTGCTGGATATTGAATATGATTTCAATATTAAAATCTAAGGATATAGATTCACTGTATCACTGTCATCCCATTGTTCATTGATTTCCTTGAGCCGGCACCAGTAATGTCTCCATTCGTCCTAGCCCTGAGATTTTAGCAAGTGCCACATTGGAGGCTCTTTCAGGGTCAGGGCAATGGGACCCATCATTGTTACTGGGTTTTGGTATATCAAATACCCGACAGGGAGTTTGCTAGACTCTGCTGTGTGGGCAGGATACTCTTGGTATCCTAGCGGGTCCTCTGAGAGAGAGAACTAGAAAATAAGAGATCTACTTGGTAAGTTTGTGGCCGTGCACTTCTGGGAGCTTGGTTTTATAGTCTCTGGGTTTTGGCTGTTGATAGGATTACATGGCACAGGGGGCAGTTGGTAGGTGTAACTGTCTAGCTACTGGAAGATGGGGGATATGGATGTAGGAGGCCCAGTCCCGATCTGAGCAGGTTTGGAGATCTCAGCCCCCGGTCTCACACACCTGGGTTCCTCTGCCAGTTCCTTCATGCAGCTCTTGAGGCTCATCTGAGTGTGTGAAGAGTGATCTTAAGCACGGCTGTGGCTGGATTTCAGAGGTCATCAGCTGCCGGGGCTCTGCTTGGGGTGGGGAGAGAAACTCAACCCACCCCCCTCCAAGGGGCCCTGGTGAGGACAGCCAGGCATGGGGGCAGGAGATTCTGCGTTGTTCTCTTGGGGGAGCTTCGTTTTCATATTCTCTGGGTCTTGTTCATTGATGGGATTACATGGCACCAGAATATAGATTAACTCTGGAAATAGACACAATCAAAGTGCCAATTTGCCATGTGGTTGTAATATGGTGCATTACCTTTAAAAACATTAAAGATAGTTTAGACACTTAATCACTTAACTTCCCGTTAGTCGTCGATTTGCTCAAGCGGGCGCCAGTAACGTCTCCATTTGTCCCTGTCGCGTGCTAGTGTAGCCCAATGGCATCTGTTCGCTCCGGGAACATGAAGGGCCTCAAACCGATCGTTCATGATCTTGACGAAGAAGTCTGACCATGTGGTAGGTGGGTGGCCACGCGGTCTTTTGACATCCCATGGAATCCAGTCGGTAACAGCTCTAATCCAGTAGTCGCCTTTAAATCTCATTACGTGACCAGCCCATCTGATTTTTGACACCTTGGCAAATGAGACAGCGTCCCTGATTCTTGATCCTCGATGGATGTCGGAATCCGGATTCTTTCTCTCATTTGAGTGAAACGTGATATTCCAAGCATAGCTCTTTCTATTCTTCTTTGGGAGACCTGAATGGCATTCTCATCTTGTTTGTGTAGGGCCCAGGTCTCTGAGGCATATGTTAATGCAGGAAGAACAGTGGAATCGAAGAGATGTGCCCAGAGCCGGAGGTTCTTCATCCTCTTAGCTATTGCTTCGACGTTCTTGAAGGCGTTCCAAGCCGCTCTCTTCCTCCTGCGCAGCTCGGGTGCCAGGTCATTTGTCATGTTGACCTCTCGACCTAGGTACACATAGCTGTTGCATTCGGAGATGGTCGTTCCGTGGAGAGCGAATGGGGCGTCAGGAACAAGGCTGTTTCTCATAAACATTGTCTTCGTAAGATTCAGCTGTAGTCCTACCTTTCCACACTCACGGTCAAAGTCGGCCAGCATTTGTGCCACTTGGCTGATGTTTGGTGTTATTAAAACAATGTCATCAGCAAAGCGGAGGTGGTGTAGTTGCCGACCATCTACCTTCACTCCCATTCCTTCCCATTCCAGTCGTCGCATGATGTTCTTGAGGGTGGCACTGAAGAGTTTCGGTGAAATGGTATCACCCTGCCGCACCCCTCTCTTGACATCAACGATCACTTCTTTGTAGAATGGTGAGATCCTGGTAGTGAATCCGCAATACAGCTCACGGAGGATCCTGATGTATTGGGCTTGAATGCCCTGATTGGCTAGGTCTTCAATGACCGCTTCCATCTCAACAGAATCAAAGGCCTTCTTTAAATCAATGAACGTTAAACTAAGCGGCATCTTGAAATCCCGAGAAACCTCAATCAGCTTGGTTATCGTGTGGATATGGTCAATGGTGCTGAATCCTTTGCGGAACCCGGCTTGCTCGCATGGTTGTCCTTCATCTAGTGTTCTGCCAATCCTATTTAGGATGACTCGAGTGAACAACTTGTAGATGACAGACAATAGGCAGATCGGGCGAAAGTTGCCAATGTCATGGATGTCTCCCTTCTTGAACAGTAGTATGGTCCTGCTGGTTTTCCATTGGGATGGAACCTTGCATTCAGACAGGTAGCGAGTGAAGAGCCGAGCCAGTGTATTGATGAGTACTGACGGCAGGTTCTTCAGGTGTTCAGGTCTGACCTTGTCTGGGCCGGGTGCTGTTTGTTTCTTTACCGACGAAATGGCGTGTCGGATTCCGGAAGGGAGAACGTTGGGAACGACATATCCATCCTGTGGAATTTGGTATGTCGGCAAGTGGACATGGCTATCGAAGAGATTTGAGTAGAAGTCATGGATAATCTTCTCCATTGCCGTTCTGGAGGATGTGATGGATCCATCAGGACGTCGGAGGGCCATCATCTTGGTCTTGTAGTTGGCGAAGGACAGGCGGGCGTTACGAATACTTTTCCCGGCTTCTGCCGCATCTACCAGTACTTCTGCTCTTCTCTCTTTGAGGTCTTCCTTGATCGCATCTCTACACTGCTTTGCGAGCTCGCACGTTAGCTTGCGGTTGCCTGAGGCATGCGCCAAACCACGCTGGCGAATTAGCTCAAGAGTTTTCGAAGATAGGCGATTTTTTGTGACTATCTCTCTCTTGGCGTTCCTCGCACATTCATGGAGGTGCTGAACCAGTCGATTGTATTCCTCGTCAATGTTGTCAGCAATGGCATCTTCCCATGTTGGCGCAATAGTACCAAAGAGTTCCCAGTTGGTGGTCATTCTGGGGGTTCTCTTTTTGAACTTTGCAGCCCTTTCTCCCCACTCTGTGAAGTAGAATTTTGCACGAAGGAGACGGTGGTCCCATCGCGTTCGAAATTTTGGGACAACAGCGACATCAGTCAGGCAAAACCGTCAATTGAATATGATGTGGTCCATTTCGTTGTGGAATCGTCCACCGGGAGACTCCCATGTCCATCGTTTAGATTCTGCCTTCTGGAACTGTGAGTTACCATGAATGGTCTTGGTCGACATGATGAACTCAGACAGTCTCTCACCCTGTTTGTTCCATTCTAGGCCATGGGTCCCGATGTGACGTTCTTCAGCTGATCTTCTCGGTCCTATCTTGGCATTAAAATCACCCACAGTGATCTTGTAGAAGGTGTGGTCTTCTTTATAGAACTTCTCTAGCTCTATGTAGAACTTCTCGATTTCTCTTTCATCATAATGAGATGTTGGTGCGTAGACAACGAAGATAGAAACTGCAGGCAGTGAGCCACATCTATTCAAATGTAAACGTCTGATTCGGGTTGTTAGGCATTCGAATGAATCAATGCTCTTGGCCAAGTTTGTGTTGACAAGGACACCGACGCCTCCAACACCTCTTTTATCACATGTTCCGAGGAACAATTCTTCTCCAGTGTCGAAAACGGCATGGTGAGATTCGTGCCTTCTTGTATCGGTCAGACCAATGATGTCGTACTTGATCATTTGCGCTTGTACCATCAGGTCCTCGATGGATGCATCTGATGCTAGCATACGTGCATTGAAAGTACAGATGATCATTTTTGTCTTCCTTCGTTGTGGCAGCCTACGTCGGCCTTGAGATTTTGTCGGCCTCTCCTTTCTCATCCTTCTCAGTGCTGCCATGTCAGTGAAGCCTTCAGGGTCAGGTGAATGAGACCAGTTGTTGTTACTGGTTTTGGCATATTGAATACACAATGGATAGCTTGCCAGGCTCTTCTGTGCGGGCGGAATACTCTCGGTAGCTTGCCAGTCTTTCCGAGAGGGATAGAGGCTTTTGGGGCGACCTCTAATCACCCTTGTAGGTGTTACCATATTTGAACCCTATCAAATACGGTACGACAATTCCGGAAGATAGGTATGTAATGTCTTATGATGTGTCGCGCAGCCGCTTTGTGGCCGCGCGGGTCCGGAAAGCGTCCTGGAGTGTGGCGACGGCTGGGTAGTGGGAGTAGTGTCGATAGTGGAAGTCTGCTGGTGGGCTATTTATCTGGGCAGGGTGGGTCTCCTGTCTGCAATTCGATCCCTGGGTGGTTGATGGAAGCAGACAGGGCAGGGTAGGGTGGGGCTCCTGATTAGAATCCCTTTGTCACCTGTGGTTGGTGGGAGCAAGCAGAGCAGCTCTGTCCCTGCGTCCGCCGAGCCTGGAGTCCAAGGTCTCAGAGAGTGCCGCTTATCTTGTTCTGTGGGTCTTCAATCGTGCGTGGGTCTTGGCCGGAGCTGCCACGGGGGTCCGGAAAGCGTCCTGGAGTGTGGCGACGGCTGGGTAGTGGGAGTAGTGTCAGTAGTTTAGACACAGAATCACAAAACAATATTATCATAACTGCATAACATGTTAAAAAGACATCACACAAACTGTAATAATTTGCCCACCACTCATCTAATAAGTGGCTAATATCCAAGATAGAACTTTACAAGATAAAACCCAACCAATTCATCTTTAAGTGAGGAGATTGGAAATTATCACTTTGAACAAGAACTGAGTACTGAATGTAGAAAAGTGATATGGAGAATAACCTTAATAACAATATTGCAAACCTCAGTGCCTAAAAAGAGAGTGAGAGTAAGAGAGAGAGAAAGATAAGAAAGAGAAAGATAAGAGTAAGAGAGAGGGAGCTAGCAAGTAAGAGTGAGACAGAGAGAGAAGTAAAGTGTCTGCCATAGAGGTGTGGGGGTGGGAAGGAAACTAGGGACATTTGGTGTTGGTAATGTACACTGGTGAAGGGATGTGTGTTGAAACATTGTATGACTAAAACCTCATCATGAACAACTTTGTAACTGTATTTCATGGTGATTCAATTTTTTTTTAAAAAAAAGCACAGGAAAATAAAATAGAGGGGAGTGATGAACCAAACATCCTCAAAGAAACACAGATAGCCAAAATATATGGGGGTAAAATGCTCTGCATCTCTTAACAGAGAAAATAAAACAAAATATCAATGTGATATCTAACCATTCTTGTTGTTTTTGATGTGTGCCAGTACCTGCAATGTAAAGTAATAACTCATTGCTGTTTTGATTTCCATTTACCCAATGATTAGCAATGTAGAGACTGGCACACATTAGAAAGAACAAAAGCAATCAGTATTGGTGTGGATGGGAAGAGAAAGTGACTCAATGAATTTCCATGAAACATACACGTAAATGACACCCAGACCTAGGAATAAACATTTAGAAAGTCTTAGAGCTCCCAAATGAAAGAAACCAGTATTCTTACTATTAAAAATTAAAAAAAGAGAGAAACCAGAATTCTAAATGTGTTCACTGTCACTGTCACTGTCACTGTCACTGTCCTCCTGTTGTTCATTGATTTGCTCAAGCAGGCCCAGTAACGTCTCACAACAAATTGTGTGACTTGTTGTTACTGTCTATGGTATATCGAACACATCACGGGTAGCTTGCTAGGCTTTGCCGTGTGGGCGAGATTCTCTCAGTAGCTTGCCAAGATCTCTGAGAGGAGTGGACGAGATTCTCTCAGTAGCTTGCCAAGATCTCTGAGAGGGGTGGAGGAATCAATCTTGGGTGGACCAGGTCGGCCACATGCAAGGCAGATGCCATACCTGCTGTGCTATCACTTAAATTAGTTTAGCAGGCAACCTGTATAAGTTTATTGATCTCTGGCTTTTTTCCACTGTAATATATTTGTGTGGGTATACATTTACTGCTTTTTTACTCTTATGTTAAATTTTAATATATGCATAAATACATAAATAAAAATATTTGGGTTATCTATCTACTACTTCACAGTAGATAGATATTTGGGTCATTTCTGTGTTCTGGAAATTATTCTCGCTACAAACTCTCTATGTTTGTACTGGAATTTGAGCCATCAAATGCAGACTATTTGAAAAGATAAAACTCATGCATCCTATCATTTCACCTGCAGGAACCTTGGATAGAGAACAATGAAGTAGAGGAACTTGTGGCAAAGTTCTGAAATGTGGAAAGAGCTATGGTCTTTGGAAAGGGATTTACAATGAACTCAATGAATATCCCTGCACTAGTTGGAAAGGTGAGAATTTGTTAACATGGCTGAAGCTGTATTATTCCAAAAATTATAAATCTCATCAAATACATTGTTAGTGATATGACTGGAATGATATTACTTTAGGAAAATATTTGCATGTAAACTTTTTAAAAACTTAGCACAAAAATTCTTTGTTACTTAAAATTTTTCTATTAAATCACCATGAGAGAGAGAGTTACAAAACTTTTGTGATGGCTTTCAGTCATATAATGTTCCAACATCTATCCCTCCACCAACGTACATTTCCCACCACTAATGGCTCCCATATCTCTCCTGCTGTCACCCCCCAGGCATTGTGGTTTGAAATATAGATATTTAGAGGTCATCATGTTTGCTCCTTTACCCACTTTCAGCACTCATATCCCACACAGAGCATCATTGTCATAATGCTCCCTTCTCTATCCCAAGTTGCCCTCTACCCAGCCCTTATTACAGACTTCCAAATATGAACCCTTTGTCCTTGCCCTTGTTTCTACTGTCCTTCGGTGTTAGTTTCATACTATTTTTTTTAGTTTTCCTTACATGGCCGACCCAAGTTCGATTCCTCCGCCCCTCTCGGAGAGCCCGGCAAGCTACTGAGAGTATTCGATATGCCAAACACAGAAACAACAAAGTCTCCAATGGAGACATTACTGGGCCCGCTCGAGCAAATCGACGATCAACGGGAGGGCCTTTACCTTTACCTTTATATCCCACAAATTAGTTCAGTCATTCTGTGTCTGTTCTTTTTCTTCTGACTTATTTCACTCAGCATCATATTCTCCACATCCACCAATTTATAAGATAATTTCATTACTTCATTTTTTTCTAACAGCTGTATAGCATTCCATTGTGTAGATGTACCACAGTTTCTCTAACCAGTCATCTGTTCTCGGGCATTCGTTTTGTTTCCATATTCTGGCTATTGTGAACAGTGGTGCAATGAGCATACAAATGTAGATGTAATTTCTACTGTGTGTTTTTGTTCCCAGGAGGTATATTCCCACAAGTGGTATTGCTGGGTCATGTGGAAGCTCAATTTCTAACTTTTTGAGGAATACCCATATTGTTTTCCAGAAAGGGTGAACTAGTTCACATTATTAACAAAAATGAATAAGAGTTCCTTTCTCCCCACAGCTACACCAATACTGGTTATTCTTGTTGTTTTTGATTTGTGCCAGTACCTGCAATGTAAAGTAATAACTCATTTCTGTTTTGATTTCCATTTACCCAATGATTAGCAATGTAGAGCATTTTTTATGTGCCATTTGCCATTTGTATTTCTTTGAGGAAGTTATGTTTATCTCTGCTCCCCATTTTTAATGGGGTTGGTGGTTTCTTTGTTATAAAATTCTACCGATGCCTTATATATCTTGTATATTATCCCCTTATCTTAGGGGTATTGGGTAAATATATTTTCCCATTCCCATGTATATAAATATAAATATATTTTCCCATTCAGTCTCTCTTCCATTTGAGTGCATAAGCTTTCTTAGCTTAATGTAGTCCCATTTGTTTATCTTTGCTTTCACTTGATTGGTCAGTGGTGTTTTATCTTTAAAGATACCTTTTGCTTCAATGTCATGGAGGGTTCTAAACATATTTTCCTCCATTTACCTTATGAATTCAGGTCTGATATTGAGGCATTTAATCCATTTTGATCTGACTTTTGTGCCTGGCATTAGAACAGAGGTCTGAGTTCATTTTTTGCATGTAACTGTCCAGTTTTACCAGTACTCCTTGAAGAGGCTCTTCTTGCTCCACTTCACATAACTTGATCCTTTATCAAAAACTAACTGACCATATTGAGGGTCTGTGTCAGTATAATCAATTCTGTTCCATTAGACTGTTGGTCTGTTACTATTCCAATACCATGCTGTTTTAATTAATACTGCCTTGTAGTACAGTTTGAATTTGGGGAAGGTGATGACTCCCATCTTCTTTTACACAATGATTGCTTTACCTATTCATGCCTATTTGTAGGTATTTATTTTTCCCTATGAATTTCGGGAGTGTTTTTCTGTTTATTTGAAAAATATCATGGATATCCCTTGTAGGGACCACATTGAATCCATACAGTGCTTTGGGGAGTATCGCCATTTTGACAATGTTAATCCTTCTGATTCAAGAGCAGGAGATGTATCTCCATTTCCTCATGTCCTCTTTTATTTCCTCAAGTAGTGTTTTGTAGTTTTATTTGCACAATTTCGTCAATCTTTAGTTAAGCTGATTCTGAAGTACTTGATTTTCTAAGATACAACTGTGAATGGGAATTTTTAAAAATATCTCCTTCTCTTTCATTATTTGTATACAGGAAAGGCATGGACTTCTGGGTATTGATTTTGTAACCTGCTACTTTATTATACAAACCTGTTGTTTCTAGGAGATTTTATGTAGAGTCTTGAGGATTATTCTAACATAGTATCATGTCATTTACAAACAGAATAGCTTGACTTCTTCCTTTTCTCTTTGGATGCCCTTGCTATGTTTTTCTGGCTTAAATGCTATGGCAAGTATTTCCAGCACTATATTGAATAGATGTGGTGAAAGTACGCATACATACCTTGTCCCCTACCTTAGAGGGAATGCTTTTAGTTTTTCCCATTTCAGAATACTTGTTGTAGGCTTGTGACTATACTGAGGAAAGTTCCTTCAACTCCCATTTTGTTGATAGTCTTTGCCTTTGGTGAAAATGAAAAGTAAATCACAGAATAAAATAAGAACTTGCAAACTGTTTTCTGGCAAGGAACTACAATTTAAAATATATAAATAATTTGGAGTTAGGGTCATTCTTGGCCATACTTTCTGTCATTCCAGGCTTACAGTTGGTTCTGTGCTCATACTTCACCATGGATGTTTCAAAGGAGACCATATTTGGCACTTGTGTTTGAGTGTTGAACCAGGATTGACAGCCATAAGGTAGACATCTTAACCCCTGCACTCTCTCCCGCTCCATAAAATATACAAATTAGTCCATACAGTCAAGAGAAGTCAAATTATAAAATTTAGCACTATTGCAGCATCTTGAACTACAGAGAAACCTTAATGAGTTTGGTTATAGAGTGGATACGGTCAATCGTGCTGAATCCTTTTCGGAAACTGACTGCTTGCATAGTTGTCCTTCATCTAATGTTCTGCCAATCCTATTCAGGATGACTCAGGTGAACAGCTTGTAGATGACAGGCAACAGGCAGATTGGGCGATAGTTGCCAATGTTGTGGATGTCTCCCTTCTTGTACAGTAGTACAGTCCTGCTGGTTTTCCATTGGGACAGAATCTTGCATTCAGACAGGTAGCGTGTGTAGAGACAAGTCAGTGTATTAATGAGTACTGACGTCAGGTTCTTCAGGTGTTCGGGTCTTACCTTGTCTGTGCCAGGTGCTGTTCGCTTCTTTACTGGCAAAATGTTGTGTCAGATTTCGGAAGAGAGAACATTGGGAATCTGTCTAATGTTCATTGATCTAAAGAAGGCCTTTGATTCTGTTGAAACAGGGCGTTCAAACTCAGTACATCAGGATCCTCCATGAGCTGTATTACGGATTCACTACCAGGATCTCACCATTCCACAAAGAAGTGATCATCCATGTCAAGAGAGGGGTTCGGCAGGGTGATACCATTTCACTGAAACTCTTCAGTGCTTCCCTTGAGAAAGTCATGTGACGACTGGAATGGGAAGGATGGAAGTGAAGATAGACAGTCTGCAACTACACCACCTCTGCTTTGCTGATGACATCGTTTTAATAACACCAAATATTAGCCAAGTGGCACAAATGCAGGCCGACTTCGACATGAAGGTAGAAAGGTCAGACTATAGCTGAATCTCACGAAGACAATGTTTATGAGAAACGGTCTCATTCCTGATGTTCCATTCGCTCCTGATGAAATGAACATCTCTGAATGCAACAGTTTTGTGTACATAGGTCAAAAAGCCAACATGACGAATGACCTGACACCTGAGTTGCGCAGGAGGAAGAGAGCAGCTTGGAATGCCTTCAAGAGCATTGAAGAAATAGCTAAGAGGATGAAGAGCCTTTGGGTTCTGGTACATCTCTTTGATTCCACTGTTCTTCCTGCATTAACATACGCTCAGAAACCTGGGCCCTATGAAAACAGAATGAGAATGCTATTTGGTTCTTCCAAAGAGGAATGGAAAGAGCTTTGCTTGGAGTATCATGCTTCACTCAAACAAGAGAAAGAATCCGAGTTCCAATCTCTGTCAACGATCATGAATCAGGGACATTGTCTCATTTGCGTTGAAAATCAGATGGGCTGAACACGTAATGAGGTTTAGAGACGACCGCTGGACTAGAGGCATTACTGACTGGATTCCACTGGATGTAAAAAGATCTCGTGGATGCCCACCTACAAGATGATCAGACTTCTTCGTCAAGACCCTGAATGATCGATTTGAGGCTCTTTGTGTTCCTGGAGCGAGCAGATGCCGTTGGGCTACACTATCATGCAACAGGGACAAATGGCTCCCGCTTGAGCAAATTGATGAGTAACGGGATGTCAAGTGATCAAGTGATCAAATACTATTGCTAAACATATGAATATATCTTTCACTGTATCACTGTATCACATCATCCCTTTGTCTGTCGATTTACTCGAGTGGGAGCCAGCAATGTCTCTATTGGTCCCAGCCCTGAGATTTTTAGCAGTCTCTCCTTACTCCTCTTTCCCAAATATTGGAGGCTCTTTCAGGGTCAGGGTAATGAGACCTGTTATAGTTACTGATTTTGGCATATCTACTATGCCACAGGCTCTGCCCATGTGGGCAGAATACACTCAGTAGCTTGCCAGGCTCTCTCTCTCTCTCTCTCTCTCTCTCTCTCTATATATATATATATATATATATATATATGGTTTATTGCCTACTGTCTGAACCCCATCAAACATGGTGTCAGGAATATGTTCACTCATGTGTGAAGCTTGACCCGAGTGTGTGGAAAACAGCCTGGAGCATGCCAGCGCTTGGGTAGTGGAGGTCGGCTGCTGGGGCTGGGTCCATTGGGGTGGGGAGGGCTCTCACCCACCCCCCTCTGGGGCCTGGCACAGAGTCCAGTGGCATGGTTCTGGGAGCCTCATTTTATACTTGCGTCTGGGAGGAGCATGCTAAGTTCTGGATGTGGCCAATGAGGAAATTATCTGGTGCTGGCATGTTGTGGCTTATGGGTGTGACCCCTGGGTCACCGGAGACTGGGGGAAACAGAGACTCTGCTCCGGGTTCCGTTGAGCCCAGAGTCCAAGATCACAAGGTTCCACATTACCTGGTTTCTGTGGGATTTCATTCAAGTGTGAGGCTTGGCCCAAGCATCGGGAAAGTGGCCTAGAGTGTGGTGGCGGTTGAGTAGTGGAGGTTGGCTGCTGGGAAGGGGCAGGGTTCTTTGGGGTGGGAAGGGCTCTCACCCACCCCACTCTGAGGCGCCCCGAATGAAAACGGCCTCGTGCAGAGTCCCAATTATATCTTTGTAAGAGTTTATTTTAATGCTGTGATTTACAGATCTGTTTACTGTAGAGTCACGGGCATACAGTGTCTTAGTGCTCTTATCCCTCCACCAAGGATCCCAGATTTCCTTGCACCCATCTTCCTGCATTCTTGAAAGGCACATTATAAAGTTAATTTTTTACGAGTAGTGTTGATTTGGTTCTAGAGGTTCTATGCAGATACCATCACTCTACATCACAGAATTGTCTATAGCACTGATTCTTGCTCCTCTCTTACATCTAAACTACTCTTTTCTGCTTGCCTTCTTCCCTGACATTTTTATTTCTATAATTTAGGTGAAGGTACTGGCAGAGGGACAAAGTCACGTGGGTTTCGGGGCCGAGATCGCCAAGCCTACTCGGATTTGGGCCGAGCATCCTTCACCCAGATCCTCCAAATTCCAGTAGGCAGGGGTCACATCCACCAACTGGCCCCCTGGCTCCATGTAATCCCATCAACGGCCAAGACTCAGAGACTATAAAAACCAGCTCCGAGAACTGCACTTGCGGCTGCATTCGCGGCCACGCGACATCTTATTATGACATTTTATTATCTCATTCCTACTTTGGACAAACTGGCAGGCTACCGAATGTAGCCTGCCCACACGGCAGAGTATGGCAAACTCCCCGTGGCGTACCCAATATGCCAAATACCAGTAACAATGATGGGTCTCATTCTCCTAAAGAGCCTTGAATATAATCTCAGGGCTAGGATGGAGACGTTACTGGGGCCTGCTCGAGGCAATCGACAATAATTTAGGTCTAAGGGTTTGCCCACTTTGGGTACCTTTTATTCCCTTGTCATACTATTCTATATACTATAGATTAGTGATGACATCTAGTATTTCCTTGACTCTTCAATTTTTATAAGGTCTCCAGTTCCATTCAAATTGTAGCTAATTGTGTGATTTTATCCTTCCTTATAGCTGTGTAGAATTCCATTGTGTATGTATATATAAATTCACTTAATATTTAATTCATCTCTTCTCGGACACCCGAGTTGTTTCCACATCAAAAACTATTATACTAAGCTCTGCAATGAAAAGTAGTGTGTAAATCCTTTTGAATAAATACTTTAGTCCTGGGAGTAAACTCCAAGAAGTCAAACTGTGGACTCATATTGAAGATTTATTTTCACTTTTTTGAGAAATCTCCATTCTTTTCCCCAAAGAAAGCAGAGCCAGACAACATTTCTACCAGCAGTGACTGTGAATTCCTTTATCACTGCATCTCTGACAACACAGGTTATTTCTAGTCTATTTGATATTGCCTGTTCTCACTAGTGTACGATGATATCTGATTGTTTTCTTAATTTTGATTTTCCTTATAAGTGATTTGAACAAATTGTCATATGCCTATTGATCATCATCTGTCTTTTTCATAGATGTGTCAGTTTATTTCTTTTCTCCATTTTAATGAGATTACTGGAATGATTGTTCTGTGTAAATAATTTATCTGATATATTACATGCAAATATTTTCTACTATTCAGTGGAATTGATTTTATCCTTAATTTCTTTTGCTATGCAGAAACTTTTTTTAAAGATATACTGTTTATTCAGTCCATGTGACAATCATTTTGGTATTCTCTCTAGTTGGAAACTCCATCTACCCAAACAATGCAGCTTTGTCTCATGAAGTTTCTTGCTTGGTGATTCTTCACTAAGATGCTTGTCCTAAATACTATATATACCCTCCAACTTCAGTTGCATGAATTTCTTTTAATGGCCAAAATTTTCAAACCACATTCCTGAGAACAGTTGGAGATTTATTCCTTCTAGCTGACTGCTTTTTAAAAATGACAAAAACCTAACCAAAACAATAAAACCAGAAAGGACACAACTATATACTAGCTAAAAAGCATACAATCTTCACTAATATATAAAGATCTCTGATTCAACTACTGCTAATTAGAAGTCAATCTGATGAAGTTTTCCACTGCCATCTGAAGTATCTACACCATTGGCTTCACAATATAAGTACATTTCCTTGGAATTTTTGAAAAATTTTTTAATAGTGAGAAATCATGAGGTACAGTTGCAGACTTACACATTTTTGTGCTTGGGTTTCAATTATACAATGATCAAATACCCATCTCTCCACCAGTGCCCATTACCCACAACCACAGATCCCAGTATCCCTCCCACACCCCATCCCCCCCATCCCACCCTGCCTCTGTGGCAGGGCATTCCCTTTTGTTCTCTCTCTCTTATTGGGTGTTGTGATTTGCAAAAGGGGCAATGGGTGACAATCATGTTTAGTCTATAGTCTACTTTTCGCATGCTTCTCCCATCCTGGGAGGATCCTCCCAGCACCTTTATTTGGTGTTCCCTTCTCTATCTGAGCTACCTTTCCCCCTAGTATGTGTGGTTGGCCTCCATGCCATGGGGTAAAATTCCTGGTACTAATCTCGGCCATTCTTTGGTGTTAGTCTCCTATTTTGTTACTTTATGTTCCCCAGATGAATGCAATTTTTCTATGTCTATCCCTTTCTATCTGAGTCATTTCACTTAACATGATACGTTCCATGTAGTACCACTTGTATGTAAATTTTGTGACTTCATCTTTTCTAACAGCTACTAGTACTCCATTGTGTAAATGTACCAAAGTTTCTTTAACCAGTCATCGGTTCTCAGGAACTCAGGTTTTTTCGAGATTCTGGCTATTGTAAAGAGTGTTGCAATGAACAGACAATTGCAGATGTTACTTCGACTAAACTTTTTTGCCACTCTGGGATATATTCCTAGGAGTGGTATTGCTGGATCACATGGGAGCTCAATTTCTAATTTTTTGAGAATCGTCTATACTGTTTTCCAAAAGGGCTGAACCAATCGGCATTCTCACCAACGGTGAAGGAGTGTCCCTTTCTCGCCACATCCGCGCCAGCAACACTTAGTTATGTGCTTGTGGATATGGGCCAGTTTCTGTGGTGTGAAATGATATCTCATTGTGGTTTTGATCTGCATCTCCCTGATGATTAATGATGTGGGCTAAACTCTCACTCAAAATTGAAGGAACGGTACACTATTTTCTAGATAAACAGCAGCTCAGGAAATTCTAGACTCAAAACCAAACCTAAAACAAGGCCTAAAGGGGCTACTATAAGACAAGACAAACCCTACAACCACAACACACCCTTACAGAAAGATGACACAAAACCCCATAACCATACTCTCTCTCAATGTCAACTGTCTAAATTCACCATTTAGGAGACACAGAGTGGGAACATGGATACAGAGACAGAACCCAACATTCTGCTGCCTACAAGAAACTCATCTCAACACTCAGAGCAAACACAGACTCAAAGTCAAAGGATGAAAAACAATCCTGCAAGCAAACAGCTCCTGCAAAACAGCTGGGGTGGCCATACTAGTATCCGACAATATTAATTTCACCTTGAAAAAGACTAGAAGTGACAGTGAAGGCTATTTTCTCTTCATCAAGAGATACGTACAACAGGAAGAAATCACACTCTTAAATGTATACGCACAGATTTTAAGGAGGACATTGCAAGCAACACAATAGTACTGGGAGACTTCAACATCGCCTTATCACCTCTGGACGGATCAACAAGAACAAAACCCAGCAAGGAATCATCGACTTTGAAAGAAGAAATAGAAGAGAAAGGGCTTATAGACCTATACAGGGTTTTACACCCCCAAAAGAAAGAATACACATTCTTCTCCAGTGCACACGGAACACTTTCCAAAATAGACCATGTGCTAAGCCCCAAAACATACCTCAACAGAATCAGGAAGATAGAAATAGTATCAGCTATCTTTTCAGACCATGATGCACTGAGGATAGAAGTGAATCACACACAGACACGGAGAACCAAATGAAACACCTGGAAATTAAACAACTCAATGCTGAACAACGAGTGGGTCAGGAACAAAGTCAAGGACTAAATCAAAAGATACCTGGAAACAAACGAGAATGAAGACACGAGCTACCAGAACCTATGAAATCCAGCGAAAGCCGTGTTAAGGGAAATTTATAGCTCTGCAAGCATATCTTAGGTCTGTAGAAAGGATGCACATAAACAACTTGACATCACAAATCAAGACCTTAGAAAAGGATCAACAGAAAGAGGAAGGAAATCAGGCAGAAGGAAAGAGAACATAAAACTTTTGATCAATGACATGAAAAGAGGAAATCAATGACACGGAAACCAAAGAAACAATCCAGAAGATCAATTAAACCAAGAGCTGGTTCTTCGAGAAAATAAGCAAGATAGATAAACCACTAGCAACACTCACAAAGAAACAGAGAGAGAGAACCCTAATAAACTGAATCAGAAATGAGAAGGGGGGGTATCATAACAGAAACCAAAGAAAGCCAAAAGATCATCAGAGACTACTTTGAAAGTCTGTATGCCCCGAATCAAGAGAACCTAGAAGAAATGGACAAATTCCTGGACTCATATAATCTTCCAAAGCTGAATCAAGAAGATCTGGAGTATCTGAATAGACCTATTAACATCAACGAAATAGAAACTGTAATCAAAAGTCTTCCCAAAAACAAAAGCCCAGGTCCAGATGGATTCACTAGCAAATTTTTCCAAACATTTAAAGAGGACCTACTGCCAGTACTTCTCAAGCTTTTCCAGGAAATTGAAAAAACGGAAACTCTCCCAAACAGTTTCTATGAAGCCCATATCTCTCTAATACCAAAAGGAAACAAAGACACCACGAGAAAAGAAAACTACAGGCCGATATCCCTGATGAACACAGATGCGAAGATTCTCAACAAAATACTAGCAAATAGAATTCAACTACTCATCAAAAAGATCATATACCATGACCAAGTAGGATTCATCCCGGGGATGCAAGGATGGTTTAACACTCGGAAATCAATCAACATAATCCACCATATCAACAAAAGAAAAGATAAAAATCATATGACCATATCAATAGATGCAGAGAAAGCATTTGACAAGATCCAGCACCCATTTATGATGAAAATCCTAGCCAAAATGGGGATAGAGGGGACTTTCCTCAATATAGTTAAAGCCATCTACCACAAGCCTACAGCAAGCATCGTCCTCAATGGCGAGAAACTGAGAGCCTTCCCTCTAAGATCAGGGATGAGACAAGGATGTCCACTCTCTCCACTGCTGTTCAATATAGTACTGGAGGTACTTGCAATAGCGATTAGGCAAGAAAAAGATATTAGGGGCATTCAGGTAGGAAAGGAACAAATCAAGCTCTCACTATTCACAGACGACATGATACTATACCTAGAGAATCCTAAAACCTCTACCAAGAAACTTCTAGAAACAATATGCTTGTATAGTAAAGTGGCAGGCTACAAAATCAATACCCAAAAGTCCATGGCTTTCCTATATGCAAATAGTGAAAGAGAAGAAAGTTACATGAAGAAAACAATCCCATTCACAATTGTGCCCCAGAAAATCAAGTACCTAGGAATCACCTTAACTAAGGAATTAAAGGACCTGTACAAAGAAAACTACAAAACGCTACTTCAGGAAATAAAAGAGGATACGAGGAAATGGAAAAATATCCCCTGTTCGTGGATCGGGAGAATTAACATTGTCAAACTGGCAATACTTCCCAAAGCACTGTATAAATTCAACGCAATCCCTATTAGGATACCCATGACATTCTTCAAAATAGTGAAGCAAACACTCCTGAAATTTATATGGAACAATAAGCCCTCACGAATAGGTAAAGCAATTCTTGGGAAAAAGAAAATGGGAGTAATCAACCTCCCTAACTTCAAACTCTACTACAAGGCAGTAATAATTAAAACAGCATGGTACTGGAACAAAGGCAGAGCTGTAGACCAATGGAACAGGGTTGAATATATTGACATCTCCCCCCAAGCATACGAGCATCTAATCTTCGATAAGGGGGCAAGAAAAGTGAAGTGGAGCAGGTAAAGCCTCTTTAACAAATTGTGCTGGCAAAACTGGACGGCTACATGCAAAAAAGTGGGCTCATATCTCTGCCTAACTCCATGTACAACAGTAAGATCTAAGTGGATTAAAGACTTCAACATCAGACCGGAATCCATAAGGTACATTGAGGAAAAAGTTGGCAAAACCCTCCACGACATAGAAGCTAATGGTGTCTTCAAACACCACTGGCCAAGCAAGTGAAAACAGAGATAGACAAATGGGACTATTTTTTTATTAGTGAAGCACCATGAGGTACAGTTGTAGATTTACAAATCTTTGTGCTTGAGTTTCGGTCATACAATGATCAAATACCCATCCCTCCACCAGTGCCCATTTCCCCCCACCCCCCCTCCCACCCTGCCTCTGTGGCAGGGCATTACCCTTTGTTCTCTCTCTCCTTTTGGGTGTTGTGGTCTGTAAAAGAGGCATTGAGTGGCAATCATGTTCAGTCCATAGTCTACTTTCAACATGCATTTCCCCTCCTGGGGGGATCCTCCAAACACCTTTCATTTGGTGTTCCCTTCTCTATCTGAACTGCCCTTTCCCCTAGAATATCCGGCTGGCCTCTAAGCTATGGAGTAATCCTCCTGGTGTTGATCTCAGCTATTCTTAGGTATTGATCTCATATTTTTTTGCTTTATATCCCCCAGATGAATGCAATTTTTCTATGTCTATCCCTCTCTTTCTGACTCATTTCGCTTAGCATGATACTTTCCATATTGTACCACTTGTATGTAAATTTCATGACTTCATCTTTTCTAAGAGCTACATAGTACTCCATTGTGTAAATGTACCAAAGTTTCTTTAACCAGTCATCTGTTCTTGGGCACTCAGTTTTCTTCCAGTTTCTGGCTATTGTAGAGTGCTGCAATGAACAAACAAGTGCAGATGTCACTTCGACTACACATTTTTGCCTCTCTGGGGTATATTCCCAGGAGTGGTATCGCTGGGTCAAATGGGAGCTCAATTTCTAATTTTTTGAGAAACGTCCATACTGTTTTCCAAAAGGGCTGAACTAGTCGGCATTCCCACCAACAGTGAAGGAGTGTCCCTTTCTCGCCACATCCGTGCCAGCATCGGTTGCTTTTGTTCTTTTGAATGTGGGCCAGTCTCTGAGGTGTGAGATGGTATCTCATTGTGGTTTTGATCTGCATCTCCCTGATGATTAATGATGTAGAGCATTTTCTCATGTGCTTTTTTGCCATTCGCATTTCTTCTTTGAGAAAGTTTCTGTTCATTTCATTGCCCCATTTTTTGATGGGGTTGGATGTTTTCTTCCTGTGGAGTTCCACCAGTATTTTGTATATCCTTGTTATCAACCCCTTGTCAGATGTGTATTCGGTGAATATCCTTTCCCATTCTGTAGGCTGTCTTTGTATTTTGTTCACTGTTTCTTTGGAGGTGCAGAAGCTTCTTAGTTTAAGATAAAATGGGACTATTTTAAACTAAGAAGTTTCTGCACCTCAAAAGTTTCTGCACCACCAAAATACAAAGACAGTCTACAGAATGGGAAAGGTTTTTCGCCAAATACACATCCAATAAGGGGTTAATGTCAAGGATATACAAAGTACTGGTTGAACTCCACAAAAAGAAAACCTTCAACCCCATCAAAACATGGGGAGATGAAATGAATAGAAACTTTCACAAAGAAGAAATCTGAATGGCTAAAAGGCACATGAGAAAATGCTATGCAGAAACTTTTTAACTTAATATATTCCCATTTGTTTTTTTAATGTTATCTTTGTCAACAGAAATCTATATTTTTTTAAAAAATTCTTGTAGAACTAAAACATACTTAGCACACTAAGTAATTTTCTTCCTAGTTATTTAAATCTAATATATACAGCTTTCCATTAAGTGGTTAATAAACTATGGTACATACATATAGTGAATACGAGTCAATAAAACAAAACTCTAGCAATACAGGTAAAAACATGTATAAATAACCTAAATGGGAGAATCACCCAGTCTATATATTTTCTCATTCCATTTCCATGACATTCTGAAAAAATGTGAAACTGAAGGACAGAAGAATAGAGGTCTATAGCACCATGAAAGGAATACAGAGTGATGACTCAGGAAGAATATTTTCTTGAGGTGATAGGATAGAATACAGAGTGGGACTCAGGAAGAATAATTTTTTAATGTAGGAGTACTGCTATTTATTCAGTCATTGATTAAGCTGATTATATTTCTCCCCACATACAAGCCAACACAGGTTGCTGTTGTTCTTTTGGACTTGTGCCAGTCTCTATGGTGTGAGATGATATCTCATTGTTTTGATCTGCATCTCCCTGAAGATTAGTAATGAAAAGCATTTTATCATGTGTATTTTGGCTATTCAAATTTCTTTAAGAAAATTTATGTTCATTTCATCACCTCATTTTCTTATGGGATTGGATGTTTTCTTCTTGTAGAGTTCAACCAATGCCTTGTATATCCTTGATATTAACCCTTATCAGAAGGGTATTCGGTGAATATCATTTCCCACTGCCTGACTGTCTTTGTATCCTGGTCACTGTTTCTTTTGATTCTTAGTTTAAGAGATCCCCATTAGTTTATCTCTGTTTCCACTTGCTTTGTCAGTGGTGTTTCATCTTTGAAGGTGCCTTTAGTTTCCATGTTGTGGAGGGATTTGCCAACTTTTTCTTCAATATACCTTATAAATTATGGTTTGATGTTGAGGTCTTTAACACATTTTGATCTGACTTTTGTGCATTGTGTTAGGTAGAGGTATGAGCCCATTTTTATTTTGTATTTAGGTCTCTAGTTTTGTCAGCACAATTTGTTAAAGAGGTTTTCCTTGCTCCATTTTACATTTCTTGCTCCCTTATCAAAGATTAGATATGTTGGGAAGCGGGGGAGTGTAAGGATATTCAACCCTATTCCACTGGTCTGAAGATCTTTCTTTGCTCTAATACCATGCTCTTTTAATTACTACCACTTTGTAGTACAATTTGAATGTGGGGAAGGTGATGCGACCCATCTTCCCTCCCCTCCCCCAATAATTACTTTAGCTATTCATAGGGGTTTGTTTTTCCATATGAATTTCAGATTCTGATCAGATTCTGATTCATTTCTTTGAAGAATGTCATGTGTATCCTTATAGGGATTACATTGCATCTGCATAATTCTTTGGGCTGTATTGCCATATTGACAATGATAATTCTCCCAATCTATAAGTAGGGATGTATTTCCATTTCCTTGTGTCCTCTTTTATTTCTTGAGGTAGCATTTTGTAGTTTTCTTTGTACAGGTCTTTTACCTAATTAGTTAAGCTAATTCTGAGGTATTTGATTTTCCGAGCCATGATTGTGAATAGGATTTTTTTTCCATATCACTTTCTTATCTCTCATTATTTGCATATAGAAAAGCCATGGACTTTTGAGTACGGATTTTATAGCTTGCGACTTTACTATACAAGTCTATTATTTCTAGGAGTTTCCTGGTAGAGGCTTTAGGGTTCTCTAAGTACGGTATCATGTCGTCTGCAAATTTTGATAGCTTCATTTCTTATCTGAATGCCCTTAATATCTTTTTCTTGCCTAACTGGTATAGTAAGTACTTCCAGTATATTGAATAGAAGAAGTGAGAGTGGACATCCTTGTCTTGTCCCTGATCTTAGAGGGAATGCTTTTAGTTTTCCCCATTCAGGGTAATGTTCGCCATGTGTTGTGGCAGATGGCTTTGACTATATTGAGGAAAGTTTCTTCAATTCCCTATTGAAGAACTATCAACTATTTTGCTGATAGTTTTTATAATA
Source organism: Sorex fumeus (assembly GCF_029834395.1). NCBI lineage: Eukaryota > Metazoa > Chordata > Mammalia > Eulipotyphla > Soricidae > Sorex > Sorex fumeus. The sequence goes on along the minus strand of NW_026606077.1, from coordinate 15,648,501 downwards.
AACAGGTGCTGGATCTTGTCAAATGCTTTCTCTGCATCTATTGATATGATAGTATGTTTTTATCATTTATTTATTTATATGGGTTCATTTCTTTATTGATATAGGTTATGTTGAGTAACTTTTAAATGTTAAACCATCCTTGCAACTCTGGGATGAATCCAACTTGATCATTGTATATGATCTTATTGATGAGTTGTTGGATTCTATTTGGTAATATTTTGCTGGGACTGTTTGCATCCATGTTATCAGGGATATTGGCCTGTAATTTTCTCTTTTTTGTGGTGTCTCTGTCTGTTTTTGGTGTTAGAGTGATATGTGTCTCACAGAAACTGTTGGTACTGTTTCTGTTTAATTTCCTGGAAAGGCTTGAAAAGAACTGCGATAAGTCCTCTTTAAATGTTTGGAAGAATTCACTGGTGAATCTGGAACTGGGCTTTTGTTTTGGGGAAAACTTTTGATTACTCTTTCAATTTCCTTTATGGTGACAGGTCTATTTAGGCATTCCAAATCTTCTTGATTCAGTCTTGGAAGATTATAGGAATTCAGGAATCTATCCATTTCTTGTTAGTTCTCTCTCTATTTTTGTGGAATACAAACTTTGAAAGTAATCTCTGATGATCTTTAAATTTCTTTGGTTTCTGTTGTGATGTCCCTCTTTTCATTCTGATTCAGTTTATTAGGGTTCTCTTTCTTTCTTTGTGAGTCTTGCTAGTAGGTTTATCTGGACTGGACTGGAGGCCCTCCCGTTGATCGTCGATTTGCTCGAGCGGGCCCAGTAACGTCTCCATTGGAGACTTTTGTTGTTACTGTGTCTGGCATATCGAATACTCTCGGTAGCTTGCCGGGCTCTCCGAGAGGGGCGGAGGAATCGAACTCGGGTCGGCCATGTTGGCTGCTTGTAAGGCGAACGCCCTACCCGCTGTGCTAGCTTTCTCAATGAAACAGCTTTGGTTTCACTGATCTTTTGAATTATTTTTTGCATTTCCATGTCATTAATTTCTGCTCTAAGTTTTGTTATTTCTTTCCCTCTGCCTGGTTTGGGTTCCTTTTGTTGGTTCTTTTATAAGATCTTGAGCTGTGGAGTCAAGTTACCCATGTGGGCCCTTTCTTCCTTCCTGAGAAACGCTTGTAGCGCTATAAATTTCCCCATTAATATGGCATTAGCTGCATCCCATAGGTTCTGGCAACTCATGTCTTCATTCTCATTTGTTTCCAGGTATATTTTGATTTCTTCCTTGATTTCCTTATAGACACACTCTTTGTTCAATATTGAGTTTTAATTTCCAGGTGTTTGATTTGGTTCTCCGTGTCTGTGTGTGATTAACTTCTACCTTCAGTGCATCGTGGTCTGAAAAGATAGCTGATACAATTTCGATCTTCCTGATTCTATTAAGGTATTTTTTGTGACCCTGCACCAGATCTATCTGGAACATGTTCCATGTGCACTGGAAAAGAATATGTATTCAGTTTGGGCGTATGGAAATCCCTGTAATGCATTTATTATCTCTCTCTCTTTCTTTTCTTCCTTTAAAGTAAGTACTTCCTTGCTGAGTTTTAGCTTGTTAATCTATCAAGAGATAATAAGGGGTTGTTGAAGTCTCCGACTACTATTGTGTTGCTACCAATGTTTTCCTTGAAGTCTATTAGAAGTTGTTTTAAGGGTTTTTCGGTCCCTTATTGATTGCATATATGTTTAGGAGTGTGATTCTTCCTAATGTATATATCCATTAATTATTAAAAAATGGCCTTCGCTGTCCCTTCTAAACTTTTTCAACCTGAAATCTATGTTGTCAGATACTAGAATGGCCACCCTGGCTTTTTTGAGAGAGTTGTTTTCTTGAAGGATTGTTTTCCATCCTTTGACTTTTGAATATGTGTTTGCTCTGACCATTCAGATATGTTTCTTGTAGGCAGCAGAATGTTGGATTCAGTTTCTGAATCCATTTTGCCACTCTGTGTCTCTTAATTGGTGCATTTAGATCATTGACATTAAAAGAAATAATTGCCATGGTGTTTTGTGCCATCTTTCTGTAGAGGTTTGCTGTGCTTGTAGGGTTTTTTCTTGTGTTACAGTAGCCCTTTCAGTCCTCCTTTTAAGGTTGGTTTTGAGTCTATGAAGTTCCTGAATTGTTGTATATAATAAAATAGTGTATGTTCCTTCGAGTTTGAGTGAGAGTTTAGCCGGATAAAATATTCTTGTTGAGGCATTCATTTCATTGAGTTTTTTTTATTATATCCCACCAATGTCTTCAAGCTTGGATGATTTCCTCTGATAAGTCTGCTAAGGGATGCTCCTTTGCGTGTGATTTCTTTCTTTGACCTGGCTGCTTGCAGTATAGTGTCTCTGTCTGTGGTATTCATTACTCTAATTATGATATGTCTTGAAGTCTTTTTATCTGGGTCTCTATTAGCTAGTACCCTTCAGGCTTCTTGGATCTGGATGCCTGCATTCTTCAGCTCTGGGAACTTCTCAGCAATGATATCTTGAACTGTTGATACTTCAGTGGGGTTGCCTCCCTGTCCTTCTGGTACTCCAATGATTCTTAGGCTGTTCCTCTTGAATTCATCCTCTAGGTGTCTGATTTTCCCTAGAACTATTTTGAGTTATTTTTCCATTATATGTTTTTCCCTGTATGCTCTCTGCAGCTCATCTTCAAACACACTGATTCTGTCTTCAGTGTTGTCATTCTACTGTTGAGGGCACGCACTAACATTTTTACTTCATCTACAAAATTCTTTATTAGTGACACTTCTGTTTGTTGCTTTCGTATTTCCACACTCATTTTTTCCATGTAGTCTGTTGGCTTTTCATTCCACTGTTTCTTTCATATCTTCCTTTAATTTACTGGATGTCTGTTTCACCGTTTCTTTGAACATCCTCATAATTTTGTCTCTGAATTCTTTATCGAAGAGATTGTATTTGTGGGTATTCCCTGTTGAGGCTTCTGAGCTCTTTTCTTCATCCAGTCCTCATAGTGGGGATTTGCACTGTTTCTTCATGTTGCTCTAGTAGTACGGAGGTGGATCCCTCCAGTTCACTATCAGTGCCCCCCTCTTGCTGTGAGAAAGGATTCTGTATGAGTTCAGTTAATGGTTGTCTCCTTTTCCTCCTTCAAGAATACTAATCTCCTCTTTGGTCCTCCTGTGTGACTTATGTGAGGCCTCTAGTGCAACTTCAGGCAATGTTTTCTTTATATTCAGATTCCTGTGCTCACCATTATTTTAGTGATAGTGGAGTAGGCTAGTGGACTATTGACCTAATGTTTTTGTTATAGCCAGGCTGTCCTCGTAAGAATTAAGTAATGGAGGTTGAAATATGAGTTCAAAGCACTGAGAAAGGGGAAAATAACTGTGGCAGTCTGAGGCCACACCCCCCACTGTTGCTGTATCTGTGGGGGACAGGCTGTATTGGTCCAGTCCTGGATTGTAGTTCTACTTCTGGCGCACCTCCAAATATGCAGGGGTTCCTTCTGGTGTAGGTGCTCATGCAGGCACCTTGGTTAGGTAGGAGAGGGTCCAGTTCCCTGTGGTTGCCTGCTCGGCTTGCCACCCTGGAAGCTGTCTGGGATCTTTTGTGCTTTGACATTTGCCCTCCCGTTGATCGTCGATTTGCTCGAGCGGGCCCAGTAAAGTCTCCATTGGAGACTTTGTTGTTACTGTGTCTGGCTTTGACATAAATGTTAGAATTGGGATTTTTGTTGTTTGTTTCTTTGAAAAAATATAATCATACAGTTTTCGTTGAGACCAAATTTGGTGGTACTATGCCCCACTTCTAGTAGTTCTTAGGCCTGGAAGATCCCATGTGCAGGAGGACATGCCTGTAGTGCAGAGGAGAATGTTGTGAGGGACTGAAGGAAAGCTCTCACAGGTGCGGCTGATTGCTTCCACTGGACTTACCTATCTTGCCTTTGAAATTGCAGCTTTTAAAGTGATTGTACAAACTTCTTTTGCTTAAGATTTTTGTTTTACTTCTTTGGTTTTTTTTTTTTTTGGTTTTGGGTCCGCACCCAGTGGTGCTCAGATGTTTCACCTAGATGTGCTCAGAGGACCACACATATATGGTTCTAAAGATAAAATTGGAGGAGGCGGCATACAAGGCAAATGCCTTAATCAATATACTTTCTCTCCAACCTGTTCATGCATTATTTTAATAGCCTTTATGAGCTTTCATATTTATGTAGTATCAGTTATACTCTCTGCTCTTTTATTTATGATTTTGTTTTAGCTTTCCACTTTTTGCTTAGTCCAGCTAGTTCATTATAAGTACATTTAACTTTGATACTCTCTGAGTCTTCATTTAAATTCTGTAATTTTACCCCAAATATAACTTTATAGTTCTATCCCTTCTTTCTCTACCCTTTCTTTTTTCTCTTTCTCTTCTTCCCTCTTCCCTTTTCTTCCCTTCATTCCTTTTTTTCTTTCTTTTCTTATTCTATTTTCTTATTTTTGTTTACTTCTTAAACATATTGATTCCAGCTGTTTTCCATGATGGGAATTTTCCAATTGGAATTTTCCATAACTTGAATTTTCCATAATTCTAATAATTTTTGTTTCTTTTTAAAATGAAATTCACAGTTTTGAGATTACATAGTTGTCTGATGAATGTGTAGAAATATAGTTTATTTGTTGTCTCATAGTAAATTTCAGTTTAACACTCTTGACATAAATATCACAAGAGAGATATATAAGCTCGATTTTCTTTGGTTAGCGAAAACTAATTACACATCAACATATCATCTCATTTGCACTAGCCTATAATTCATATAAATTGTTCTCAGTATTCCCTCAACTGACAATAAATTAACAAGGCAAAGTTCCTGGTTTCTCTTTTGTTCCAAAAGTACTTTTTAATTGTGTTTCAGTTATTCACTATTCCAACACCCACCCCTTTCCCAGTGCAATTTCCCAGCACCAGTGTCCCCAGTTTTTCTCCCACCCCTTCAAGCCACACCCTCCCCACCTCAGCCTGCCTCTATGGCAGGCACCTTTCTTCTCTCTCATTCTATTGCTCTCTCTCATTTCAGGCATTGTGGCTTGTGATACGGATGCTAAGGGTTGTTGTGTCTATCCCTTTACCTGCTTTCAACACTCAGTTCTTGTCCAGAGTGATCATTTCCAACTAATGTCATAATTAACCTTCCTCTATCTTAACTACACTCCACTGACCAACCATTGACCAGTCCTGACCTTGGATATTAGTTTCATACTGTTTATTTTAATTTATACCACAATGAATGCATTCATTCTATATCTGTTCCTCTTCTCCTGACTTATTTCACTAAGCATGAGGCTCTCCAAATCTATCCATTTATAGGCAGATTTCATGCCCTTGTTTTTCCTAACAGCTGTGTGATACTCCATTGTGTAGATGTAGAATAGTTTCTTTATCCCTCTGCACTTTTATGTTCATTGAAATTTTCAGGAACTCAAGTTGTTTCCAGATTCTGGCTATGGTGAATAGTGTTAAAATGAACATACAGGTGCAGATGGTGTTTCTGTTGTGAGTTTTTGGACACCCAGTGTATATTCCTAGAAGTGGGTTGCTGGGTCAATTGGAGCTCAGTTTCTAGGTGTTTGTTGTTGTTGTTGTTGTTGTTTATTTTTTCTTTTTGCTTTTTTTGGGTCACACCCAGCAATGCACAGGGGTTATTCCTGGATCATGCACTCAGGAATTGCTCCCGGTGGTGCTCAGGCGGACCATATGGGATGCTGGGAACCAAACCCGTATCGACCACGTGCAAGGCAAACACCCTACCCTCTGTGCTATCGCTCCAGATACACGCACACACACACACACACACACACAAGGCTCAACCTTTAACAACATGCTAGTGATCTCTTATAGAAGGTCTTAATGGCCCGTGGGTTAAATACAACTATCTTCACACTCTTTACTCTAAGGAAACTTTTTTGTAGCATTTCAGTGGGTTTTCATAACAAAGAACACAAAATAAATTATTTCAGTTCTGCTTTGGGCCAGAGGTTGGGGTTCAGGATGAAAACATCTGAAATATGGTGATGGGAAGGTATAATGGTGGTGGGATTGGTGTTCAAATATTAAATGAAATCAAATACCATGAACTACTTAATAAAATAAAAAAGAAATTTATAAATAAATAAACAGCACTGTAGTACTGTTATATTGTTCATTGATTTGCTCGAGCGGGCACCAGTAACGCCTCTATTGTGAGACTTATTGTTACTGTTTTTGGTATATTAAATACGCCACGGGCAGATTGCCAGGCACTGCTATGTGGGCAGGATACTCTCGGCAGCTTGCTGGGCTCTCTGAGAGGGGCGGAGGAATTGAACCCGGGTTGGCCACGTGCAAGACAAATGCCCTATGCACTGTGCTATTGCTCCAGCTCAAATAAATAAATAAATAAATAAGTAATACAATTAAGGGCTGGAAGTGGGCATTTGCCTTGCACGCAGTCAATCTAGGTTTGATTCCCAGCACCCTCATATAGTACCCTAACCATTCCAGGACTACCGACACAGAAGAAAGCCCTGAGTACTGCCAGGTTTGGCCCTAAAACCAAACAGGTAGATATAGATAGATATATATAAAATAGTAAAATAAAGTACCAATTTAGCATGCACCTTCTTGAATGACACATAAAATGAGCATGTGGTTGTACTGAGGCTTCTCTTACCACATTCTTCAAGGACCACGCCTTGCTTGTAGTCCTACCCTACCATTGAGCTATACCAACAGAACATAGGTGATTTGGAAAAAGATGCTTACTACTAGTTATATGTTATCATCCTGCTTCAGAAATCAATTTTTATCATTTTGTTCCCATTTGAAAAGTATTATCTTCAAAATATTTAAATAAAAATAGATATCAAAGAAATAATTTAGTTTGTTAAAATGCACAATGTATGACTATTTCAGTTCTTGTGTAAGACACATGCTAAAATATAGTGTCGGGGCTAAGCAATAGCACAGTGGGTAGGGCGTTTCACCTTGCACGCAGCTGACCCAGGTTCAATTCCCAGCAGCCCATATGGTCCTCCGATCACCACCAGGAGTGATTCCTGAGTGCAAAGCCAGGAATAACCCCTGAGCATCACCAGGTGTGACCCAAAAAGATAAAATAAATTTAAAAAATTAAATAAAATAAAATATAGTGTCTTCAGAAAACACCATATTTTCATTTGTTAATGATTAATATTAGGTACATGGGACAGAGATAGTTTCACATGAAAAAATAGGACACTGTGTAGTGTTTTTGCCTTGCATGTTCAATACCCCAATACTCTATCTTGTCTTCTGAGCCTGCCAGGAGTGATCCCAGAGCACAGATCAGGAGTATGCCCTGGTAACTGATGTGTGTGGCCAAAAACGAACAACAACAACAAAAAGACATACAAGATTCTCTTTGAGAAGTTACTGCCAATTTTTGCCTGATAGGGTAAGTCTCTGTTCAAAATGATTCTTTTAAATTTGGGGAATATTTTCTACAAATATTTAGGTATATACTATGTATTTAGAGCCTCAACCATATTTTTTGCTAAACAGATCTCTCTCTCTCTCTTTCTGAGTTTTTAATACAGCAATTATGCAAAAGAACTTAGAAGTTATTTTGTCTGGTTGACAGAGAATAGGAGACTGCAATAAATTTTCCAGATATTGTAACAAGCGTCTTATATTCACATTCTTGATTTCATTTTTAACTTAAGGCCATATTTTATTCAATGTACTCAGGACTTGATTTTTGCCATGAGGCAATTTCTCATTTTGAAAATTGTTTGCTCTCTGAAAGAACTTGTATATTTCCCTTATGTTTTTACTGAGTGCTTAGTACTTTTCCTTTAGCTCATTTCTCTCATAATGCCTTATAACATGCTACTGATACAAAATGATACTTCAAATATTCTGCCCAGGAATTTTCTTGGTCACATTATTAAGTTTATTAAACTTATTTTCTTATTTTAATTTATATTTATATAAATTTCGAACTCCTTATCTTTCTCCTCACCACATCATTGCTATTTCTTTTTGTATCAGGGGCTCTCATATCCAGTTTCCACTGATAATTTCCTCATTGTTTTTCCAGGGTAATCAGCCTCCTTCACACTTTGCCAATATTGCACATCAGATATCTTCCCACACCAATGTTACAAATCTTAGGTTTTTAATTATTTGCTTTAAGAGCAATATGCTCTTATTGCTTTAATGTATTAATTTATATTTACATATCTATTCACTTGTAAGAAACAGCCCACAATCCTATGACTTAAGACAACAGTAATTTATTTATTCATGCTTTATCCACCAGTGTAATGAGGTTTGGTGGGGTTGAATCACTTACCTTCTTCATGGTCCTGGATGCTGTGAACATCTAACATAAATTCACTTTTAGTGTTCTATGTCTTAGCTGGGTGGTTGTAAGTGTCTTATTTCATGACCTTGAAAACTGAGTCCTTCTGGATGTGGCCCTCTCTCCAGGAGAGAAATTAAACTTCTTAACATGGAAACTGTATTCCAAGAGGGTGAATGGAAAAACTTCCAGACTCCAATGCAAATTGTTACACCCAATACATTCTAATGACCAAAAAAAGTCAGAAAATCAAAGCAGGGCCAGGCTGGGAGAGAATATGGATGCTATATCTTGGTGGAATAAGTGGCTAAGAATTGTAGCCATTTCAATTCACTATAGTTTGATGAGACTTAAGAAACTCTATGATATTTATTTCATTTTCATATAATGATACTCTACACAAAGCAATTGCTTCTATAAATCTAATTGGCTTGCTATCCACCCTCAAAATTAATTGCTATCCTAGCTCTGAGTAAATACTTAATCCATAATGTAGGTATATGTGGAGTAACCTTTCTCTATTCATTCTCTGATATGGTCTACATATACTCTGGATACTACATATATTCTATATATTACAAATAAATATGATGTATACTTTATGTTCAACATATACTCTATATACTATATATGCTATCTATATATATATATATATACTTTGAGTACTCTAATACTATATGTACTGAATATACTATATGTACCATATATGTATACTATATACACTACTAATAATATATATACAACATATATGTATACTCTTCTGTCTTCTTCCCTTCTCTTTATATTACAGTTCCAAAATAAACTTCATTATATAGTCACCTTACAATGATAACTCAAGGCCTATATAAAATACAAAAATAATGTAGCACTGTCCTACCATTGTTCATCATAAGCTTATAATATGCATTCATATTCTCTCCCAGCCTGGCCCTGCTTTGATTTTCTGACTTTTTTGGACATTAGAATCTATTGGGTGTAACAATTTGCATGTGGATTCTGGAAGCTTTTCCGTTCACCCTCTTGGAAGACAGTTTCCATGTTAAGAAGTTTAATTTCTCTCCTGGAAAGAAAGCCACATCCAGAAGGACTTAGTTTACAGGGTCATGACATAAGACACTTACAACCACCCAGCTTAGGTGCTCCAATAAACTTCCCTGGACACCAATCCATATTTATTCCCACATTTAAATTACATATTTATTATTATTTCCTCGAACTTGGCTCATCTGAAATATAAATTTGTTACATCATGGTATCTTATCTAAGATGCAACATATATGGTTACCTTATTCCCTGGTAATCCTAAAAGTATGTGCTTATTGTTACACTGAAATTAGGGATTGGTTATGTCTATTATATGTATTGTACAAATATAAGTAGAGTCGGATAATCATTACACTGTGAGAAAAATTGAAGAGACAGACAATTTTTCCTTTTGTGAATTGTGCAACTCTATTTACCTAATCAAACACTGTAACTGCAAAGAAATATAGTGGTAAAAATAAAATGTAATCATTATCTTCCTTTCAAAATTCTGCTTTTGTTCTCAAAATCCCTGTTTTCTTGGCTTCCCTTTCCCTTTTGCAACTTTGTGAATGTCAACATATTTTGTCCCATCAGCTTTTCACTCTTCACGATGTGAGTGTATGCAATGTGGGTTCCTTTCTGGAATCCATAAATAATAAAACACAGTGATGAAGATAAAAGGTCTCTGAAAAATCCTAAATTCTTACTGCTATAATGCCACTTAATAGTAAGAGTCTTTATTCAGCTTCATACATGATTTCCTAACATAGAACAAGGTACACAATTTGGGCATTATAAAAGATGTCTAAATCGAGTTTATATAAATGATAGCCTTTTTCCAACTTTGTTAGATAAATGCCCTTATTAAGACCACCCTCCTACAAAAGAAAGGTATGCATTCAATGAATAGTTGTTGTCATTCAAGGTTTTAATTCTAAACCATTGGCTAGCTCAGCAACAACATCCAAAATACCTCCAATCTGTCCTTTTGTTTATGATCATACTTATTTTCATTTGTGGGAGGGCTTACTTTTTTAAAAATTGAATCATTGTAAGATACATCATTAAAAAGCTGTTTATAGTTGGGTTTCAGTCATACAATGTTCCAGTACCCATCCCTCCACCAGTGTACACTTCCCAGTTACCACCAATGTCTCCAGGTTACCCTCCTGCAAAGCTCCCCACACCTGTCAACATCTATGGTGGGCACTTCTATTTCTTTCTCCTTTTTGGGGGTACTATGACTTTAAATACAGGTACTGAGAGCATATCATGTTTCTTTATTTATCTACTTTCAGCATGCAGGGTTTTTTTTATTGAATCACCATGAGCAACACTTAAAATCTTTCATGTTTGAGTTTCAGTCATACAATGACCAAACACTCATCTCTCCACCAGATGTCTCCACCAGTGCATTTTCCACCATCAATGTCCCCCGTATCCCCACCTTCATAACCCTCTTTCTGCCTCTATGGCAGACAATTTACCCCATCTACTTTTGGGCATTATGGTTTGCAACACAGATACTGAAAGGCCATCACATTTGGTCCTTTATCTATTTTCAGCACATATCTCCCATCCCGAATGATCCCTCCAACCATCACTGACTTAGTGATCCCTTAGTGATCCCTTCTCTATTCCAGCTGCCTTCTTCCCCAGCTCATGAGGCAGGCTTCCAACCATGGAGCAATATTTCTGGCCCTTGTCTCTACTGTCCTTGGATAACAGTCTCATATTATGTTATTTTATATTTCACAAAAGAGTGCAGAATTCTATGCCTGTCTCTCTTTTTCTGACTTATTTTACTTAGCATGATACTCTGCATAACCATCCACTTAAAAGCAAATTTCATGATTTCATCTTTCATAATTTACTGTTAATTTTTTTTTTGGCATATTGAATACGCCATGGATTGCTTGCCAGGCTCTGCTGGGCGGGTGAGATACTCTTGGTAGCTTGCCAGGCTCTCCGAGAGGGATATAGGCTTTTAGGGCAGCCAATAATGGAACTTGCAGATGTTTGCATGGTTCAAACCATATTTGAACCCCATCAAATATGGTGAGGTAATCTCGGAAGATGGGTATTAAGTGTCTTATGATGTGTCGTGCGGCTGCATCTCTGCTGCGAGGTCCCAAAGCAGCCTGGAACATGGTGGCGGTTGGGTAGTGGAGGTAGCGGACTTCTGCTGATGAGGTACTTATGTGGTACCAGTAGGTTGGGGTTTCTGGGTGTGATCCCTGTGTTGCCGGAGATTGGTGGGAGCAGGAAGAGGATCTCTATTTCCAGCTCCCGTTGATCCTGGTGTCCAAGGTCACAGAATTCCACTTATCTGGTTCTGTGGGGCTTCACTCGTGCGTGAGTCTCGGCTTCAGAATCCAGAGAGCAGCCTGGAGCGTAGTGGCAGCTGGTAGTGGAGGTAGTGGAGGTACAAGAAGGGAGACATCCAATACATTGGAAACTATCGCCCATTCTGCCTGTTGTCTGTTGTCTACAAGCTGTTCACTTGAGTTATCCTGAATAGAATTGGCAGAACACTACATGAAGGACAACCATGCTAGCAAGACGGGTTCAGAACAGGATTCAGCACAATCAACCATATCTACTCAGTAACCAAGATCATTGAGATTTCTCGGGAGTTCAAGATGCCGCTCTGTCTAACATTCATTGATTTAAAGAAGTCCTTTGATTCTGTTGAGGCTGATGCGGTCATCGAAACCCTAGCCAAACAGGGCATTCAAACTCAATACATCAGGATCCTTTGTGAGCTGTATCATGGATTCACTACCAGGATCTCATCATTACATAAGGAAGTGATCATCCATGTCAAGAGAGGGGTTCGGCAGAAGATAACATTTCACCAAAACTCTTCAGTGCCACCCTTGAGAATGTCATGCAATGACTGGAACGGGAAGGAATGGAAGTAAAGATAGACAGTCGGCAACTATACCACCTCCGTTTTGCTGATGACATTGTTCTAATAACACCAAACATTAGCCAAGTGGAACAAATGCTGGCCAACTTTGACTGTGAGTGTGGAAAGGTCTAACTGCAGCTGAATCTCATGAAGACAATGTTTATGAGAAACGGACTTATTCCTGACATTCCATTAATGCTTCACTCAAGTGAGAGAAAGAATCCGGAGTTCCGACCTCCATCGACAATCAAGAATCAGAGATGCTGTGTCATTTGCCATGGCGTCGAAAGTCAGATGGGCTGGACAAATAATGCGATTTGGAGACGATCACTGGACTAGAACCATTACTAACTGGATTCCACGGGATGTAAAAAAAATTGCATGGCTACCCACCTACGAGATGGTCAGACTTCTTTGTCAGACCCTGAAAGATTGGTTTGAGACAGTTTGTGTTCCTGTAGCAAGCAGATGCCATTGGGCTACACTAGCATGTGACAGGGATGAATGGAGACATTACTGGCACCCTCTCGAGCAAATCAATGAGTAACAGGATGTCAAGTGATCAAGTGATCATCTTTCGTAATAGCTGCATAGTATTCAATTGTGTAGATGTAACAAAGTTTCTTTAAGCATGCAGTTCTTATCCAGATTTTTATTTCCAACTATCTTTGTCATAGTGGTCCCCAATGCTTTCTCCACCAGCAATTGAGGAAGGCTTCCAACCATGGACCAGTTCTCCTGGACCTTGTTTATACTGTCTTTGGGTATTAGTTTCATACTATGTTTTTTATGTCCCACAATGAGTGGGACATAAAATGATTATTTCCTACAATCATTCTATGTCTGTTCCTCTCCTGATTAATTACACTCAGCATGACACTCTCCATGTCCATCTATTTACAAGTGAATTTCATAATTTCATTTTTCCTGGTTGCTGCATAGTATTTCATTGTGTATATTTAGCTAGTCATCTGTTGTCAGGCACTCAGGTTGTTTCAAGATTCTGCCTATTGTGAATAGTACTACAATGAAAATATAAATGCAAATAGCATTTCTGCAGTGTGTCTTTGCGGTCTTGGGGTATATCATGGAAGTGGTATTGCTGGGTCATATGAAATTTCTAGTTCTTTGAGGAATGCACATATTTTTCCTAAAAAAGGCTGGACTAATCAGCATCCCCATCAACAATGAAGGAGAGTCCTGTTCTCCTTACATCCATACCAGCACTGGTTGTTCTTGTTCTTTTGTATGTGTGACAGTCTCTGTGGTGTGAGATGATATCTCATTGTTTTGATCTTTATCTCCCTGATTATTAGCTGTGTAGAACCTTTATTTCATGTGCCTTTGACCATTCGTACTTCTTTGAGTAAGTTTCTGTTCATTTCTTCTCCACATATTTTGATGAAATTGGATAATTTTTTCTTGTAAGGTTCTTCTTGTGCCTTTTATATCTAGGACATTAACCCCTTACTTTTAGTTTAGCTTAGTTTCATTTCTTTAATTTTGCTTCCATTGCTTGGTCTGTGGTGTTTCATCTTTAAAGATGCCTTGAGTTTAAATGTCATGAAGGGTTCTACACACATTTTTCCCATGTACCGTATCGATTCAGGTCTGATACTAAGGTTTTTAATATATTTTGATCTGACTTTTGTGCCTGTCATTTTTTTTACATGTAGCTTCTCAGTTTTCCCAGCACTTCTTGTGGAAAAGGCTTTTCTTGCTCCACTCCACATTTCTTGCTCCTTTATCAAATATTAAGTGATCATATATTTGAGGGTCTTTGTCAGTATCACTGTATCACTGTCATCCCCTTGTTCATCGATTTGCTCGAGTGGGCACTATTAACGTCTCCATTCGTCCCAGCCCTGAAATTTTAGCAACCTTTCCTTAATCGTCTTATTGGAGGTTCTTTCAGGGTCAGGAGAATTGTTACTGTTTTTGGCATATTGAATACGCCACAGGTAGCTTTCCAGGCTCTTCCATGCGGTTGAGTTTCTGTGTCAGTATACTCAACTTTATTCCATTGGTTTGTGGATCTGTTTCTATTCTAATGTCATGCTGTTTTAATTACTACTTCTTTGTAGTAAAATTTGAAGTTCGGAAAGAATGTGCGTTCCATTTTCTTTTCCCCAAAGATTGCTTCACCTATGCCTTGGGTTTTATTGTTCCATATGCATTTCATAAGAGCTTGATCTAGTTTTTTGAAAAATGTCATGGCTATTCTTATTGGGACCACATTAAATCTGTATAATGCTTTGGGGAGTACTGTCGTTTTGACAATGTTAATCCTCCCATCCGTGATTAGGGGATATGTCTCCATTTCTTCATGTGCTATCTTATTTCTTGAAGTATTTTTTATAGTTTTCTTTATAGAGGTGCTTCATCTCTTTAGATTCAGAGGTACTTTACTTTCTGATAAAAATTTGTGAAGGGGAATGTTTTTTAATATCTCTTTCTTCTTTATTAGTATTTGCATATAGGAAAGCCATAAACTTTTGAATGATAGTTTTGTAAAGCTGCCACTTTACTACACAAACCTATTATTCTTAGGAGCATTTTGTAGAGTCAAGATTTTTCTAAGCATAGGACATATCACCTGTAAATAGTGCTGCCTTGAATTCTTCCTTTCCTTTCTGAATGAACTTGATACATTTTTTTTGCCTAACTTCTATGGCAAGTGCTTCCAGTATTATATTAAATAAGATTGGCAAGAGTGGGCAACCTTTTTTTATTCCTGGTCTTACAGGGAAAGCTTTTAATTTTTCCCCACTGAGAATAATGCTTGCTGTGGGCTTGCAGTGGATGACTTTGATTATATTGAGGAAAGTTCTTTCCACTTCGATTTGTTGAGATGTTTTATCATAAAATGGTGCTGGATCTTGTCAAAAGCTTTTCTGCATCTCTTGATATAATCATATGGCATTTATCTTTTCTGTTGTACAAAGTTGATTGACCTGCAAATGTTTTTAATTTAATTTTATTTTTATAAAGTTTTTCACAATAATTTATTGCATTTAATATTCCAACCCCAAACCGCCACCATTACACCTTCCCAAGACCATATTGCAAATGTTTCCACCCTAACTTATCCCCTAAGAGTAAGAACCTGCCCCCCAAACAGGGCCTAAATAATATTTTTTGTTTTGCAGACCTCCACTACCTCCACTACTCAGCCACCGTCACGCTCCAGGACATTTTTCGGACACTCAGGCCAAGACTCACACACAAGTGAAGCCCCACAGAACCAGGAAAGTGGAACTCTTTGACCTTGGACTCCAGGCTCAATGGACCCAGGAACAGAGATCCTCTGCCTGCTCCCAGCAGCCCAGCAGACCTCCACTACCTCCACTACCCAGCCACCACCATGCTCCAGAACACTTTCCAGACACTCGGGCCAACACTCACGGATGAGTGAAGCCCCACAGAACTCTTTGACCATGGACTCCGGCTCAATGGACCCGGGAAGAGAGATCCTCTGCCTGCTCCCAGCAGACATCCAATACCTCCACTACCTCCACTACTCGGCTGCTGCAACGCTCCAGGATGCTTTCTGGACCTCACGGCTGCAAAGTGGACATATCATAAAACACTTAATAGATGATTACCGCACCATATTTGATGGGGTTCAAATATGACTTGAACCATGGGAACACCTGCAAGGACAATCAGAGGCCGCCCTAAAAGTCTCTATCCCTCTCAGAGAGCCTGGTATGCTTCTGAGAGTGTCCCGCATGCACAGCAGAGTCTGACAAGCTATCAGTGGTGTATTCGATATGCCAAAACCATTAAATACAATGGGTCTCATTCCCCTGACCCAGAAAGAGCCACCAGTACGGCAGCGTTCAGAAGGATGAGAAAGAAGAGACTGATAAAATATCAAGGCCAAACTAGGCTGTCAAAACAAAGAAGGACAAAAATCACTGTCTGTACTTTCAATGCATAAACAATGGCATTGGATGCATCCATCAAGGACTTGATGGTGCAAGCGCGAAAGATCAAGTGCGACATCATTGGTCTAACCAAGACGAGAAGGCATCAATCACATCATGCCATTTGTGACACTGAAGAACTGTTCCTCGGAACATGAGACAAAAGAGGCATCGGTGGTGTCGGTGTCCTTTACAACACAAACTTGGCCAAGAGCATTGATTCATTCGAATGCCTAACAACCCGAATCAGACGATTACACTTGAATAGATGTGGCTCACTGCCGGCAGTTTCTATCTTCGTGGTCTACGCATCAACATCCAATTATGATGAAGGAGAAATTCTGCATGGAGCTGGAGAAGTTCTATAAAGAAGACCACACCTTCTACAAGATCATTGTTGGTGATTTTAATGCCAAGATAGGACAGAGAAGATCAGCCAAAGAACTCCATATTGGGACCCGTGGCCTAGAATGGAACAAACAGGGTGAGAGACTGTCTGAGTTCATCATGTAGACCAAGACCATTCATGGTAACTCACAATTCCAGAAGGCTAAATCTAAGCGCTGGACATGGGAGTATCCCGGTAGATGGTTCCACAATGAAATTGACCACATCAGATTCAATCGACGGTTTTGCCTGACCCATGTCGCTGTTGTCCCAAAATTCTAAATGGGATCTGACCACCCTCTCCTTCGTGCAAAATTCTACTTCACAGAGTGGGGAGAAAGGGCTGCAAAGTTTAAGAAGAGAACTCCCAGAACGACCACCAACTGGGAACTCTTTGGCACTATTACAGCAACATGGGAAGATGCCATCATTAATAACATTGACGAAGAATACAAACGACTGGTTCAGCACCTCCATTATTGTGCAAAGAACGCCGAAAGAGAGATAGCCCCAAAAAGACACCTGTCTTCGAAAACTTTCAATCTCATTCACCAGCATGGCTTGGCACAAACCTCAGGAAACTGCAATCGGATGTCTGAGCTCACAAAGCAGTGTGAGAAGCGATCAAGGAAGACCTCAAAGAGAGAAGAGCAGTAGTGCTGGCAGATGTGGCAGAATCTGAGAAAAGCATTCACAACACCCACCTGTCCTTCGCCAGCTACAAGACCAAAATGACTACCTTCCGACGTCCTGATGGATCTATCACATCTTCCAGAAAGGCAATGGAGAAGGTTCTCTATGACTTCTACTCAGATCTCTTTGATAGCTACATCCACTTGCCCAAATTCCGCAGAATGGATATGTCATTCCCAATGTTCTCCCTTCCAAAATCCAACATGTCATTTCATCAGTAAAGAAGCAAACAGCACCCAGCCCAGGCAAGGTCAAACCTGAATACCTGAAGAACCTACCATCAGTACTCATCAAAACACTGGCTCAGCTCTTCACACGCTACCTGTCTGAATGCAAGTCTTCATCCCAGTGGAAAACCAGCAGGACTGTACTACTCTACAAGAAGGGAGACATCCATGACATACACCAACTGAATTACAACGGGACGTCAAAAGATCACGTGGCCGCCCACCTATGAGATGGTCAGACTTCATCAAGTTTCTGAACTATCGGTTTGAAGCTCTTTGTGTTCCTAGAACAAGCAGATGCCATTAGGCTAGCATGTGACAGGGATGAATGGAGACATTACTGGTGCCCGCTTGAGCAAACCGATGAGTAACAGGATGTCAAGTGATCAAGTAATTGCTTGTTTTGAATAATATGCTAAAAATGATCCAAACATGTTTCATTAAAGTGTGAAGATTGTTGTATTTCACCCTAAAGCCATTAATTCCTTGTATAAGAGATTTAACATGTTGTTAAAGGTTGAGCCTTGTGTGCTTGTATATCTTTTTTTTCTCCCCAAGATTAGCTACTTTACACTCCGTCAGATGTGGTGTGCTACTCTTTGTACATCATTGGTGTAGAGCATGAGAGAATTTGTCCTGGGAACTCTAAAATTTTAAATATGTTTATACAGCTGAGAATAATTTAATTTTTTTAACTGGATGGTGACTTATAGGGGTCCAGAGTCATCTATGTGACATGTTGCTCTGTGTTGCTCTCTTCTGAGAGATTTATTTGTGAGTCTCTGAACCATGGCCATTAATGAGCTTATATGGTTCCAGAGGCAGTTTGTGGGTGTGACTGTGAGGCTTCCGGAAGCACAGGGAGATGGGGGAGTTGCCTATTCCAGACTCTATGCAAGCCTGGAGATTTCAGTCACAAGTCCCATATACCTGGATTTTTCAGCAGAGTCACTCATTGATGAGTCTGGTCTGAGCCTGTGGAGATTGGCCATGAGCATGATGGCAGTTGGTTTCTGGAGGTTTTCAGCTGCCAGGGCTCTGTCAGGGCAGGGAGGGGTACTCACTTGCCACCCCCCCCCCCTTACTGCCTTTGCTGAGACAGTCTGGCAAAGGGTCCAGAGGCATCTCTGTGGCGTGTTGCTCTCTGTTACTCTCTTAAGAGATATTTGTTTGAGTCCAGTTGTTCAGTTTTGAGCTGTTTAATTTCAAGGTCTTTGAATTGTTTCTCCATTTTGTATCTGATTAACTTCTATTTTCAATGCACCATGGTATGAAAAAGTAGTTGACACAGTTTTTATCCTCTTGATTTTATGGAGTCATGTTTTTTGGCCCAGCATGTTGTCTGCCTTAGAGAATGTCCCATGTACACTGGAGAATAATGTGTATTCAGCTTTTTGAGGATGAAAAGTCCTGTATTTACTTACTAAGTCATTCTCTTCCATTTCTTCCCTCAAATAAAGTATTTCCATGCTGAGCTTTTCTCTAGTTGAACTATAGAGAGGTTACAAAATGGTGTTGAAATCTCCAAATATTATTTTGTTGCTATCAGTGTCTTTCTTCAAGTCTATGAGCAGTTCTTTCAAATATTTTTCAGACACTGTATTAGGTGTAAGTATGTTTAGAAATGTGAGTTCTTTCTGATGTACAGATTTCATGATCATTAAGAAGTGTCCTCCACTGACTCTTATAATCTTCTTCAGTCCAAATTCTATGTTGTCTAACACTAGTATGGCCACTCTAACTTTAGAGAGTTCTTTTCTCAAAGGATTGTCTTCCAGCTTTTGACTTTGAGTCTCTGTACGTTTTGACTATTCAAGTGTATTTGTGGCAGACAGCACAGAGTTGGTTTCAATTTTCTTTTCCATCCTGCCACTCTGTACTTCTTGATTTGTGAATTTAGTTCATTGACATTGAGAGAGATTATTATGATGGGGATTTTGTGCCATCTTTCTGTAGGAGCTTGGTCTTATAAGGCTTGTCTTATATTAAAGTAGCTCATATTTTTATTCTCTGTCTCTGTGATTAACTTCTATTTTATTTCATTTTCTTTCCTATAACGTGGTTTTGAGTCTATGAAGTTCCTGAGTTGCTGTTTATATGTGGAGTTGTGTAATGTTCCTTCAAATGTGAATGAGAGACTGGTATGGTAAAATATTCTTGGTGAGGCATTCATTACATTGAGTTTTTTCACTCTAACCCACCACTGCCTTCAGACCAGGAGGATATCATCTGATAAGTCAGCTGTGAATCTTAAGATTGTTCCTTTGTAAGAAATATCCTTCTTTGATTTTGCTGCTTTCAGCATTCTACCTCTATCTATGTTTTTCTTCATTCTTATTAGGATGTGTCTTGGTGTATTTTTATTTGGATTTCTTTTAGCTGGTATCCTCCTGGATTTGGGTGTAACCACTCTTCAGCTCTTTTCAAACAATACTGGCTTTGACGGTTGTTTATTCATTATGCTTTTCCTCCTGCTTCTCTGGTACTCCAATGATTCTTATATTTTTCCTCTCAATGTTCCCTTGTCATTTGTTGATTTATTTTGAGGTTCTTTTCCATCATCTGCTGTTGTCTCAATATTTTCTGTACCTCAGCTGAGTTTTTCTTTTCAGATCTGTCCTTTCTGCTTGTATTTTTGTTTCTAGTTTTCTCATTTCTGCACTCATATCCTCTGCATTTTATTGGAGGTATAACACATTGTTTCTTTGAGCTCTTTATGTGTTCTCAACAATTCCATTCTAAATTACTTATCATAGACATTATGTAGCTTTTTATTATTGGTTGTGTTATCTGGGCAAGCACGTTCACTCACTAAGCCTGTTGAGTTTCTGTGTTGCTTTATCATTGCTGCCTCTGCAGTTTTTTTCTTGTGTGTTTTTATATGATTATGAATGTACATTTAGCGTATCTCTGAATGTTTAGGTGCATTATGGTATCATGGAGAGGTGAAAGGATGGGGGGAGAGGTGTTCATGGGCACGTCTTGCTCCTGGCAAGAGGAAGGACAATGGAGGTTTGAGCTCTCTCCAGAGCCCTGATGTTAACTGATGTGGCCTTTCTTTACTGCTTTGCTTTTAAAGCAACTTAAACTTACTGCTTTCAGTACATTCACTTTCAGTATATATTTTGTTGAAAAAATATTCTCATACCCATATAAAGTAATTCATATAATTTCTTTTCTACTTAAAAAAGCATCAACCACACTTTTAACTTTATTTTTTGCAGTGGAAAGAATTGATCAGAGGTCTCATGCATGCAAGACATGTGCTTTAGCATTTTTCCATCTCCCTACTCCTAAAATACCATTTTTAAATTTTTTTAAACAATTTTGAGGGGTGGTTTGGATTTTACTCAACAGCATTCATATACTAATACTAACTGTGCTCAGGAGTGACCCTTGAACCTGGAGCCACATGTGGTACCACAAATTGAACCAGGGCAGTGTGACGTAAGATAAGTGCATTAGTTACTGTATAATCTTTCTGGATCATCCATCATTTTAAAGAAACAAGAATAAAACCAAAATAAAGCTTTGATCAAAAAAAGTCAACCTGAAAATTTGAGGGAAAAAGTCTCAAATTGTGACCTTCACTTTTTTAAGTTTAAACTTAAAATAATCATTTTAATGATTTGGCGACATTTTCTGATCTTCTCAGTCCTATCTTGGCATTAAAATCACCAACAATGATCTTGTAGAAGGTGTGGTCTTCTTTATAGAACATCTCCAGCTCCATGTAGAACTTCTCAATTTCTCCTTCGTCATAATTGGATGTTGGCACATAGACAACAAAGATAGAAACTGCCGGCAGTGAGCCACATCTATTCAAGTGTAATCATCTGATTCGGGTTGTTAGGCATTCGAAGGAATCAATGCTCACGGGCAAGTTCATGTTGACAAGGACACCGACGCCTCTAACACCTCTTTTATCGCATGTTCCAAGGAACAGTTCATCTCCAGTGTCGAAAATGGCATGATGTGATTGATGCCTTCTTGTTTCGGTCAGACCAATGATGTCGTACTTGATCTTTCTCGCTTTTACCCTCAGGTCCTAAGCGATAGCACAGCGGTAGGGCGTTCACCTTACACGCGGCCAACATGGCCGACCCGAGTTCAATTCCTCCGCCCCTCTCGGAGAGCCCGGCAAGCTACTGAGAGTATTCGATATGCCAGACACAGTAACAACAAAGTCTCCAATGGAGACGTTACTGGGCCCGCTCGAGCAAATCGACGATCAACGGGAGGGCCTTTACCTTTACCTTTTACCTTTACCCTCAGGTCCTAGATGAATGCATCTGATGCCAGGGTACGTACATTGAAAGTACAGATTACCATTTTGTCTTTCTTCGTTTAGGCATTCTAGTTCGGCCTTGATATTTTATCAGCCTCTCCTTTCTCATCCTTCTCAACGCTGTTATATTGGAGACTCCTTCAGGGCCAGGGGAATGAGACCCATTGTAATTACTGCTTTTGGCATATCGAATACACAACGGATAGTTTGCCATGTTCAGCCAAAGAAGTCCACATCGGGACCCATGGACTAGAATGGAACGAACAGGGTGAGAGACTGAGTTCATCATGTCAACCAAGACCATCCATGGTAACTAACAGTTTCAGAAGGCCAAATCTAAACTTTGGACATGGAAGTCTCCTGGTGGATGGTTCCACAACAAAATTGACCACATCAGATTCAATCAACGGTTTTGCCTGACCATGTCGCTGTTGTCCCAAAATTCCAAATGGGATCGGACCACAGTCTCCTTCGTGCAAAATTCTACTTCATAGAGCAGGGAGAAAGGGCTGCAAAGTTTAAGAAGAGAACTCCTAGAACGACCACCAACTGGGAGCTCTTTGGCACTATTGCGGCAAGATGGGACGATGCTGTCATTGACAACATTGACGAGGAATACAATCGACTGGTTCAGCACCTCCATGATTGTGTGAAGAATGCCAAAAGAGAGATAGTCACAAAAAATGCCTGTCTTTTCACAAACATGGCGTGGCGTATGCCTCAGGCAACTGCAAGCGAACATCCGAGATCACAAAGCAGTGCAGAAATGCGATAAAGGAAGACCTCAAAGAGATAAGAGCAGAAGTGCTGGTAGAAGCAGCAGAAGCCAGGAAAAGTATTCATATCGCCTGCCTGTCCTTCGCCAACTCAGGACCAAGATAATTGCCCTCCAAAGTCCTGATGGATATATCACATCTTCCACAAGGGCAGTGGGGAAGATTATTCATGACTTCTACTCAAATCTCTTTGATAGTCACATCCACCTGCCCACATACCAAATTCCGCAGGATGGATATATCATTCCCAACGTTATCCCTTCAGAAATCCGACGCGCCATTTTGTCAGTAAAGAAAAGAACAGCACCTGGCCCAGAGAAGGTCAGACCTGAACACCTAAAGTACCTGAGAACCTGAAGAACCTGCCATCAGTACTCATCAATACGCTCGCTCAGCTCTTCACACGCTACCTGTCTGAATGCAAGGTTCTGTCCCAATGGAAAACCAGCAGGACTGTACTACTGTACAAGAAGGGAGACATCCAAGACATTGGAAACTATCTCCTGATCTGCCTATTGTCTGTCATCTACATGCTGTTCACTCGAGTCATCCTGAATAGGATTGGAAGAACACTGGATGAAGGACCACCATGCAAGCAAGCCGGTTTTCAAAAAGGATTCAGCACGATTGACCAAATCCACATGATAACCAAGTTCATTGAGGTTTCTTGGGAGTTCAAAATGCCACTCTGTCTAACGTTCATTGATTTAAAGAGGGCCTTTGATTCTGTTGAGACAGAAGCAGTCATTGAAGCCCTAACCAATCAGGGCATTCAAACTCAATACATCAGGATCCTCCATGAGCTGTATTATGGAATCACTACCAGGATCTCACCATTCTACAAAGAAGTGATCATCCATGTTAAGAGAGGGGCTCAGCAGGGTGATACTATTTCACCAAAACCCTTCAGTGCCACCCTCGAGAACATCATGCAAAGTCTGGAATGGAAGGAATGGGAGTGAAGATAGACGGTCGGCAGCTACACCACCTTCACTTTGCTGATGACATTGTTCTAATAACACCAAACATTAGCCAAGCAGCACAAATGCTGGCCGACTTCGACTGTGAGTATGGAAAGGTCGGACTACAGCTGAATCTCACAAAGACAATGTTTATAAGAAATGATCTCATTCCTGACGTTCCATTCACTCTCAATGTGACGAACATCTCTGAATGCAACAGTTATGTGTACCGAGGTCGAGAAGTCAACATGACAAATGACCTGGCACCTGAGTTGTGCAGGAGGAAGAGAGTGGCATGGACCGCCTTCAAGAGAGTTGAAGAAATAGCTAAGAGAACAAAGAACCTCCGGCTCCAGGCACATCTCTTCGATTCCACTGTTCTTCCTGCATTAACATATGTCCCAGAGACCTGGGCCCTCCGAAAACAGGATGAGAACGCTATTCAGGTCTCCCAAAGGGGAATCGAAAGAGCTATGCTTGGAGTACCATGTTTCACTCAAATGAGAGAAAGAATCTGGAGTTCCAACCTCCGTTAACAGTCAAGAATCAGGGATAATGTCTCGTTTGCCAAGGCGTCAAAAATCAGATGGTCTGGACACCTAATGAGATTTGGCGATGACTGCTGGACTAGAGCCATTACCGACTGGATTCCACGGGATGTCAAAAAACCTCATGGCTGCCCACCTACCAGATGGTCAGACTTCTTCGTCAAGACCCTGAACAATCGTTTTGAGGCTCTTTATGTTCCTAGAACGAACAGATGCCATTGGCTACACTACGACGCGACAGGGACAAATGGAGATGTTACTGGCACCCACTTGAGAAAATCGATGATTAACAGGAAGTCAAGTGATCAAGTGCTTAAATGGCGGCATTTGCAGCCACATACTTCCTGGAGCTTGGGTTTATTGTCTCTGGATCCCAGCCATTGATGAGATCACACTGGCTGAGAGCAGTTGGTGGATGTAACTGCCTAGCTTTTGGAAGATGGGTGATCTGGGTTGAGGAGGCCCAGTCCTGATCCGAGGAGGCTTGGAGATCTCAGCCCCAGATCCCACACACCTAGGTTCTTCTGCTGGTTCCTTCATGCATGAGACTTCTTTGAGTGTGTGGAGCATGGTCTTGAGCATGACTATGGCTGGGTTCCAGAGGTCATCAGCTGTCGGGGCTCTGCTTGAGGCAGGGAGGGAAACTGAACGGGCCCCCCTTGAAAGGGGCCCCGGTGAAGACAGCCAGGCGTGGGGCAGGAAACTCTGCATTGTCCTCTTCTGGGAGGTTGGTTTTATAGTCTCTGAATCCCTGCCATTGATGGGATCACATTAATCATTAAAATAATTGAAATAATAATTAAATATTAAATTATTAAAATAATAGTGTAATTTCATAAATAGATGAAACTTTAAGTTGGTGGTTTTTACAACTTAATTAAGTTACTTTTGCTATAGTTTAGGTAGTAGGGATACAATAATATCACTGTATCACTTGTCATCCAATTGATCTTCGATGACCACTTCAGTCTCAACAGAATCAAAGGACTTCTTCAAATTGATGAGTGTTTGACAGAGCAGCATCTTGAAGTCTCGTGGAACCTCAATGAGCTTGGTCACCATGGTCGATCAGGCTGAATCCTTTTCAGAACCTGACTTGCTTGCAAGGTTGTCCATCTACTGTTCTTGATTCTTCAGGTGTTCGGGTCTGACGTTGTCAGCACCAAGTGCTGTATACTTCTTTACCGACAAAATGGCAAGTCGGATTTCAGAAGGGAGACTGTTGAGAATGACATTTCCATCCTGCGAAATTTGGTATGTGGGCAGGTGGATGTGGCTATCAAAGAGATTCAAGTAGAAGTCGTGGATAATCTTCTCCATTGCCCTTCTGGAAAATGTGATAGATCCATCAGGACGTCCAAGGGCAGTCATCTTAGTCTTGCAGTTGGCAAAGGAAGGGTGAGCATTGCAAATACTTTTCCCGGCTTCTGCTGCATCAGTCAACACTCCTGTGTCTTTCCCACTCTTGGAATTCCTTGCACAGTCATGGAGGTTCTGAACCAGTCAATCGTATTCCTCGTCGATGTTGTCAATGATGGCATCTTCCCACGTAAAAGTTTTGTAACCAATTTTATAACTCTAGAAACCCATGTTTTAAACTGTATAATATCTCCAGCGGCAACCAGAGGGAGACCCCCTGCAGCTCTCCCTCTCACTGCCTGAATTCGGGGACCCCAGGCCACACCCTCAGCCAAGGTGGCCCAAGCCATGGGGAAGATGGTGGACAAAACAAGGGCCAAGCTTGTTGGTTGATCAGCTGCTTTGGTTGATCAGTTGCTGTTAATTCCCTTCACCCCACGCACCTGTTCCAGTCTCTCTGAGCCTCCCATTCTAGTCTCACACTGCCACTCATTCCCGTCTCCACCTGTCTCTCCCATTCTTCTCTCCATGCTCCATCTCACAGCCTGGGCTCTCTCTCTCTCTCCACGTGCTTGCTCCTATATTCTTATACATCCTTCTCCCTCTGTCCCCATTGCTAGTATTTCCACAATCCATCTTGCTGCCCTGCTCTCCAGCTCTCTCCCTATCTCCAGCTACTAGTATCTGAGAACATAAATTTTAGTTTGAAAAAGATTAGAAGGGAAAGTGGAGGCCATTTTCTGTTTATCAAGGAATATATACAACAGGAAGAAATCACACTCTTAAATGTATAAGCACCTAATGAGGGTCTAGCTAAATATTTAAAACAACTTCTGATTTTAAGGACATTGCTAGCAATACAACAGTAGTCAGTGACTTCAACATCATCTTATCACCTCTGGATAGATCAACAGGAACAAACCTCAGCAAGGAAACATTGGCTTTGAAGGAAGAAATAGAAGAGAGAGGGCTAATAGACCTATACAGGGCTTTACACCCCCATAAGAAATAATATACATTCTTTTCCAGTGCACATGCAACATTTTCCAAAATAGACCACGTTCTAGGCCACAAAACACACCTCAATAGAATTAGGAAGATAGAAGTAGTATCAACAATCTTATCAGACCACGATGCACTGATGATAGAAGCAAATCACACATAGACAAGGAGAACCAAATCAAACACCTGGAAATTAAACAACTCAAAGTTGAACAACAAGTGGGTCAGGAAGAAATTTTAGGACAAAATCAAAAAATACCTGGAAACAAATGAGAATGAAGATACGAGCTACCAGAACCTATGGGACACAGCTAAAGCCATGTTAGAAGGGAAATTTATAGCTTTGCAAGCATTCCTAAGGAAGGAAGAATGGGCTACATAGATAACCTGGCCTCATAGCTCAAGATCTTAGAAAAAGACCAAGCAACAAAAGGAACCCAAATTTGGCCAAAGGAAAGAAATAATAAAATTTAGAACAGAAATTAACAACATGGAAACCCAAAAAACAATCTGAAAGGTCAAGGAAACCAAGAGCTGGTTCTTAGAGAACACTGTTCTCCCATTGTTCATTGATTTGCTCGAGCAGGCCCAGTAACGTCTCCATTGTGAAACTTCTTGTTACTGTGTTTTGCATAATGAATACTCTCAGTAGCTTGCCAGGCTCTCCAAGAGGGGTGGAGGAATCGAACCTGGCTCGGCCAGGCTGGCTGTGCGCAAGGCAAATGCCCTACCACTGTGCTATTGCTCTATAAACCTCTTCCTTCTCTTTAATAGAGCACAGAATGGCCTGGCAGTTCTCATTAGAATTTTCAAAGGCCAATTTTTTACTGAAGGGCACCTGAGTTTTCTTACCCTTAACTTGCATTTCAATGGCTTCCATCAACCTTCCTATGAAATTTACATAAGGTTCTGGAGGCCCTCTGGATAATCTTTGTAAAGTTTCCCTGAAATTTCACATCTGCATCAATCCTCTCTCATGAATGCAGGGCTGTGTCAGGGACATGAGAAAAAACAGCAAGAGGCAAGGTGACTTGCCCTTTTGGGTTGTTCCATTTCCCTTCTTCACCTATTTATCATCTCATAAATCAATTTAGCCCCTGAAAATTTTTGTCCAGCATGGCCTAGGCCCTGATGCTTTGCCCTGGCCTCATCAGTAAACTACATTCTCCATTGCATATACTGAGAAGGGCACATCTTAGCAATCACGTAAAAATCTTGAGGTACCAAATGAGCCTTTTTAACTCCAGTCTGTAAGATATTCCCTATAGTACAGAGATGTAGGCCCTTACGAGCCACAGGCCTTTTTGAAATGACTGAGAGAATACATTCTTTTTTTAAATTAATTTTTCTTAGTGAAACACCAGGAGGTACAGTTGTGGATTTACAAATTTTTGTGCTTGGGTTTCGATTATACAATGATCAAATACCCATCCCTCCACCAGTGCCCATTTTCCACCACCATGGATCCCAGTATCCCTCCCACCCCCATCCCCCCTATCCCACCCTGCCTCTAAGGCAGGGCATGAGAGAATACATTCTTAACCTGCGATAAGATGAAGACTGCTGCTTCTCCTCCTGGGCTGGGCAGTTGGAAACACATCCCAAGTGGTCTAGAGGCCGCTTTGCTGAGCTACTCTCAGACTCATAATCCAAGGAAGTGCCATATAATCAGTGGCAGAGGGAGTGATAAGGAAGCTTCAGAGGCAGCAGTGCTGATGGGAGGGAATGAAAAGAAGCTCTGTGGGAGCAGAGGAATGGGTGAGGTCGGGAGAGAAGCCGGTTGCTACAAAGGCAGGTAGGGGATGCATGCGTCGGGAGCAGAGATGGTGGAAGAGAACAGGTAGCATCAGAGGAGAGCAGACAGTCACAGAATGTCATGACTAAAGAGAACTTGGAAAGTGAGATGGGCTTCAGGAGAGAGGGGCAGAAAAGACAAAGTGTGAAAGTCACCCCATGGCCTAAGGATTCTCCCCAGGACCCTGAGTAACCTCTTGTAGTTTGTCCAAGTTTACTACCTTGTAGACTACAGCCTATAAACCTTGCCTTAAAGAGCAAGGCAGCTCTTCAACCCAGGATCCTGTCAGGGTATGGATTCAGCACCCAGGAACATGTTCTGACCAGGTGGACTTGGCTGGATTGTTCCTGGGCCACATGTAGAACAGAGTCACGCTCATCACTGATGAGTGTGGTGGCCATGATCACAAGTAAGGTATGCCATGTGAGATCATACGCATGTGCAGGTCCCCAAATTCCTTGTTGTATATGGTAGGATCGTCAGCTTTTTCTCAATTTGGAAGAGATAAGAGAGGGAAAAAGAGATGTGGGCTAGGCAGTGCCCTGTGTGCCCATGACTTCTCATAATGGAGAGTGAGGAATGAGGAATGAGGTCTTATGAGAGTGGGTGTGATGGGAAAAGGAGAGGAGAGGGACACAGTAGCTGGAAGCTTCACAGAGGTGGGAAAGGGTTCTGGGGTAGCCAGTGCAGAGACTGGAGGAGAAGTGAAAACAGGCACTTCTGTTTTCACTTCCACAGAAACACCTTAGGAGCCAATGGGGGCATATCTAGAGCCAATGAGGGCCACTGTGAAAGCAGACGCCACAGGGGATGCCAGGACAGTTGCTAGAGTAGGCGCTGTCAGGTGGAGGGGGTCTGTCACCATATGAGCTGGCTGACAGTATAGTGGTAGGGACAGGAGTGGTTTTGTAGGGCCACTAAGATCGCATAATCAAAGGTCCCATTTTCAGGCCACTTAAGACCATCCGCCAGGTTGTCTTAAGTTTATTAATGCCAAACAACATTGCAGAGATGGAGAAGACATTTGTGTCAGATATCCAGCAAATCAAGTGCCTTCGGGAAGGCAAAAGGCACCCCAGAGGGGTGTTGGGCTTAGGTTTCAATTTTAGATTCCCCATCTGAATTTGTCCAGACCAAATCATGGGGGAGGAAGTACTTCCAGAAGTGAGGGAAGAGGGATAAATCTAAGCCATCTCATCCCCAGGGATGGAGGGAAGAGAGGGGTGTGCAGGTGTTCCTGGTCACTCCAATTTCCAGTTCCTAGACTGGAGGCAAATCCTAATATGAGCTCGAGATTTGAGGAATTTAGGTGCAGAACAGCTGGGTAAAAAGGTCAGAGGACAAAATCAGACACTGGGGCCATATTTAGACTTACCCAGGCCAGACCTAGAATTCAGGAAGTGGTGGTGATAGGTCCATGGACAGGGGTGAGCAAAGAACGAAGTATCTGCAGTGGGAGCAAGGACTAGGGGAGGGACCAATCAATCCCCATGATCCACCAGGACAGACTGGGAGATTGTCCATGGCTGCCCGAGTCGGTAATCAGAGGTCCAGGATCAGAATGGGGCGGGGGCAAAGCCAAGAGCAGAGTCATGGAAAGAGGCCAGGATGAGCTGCGCTGCCTGCTGCTGCACCGGCCGTGATGCCTAGATGGCTGCCACTAGTCCCTGAAGTCCCATCCCGGGTTTTAGCACCAGATCAGAGAGATAGTCGATGTCAGCAGATGCAGAGAGAGGGACAGAGATGAGTAAAGTGTATAAATAAAGGGAGTTTATTGGAGTGCACTCCCAGATAGCCTCTATGAGCCCTGGCTAGGGAGGGGTCGAGAAGTGGCCGGAGAGAGGCTAAGTGGGATGGGAGCAGACATGGTGGGCCCTCGGCTGGCCTGTCATTCGCAGGGGCAGGGCTTGAGGAAGGAGGGTAGTCTGGTGGTTTCCCGTTGCAAGTGGGTCGTAAGTCCTGTCTTCCACACGGGGGACAAGGTGATCTTCGATTCTGGGGCTGTGGCGATCTCATCAGCCATTTGGTCCCTAGCAAACCTTACAGTGATATGCATAGCACCTTTTCTTTGTTTCCTCTTTTCTTCATCTTTGGGTCAATACCAAGCCCAGTCCATTTGGTTGCTTCTAAGAGTTCTGACAATTGCTAATAAAACTCCTATAAAATATTGGTGCTTTTCTGTGCGACAAAAATTACTACTTATGTAGCATGGTTACTGGATTCAATAACAAAAGAATTCTTTGGGTTTTGTCCTGTTTAGTTTTGTGGTCATAATTGGGTGTGTTCAAGGCTTACTTCCTATTCTACAGTCTCAGGGATCACTCCTGGTGGGACTTGGATGGCTTGAAAGGGTGGAGGTGGGGGAGGCCATAAAGGGTGCCAGGATCTAACACTGATCACATAGCCATGTGCAACGCAACTGCCCTATCTACTGTGCCAATTCTCTGTTCCCAAGAATGATTAAAAACTGGAAAAACACTAAAAGAAGTCATAAAACTTTCTCCTAATTAACTCTATTAATGTGAAGTGCTTTTACATATTACTTATTATTTATTGAGAGTCAGTGCTTTTGGAAACAGGGTATGGCCTTTTCTATGGCTGCAGTTCCAGGAAATAATTGCCAGGCAGGATCCTGGGAATAAAAGGAAAAGGGCTTTGTAGCTTCTATCCATTTCCCATACCCACATGGGGGAGAAACTGAACAAAGACTTCAAATTCTATGTGTCTAGCCCCTCTTTCCTCTATATCACTTGTATCACTTGTCATCCCATTGCTCATAGATTTTCTCGAGCAGGCACCAATAACTTCCCTGCCATGTGCTAGTGTAGCCCGATGGCATCTCCAGGAACACGAAGAACCTCAAATCATTCATTCAGGGTCTTGACAAAGAAGTCAAATCATCTTGTAGGTGAGCAGTCAGGCGTTCTTTTGACATTCTCTGGAATCCAGTTGGTAACAACTCTAGTCCAGCAGTCATCTCTAAATCGCATTACATGTCCAGCCCATCTGATTTTCGACACTTGGCAAATGAAACACTGTTCCTGATTCTCGATCATCAACAGAGGTTGGAATTCCAAACTCCTTCTTGAGTGAAGCATGATACTCCAAGCATAGCTCTTTTGATTCCTCTTTGGGAGACCCAAATAGCATTCTCATCCTGTTTTTGTAGGGCCCAGGTCTCTCATGCATATGTTAGTGCAGAAAGAACGGTAGAGTCAAAAAGATGTTCCCGGAGCCGGAGGTTCTTCATCCTCTTAGCTATTTCTTTGATGCTCTCGAAAGTGTTCCAAGCCACACTCTTCTTCCTGCACAACTCAGGTGCCAGGTCATTCGTCATGCTGACTTCTCTACCTGAGTACACATAACTGCTGCATTCAGAGATGTTAATTCCATTGATAGTGAATAGAACATCAGGAATGAGTCTGTTTCTCATGAACATTGTCTTGGTAAGACTCAGCTGCAGTCTAACCTTTTCACACTCACAGTCGAAGTCTGCCAGCATTTGTGCCGCTTGACTAATGTTTGGTGTTATTAGAGCGATATCATCAGTAAGCGGAGGTGGTGTAGTTGCCATCTATCTTCACTCTCACCCCTTTCCATTCCAGTCGGCACATGATGTTCTCGAGAGTGGCACTGAAGTGTTTCAGTGAAATGGTACCGCCCTGCCTAACCCCTCTCTTTATGTCAATGATCATTTCCTTGTAGAATAGTGATCTCCTACTGGTGAATCCATAATATAGCTTATGGAGGATCGTGATGTACTGCTTGAATGCCCTGTTTGGCTAGGGCTTCAATGACTGCTTCTATTCTGTTGAGACTGAAGTGGTCATCGAAGCCCTTTCCTCTATAAGGAAGGACAAAGAACCCAATGGAGTCCCCACATCATGGCTATGCTTTGGCATATTGAAAACATCATGGAGAGCTTGCCAGACTTTGTCATGCGGGTGATATAATCTCAGTAGCTTGCCGGGCTCTCCGAGAGGGGTGAAGGAATTGAACCAGGGTCGGCCACATTGGCCACGTGCAAGGCAAGTGCCTTACCCACTGTGCTATCACTCCAGCCCAATTGTATTT
Source organism: Sorex fumeus (assembly GCF_029834395.1). Taxonomy (NCBI): domain Eukaryota; kingdom Metazoa; phylum Chordata; class Mammalia; order Eulipotyphla; family Soricidae; genus Sorex; species Sorex fumeus. The sequence continues at coordinate 15,616,194 of NW_026606077.1, read as the reverse complement.
CCTTTTTTTTATTAGAAAATCACCGTGAGGTACAGTTACATACTTACAAACTTTTCTGTTTGCATTTCAATCATACAATGATCCAGTACCCATACCTCCACCAGTGCCTGTTTTCCACCAATAATGATCCCATTATTCCTCCCACCACCCCATCCCCTCCCCAACCCCACTCCGCCTCTGTGGCAGGGCATTCCCTTTTGTTCTCTCTCTCCTTTTGGGTGTTGTGGTTTGCAATTGAGGTTTGAGTGACTATCATGTTCGGTCTATAGTCTACTTTCGACATGCATCTTCCAACCTGAGTGGGTCCCCGCAACACCCTTTACTTGGTGGTCCCTTCTCTATCTGAGCTGCCTTTTCCTCCAGCATGTGAGGCCAGCTTTCAAGCCATGGAGCAAACCTCACGATCCTTATCTCTACTATTTTGCGGTGTTAGTCTCCTATTCTGTTACTTTATATTCCACAGATGAGTGCAATGTTTCTATGTCTGTCCCTCTCTTTCTGACTTATTTCATTTAACATGGTACTTTCCATGTTGATCCACTTATATGCGAATTTCATGACATCATCTTTTTTAACAGCTGGATAGTATTTCATTGTGTAGATGTATCAAAGTTTCTTTAATCACTCATCTTTTCTTGTGCACTCCAGTTTTTTTCTACATTTTGGCTATTGTAAACAGTGTAGCAATGAACAGACAAGTGCAGATGTGTGTGACCATACTTTTTTGCCTCTCCAGGATATATTCCCAGAAGTGGTATTTCTGGATCAAATGGGAGATCAAATTCTAATTTTTTTGAAATGGTAATAAAAAGTCTCCCCAAGCACAAAAGTCCTGGCCCGGATGGATTCACTAGTGAATTCTTCCAAATCTTTAAAGAGGACGTACTCCCAATACTCTTTAAGCTTTTCCATGAAATTGAAATATCAAAAACACTTCCAAACAGTTTCTACGAAGCAAATATCACACTGATACCAAAAGCAGACAGAGATACCACAAAGAAAGAGAATTACAGGCCGATATCCCTGATGAACACAGATGCAAAGATCCTCAACAAACTACTAGCAAATAGAATCCAACTACTCATCAAAAAGATCATACACCATGACCAAGTAGGATTCATCCCAGGGATGCAAGGATGGTTCAACATTCGGAAATCAATCAACATAATCCACCATATCAACAAAAGAAAAGATAAAAAGCATATGATCATATCAATAGATGCAGAGAAAGCATTTGATAAGATCCAGCACCCCTTTATGATGAAAACCCTAGCCAAAATGGGTATAGAGGGGACCTTCCTCAACATAATTAAAGCCATCTACCACAAGCCTACAGCAAGCATCATCCTCAATGGGGAAAAACTGAGAGCCTTCCCTCTAAGATCAGGGACGAGACAGGGATGCCCACTCTCTCCACTGCTGTTCAATATAGTACTGGAAGTACTTGCAATAGCGATTAGGCAGGAAAAAGATATTAAGGGCATTCAGGTAGGAAAGGAAGAAATCAAGCTCTCACTATTCGCAGATGATATGATACTCTACTTAGAGAACCCAATAACTTCCACCAAAAAACTCTTAGAAACAATAGACTCGTATAGTAAAGTTGCAGGTTATAAAATCAATACCCAAAAGTCCATGGCTTTCCTATACGCAAACAGTGAGAGAGAAGAAAGCAACATGAAAAAAACAATCCCATTCACAATTGTGCCCCAGAAAATCAAGTACCTAGGAATCAGCTTAACTAAGGAAGTAAAGGACCTGTACAAAGAAAACTACAAAACGCTACTTCAGGAAATAAAAGAGGACATGAGGAAATGGAAAGATATCCCCTGCTCATGGGTCGGGAGACTTAACATTGTCAAAATGGCAATACTACCGAAAGCATTGTATAAATTCAATGCAATCCCTATAAGGATACCCATGACATTCTTCAAAGAAATGGAGCAAACACTCTTGAAATTTATATGGAACAATAAGCCCCCACGAATAGCTAAAGCAATTCTTGGGAAAAAGAAAATGGGAGGAATCAACCTCCCGAACTTCAAACTGTACTACAAAGCAGTAATAATTAAAACAGCATGGTACTGGAACAAAGGCAGAACTGCAGACCAATGGAACAGGGTTGAATACACTGACATTTCTCCTCAATCATATGCTCATCTAATCTTTGATAAAGGTGCAAGTAATGTGAAGTGGAGTAAGGAAAGCCTCTTTAATAAATTGTGTTGGCATCACTGGACGGCTACATGCAAAAAAATAGGCTCAGAACTCTGCCTAACACCATGTACAAAAGTAAGATCAAAATGGATTAAAGACCTCAACATCAGACCAGAAACCATAAGGTACATTGAAGACAAAGTTGGCAAAACCCTCCATGACATTGAAGCTAATGGTATCTTCAAAGATGCCACGCCACTGGCCGAGCAAGTGAAAACAGAGATAGATAAATGGGACTATCTTAAACTAAGAAGCTTCTGCACCTCCAAAGAAACAGTGACCAAAATACAAAGACAGTCTACAGAATGGGAAAGGATATTCACCGAATACACATCTGACAAGGGGTTGATATCCAGGATATACAAAATACTGGTTAAACTCCACAAGAAGAAAACATCCAACCCCATCCAAAAATGGGGCAATGAAATGAACAGAAACTTTCTCAAAGAAGAAATCCGAATGGCAAAAAAGCACATGAGAAAATGCTCTACATCATTAATCATCAGGGAGATGCAGATCAAAACCACAATGAGATACCATCTCACACCTCAGAGACTGGCCCAAATTCAAAAGAACAAAAGCAACCGATGCTGGCGTGGATGTGGCGAGAAAGGGACACTCCTTCACTGTTGGTGGGAATGTCCACTGGTTCAGCCCTTCTGGAAAACAGTATGGACGATTCTCAAAAAATTAGAAATTGAGCTCCCATTTGACCCAGCAATACCACTCCTGGGAATATATCCCAGAGAGGCAAAAATGTATAGTCGAAGTGACATCTGCACTTGTTTGTTCATTGCAGCCCTCTTTACAATAGCCAGAAACTGGAAGAAACCTGAATGCCCAAGAACAGATGACTGGTTAAAGAAACTTTGGTACATCTACACAATGGAGTACTATGTAGCTCTTAGAAAAGATGAAGTCATGAAATTTACATACAAGTGGTACAATATGGAAAGTATCATGCTAAGCGAAATGAGTCAGAAAGAGAGGGATAGACATAGAAAGATTGCATTCATCTGGGGGATATAAAGTAACAAAGTATGAGATTAATACCCAAGAATAGCTGAGATCAGCACCAGGAGGATTACTCCATAACTTAGAGGCCAGCCGGGTATCCTAGAGGAAAGGGCTATTCAGATAGAGAAGGGAGCACCAAATAAAGGATGTTTGGAGGATCCTCCCAGGAGGGGAGATGCATGTTGAAAGTAGACTATGGACTGAACATGTTTGCCACTCAATGCCTCTTTTGCAGACCACAACACCCAAAAGGAGAGAGAGAACACAGGGGATTGCCCTGCCACAGAGACGGGGGGATGGGGGGATGGGGGTGGGAGGGATATTATCCATGGTGGTGGAAAATGGGCACTGGTGGAGGGATGGGTATCTGATCATTGTATAATTGAAACCAAAGCACAAAAAATTGTAAATCTACAACTTTAAAAAAAATAAAATATAATAAAGGGGAAAAAAAAAATTCTAATTTTTTGTGAATGGTTCATACTGTTTTCCAAAAGGGCTGAACCAGTCGGCATTCCCACCAGCAGTGAAGGACAGTCCCTTTCTCCCCACATCCACGCCAACGGCAGTTTCTTTTGTTCTTTTGGGTGTGGGCCAGTCTCTGTGGTGTGAGATGATACCTCATTGTTGTTTTTATATGCACCTCCTTGATGGTTAATGATGTAGAGCATTTTCTCATGTGACTTTTAGCCATTCAGATTTCTTTTTTGAGAAAGTGTCTGTTCATTTCTTCATCCCATTTTCTGATGGGGTTGGATGCTTTCTGCTTGTAGAGTTCAACTAGTGCCTTGTATATCCTTGATATCAACCCTTTATCACATGGGTATTGGGTGAATATCCTTTTCCACTCTCTAGATTGTCTTTGTATTCTGATCACTGTTTCCTTAGAGGTACAGAAACTTCTTATTTTAAGATAGACCCATTTATTTATCTTTGTTTCCACTTGCCTGGTTAGTGGTGAGTCATCTTAGAATATACCTTTACCGAGCTCTTATTTTCTATTGCCTTTGGCACTTGTTATTTCCCAGCTATGTTTCTTTATATCTTGCATATGAGAGAGCTCATTCTGTATCTGTCCCTTTTCAAACTGTTTTCTAGTCTTAATTCAAACTCTACAATAACACTATCTAGGCCTCAATCCCTCAACTTAAAACTTGAATTCTTACCATAACCTTAACCCAGCAATTACACAGACCCATTATCATAACCCACCATAACTACTTTATTCTTGCCATAATCCTAACGTAATGTTAACAGTACACTAATAATTTGAACATTAATGTAACTCTAACAGCATTAACACTAAAAATCTCAACATTTGAACCTTTCACTAATATCATTTTAAACCACAACTATCACATTAACAGTAATCTTTAAGCATTGTGAGCACTGTCTTTCCATTGTTCATCAATTTGCTCAAGCAGGCCCAGTAACGTCTCCATTGTGAGACTTTGTTGTTACTGTGTTTGGCATATTGAATACATCATAGGTAGCTCTGGCTGGAGCGATAGCACAGCAAGTAGTACTTTTGCCTTGCACGTGGCCAACCTGGGTTCGATCCATCCGTATGGTCCCCCAAGCACTACCAGGAGTAATTCCTGAGTGCAGTCAGGAGGAACCCCTGAGCATTGCTGAGTGTGACCCAAAAAAACCCATAATCTTTATTCTAAACAAGCTCAAACTCTAAACACAATCTCTCAATTAGACCTAAATTTACCCTATATCAAACCTTTACCCTAACGCTAACACTAATGCTGGGCCTAATTCAAACCTTAACTCTAAAAAAATTGAAACCCTAATCATTACACTAAATGTGCTGTTTTCATATCCCTAATCCTTTTTAATCTGATACAAATATATTCCCTGTGGTTTACACTCTGCTAAAGATACAATGTTGTGCTTAGAGTATTCTAAAACCACACCCACCACTAGAGTGCCTGTTTCCCTCCATCAAGGACCAATGGTTCACTCCCATATGCTTACCCTCCCACCACTCCTGGCATGTTGAGTCAGTTTTGCAGACCATTGCATCTTCAGCTTCAGAGTAGGTAAAGCTGCAGTGACCAGAGTTAGAGATCAGATCCAGGACCCCACAGAAAATGACAGAGCTGAGACTGCCTATGTGTGCTCTCTGATCTGGGATCTAAATCTTCCTTACCATTAAACTAAATGTGAATTATCATAACTCCAGCCCTAAAGTTAATCCTAACACCTGCCTGGAACAATAACCAAAACCCTAAAGTATACCCTAATTTTAATTGTAATGATAACCATTAAACCAACCTTACTCCTAATCTAATCCTAACTCCTTGCACTACTAAAATCCTAACTATAATGCAAACCCTAACATTAAAACCTAAACTCAAATCTATCCACAACTCTAAACATACCATAGTTATAAACCTTACAAATCTAACTAACCATAAAGCAATAACACATAATCATCATACATTTATGATACAGTATTAATTTTTACTATAACAAATATGTAGCCCTAACCTCTAAACATGCTACTAACACAGAGACCTTAACCCTAAACTCTGATGTTAATTACAAAACTACCCCTAACCTAGAACTAAATGTACTCTATCCATTACCATACTGGTAACTAAAATCATAATCTCAATGCTAACTCTAAACCTGATCCAGATGCAATCCAATATTTGATACTAACTGTAACATATCCCTAATTCCAACCACAAAAGACACTTTAGCACAGTTCTTGACAACTAATCAAAAGCTTAATTCTAAAGCTACTTATGATAAAAACCCTAACACTGTGTTAACTGAAAATCTATTACCTAATCACAGCTCCAATATTTGATATTGTGTTTACAAAAAGACGGGAGCCGCCCGCATTTGGTAGTCTCAGGCCGTTTCCCCCACTCCAGGGAGGTCGATGGCAATGGGTAGGCAAAGGAAGGAAACGAGGGCCAGGCTGGTTGGTCTTAGTTGCATTTTATTCCAATCCTCTCTCCATTCACTCCTATCTCTCTTCTGCCTCCCCGAGCCCACTCCTACAATCTAAAACTAACCCTGTCACTGTCAAGTCATTGTCCTCCCATTGTTCATCGATTTGCTTGAGCAGGCCCAGTAACATTGTGAGACTTGTTACTGTGTTTGGCCTACCAAATACTTCACAGGTAGCTTGCCAGGCTTTGCCGTGTGGGCGAGATACTCCCAGTAGCTTGCTGGGCTCTCCAAGAGGGGCGGAGAAATTGAACTCGGGTCGGCCATGTCGGCCACTTGCAAGGCAAACGACCTATCGCTACGCTATCACTCCAACCCTGCTATAGCTCCAGCCCCTAGTCCTAACTATAACCCTAACCCTAATACAATACTAACATCTAATCTGAAGCACTAGCTATAACCTTAAATCTAAAATCCAACTCTAACCTTAACCAGCAATCTAACACTAATAACCCTTGACCTGATTACAAGCACCAAGTATAAAAGTTACTTTAATCCTAACAGTAAAAGTTTATTTTATATATAAACCTTTTTTTTAAAAAAAATACTAACACTTATTTTTACCCACAATCACCAAATCACCATACACTACTCTAACTACTCTCAACAACAACACACCAAACCATAGAAATCCTAAAAGCAATCTTAATATATATATCACTGTCATCCTGTTGTTCATTGATTTACTTGAGCGGGTGCCAGTAACATCTCCATTTGTCCCAGCCCTGAGATTTTAGCAGCCTCTCCTTACTCATCTTTCCCGATGCTGTCATATTGGAGGCTCTTTCAGGGTCAGTGGAATGAGACCCATTATTGTTACTGTTTTGGCATATCAAATACTTGCCAGTCTCTGCCATATGGGTCAGATACTCTTGGTAGCTTTATGGGCTCTCCAAGACATATATATATAATACCCTAGTACTTCCCCTGAAGGAGTGGTTTTACCTATTTTTGTTGTTATGACAATGTTCAACTCTACCTATATGTAACCCCACCCTTCACATGATTTCTATATAATATGCTGTAAGGGGAAATATGGGACTATGATGAAGATAAGGACTATGAGACGACGACAAGACTAGGAAGGAGATAACAAAGGAGAGAACTTTGAGGTCTAGGATGATGGACCTATGATGATTGGGACTACAACCAAAACTACAACTATCATTTAATCACTTAACTTCCTGTTAGATTTGCTCGAGCGGGCACCAGTAACGTCTCCATTTGTCCCTGTCACGTGCTAGTGTAGCCCAATGGCATCTGTTCGCTCTGGGAACATGAAGAGCCTCAAACCGACCGTTCATGATCTTGATGAAGAAGTCTGACCATCTGGTAGGTGGGCGGCCACGCGGTCTTTTGACATCCCGTGGAATCCAGTCAGTAACAGCTCTAGTCCAGCGGTTGTCTTTAAATCGCCTTACGTGACCAGCCCATCTGATTTTTGACACCTTGGCAAATGAGACAGCATTCCTGATTCTTGATCATCGACGGATGTCGGAACTCCGGATTTTTTCTCTAATTTGAGTGAAACGTGATATTCCAAGCATAGCTCTTTCTATTCTTCTTTGGGAGACCTGAATAGCATTCTCATCCTGTTTGCATAGGGCCCAGGTCTCTGAGGCATATGTTAATGCAGTAAGAACAGTGGAATCAAAGAGATGTGCCCGGACAGGGAGGTTTTTCGTCCTCTTAGCTATTTCTTCAATGTTCTTGAAGGCGTTCCAAGCCGCTCTCTTCCTCCCGCGCAGCTCGGGTGCCAGGTCATTTGTCATGTTGACTTCTCAACCTAGGTACACATAGCTGTTGCATTTGGAGATGGTCGTTCCGTGGAGAGCGAATGGGGCGTCAGGAATGAGGCTGTTTCTCATAAACATTGTCTTCGTAAGATTCAGCTGTAGTCCTACCTTTCCACACTCACGGTCAAAGTCGGCCAGCATTTGTGCCGCTTGGCTGATGTTTGGTGTTATTAAAACAATGTCATCAGCAAAGCGGAGGTGGTGTAGCTGCCGACCATCTATCTTCACTCCCATTCCTTCCCATTCCAGTCGTCGCATGATGTTCTTGAGGGTGGCACTGAAGAGTTTCGGTGAAATGGTATCACCCTGCTGCACCCCTCTCTTGACATCAACGATCACTTCTTTGTAGAATGGTGAGATCCTGGTAGTGAATCCGCAATACAGCTCACGGAGGATCTTGATGTATTGGGCTTGAGTGCCCTGGTTGGCTAGGGCTTCAATGACCGCTTCCGTCTCAACAGAATCAAAGGCCTTCTTTAAATCAATGAACGTTAAACTGAGCGGCATCTTGAACTCCCGAGAAACCTCAATCAGCTTGGTTATCGTGTGGATATGGTCGATGGTGCTGAATCCTTTGTGGAACCCTGCTTGCTCGCACGGTTATCTTCATCTAGTGTTCTGCCAATCCTATTTAGGATGACTCGAGTAAACAACTTGTAGATGACAGACAATAGGCAGATCCGGCAATAGTTGCCAATGTCATGGATGTCTCCCTTCTTGAACAGTAGTACGGTCCTGCTGGTTTTCCATTGGGAGGGAACCTTGCATTCAGACAGGTAGCGAGTGAAGAGCCGAGCCAGTGTATTGATGAGTACTGACGGCAGGTTCTTCAGGTGTTCAGGTCTGACCTTTTCTGGGCCGGGTGCTGTTTGTTCCTTTATGGACGAAATGGCGTGTTGGATTTCGAAAGGGAGAACATTGGGAACGACATATCCATCCTGTGGAATTTGGTGTGTCAGCAAGTGGACATGGCTATCGAAGAGATTTGAGTAGAAGTCATGGATAATCTTCTCCATTGCCATTCTGGAGGATGTGATGGATCCATCAGGATGTCGGAGGGCAGTCATCTTGGTCTTGTAGTTGGCGAAGGACAGGCGGGCGTTACGAATACTTTTCCCAGCTTCTGCCGTATCTACCAGTACTTCTGCTCTTCTCTCTTTGAGGTCTTCCTTGATCGCATCTCTGCACTGCTTTGCGAGCTCAGACGTTAGCTTGCGGTTGCCTGAGGCATGCGCCAAACCACGCTGGCGAATTAGCTCAAGAGTTTTCGAAGACAGGCGTTGTAGTTGTAGAAGACTACAACTATGATTGTGCTATAAGGGGAGAATTTGGACTATACTGGGGAGGAGAGAGAAATAAACTGATGACTGACCAGCCTGGGGCCCAGTTCCTCTTTGTTTGTTCCCTGGTTGTTCATCTGTCTGTCTCTGTGGGCCAGCCAGGGGAATGGCTCTTGGCCACCGATACTCCAGTCCCATGGTACCCACATGCCTCCATGCTTTTTCTTGGAAACTCACATCTCTTTGTGACAGGCACCTTTTGGAAATATGAGTGTCTTCATTGTGGAAATTTCTGATAGTCTCGTCCCAAAATTTTTGATGGAAGTGAGATAACCCAAAATCTAGTCTTAGCCTTCACTGTATCACTCTATCACTGTCATCCATTGTTCATTGAGTTGCTCAAGCGGGCTCCAGTAATGTCCCCATTCGTCTAAGCCCTGAGAGTTTAGCAGCCTATCTTTACTCGTCCTTCCCAATGGTGCTGCTTTGGAGGCTCTTTCAGGGTCAGGGAAATTAGACCCATTATTGTTACTGTTTTTGGCATATCAAATACTACACGGGGAGTTTGCCAGGCTCTGCTGTGAAGGCAGGATACTTTCTATAGCTTGCCGAGTTCTCCGAGACAGAGAACTAGACTATAAGAGGTCACGTGGCCATGCGCTTCAGGGAGCTGTTTTATAGTCTCTGGATCTTGGCAGTTGATGGGATTACATGGTGCCAGGAGGGGGATGTGGGGGAGCAGTTTGTGGGTGTGACTGCCAAACTACTGGAAAATGGGGGATCTGAGTGGAGGAGGCCCAGTCCCGATCTGAGCAGGTTTGGAGATCTCAGCCCCGGGTCCCACACACCTGGGTTTCTCTGCCGGTTTCTTCATGCATGAGACTCGTCTTGAGTGTGTGGAAAGTGACCTTGAGCATGGCTGTGACTCAAGGAGGTCTTCAGCTGTTGCAGTTGTGCTTGGGGCATGGAGAGAAACTCAACTTGTCCCCCTCCCAGGGGCCCCTCTGAAGACAGCCAGATGCGGGGGCAGGAGACTCTGCCACTCTTAGCTTTAATAAATCCAAACCTAACAACACTAATCCTAGCACTAAACTCTAATCCTACATTTATCTCTATCTCTAACCACAATAACTCATAAACCCATATAAAACCATATAAATCCCTTATACTATCTTACTTTATCACTGTACCTCTACCTAGATACTAATTCTAACAAAACCCTATGTGTATGATATTTTTGGTTTGTTTTTGAACCACACCAGCTGTGCTCAGAATTTATTCCTCACTCTGTGTTCAGGAATAACTTCTTGGCAGAATTTGGGGTACCAGATATGATGTTAGATATTAAATCCCCGTTTGCCTCATTCAAAAAAAGATGCCTTGCCCAGAGCTTTATCTCTCCAGTATCAATAACTCTTAAGGGTAATCCTATCCCAATACCCAACACTAACCCTAATCATAACCCTGTTCCTAACTATAATTAAACTAATCCTAATCTTTAGTTCCTAAATTAAAACCTAACTGTAACCTTATCCCTAAACCTAACTCTAATAACACTGGCCCTAACTTCTCCCTAATGATACTTATCTAAGTGTGAACACTGAGCCTAAAACTAACCCCAAAATAATCCTAATTCCAACAAAAACCTTAAATATTAACTCTAATTGTTTTACTTTGGTCAGAGAGTCTGCCTTCATTCCGTACCAAACAGTTTTAATTATAGTAGTCTTACACTATAGTTTAATATCAGGAGATACAGTGCTTCTATCTTTTTTCTCAAAATAACGTAAAATATTTACAAAGTTTTATAAATCAATTTAAATTTTGGTAGCATTTGTTCTGTGTCTTTGTATAATGCAATTGGGATTTTGATAGGGATTACACTGAATGTGTGTGATGCTTTGGGTAATATGGCCTCTTTAACAATGTTAATTCTTCCATTATACAATGAATATTTTTATATTTAAATTTTAATATATGTGTTTCACTTCATTTTTCTAGATTATTTCTGGGTGCTTGACATTTTTAGACACAATTATAAATGGAATTGGTTTTAGTGGGGACACTGCACTTAACAGTGCTGAGGGCTTACTCCTGGCTCTATGTTTTCAGAATTCCTGGTGAGTTTGGTGGATGATATGGACTACCCAAATCAAATTTGGGTTGCCCACATGTGAGACAAACACTGCAACTGCTATATTCTCTTCAGCTTCAGTAAATGGATTTTTAAAAAATTATTTACCTCTTCTAATTCATTGAAAAATTAAATGTAATAATTTTATTTGACTTTTTTTTTTTTACTGTGGTAGCACATCTGGCTCTGACGGAAATTGCTCCAGACTCTATACTTAGGGGATGCTCCTGGTAATTGTCAGGGTACACACTGCTAAATGGAATGAATCCAGGTCCTCTAGTAAAAATTATATGCTCCTGTTTATTGAAAAATCTCTTCAGCCACTTGACTTGATTTTGAAGTCTGCCATTTTACTGTATTAGTTTGTTGCTTCTATTTTTGGTAGGGTCTTTGGAATTTTCTTTGTGTATTATGTCATCTACAACTAATAGTATGATTTCCTTTCAAGTTGGAATGTTTTTACTTATTCTAGCATAATTGCTTTGTACAGAATATTCACATGTTTAATAATAAAATGTTAAATACCACTGAATTTGGTAGACCATCTTGCCATGTACCTTATTTTAGAGGAAAGGTTTTTGCTTTTAACCATTGCAGGTAATGTTTTATATTGGCCTTACTATGTTGATTTGAGTTGCTGCTACCCCTGTTATTTCTGAGTTTTTGTCAAGAATAGGTATTGAATCTTGTCAAAACTGCATCTTCAGGTATAGATATAGCCTATAATTTTCATCTGATGTTTTGTAGCTGTGGTGTATTATATTAGTTGATTTGTGTATATTAAACCATCCTTGCATCCCTGGACTGAAGCTTGTTTGACTGTTTAGTTTTACTCTTTTGATATATTGTTGAATTTTGTTTGATATGGTTTTTATTATGAATATTTACATCAAGGTTCACTGGGAATATACTTGAAATTTTCTATTTCACTAATATTGGTGTCTGTTTTTAGTATTAGGATATAGTGACTCATAGTAACTGGTAAAAGTTCAGTTTCTTTAATATGTCCTTAATATTTTGTATATCTCACTAGTAAACTCATATAAATCTGTAATCTATTTTTGATGTACAATAATTCATATGTTCAGGTCTTTTATTTTCTTCCTTTCCGGTCCAGATTGTTGTATGTTTTTAAATATTTATCCATTTCCTCTAACTTCTTTAGTTTAATTACATAATGTTATTCATAGTAATAGTTTATGTTTATTTGCATTTTTGAGATCACTATTGTAATTTATCCCTTTATTTTATGATCCATATTTTTTTAATTTTCTTTTTTTCTTCTTGAGTCTAGATATATTTTTGTTAATCTTGCTTATTCTTTGATAGAACCAGATTGTCATATCACTGACCTTTTGAATTATTTTTCTTGATTTCTATATCATTTGAGTTCTAATTTTATTATTTAGTTACTTCTAATTACATATTTTTAAATTTGCTATCTTTCTCTGTTTTCACAAGGTATAAAGTTAGGCTAATTATTTGAACTTTTTCTTGTTTCTAGATCTTACTATATTACTATATAGTTTCCTGCTTTATACTGCTTTTACTGTTTCAAATAAATTCTTATAGATTGTGTTTCAAGTTTTATTCATGCCTTGGAGTCTTTTCCTTTACATCTATGGTTTAATCTTTGCTACAGTTATTATTCATTTTATATTTTTATACTTATGAACACTGTTTTTGTGTGTCAATATATGATTTAATGTGGGACTAGTTCATGTATGCTGAGAAGAATGTATATTTGTCTTTTGGGACAGGATCTTGCTAATATTAATTAATCCTAGCTATTCCAGTTCAACTGTAGGGTGGTTGTTTCCTTACTAATTTTCTGTCTTATTGATCTGTCTATTATGAGTATGGGGTGGTAAAGTCTACTATAATTGTGTTGCTGTTGGTATCTCTCCTCTAGTCTATTTGTAGTTGCTTTAAGATATTTATTTCATTCAGTTGATAAAAGTTGATTCCTCTTACTGTATTAATCCTTGAAAAATAGCTCTGGCTCTGACTCAACCAACTTCACATTCTCAGTCAATCGGTTTCCTATTTTAGTGTGTGCAATCATAAAGCCAGATATCTGGGAAAGTTGGTATTCAATATAACCACAGTATGCTTTCCAACACCACTGGGCTTCATATTCTGGCATGCAACCATATAGCCTAATTGGTGAAGAATCACTGAGATTATCAGCCTCTGTATTCCTGAGTAAAGCTTCAGAGATACCTTCTCTATGCAAAACTATATTGATAATTACAAATTTAAATCAAGCTCTGATAACCTTAATCCTAAAACTAAATCCTATCCAAAACTTATTCCTTAAATTCTAACCAGAACACTAGTAAACCTACACTTTACACTAACTTTATTTTTTATTATTAATTTTTATATTTTAAGTAATCAACGTGAGGTACAGTTACAGACTTACAAACTTGTATGATACATTTGGTCATACAATATTCGAGTACCCATCCCTCCACTTCTGCCCATTCTCCATCACCAATGTTACCAGTATCCCACCCACCACCCCCAACCCTTTTCCCCCTCCTGCCTTTGTGGCAGGCACATTCCCTCTTTATCTCTCCTTTTGGGTGATATGGTTTGCAATACAGATACTAAGCAGCCATCATATTTGGTCCATAGTCTACTTTCAGCACACATCTACCTTCCTGAGCAAGCCCTCCAAACATCATTTACTTAGTGGTCCCTTCTCTATCCCAGCTGCCTTTTCACCCAGCACATGAGATTGGGTTTCAAGCCATGGATAGATCTTCCTGTCCTTATCTCTACTATCCTCAGTGTTAAACTCCTATTATGTTACTTTACATACCACAAATGAGTGCAGTCATTCTATGTCTGCCCCTCTATTTCTGACTCATTTCACTTAGCATGATTCTTTCCATGCCATTCATTTGTATGCAAATTTCATAATTTAATCTTTTTTAACAGCTGTGTAGTATTCCAGTGTGTATATATACCAACGTTTCTTTAACCAGTCATTTGTTCTCGGGCATTTGGGTTTTTTCCACATTTTGGCTATTGTAAACAGTGCTGCAACAAACATACTAGTGAAGATGTCATTTCTGCAGTACATTTTTGCATCTCAGGGATATATTCGCAGAAGTGGCATTTCTGGGTCAAATGGGAGATCAAGTTCTAGTTTTTTGAGAAATGTCCATATTTTTTTCCAAAAAGCCTGAACTAGTTGGCATTCCCACCAGCAGTGAGAGTCCCGTTAACCTCATATCCATACCAACACTGGTTACTTTTGGTTTTTGGATGTGTACCAGTCTCTGTGGTGTGAGATATCTCATTGTTGTTTTGATTGCATTGCACTGATGATTAGTGATAAAGATCATTTTTTATGTGCCTTTTGGCCATTCGGATTTCTTCTCTAAGAAAGTTTCTTTTCATTTTGTGGCCGCATTTCTTTATGGGATTGGTTGTTTTGTTTTGTTTTGTTTTGTTTTGTAGAGTTCAACCAGTGCCTTGTATATCCTTTATATTAACCTCTTGTTGGAGAAGTCATGGTCATGGTCCTCCCATTGTTCATCGATTTGCTCAAGCGGGCCCAGTAACATCTCCATCATGAGACTTGTTGTTACTGTGTTTGACATATTGAATACATCACGGGTATCTTGCCTGGCCCTGCTGTGTGGGCGAGATACTCTCAGTAGCTTGCCATGCTCTCCTAGAGGGGTGGAGAAATCGAACTCCGGCCGGCCATATTGGCTGTGTGCAACGCAATCGCCCTACCGCTGTGTTATTGCTCCAGCCGGTTGGAGAAGTATGAGTGAATATTCTTTCCCATTTTGAGGACTGTCTTTGTATTCTGATCACTATTTCTTTTGAGGTACAGAATCTTCTTAGTTTAAGATAGTCTCATTAGTTTATCTCTGCTTCCACTTGTTTGGTCAGTGACGTTTTGTCCTTGAAGATACCTTTCTCTTTAATGTCTTAGAGGGTTTTGTCGACCTTTTCTTCAATGTACCTTTTGGATTCTGGTCTAATGTTGAGGTCTTCAATCTATTTTGATCTGACTTTTGTGCATGGTGTTAGGTAGAGATCTGAGCCCATTTTTTGCAAGCAGCTGTTCAGTTTTGCCGGCACCATTTTTAAAGACATTTTTCTTGCTCCACTTCACATTTATTGCTCCCTTATCCAAGTTAGATAGTCATACATTTGAGATTATGTGTAAGAATGTTCAACCCAATTTCACTTGTCTGTGAATCTGCTTTTTTCCAATACCATGTTGTTTTAATTAATACCACTTTGTAGTACAGTTTGATGTTGGGGAAGGTGATGCCTCCCATCTTTTTTTTTTCAAAAATTGCTTTAGTTATTCGTGGAAGCTTTCTTTTCCAGATGAAGTTCAGGAGTGTTTGATCAATTTCTTTGAAGAATATCATGGGTACCCTTGTAGGGATTGTAATGAATCTGTATAATGTTTTGGGAAGTATTGTCATTTTGACAATGGTAATTCTCCCAATCTGGGCTGGAGTGATAGCACAGCGGGTAGGGCATTTGCCTTGCACGCAGCCAACATGGCCAACCCGAGTTCGATTCCTCCACCCCTCTCGGAGAGCCCGGCAAGCTACCGAGAGTATTCGATATGCCAGACCAGACACAGTAACAACAAAGTCTCCAATGGAGACGTTACTGGGCCCGCTCGAGCAATTCTCCCAATCCATGAGCAGGGGATGTGTTTCCATTTTCTCATGTCCACTTTTATTTCTTGAAGCAGCATTTTATAGTTTCTTTGTACAGGTACTTTACCTCCTTAGTTTAGCTGATTCCTAGGTACTTAATTCTTTGAGGTACTATTTGAAAAGTATTGTTTCTTCAATGTCTCTTTCTTCTGTTGCTTTATTTGTACATAGGAAATCCATGGAATTTTGGGTATTGATTTTATAGCCAGTGACTTTACTATCTCCGATTCGGATTGTTAGGTATACAAATGAATCAATGCTCATGGCCAAGTTCTTGTTGACAAGGACACTGACACCACCAATGCCTCTTTTGTCTCATGTTCTGAGGAACAGTTCTTCTCCAGTGTGGAAAATGGCATGGTGTGGTTGATGCCTTCTTGTCTCAGTCAGACCAATGATGTCATACTTGATCTTCTGCGCTTGCACCATCTGGACCATGATGGATGCATCCGATGCCAGCATATGTGCATTGAAAGTACAGACAGTCTTTTTAGTCCTTCTTCGTTTGGGCAGCCTAGTTCGGCCTTGAGATTTTATCAGCCTCTCCTTTCTCGTCCTTCTTAACGCTGCCGTATTGATGGTTCTTTCAGAGTGAGGAATGAGACTCACTGTAATTATTGGTTTTGTCATATAGAATATGCCAAGGATAGCTTCCCAGACTCTGCTGTGTGGCAGGATACTCTCAGTAGCTTACCAGGCTCTCTGAGAGGGATGGAGGATTTTAGGGTGGCCTCTAATTGGCCTTGCAGGTGTTCCCATGATTCAAACCATATTTGAACTGCTTCAAATATGGTGTGGTAGTCTTGGAAGATGGTATTAAGTGTCCTATGATGTGTTGCATGCTCCAGAAAGTGGCCTGGAGTGTGGTGACGGCTGGGTAGTAGATGTAGTGGAGGTAGTGGAGGTCTGCCGATGAGGTATTTATCTGGTACCAGTAGGGTAGGGTTTCATCATAATTGGGTGTGATCCCTGGGTCGCCAGAGATTAGTGGGAGTGGGCAGAGGATCTCTGTTTCTGGGTCCCATTGAGTCTGGAGTCCAAGGTCACAAAGTTCCAGTAAAGAACTGGAGAAGTTCTATAAAGAAGACGGCACCTTCTATAAGATCATTGTTGGCGATTTTAATGCCAATGATGGACTGAGAAATCGGGCAAAAAACTTCACATCGGAACCCATGGCCTAGAATGGAACAAACAGGGTGAGAGACTGTCTGAGTTCATCATGTGAACCAAGACCATCCATGGTAACTCATAGTTACAGAATGCCGAATTTAAACATTTGACATAGGAGTCTCCTGGTGGATGGTTCCACACTGCTCTTGGTTTCATTGATTGTTTGGATTTTTTTTTGTTTTCATGTCATTAATTCTGCTCTATACTTTATTATTTATTTCCTCCTGCCTTGTGTGGGCTCCTTTTGTTGGTCCTTTTCTAAGATCTTGAGCTGTGAAGTCAGGTTATTTATGTGGGCCCAATCTTCCTTCCTGAAAAATGCTTGCACAGCTATAAATTTTCCCCATAACACTGCTTTAGCTACTTCCCACAAGTTCAAGTAGCTCGGGTCTTCATTCTCATTTGTTTGCAGATATCTTTTGATTTCTTCCTTGATTTACTCTCTAACCCACTTTTTGTTCAACATTGAGGTGTTTAATTTCCAGGTGTTTTTGATTCTTGGTTTCTGTGTGTGATTAACTTCCACCTTGGTCCGAAAAGAGAATTGATACAATTTCTATCTTCCTGATTCTATTTAGGTATGTTTTGTGGCCCAGTACATGGTCTATCTTGGACACTGTTCTATGTGCACTGAAAAAGAAAGTGTACTCAGTTGTTTGGGGAAAAGCTCTCTCTATTCCATTTCCTCCTCAGTTCTTCCTTGCTGAGTTTTAGTCTTGTGGACCTAACAAGAGGTGATAGGGCTGTGTTGAAGTCTCTGACTATTATTGTGTTGCTGCCAGTGTTCTCCTTGAAGTCTATTATTAATCGTTTTAAGTATTTTGCTGGCCCCTCATTGGGTGTGTATATATTTAGGACAGTGATTTCTTCCTGATGTACATATTGCTTGATTATTAAAAAATGGCCATCATTGTCCCTTCTAATTTTTTTCAGCCTGAAATCTCTGTTGTCGGATACTAGAAAGGCCACCCCAGATTTTTTGAGAGAATTGTTTCCTTAAAGGATTGTTTTCCATCCTTTGACTTTGAGTCTGTGTTTGCTCTGACTGCTCAGATCTGTTTCTTGTAGGCAGCAGAATGTTGGGTTCAGTTTTTAAATTCATCTGGCCACTCTGTATCTCTTAATATTTTTTGAGATGGTATAAATTTTAATCAGTGCATTTAGACTATTGGCATTGAGAGAGACTACTGCATGGAATTTTGTGCTATCTTTCAGTAGAGGTTTGTTGTGTTTTTAGGGATTTTTCTTGTTTTAACTAGCCCCTTTCATCCTTCTTTTAATGTTGGTTTTGAGTCTATGAAGTTCCTGAACTGTTATTATCCATGTACTGTTATTATCATGTTATTATCATGTTATAACTGTTATTATCCATGTAATAGTGTATTGTTCCTTTGAGTTTCAGTGAGAGTTTAGCCAGAAAAAGTATTCTTGGAGATGCGTCCATTTCATTGAGTTTCTTCACTATATCTCACCATTGTTTTTCATTTGGGACGGTTTTCTTTGATAAGCGTGATGTAACTCTAAGGGGTGCTCCTTTGTATGTGATTTCCTTCTTTGAGCTTGCTTCTTGCAATATTGTATCTCTATCTGTGGTATTTGTCATTCTGATTATCATACTCTTAGAGTCTTTTATTAGGGTTCTCTTAGCTGTACCCTTTGGACTCCTTGGATCTGGATACCTGCATTCTTCAGCTTTGGGAACTACTCAGCAATGATATCTTTAACTATTGCTAACTCATAGGAGTTGCCTCTCTGTCCTTCTGGTACTCTGATGATTCTTGAATTCATTCCTTAGGTTTATTATTCGCCCAAGCACTATTTTAAAGTCTTTTACCATTCTATTTTGTTTCCTGTATGCTCTCTGCAGCTCATCTTCAAGCTCACTGATTCTGTCTTTGTCTGTTGTCATTCTACTGTTGAGGGCACCCACTGAGTCTTTAATTTCATCTACCGAATCCTTTATTAGTGACACTTCTGTTTGTAGATTTCTTATTTCTGCTCTCATTTCTTCCTGTATTTTGTTGACTGTCCATTCCACTGGTTCTTTCATGCCTTCTTTTAATAGACTGAATGCATGTTCCACTGTTTCTTTGAGCTCGTTGAACATCTTCAACATTTCATCTCTGAATTCTTTGTTGGAGAGATTATATTTGTGGGAATTCCCTGTTTAGGCTTCAGGGCTCTTTTCTTCATCCACTCCTCATGGTGGGGATCTGCACTGTTTCTTCATGTTGCTGTGGTAATATGGAGGTGGGTCCCTCCAGTTCACTATCAGTGACCCTCTCTCACTGCAAGGTAGGATTAGAGATAGGCTCAATTGATTGTGGTTTCCTTTTGTTCCTTTTAAGAATACTACCTCTTTGATGTTCTTCTGCCTTGTCTGGGGCCACTGTGCAGCTTCAGAGGATATGTTCTTTTACATTAGGCTTGCTCGGATTCTTGTGTTCACTGTTATTTGGTGAGTTTGGGAAGTATTTATATTGGAATAGGCTAGTAGACTATTGGCCTAATGTGTTTGGAATAGCCAGGGTGTCCTCTTTAAAATTGCGTAACTGAGGCTGGGCTGTGTGTTCCAAGTGCTGGGAAAGGGAAAAATAACTGTGGCTGCAGAGCTGTACCTTTGACTGTAGGGGCCGCTTTAGTGACTATGCAGGGGTTGGAGTTGACTCCTGACACGCTTCTAAGACTTGCAGGCTACCCTTTGGCCAGCTGCACAAGGATACCTTGGCCGGGACGGGGCTTTTCTTTTTATACTAATTTTAAAATTAACACTAACAACCATAACCATTTTTACCTGTTGGAAAATATCTCCTAACTATATTCCTATGGTGAAAATAGTCTCTGGAGAAAAAAGATTCTTAGTTCTTAGAATATAAGTGTGTAGTGAAATGCACCCAGGAAAGAATTCAATGAAATGGTGTTTTCTAGATGTAAGGGACACTATGGGGAAAAATAGAATAGGAAGCTAACTTTTTAATAGCTATGTGAAATATCTCAGTCTTTAATATTAATGTGCCCAGTGAGTTTTGAAGTACTTACTAATTGTTAATATATTTGGCAACTTAACCAATAACTCCAGTGCTGGGAGAAGGGGTAGGGGAACAACATTGCATCTAGGAAGCGACAGCCTCTATGTTCACTCTCAGTGGCAAGGCAACCCTACAGTTCGGACAATCAGTATTTGTTTGTCTCATTTTCTGTGGCCAACCCCCAATTGAAGTAGTTGAAGGTATTAACCTGATCAGCACTAGACAGCTACTCTAAATCCTCTTCTAAAAACCCTGATCCTGTTTTAAAAATAATGATAACCTTAAATCTTAAATACCTTACCTAATTCTATTTGTATACCTAAATATCTATGACACACCCTTATATCTATGACACTAAATTCTAAGCATAACCCTAAACGTAACACTACTCTTAATCCTAAAACTAACTCAAATTCTAACATAGAATGTAATCCTAACCCCTGTTCAAACCCTAAGATAAAATCAAACCTAACTCTAACACTAACAGTAACCATAACACCCTTCTAAACTCAACAAAAATCTTAACTCTCCACCTATTTTTAGTTCCTAACTCTAACCATAATATCATTCCTTCCCTAACCATAACTTAAAATACTAATTGCTAAACAAATATTTAATAGTAACACCTAGCACTCACCATATTCAAATCTAACCTTAATAGCTAACCTAATGCTACTCTAAAGACCAACCCACATATAATTTAACCTAGTCCTAATCCTAACTCTCACACAAAATCTAAATTAATCTTCACCCAAATCAGAAATCCAAACCCAATATAGAACTAGCTCTAAACATAACCCTACTTTTTCTCATCTAATCATCAAATTTTACTGTAATCCTCAACTAAGCATGACACTAAACTCTACAGGGGAATAGTCTTAAGGTGGAAAAATGTCTGCAGGGAAATATGATGCAGGCAGGCAGAGAGGTCAAGATTTCCCTGTGGTAATGAATTCCTGGGAAATAATAAAATCAATAACCTCAAGGCTACAAAAACCTACCTTGTGGACATAGGAACTAAGGACTGGTAAGACCTTTAGCTGGTGCCAGCACAGACCAAGCGGGGCCTGAACCTGTTGTGAAAACAGTAACAAAGAAGACCATCAACTCCTCCCACCTCTACTCCCGGACGACCACCCTAACAACAGATGCTAACTTATGTAGAAAGCCCCACCTGTGGCAGTTTGGGAGAACCCCTATAAAGGCCAGCTTGAACAAAGGACGCATGTGCATATGCTGCCTGAGCCCATGTGCTGCTGCTGAGTGTAAAGAGTGCTTAAGCACATGTGCCACCGCATCTCCCCTATCTAGATGTTTGCTTCCATACTTTCACACAGAACACTGGGTTAAATACTGGAGCTCTCTCTACTCTTTGGAGAAGCCCAAGTTCTCTCTTGAGCAAACATTCTCTCTTCTGCCTCTCTACCCCTTACTCAAAACTTCCAAATAAAATCTGTTGTACTTTAGAAATAAAATAAAATCCCCAGGGAAGCACATTGTAGGAGAGTTGAAATCATTCTGTTAAGTAGTTATTTCCAATCATTTGCAAAGCAAATATCATTTTTCACATGAGGCAGTGCTTGAGAGTCTAGCATATAAAGATATAGTTAAAGGAAATCTTGGTGTCCTTGGAGGTGGAGTGGGCACATTGGTGATTGGTATGGGTTGAAATTATGTGCTTGAGAAACCCTAGAATTGTAAAATACAGAATCTCAATAAAAATTAAAATAAAGAAAATCTCTATGATTAAAGTTTAATTTATAATTTCATATTTGTAAGAAATTAATGGGCTAGTTTATAAAAAGCTCAAATTTTGAGTATACAAGCTTTAAATCAAAATTTTATTAAAATATAATGTGTTTTATGTATTTTTAAAGGTCATTTAGAAACATTTTTAGACACTGAATCAGTCTTGAAGCTGGCTTAAAAATTCCTATCTTAATTTGAAGGACTGGAATCAGTGAGCACTTAAGGAATTCAATGGTGTTGCTTGATTTAAGTCTCTGTTTTCCAGACCCGAGTCTCGTTCTCTTTCCATTGCATCACTCCTTTCCTGACTTGGCAAATATATACCTTGAGGAGTTACTTAAAAGCATTTGCTGATTCCTGAATTTCTAATAAACAGTCAAAAAATATATATACTGGTAGAAGTGGGTAGCAGAAGGTCCTGAACAGTTCTATAATGTTCAAAGTGCTCAGTTTCCCATGAGACGCAGGACCCTGCGACCCTGTAGAAATGTGGTTAGTTTGCTAGTAAGTAAGCTTGGACATTTTGCCAACAGTAAAAATGTAAAGGCATATTGCATCTAAGCTCTATAGCAACAGCCAATATCTATTGTATTTTTGAGCTCCCTTTGTTTAACTAGAACAGGCTCTAAATGGAGTGATTGCAAAATGTTGGGAGAAAACCTCAAAGTGAAACAAAGGAGAATAATAAGTATCTCGACACAGCGACTTAGATGTTTAAAGTTCATGTTCGTGGGCTTTTGTGGGCTGCAACCTACCCCAAAACACAGGGAGACTGCACAGAATATTAAATTTACAGCCAGCCTTTGGAGTCAAGGACAGCTGTGATCATGTTTAGCGAAAATGATAAAATCAAAATATCTGAGTCTTTACATTTGTACTAAAGCATTTTTTAATCATTTGATCTGAATTAATGCTGATTACTAGTTTTATTTCGCTGGAGGCAAAGATAAGTTCTCAAACAGAGGAGAACTTAAGTCCTTGAACACAGGGAGTCTATCATGTACAGTTATCTTTTCTGTTTAATAAACATATTCTTTTATTTAGAAATTCTGGATGTGTCTCATGTTGTCCCTTGGATTTATTCACCTTGATGCCTGTGGTGAATAAAGTGTGGATGAAAAAAGCATAAAAATGGAAAAAAATTTATTTTAAAATATTTTGGAATTTGGACCATACCTGATGGTGCTCAGGGGATTGCTTAGGAAAAGGGTACCAAATGCCATGTCAGGAGTGGAACCAAGGTCATGTAAGGCAAGCACCTCACCCTCTATGCTGTTTCTCCAGTTCAAAGATAATCAGGCCTTTTTGTTTGTTTGTTATTTCTTTTTTTCTTGTATGCTTCTGTGGTTTGGAGCCTAAGACTTACTCCTGACTCTGTGCGGCATGGTTATGGTGAGCGTTGTGTTATGCTCCCTTGCAGGAGAGAAGGACATGTGACTCTGGATGGTGGCCAATGACGAGATTATCTGGTGCCAGCCAGAGGTTGCATGACTGCTGAGTTGCTGGAAACAGGGGGATAACTCACTGTTTCTTTTGAGGTGTAGAAGTGGTTTCTTAGTTTAATATAGTCCCATTTGTTAATGTTAGTTTCCACTTGCTTGGTCAGTGGTATTTCGTCCTTGAAGATGCTTTTAACTTCAGTGCTATGGAGGGTTCTACCTACATTCTCCTCCATGTGCCTTATGGAGTCAGGTCTGATATTGAGGTCTTTAATCCACTTTGATGTGACTCTTGTGCCAGGCTTTAGACAGAGGTCAGTGGGTTTTTTTTCAGCCATCTATCCAGTTTTCCCAGCACCACTTGTTGAAAAGACTTTCCTTGTTCAACTTCACATTTCTTGCTCCTTTAACAAAGATTAAGTGATCATATATTTGAGAGTCTGTGACAGGATATTCAACTCTGTTCCATTGGTCCGCGGGTCTGTTTCTATTCCAAAACCATGCTGTTTTAATTACTACTGCTTTATAGTGCAGTTTGAAGTTGGGGAAGTGATGCTAACTATTTTCTTTTTCCCTAAGATTTCTTTAACTGTTCGTGTGGGATTATTGTTCCAACTGAATTTCAGGAGTGTTTGTGTATTTCTTTGAAGAATGTCATGGGTATCCTTATAGGGACCACATTAAATATTGACCACATTAAAAATGCTTTGGGGAGTATTGCCATTTTGACTATGTTAATCCTCCAGATCCATGATCAGGGGATGTGTTTCCATTTACTAGTGTGCTCTTTTTATTTATTCAAGTGGTGCTTTGTAGTTTTCTTTACATAGGTCCTTCACTACTCTAGTTAAAACTGAATTTGAGGTACTTGATTTTCGGAGGCACTATTGTGAATGGGATTTTTAAAAAAATATCTCTTTCTTCTCCTTCATTAATTGTATATGGAAAGCCAAGGACTTTGGGATGCTGATTTTATAGCCTGCCACTTTACTATACAAATCTATTGTTTCTAGGAGCTTTTGTGTAGAGCCTTTAGGATTTTCTTAGTATTGTATCATCCACAAATAGTGATAGCTTGACCTTTTCATTTTCTCTCTGGATGCCCTTAATGTCTTTTTTTAGCCTAACTGCTACAGCCAGAGTTTCTAATACTATATTGAATAGGAGTGGTGAGAGTGGGCAACCTTATCTTATGCCCGATCTTAGAGGGAAGGCTTTTAGTTTCTCCCCATTGAGAATAATACTTTCAGTGTACTTGTGGTAGATCGCTTTGACTAAACTCCTTCAATTCCCATTTTGACTAAATCCCCATTTTGACTAAAGCTCCTTCAGTTCCCATTTTGTTGAGGGTTTTTATCATTAACAAGTGCTGGATCTTGTCAAATGCATTTTCTGCATCTATTTATATGATTATATCATTTTTACTTTTTCTTTTATTGATATGTTATATTATGCTGATTGACTTGTGATTAGTAAACCATTGTTGCATCCCCGGGATGAATCCTACTTGGTCATGGTGTGTGATCTTTATGATGAATTGTTGGATTCTGTTTGCTAGAATTTTTTTGAGGATATTTCCATTTGTGTTGATCAGGGACATCAGCCTGTAATTCTTTTTCTTTGTGGTATCTCTGTCTGCTTTTGGTATCGGGGTGATATTTGCTTAATAGAAACTGTTTGGAAGGGTTTCTCATTCTTTAATTTTCTGGAAAAGCTTGAAAAGGATTGGGAGTAAGTCTTCTTCAAACACTTGGAAAAATTCACTGGTGAATCGATCTGGGCCAGGGCTTTTGGTTTTGGGGAGACTTTTTTGTTGTTTAAATGTTCGGTTAAGTGGTCTGACGCACTGAGATAGACACGCGAAAGAAATTAAATGATTCACAGAGGATCAACAAGACTCGTCCAGGTCAAGAGCAGCCTTTTCAGCCTCTTTTTATTTCCAGGTTTATTATAATCACGTCCCGTGAAATTCAACAGCTTATGAGTATGTAAATTAACATAGTCAGTTAATAGAAACGGAAACATAAACAGTTATAGAAATGGAAACATAGTTACAGAAACTAATTGTAACTGTAATAATCTCCTCACACTTGGGGTCTGTGATGAATAGGAGAGATTGTTTACATCTAAAGTTTTAGCTAGGTCTGAGATATGAGAGAAGAGGTAGCTGCTGCTTTGTGTTGCAGGAATTTGCTGGCCACAGGTCAGTTTTGCCTTTTCCATATCAATCATATTCTCAAGCTTAGGCTCACCCACCTAGTGCAATGTGGGGTCCTGGCCCTGCTTCCTGCTTTCAGAGCAGTGTCCAAGGACTCATATGTATGATATTATTGGGCACCAACACCGTTCATTTCAATTTCCTAATATGGTTATAAGTCTGTTCAAGTACTCCGAGTCCTGTTGGTTCAGCCTTGGGAAGCTGTAGGCGATTAATGGAATTTATCCATTTCCTCAAGATTTTCTTGTTTCGTGGCATAAAAAGTTCTCAACGTAAGCTCTGATGAGTCTTTGAACTTCTGTAGTTTCTGTTGTGATATCCCTATTTTCATTTCTGATTCTGTTTATTAGGGTTTTCTCTCTCCCTTTCTTTGAGTCTTGCTAGAGGCTTATCGATACTCTTTATTTTCTCAAAGAACCACCAACTCTTGGTTTCACTGATACATCAGATTGTTTTTGGGGCTTCTAACCTCATTAATTTCTGCTCTAAGTTTTATTATTTCCTTCTTCCTGATTGAGTTGGGCTCCTCTTGTTGGTCATTTTCCAAGATCTTAAGCAGTGAGCTTAGGTTACTTATGTGGGCTCGCTCTTCCTTCCTGAGGAATGCTTGTAGAGATATAAACTTTCCTCTTAAAACAGCGTTTTCCATGTCCCATGAGTTCTGTTTGTTTTCAATCTTATTTGTTTCCAGGAATCTTTTGATTTCCTCTTTGATTTCCCCTCTTAACCACTCATTGTTCAGTAGCTAGCTGTTTAATTTTCAGGTGTTTGATTTGATTTTTTGTTTGTGTGTGTGATTCACTTCTATGTTCAGTGAATCGTGGTCTGAAAAGATCATTGATACACTATCTTCTTAATTTTATGGAGGTATCTTTTGTAGCCCAGCATGTGATCTATTTTGGAGAATGTCCCATGTCCAGTGCTATTTTTAAATAAAACTGTTGTGTGACTAATATTTTGAATAAAGGGGTGTTTAACACAACATAACCTTTAAGTTTGAAAGCAAAACTGAAGAATTTAAGTACAGGAAACTTACATCTCAGGGTTACTCAAGATAATCTTTTTTCTAATCTGCCAAAAAAAAAAATACAACATGGGTTGAATGTAATATGACCCTAAGTGTTATAAGAAATAATTTTAAAAAACAAGCAGGTCTTACCCTCTGTGCTTCCATTGAAAGCTTATTGAATGAATCCAATTGTATTGATTTGACATGGTTAATATCATTCACTCATTATTAGAAAACTTATTTTATTTTGGCTAGTGAAATAGTACAGTGAGTAAAGTATTTCTCTTGCATGCAGCTGACCTGAGTCCAAGGACCTTACACAGAAACCCACCAGGAATGAACCCCTCAGTGCACAGCAAGGAATATGCCCTGAGAACAGTTAGTTGTGACCTCAAAATGAAAAGAAATACTTTTATTATAATTAAAAGCATTATTCATATATGATTGTGAATTCTATGTGTATGGGCACTTGTATTGCCTATGTAACTTAAGCTTTGAGCTAGGAGCCCAATTTTCATTCTTTTCTGTAAAGAATCCATAAACAGATTGGAGAGAAGTAAACAAACAGCTACAGTCTTTTTCCTAAGTAGCAGCTGAATTAGCTACACTGAAAATTACTCTCTTTACACACACACACACCTATACTTTGTTTTGCTTTGTTTTGTTTTGGCCTATACTCAGCGGAGCTAAGGGCTTACTCCTGGCCCTGTGTTCAGGAATTACCTCTGGTGGGCTCAAGAGACCATATAGGTACCAGGGATAGAACAAATAGGCTGACTGTGTGCAAGGCAAGCACCCTACCAGTTGCAGGCTATACAATCAATACCCAAAAACCCCTGGCATTCCTATAGGCTAATAATGAGACAGAGGAAAGAGACATAAAAAAAAGCAATTCCGTTCACAATTGTGCCCCAGAAAATCAAGTACCTCGGAATCAGCCTAAGGAGGTAATGGAGCTCTACAAAGAAAACTATAAAACACTACTCCATAAAATAAAAGAGGACATGAGGAAATGGAAATATATTGCCTGCTCATGGATAGGAAGAATTAACATTATCAAAATGGCAATACTCCCCAAGGCACTATACAGATTCAAATGATCCCTATAAGGATACCCATGAAATTCTTCAAAGAAATGGATCAAGCACTCCTAAATCTCATTTGGAACAACAAACACCCACGAATAGCTAAAGCAATTCTTGGGAAACTGACGATGGGAGGAATCACCCTCCCCAACCTCAAATTCTCCTACAAAGTGGCAATAATTAAAACAGTGTGGTACTGGAACAAAGGCAGAGCTGCAGACCAATGGAACAAGGTGGAATATCTCTACACACAACCTCAAATGTATGAACATTTAATCTTTGACAAGAGAGCAAGAAATGTGAAGTGAAACAAGGGAGCCTCTTTCACAAATGGTGCTGGCATAACTGGATAACCACATGCAAATAAATGGGCTTAGACCTCAACTTATCACCATGCACACAAAAGTCAGATCAAAATGGATTAAAGACCTCAACATCAGACCGGAATCCATAAGGTACATTGAAGACAAAGTCTGCAAAACCCTCCATGACATTGAAGCTAATGGTATCTTCAAAGATGTCACGCCACTGGCCAAGCAAGTGAAAACAGAGATAGACAAATGGGACTATCTTAAACTAAGAAGCTTCTGCACCTCAAAAGAAACAGTGACCAAGATACAAAGACAATCTCACTATCACGATCACGACCACCCTGTTGTTCGTCGATTGCCTCGAGCAGGTGCCAGTAACGTCTTCTTCATCCTAGCCCTGAGACTTTTTTTAAAAGTGCCATATTCAAGGCTTTTTCAGGGTTAGGACAATGAGACCCATCATTGTTACTGGTATTTGGCATATTGGGTATACCACGGGGAGTTTGCCAGACTCTGCCGTGTGGGCAGGTTACATTTGGTAGCCTGCCAGTTTGTCCAAAGTAGGAATGAGATGATAAGATGTCGCGTGGCCGCATTCGGGAGCTGAGTGTGATAATCTCTGGATCCTGGCCATTGTTGGAGTTACACGGCAATTGGTGGGTGTAACTGTCTAGTTACTGGCAGGTCCAGTCCCAAACCGTGCAGGCTTGGAGATCTCAGCCCCGGGTCCCACACACCTGGGTTCCTCTGCCAGTTCTTTTATGCGTGAGGCTCATCCAAGTATGTGGAGAGTGGTCCCAGCATGGCCTTGGCTGGGCCCCGGTGGTCTTCAGCTGTTGGTCCCTGGTAGAGACAGTCAGGCACAGACAATCTACAGAATGGGAAAGGATATTCTCCAGATACACATCCGACGAGGGGTTGATATCAAGGATATACAAAGTACTGGTTGAACTACACAAGAAGAAATCATCCAACCCCATCAAAAAGTGAGGCAACAAAATGAACAGAGTCTTTCTCAAAGAAGAAATCCGAATGGCTAAAAGGCATATGAGAAAATGCTCTGCATCATTAATCATCAGGGAGATGCAGATCAAAACAACAATGAGATATCATTTCACACCACAGAGACTGGCCCACATTCAAAAGAACAAAAGCAACCTGTGATGGAGCGGATGTGGCGAGAAAGGGACCCTCCTTCACTGCTGGTGGGCGTGCCGACTGGTTCAACCATTTTAGAAAACAGTATGGTCGACTCTCAAAAATTTAGAAATTGAGCTCCCACTTGACCCAGCAATACCACTCCTTGGGAATATATCCCAGATCGGTAAAAAGGTACAGTTGAAATGACATCTGCACTTGTATATTCAATGCTGCTCTGTTCACAATAGCCAAATTATGCAAAAAAAAACCCCAAGTGCTCGAGAACAGATGATTGGTTTAAGAAATTTTGGTACATCTACACAATGGAATACTATGCAGCTGTTAGAAAAGACGAAGTCATGAAATTTTCATACAAGTGGTTCTGCATGGAAAGTATCATGCTAAGTGAAATGAGCCAGAAAGAGTGGGACAGACATAGAAAAACTGCACTCATTTGGAGAAAAGAAAATAACAGAATGGGAGACAAACACCCAAGAGTATTTGAGATAAGTACTAGGAGGTCTGCTCCACGGCGTGGAAGCCGGCCTCACATGCTGGGCGAAAAGGCAAGTCAGATAGAGAAGGGAACACCAAGTAAAGGGTGTTTGGAGGATTCGCTCGGAATGCAAGATGCATGCTGAAAGTAGACCATAGACTGAACACGATGACCACTCAGTGCCTTTATTCCAAACCACAACACCCTAAAAAGAAAGAGAGAGGAAAAGTGAATGCCCTGCCACAGAGGTGGCTGGGGGGAGGGCTGGGTAGGGGGTGGGAGGGCAACTGGGTTCATTGGTGATGGAGAATGGGCACTGGTGGAGGGATGGGTACTCGATCATTGTATAACTGAAACCCAAACACAAAATTATGTAAGTCTACAACTGTACCACATAATATTTCACTAACAAAAAAATAAATAAAATAAAATAAAATATAAAAAGGCTACTGGGGGAAATTTATAAACATGAGTGTGTAATAAGAGAATCTAATTTATTCATAATTGTAGTTTTAGAAGTAGGAAAAAGAAAGAATACTATAAAGAAAAGTTTGTACGGAAAACCATAAGGAATTTTCAGAAGTTTGGAATTGGAAATTCAGGGAAAATTCTGAAAGGAAGAATCTTTTGTTTCTTCTTTACATTGAGTTTCAGGGCTCATCATGGAGGACCACTTGGTTAGGTGAGGAAGCAGCTAACTGAAATGGCATATCTTAAGAACAAGTCTATCCTTAAACTAACAGAGAAAACACTTACTGAACAAACCTGAAAATTCACTCACAAGAATATCTCAATAACTGCATGTTGGAAAACATATTCATCATTCTAAGATGAGATTTTTCTATTGAAGAAATAAAAAAAGATCTCAAAGACATTTTTAGCTGAAAAGAAGAATATCAAAACTGACATTCAAATCACTAGCTAATCTATTGAAGAAAAAATATAACAAGCTAAAAGTACATGAGATAAGAAATAGAAAATAAAAAGTAATCACAGAAACTAAAAAAATAAAAATAGTGAAGCATAATTTTTGTCCACATCTGTGAAATAATTTCAAGTAGGCAAGATATATAATTTTATAAGAAATTATAATTAACTAAAATGAATTACAGATACAAATACAAATGAATTGGTTAAAATAAAATAAAGATATAAGAATGCTGAATTCTAATAAATTCCACAATTACCAGGTACTCCAGCATTATTAAGATTATTTTAAATTACAGGGAAAAGATGAAACATTTAAAAGTGGGGAAAGGTAGAGTATTGGAAAAGCTTTCACACACAATACTCACAGTGAAATTATAAATATAATATTTCAAATAAAATATTTATAACAGAATCCAATTAGTTCATTAAATAAATAATACATTACACCTAAGTAAAGCTTACTTAAAGACTACAAAGATAAATCAGTATTAAAAATCTAGCAATATAATTCCGAATGGTATCATACTTCGTAGGAAAAAAATTGTCATCTCAGAGAAATTTGCAACGAATTTTCATTTTCACTAAAAATCAATAAATAGAATAAAAATGCATTAGCAATGAACAATTATGATAGAACGTTTCTACATCAAAGAGAATAAGCTAGAGAAAATCATGATAACTTGCCACAAGAAATATGTTTAAGAAGGTATAAATATTACCATCCCTGTTATATTTTTATGCTATATACTTATTATATACTTCTAAACATATATAAAACATGTATAAAAATTAGTAGATGTAATCTCTCTCCCTTGAATCCTCCACATGCATTATGTTTATATAACCAAATACTTCATGTTAAAGTTTTGCAATGGTGAATAAGAATAGAATAGTGGCAGTGAATTAACAACAATTTTATACCTCAAAATAAAGCTGGGGAAATAGTACAGGGAGTAAATTTTTTACTCGTTGGTGAGCAGTTCAATCCCCAGTCTCACATCTGGTCCTCGCCAACAGGTAGGGGGGATTCTGAGTTCAGTTCTGTTTGATTTGGACAAGTGGGATCTCCCATGCTTCTCTCAGGAGGCCCAGGGCCCCTCTCTGCAGTGATCCTCCACCTGCACCAGCAGTTTGATGCAAGGGCTGAAGAACGTGGTGCTGCTGGGGCCTGCAGTACTGGGGATTACTCCAGCCACTGTGGTGGTGCTCAGGGGACCACGTGGTTAGTCCTGGGGATCAAACTAGGGTTGGTCAAATGCAAAACCAAATTCACTGCTATCTCTCAGGTCCTTTATTTATAAATTTTTTTCAAAATATTCCTATATAAATATATATATATATTATTGAACAGTTATAAAACAGTAAAGAACATCACAACAATGCTTATCACTAAAATCATAGTACTGGTTAAATTTGTTGGGGTGATAGAAGAAAAGCAGAGAGATAATTTAAGAAAATAGTCTCTTTACTTGAGAATTGGGTTCTCAGACATTTTGTATTATTATTTTCAGAGAACTATTTAGATAAAACACATATCTGTACATACACAGAGAAGTACACAAACAGAAGAATGCAACTGAGTGAATGAAGATAACATTTCTAGCACACTGCTATCAAAACTTATTTCCATATGAATTCCTACCTATTCCAATGAAGGAAAATAGAAAAAAAATAAGGACATCAACTTTTGCTCTCAAAGATAGCTCGTTTCAGACTTCCAACAATGTCAATCAATCTTGCCTGTTTTTTTTTAAATTTTTTTTTTATAATTTATTTATTTATTGAATCACTGTGGGAAAAGTTACAGAGCTTTTGGGTTTAGGTCTCAGTCATGTAGATACCAAACACATTTCCCTTTACCAATACTCATTTTTAACCCCGAACCCCAATAGACCCCCACCTCCCACCCCTCCCAATTCTTGTGAGGCAGATGAGTTCTAGTTAATACTCTATCTACTTTGACTAGATAGATTATTTCGATAGAAGATGCACAATTATTGTTTAGAGTTTACGACCCACCCCCCACAATCAGACATGCTGAAACAGCGTTGTGAAATGATTTGCTTTCTACAACTTGGTTTAAGAATAAAATGATGTTGCGCGGCCGCTATTGCGGCCGCGCGGTTTTGGATTTCTGCTATTTTACTTATTGACCCTGGAAGAATTTCTATTAAAAGTTAGCTAGTTAAGAGATTGGTTTCTGTGCCCTGGAGTCGTGGCCGTGCCGGAGAGCCGCTCGTGGGGGGCAGCTGGCGACCTCGGTGGGGCGTGGGGGACGGCCCACAAAGCCCCCCTTCCCATGAGGTCCCTGCCGCTCCCGCCAGCCCCGGCTCAAACCTGCTTTCCACAAGGCTCCCGTGCGGCCGCCATCTTTCTTTCCAGAGAGGAGCGGGCGGGCCGGTCAACGCCCTTTCCCCTCCGGGCAGGCTTGGTGGTGCAGTTTAACACAAGTCCATTTGCTTTTCTGCTCCAAGCGGCTGGTTCTCTGTGCTAAGTCCTTGTGCCTCCGGGGCCGTGGCCGTGCCGGAGAGCCGCTCGTGGGGGGCAGCTGGCGACCTCGGTGGGGCGTGGGGGACGGCCCACAAAGCCCCCCTTCCCATGAGGTCCCTGCCGCTCCCGCCAGCCCCGGCTCAAACCTGCTTTCCACAAGGCTCCCGTGCGGCCGCCATCTTTCTTTCCAGAGAGCAATCTTGCCTGTTTTTGAACTATAAAAATGAAATTACATTATGTATACTTTTAGGGGTGAGTCTGTCTGATTTTCATAAATATTTTTATTATGAGGTTTGTTTAATGCAAAATAGTTTACTCATTCTGTGCTTCATTATTTTCCCTCCCATCTCAATATTACACTGTAGCTCTGTAGCACCGTCCTCCCGTTGTTCATCGATTTGCTTGAGCAGACACCAGTAACGTCTCCATAGTGAGACTTGTTACTGTTTTTGGCATATCGAATACGCCATGGGGAGCTTGCCAGGCTTTGCCATACGGGTGGGATACTCTCGGTAGCTTGCAGGGCTCTCCGAGAGGGACAGAGGAATCGAACCCGGGTCGACCTGTGCAAAGCAAACGCCCTACCACTCTTTTTATCTCTACTGCCCATCCCAATATTAAATTGATGTTTTTTCAATGTTCAGTGGTTACACAGTTTTTCTGTTTGGTTCTTGCACACAGTTATGGTGTGCCATAACTATTTTGTGTGTAATATAAGGATTTATATCTTTAGTTATAATAAAATAAAACAAATTTATGTGCAGCAAAAATCACAAAGTAAAAAGATGATAGTCTGTAATTCATACTGGAAATCGCATGTTTCTATAATATATAAAATAGCCTAAATCTTTTAAGAAATAAAATGTATTTTTCTCCTTTAGTAACTTCAGATCTCTTTAAATTTTTTTGGATTTAATTAAAGAACCACTATTGAAAAAGTTACTGACTTATTTGTCTTTTGGACAACATCAGCAGAGTCCAGAATCACAGAAATAATGACTCAATGGCTTTCAGCATGCAAGGTGGGCATTTTGCCACTGAGCCACATTCAATTCAAAACTGTTAGGACTTTATGCGTTGAGGGTGCCTGCAGGTTGGTTGATTAAGTTTTTACTTGTATGTATGTATTTTTTGCACTTTCCTGTACAAATACTTCTTCAAAATAAAACAAATGGAAATAAATTTTTGAAAGACAAGATCCAATACTTTAGAAGCTGCTATTTCTATTTGCAAGTCACCTTCAAGGTTATAAAATCAATAATTCAAATATTTTAAACATTGTATATTTCCAGAGTGGTTGGAATGAACATAATTTCTCAAGCACCTCATTATTTCAACTTATGCTACTAAATACAGATAGACATGATAAAAACAATTATACAGTTGTAAGTAAGTTCACCTAACCAAAATTCCATTACCAGAAAAAAATGAGTGCTTATGTTGGCAGATCTGTTCATAACAAATTTATGCAGCAGGAAACTGAAAATTATTTTAGGTACCTGTCACTCAGTCCTCATCCACTCACATATACATCAATATACCTATTTTTACTTGGCCCTATTTTTGCCCTATCTCATCCGTGAACCATATTTAATCCAGATCTATGAAATGAAATATAATAGGGTAATTATAATACCATGTGAAAATTAGAGCCTAGTCTACATTTCCAGAGACTTTCAATGTTTTTCTAGGAAATGGTAAGGGCAATTATCAAAAAATGTAGAAAATAATCCTCCCTACCCAAAAAAACCCAAGGTTGGTATAGTCCCTAAGAAGAAACAGTTTAGATATTAGAATATAAAAGGTTGTAAATGTGCACCCAGGAACAATATAATACCAGGAAAGAATAGAGTAGATGACAAATGACATCTATATGAATTTGGGAAAGCAGTGAATAAAAGTTTATAGTCTTTTATGATGGAAAGGGCACTGTAGCACTGCACTGTCCTCCCGTTGTTCATTGGTGAATAAAATTTTATAGTCTTTTATGATGGAAAGGGCACTGTAGCACTGCACTGTCCTCCCGTTGTTCATCGATTTGCTCAAGTGGGCACCAGTAACGTCTCCATTGTGAGACTTGTTGTTACTGTGTTTGGCATATCGAATACATCACAGGTACCTCGCCAGATTTTGCATTGAGGGTGAGATATTCTAGGTAGCTTGCCAAGCTCTCCTGGAGAGGGGTAGAGGGATCGAATCCAAGTCAGCTAGATAGGCCGTGTGCAAGTCAAACACCCTACCCTCTGTGCTATTGCTTCAGCCCTGGCAACATGGGCAAAAACGGAATACAAAACTGTTAGGACTTTATGAGTTGAGGGTGCTTGCAGGTTGGTTATATGAAATATCCCAACCTCTGTTCTTCATGCACCCATTGAGTGTTGATGATCTCACTAATTGTCCTTCATGTCTCTGTCAACTTAAATAATTACTCAGGTGTGGGATTGACATCGTATAGAATAATGCCAACCTGGAGCTCTCTGAGGGCTACCCAGGAGATCCTAAATCTTGAACAGTCTGTGTATTTTTCTCCTTTTGTGTTTGTCTCATTCTCTTTGACCAATACCCACTGGACAGAGGTCAAAGGTGTCAATCCTATTGGCACTGGGCAACAAAGTTTAACCCTGTGATTATTGGAATGGTTTTGATAGACGTTACCTGTTGGTCTGCAATAACTAAACCTTTTAACTGTGTCATGGAGGTTTTGTATTTTCCTAAACAAAAGACTTAGTGGCCTTGGCTTATCTTTTAGTAGATGACAAGAAAGAAACCAAAATTTAAAATGAAAATTAATCTCACAGAAGAAAAAATTTTTTTTAGATTCTGTGACACAAAAAGAGCAAGAAGTCCATACCAGCAAATTCATAGTGCCAACCCTTCTCACCAGGCTAAAGAGTGCCTGGAAATTTATGTATATGTATTCTGCCTGAGTGAAGATATTTATTGGTTCTGAAGTCAGCGGGCATCCTGCAGGTGGCTTATGTGAAGCAGAGAGGAGAAAGTCACTTCCTTCTGATCCACATCTGATCCACATCTGATCCACATCTTCCACCCCAGGACCACTGGGAAGGCTAGAACTGATAAAGTCTGCAATGAGTCCCTTCTTGGCCCAGACTACAAATCCTGCCAGGCCTCTAGGTGACTGTTAAGCCACATCTGATGTCTACTGGTCCTTCTTGACACAGAAGTTAACACCCATCACCCAATTTCACAGGGAGCAATGGACTCGGGCTGGAAGGAGGAATTGCACTTTGCAGGAAAGGAAAGAAAGTCCTAGGTTTTACCCAGGCCTTCCGGGTCCTTGCTTTTCTCTCAGAAAATAATTTCAAGAGAATATGAGCAGTGAAGTAAACACAGTTTTTATTTGTAGGTGTTTTGAGGAAAGGATTGAGGGAGAATAAGAGAGAGAGAGACAAAGAGAGACACAGAGACAGAGAGAGTAACATGTTCAAAAGAGAATGAAGATGGGGAGATCCCCAGTACACAACTCAAGATGGGAGATGTGGGCAGCACATGTGCTCAAGCACCACATATGCATAGCCAGATGGACAGAAGCAACACGTCCATGATCAGAACTCATGGACACACATAGCACATGGACTAAGGTAGCATATGTAGGCACTTCCTTGTTCAAGTTTGCTTTTATAGGTTTTTTCCCAAGCTGCTCCACAAGGGGCTTCTACCTAGATTAGAGCCATTGCCA
Source organism: Sorex fumeus (assembly GCF_029834395.1). Taxonomy (NCBI): domain Eukaryota; kingdom Metazoa; phylum Chordata; class Mammalia; order Eulipotyphla; family Soricidae; genus Sorex; species Sorex fumeus. The sequence continues at coordinate 15,579,308 of NW_026606077.1, read as the reverse complement.
AGTGGGTAGAGTTGAGATTGGTTGATAGTTTTCTTTGGAATTTATTTCCATGGCCTTCATTCCTGCTGGAGCTTCTCTCAGAGGGGGATCCAACCTTCTCTGGATCTGTCGACACCAGGAAAAGTCTATGCCTTAGTTCCTGTGTTTGCAAGGTGGGCTTTTTGCAGCATTGGGTCTATTACTTTCTAATGAATTCCATAGCTATGGGGGCCTTTACCTATCTAACTGCCTTACATCAGTTCCATTGGAAAAAGCCTTGGGCACAGTGCCTGAAGGTATGCATAGACTTTTTAAAGTTATAGCTGAAACTGTTTTGCTAAGAATTCTGTACCCATCTAATTTTCCAATACATGTTGGATAACATTGAGTTGTCTTTGATTCTCCCGCAGGGAGCTTAAGATTTATTGAGCCACTTCCACAACAGTGCCCCTGAGGTACACCAAATTCCATCAATCACTTGATCACTTGATCACTTGACGTCCCATTACTCATCAATTTGCTCAAGTGGAAGCCAGTAACATCTCCATTCACCCCTGTTGTGTGACAGTGTAGCCCAATGGTGTCTACTCATTCTAGGAACATGAAGAGCCTCAAACCAAGCATTCAGGGTCTTGATGAAGAAGTCTGACCATTTCATAAGTGGGCGGCCACACAATCTTTTGATTCCACATCCCGTGGAATCCAGTCAATAATGGTTCTAGTAGAACGGTAGTCTCCAAATCTCATTATGTGTCCAAACCACCTGATTTACAATGCCTTTTGAGGGTGGTACTGAAGAGTTTAGGTGAAATGGTATCACCCTGCTGAGCCCCTCTCTTGACATGGATGATTACTTCCTTGTAGAATGGTGAGATCCTGGTAGTGAATCCGTAATACAGCTCACGGAGGATCCTGATGTATTGAGTTTGAATACCCTGTTTGGCTAGGGCTTCGATGACCACTTTAGTCTCAATAGAATAAAAAGCCTTCTTTAAGTCAATGAACATTATACAGAGCAGCATCTTGAACTCCCGAGAAGCCTCAATGAGCTTGATTATCGTGTGGCTATGAATGATCGTGCTGCATCCTTTGCAGCACCTGGCTTACTCGCATGGCTGTCCTTCATCAAGTGTTTGGTCAATCCTATTCAGCATGACTTGAGTGAACAGCTTGTAGATGACAGACAACAGGCAAATTGGGAGATAGTGCCCATGTTGTGGATGTCTCTCCTTATACAGTAGAACAGTCCTGCTTGTTTTCAATTGGGATGGAACCATTTAACCCATGGCAAAAGCATTGAATGAATATGATGTGGTCAGTTTTGTTGTGGAACTGTCCACCGGGAGACTCCCATGTTCAAGGTTTAGATTCGGCCCTCTGGAACTGTGAATTACCATGGATGGTCTTGGTCGACATGATGAACTCAGACAGTCTCTTACCCTGTTTGTTCCATTCTAGGCCATGAGTCCCGATGTGGAGTTCTTCAGCTGATTTTCTTGGTCCTATCTTGGCATTAAAATCACCGACAATGATCTTGTTGAAGGTGTGGTCGTCTTTATAGAACTTCTCCAGCTCCATGAAGAACTTGTCAATTTCTCCTTCATCATAATTGGATGTTTGTGCATAGATAATGAAGATAGAAACTACCAGCAGTGAGCCACATCTATTCAAGTGTAATCGTTTGATTCGTGTTGTTAGGCATTCAAATGAATCAATACCCATGGCCAAGTTCGTGTTGACATGTAAATCGACACCACCGATGCCTCTTTTGTCACATGTTCCAAGGAACAGTTCTTCTCCAGTGTCGAAAATGGCATTTTGTGATTGATGACTTCTTGTCTCCATCAGACCAATGATGTCGTACTTGATCTTTCACGCTTACACTATCACGTCCTCGATGGATGCATCTGATGCCAGTGTATATGCATTGAAAGTACAGACAGTCATTTTTGTCCTTGTTCGTTTTGGCAGCCTAGTTCAGCCTTGAGATTTTATCAGCCTTTCCTTCCTCATCCTTCTTAACGCTGCTATATTGGTGACTCTTTCTGGGTCAGGGGAATGAAACCCACGGTATTTAATGGTTTTGGCATATCAAATATGCCACGGATAGCTTGCCAGGCTCTGCCATACAGGCAGGATATTCTCGGTAGCTTGCCAGGCTCTCTGAGAGGGATAGAGGCTTTTAGGTTGGCCTCTAATTGCCCTTGCAGGTGTTCCAATGGTTCAAACCATATTTGAACCGTATTAAATATGGTGCGGTAATCTTGGAAGATGGGTATTAAGTGTCTTATGATGGAAAGCGCCCTGGAGTATAGCAGCGGCTGGGTTAGTGTAGGTAGTGGAGGTTTGCCGATGACGTTATTATCTGGTACCGGTAGGGTGGTAGGGTCTTCTGTGTGTAATTCCTGTGTCTCAGGAGATTACTTGAAGCAGGCAGAGGATCTCTGTTCATGCTAAGTGAAATGAATCAGAAAGAGAGAGGTGGGTATAGAATGACTGCATTCATTTGTGGGATATATATATATATATATATGTGTGTGTGTGTGTGTGTGTGTGTGTGTATATATATAGAGGGAGAATCGGTCAATGATTGGAAGCTTGCCACAAGTGTGTGTGTGGGGTAAAGGGAAGTTAGGCTATAGCAAAGGGAGCAGTATGAGATTAATAGTTGGAAATTATAATTTTGATCAGGAGCTGATTGTTGAAAGTTGGTGAAGAGATTTTCTCGAGCGGGCACTAGTAACGTCTACATTTTGAGACTTGTTACTCTTTTTGGCATATCAAATACATTTCGGTTAGCTTTCCAGGCTTTGCTGTGCAGGGGGGATACTATCGGTAGCTTGCTGGGCTGGAGCGATAGCACAGCGGATAGAGCGTTTGCCTTGCACACAGCCAACCCGGGTTCGATTCCTCTGTCCTTCTTGGAGAGCCATGCAAGCTACCGAGAGTATCCTGCTCACACGGCAGAGCCTGGCAAGCTACTCGTGGCATATACTATATGCCAAAAACAGTAACAACAAGTCTCACAATGGAGACGTTACTAATGCCCACTCGAGCAAATTGATCAAAATGGGAGGACAGTGCTACAGTGCTACAGGTAAAGGGGTATACCTGATAATCTTTAATTATTTATATTGCAAACCATAAGGCCCCAAAGGAAATAGACAGACAGACAGAGACAGACAGAAGAAAAGTTCCTGCCACTATGGGGTCAGGGGTCGTGGTTTCAGAGGGCGGGAGAGAAGAGGGAACAATTGGTGGTGGGAAAAGTACACTGGTGTTGGAACATTATATGACTGAAATACAATCATGAACAACTTTGTAAATCTGTTTATCCCTGTAAGTCAATTAAAAAAACTTAAAAGAAAAGATAATCCTGTTATCACTGTGTTTCCTGGGGATGGTGTATCCATCCCTCCTTCTAGGTGGATCATATATTTTCATTTGCCTCAGAAAGTCCATTCTATTTTATTAAAATACCTCTAGAAACTGAATTTATCCTGGATTTTTCATTTTATAGTGGGGTATATTAGAGGAAGTTATACTAAAACATATGCAATTACTCACTTTGCTCTTTCTTTCTCTCTCTCTCTCTCTCATTATTTCTCCATCCTTTTCTTAAAAAATCATATGCACACAACTCTACTCTGCTTCTCCAGTTACAGGTTCTACCCACCTAGGAATGGAAAATGTATACATCAGGGAAATTAGTTCTCACTTTATTGTTTGGTAAAAGTAGGAATATGTGAAATGATGATTCACACTCTTTCCTCAAATCTTTTGTGATAAAGTATGTACATTTATGACTGACAAATTATTCAGTATATAAACAATAGTTTATATCTTTCAATCGCTAGGCATATGGGGACAAAACTATTCCAGCACTCTGGAGAGCAATTTGCAAGTTGGTGATTAAAATAGAATTCAAACATGAAAACTCAGGTTTTAGGGGCTGGAGGGATACCACAACGGGTAGGGCATTTGCCTTGCACGTGGCAGACCCGGGTTTGATTCTCAGCAACCCATATGGTCCCTTGAGCACCACCAGGAGTAATTCCTGAGTGTATGAGCCAGGAGTAACCCCTGAGCATCATTGGGTGTGACCCAGAAAGCAAAAAAACAAAAAAAAGGAAAAAAAGGAAAACTCAAGTTTTAAAAAACACTTAGTCATTCCCCACTTTCATCAATGACTTAGCCTCTCCATGTATGTCAATATTCCCCCAGATGAATTTTATTCTCATGTTATCAGTCCCACAACCATTTCTTTTTTCACAACTTCATGCCACTTGAGATTAAAATGGCTGAGAGCTTATTAGGAAAGTTATATAATTATATAATTATATAATTCTGGACTTTAGATAAATTAGAATCTCCTTGTCCACTAATAATATTTTTGATAGCTCTTACTAATCACCCTTCATTCACAAAAGTAATAATTTTAAAGCATGATATTTCTCAACATGTGTAACCCCAACAACAGCCAGGATCCAGAGATTATCACAACAACCTCCCAGGAGAGCACAAGGCAGAGTCTCCTACCCTGTGTCTGACTATCCTCGCCAGGGCCCAACAGCTGAAGACCTCCAGGCCCCAACCAAGGCCTTACCGGGGCCACTCTCCACACACTTGGATAAGCCTCAGACATAACAGAACTGGCAGAGGAACCCAGGTGTGTGAGACCCGGGGCTGAGATTTCCAAGCCTGCACGGTTTGGGACTGGACCTGTCAGTAGCTAGACAGTTACACCCTCCAACTGCCGTGTAACCCCAACAACGGCCAGGATCCAGAGATTATCACAACAAGCTCCCGGAGCGCGCTGCAGCATTTGCAGCCGCGCGATTATTTATTTACTTTTCTCTAAGTTTTCAAGGTACCTTAAATATCCAACCCGCACGGCAGAGCCTGGCAAGCTATCCGTGGTCTATGCCAAATAGACCAAATTGATATGCCAAATCCAGTAATAAATGAATCTCATTTCCCTAACCCTGAATATGCAGAGTCAAGAAGGATATAGAAAGAGAGGCTGATAAAACACCAAGGCAGACATAGGCTGCCAAAACGCAGAAAAACAAAAATGATTGTCTGTACTTTTAATGCTTGTACGCTGGCATCTGCTGCATCCATTGAAGACCTTATGGTAAAAGCGCGAATGATCAAGTACGACATCATTGGTCTGACCGAAACGAGAAGAAATCAATCCCATCATGCTGTTTTCGACACTGGAGAAGAACTGTTCCTTGGAACATGTGATAAAAGAGGCGTCGGTGGTGTCGGTATCCTTGGCAACACAAACATAGTCACGAGCATTGATTCATTCGAATGCCTAACAACCCAAATCGGACGATTACACTTGAATAATTGTGGCTCACTACCGGCAGTTTCTATCTTTGTTGTCTATGCACCAACATCCAGTTATGGTGAAAGAGAAACTGAGAAAATTCTACATGGAGCTGGAGAAGTTCTATAAAGAAGATCACACCTTCTACAAGATCATTGTCGGTGATTTTAATGCCAAGATAGGACCAAGAAGATCAGTCGATGAACTCCACATCGGAACCCATGGCCTGGAATGGAACGAACAGGGTGACAGACTGTCTGAGTTCATCATGTCAACCAAAACCTTCCATGGTAACTCACAATTCCAAAAGGCTGAATCTAAACGTTGGACATGGGAGTCTCCCCATGGACGGTTCCACAATGAAATAGACCACATCATATTCAATCGGCGGTTTGGCCTAACCAATGTTGCTGTTGTCCCAAAATTCCAAACGGGATCAAACCACCTTCTTCTTCATGCAAAATTCTACCTCACAGAACGAGGAGAAAAGAATGCAAGGTTTAAGAAGAGGACTCCCAGAACAACCACCAACTGGGAGCTCTTTGGCTCTGTTGCGGCAACATGGGAAGATGCCGTCATTGACAACATTGATGAGGAATACGATCGAATGATTCAGCACCTCCATGATTGTGCAAGGAATGCCAAGAGAGAGATAACCACAAAAAAACGCCTTTCTTCGAACACTCTTGAACTTATTCGCCAACGTGGCTTGGCACATGCCTCAGGCAACCACAAGCGAACATCCAAACTGGCAAAACAGTGCAGAGAAGCCATCAAGGATGACCTCAAAAACAGGAAAGCAGCAGTACTGGTAGATGCAGCAGAAGCTGGGAAAAACATTCGTAATGCCCACCTGTCCTTCACCAACTACAAAACCAAGATGACTGCCCTCCGACATCATGATGGATCTACCACATCTTCCAGAAGGGCAATGGAGAAGATTATTCATGACTTCTACTCAGATCTCTTTAATAGCCACATCCACTTGCCCACATACCACATACCACATGATGGATATGTCGTTCCCAATGTTCTCCCTTCCGATATCCAACATGCCATCTCGTCGGTAAAGAAACAAAGAGCACCTGGCCCAGACAAAATCAGACCTGAACACCTGAAGAACTTACCATCAGTACTCATCAATACATTGGCTCGACTCTTCACACGCTACCTGTCTGAATGCAAGGTTCCATCCCAATGGAAAACCAGCAGGACTGTACTACTATACAAGAAAGGAGACATCCACGACATTGGCAACTATCGCCCAATCTGCCTATTGTCTGTCATCTACAAATTATTCACTCGAGTCATCCTGAATAGGATTAGCAGAACACTAGATGAAGGACAACCATGTGAACAAGCTGGATTCCGAAAAGGATTCAGTACCATCGACCATATCCACACAATAACCAAGCTCATTGAGGTATCTCGGGAGTTCAAGATGCCGCTCTGTCTAATGTTCATTGATTTAAAGAAGGCCTTTGATTCTGTTGAGACGGAAGCGGTCATGGAAGCCCTAGCCAATCAGGGCGTACAAACTCAATACATCAGGATCCTTCGTGAGCTCTATTGCGGATTCACTACCAAGATCTCACCATTCTACAAAGAAGTAATCATCCATATCAAGAGAGGGGTTCGGCAGGGTGATACCATTTCACCAAAACTCTTCAGTGCCACCCTCGAGAACATCATGCGACGACTGGAATGGGAAAACATGGGAGTGAAGATAGATGGTCGGCAACTACACCACCTCCACTTTGCTGATGACATCGTTCTAATAACACCAAACATCAGCCAAGCGGCACAAATGCTGAACGACTTTGACCGTGAATGTGGAAAGGTCGGACTACAGCTGAATCTTACGAAGACAATGTTTATGAGAAACAGCCTTGTTCCTGACGCTCCATTCGCTCTCAACGGAACCACCATCTCCGAATGCTACAGTTATATATACCTAGGTCGAGAAATCAACATGATGAATGACCTGGCACCTGAGTTGCGCAGGAGGAAGAGAGCGGCTTGGAATGCCTTCAAGAGCATTGAAGAAATAACTAAAAGGACAAAGAACCTCCAGCTACGAGCACATATCTTTGAATCCACTATTCTTCCTGCATTAACATATGCCTCAGAGACCTGGACCCTACGGAAACAGGATGAGAACGCTATTCGGGTCTCTCAAAGAGGAATCGAAAGAACTATGCTTGGAATATCACGATTCACTCAAATGAGAGATAGAATCCGGAGTTCTGATCTTCATCAACGCTCAAGAATCAGGGACGCTGTCTCATTTGCCAAGACATCAAAAATCAGATGGGCTGGACACGTAATGAGGTTTACAGACAACCGCTGGACTAGAGCCATTACTGATTGGATTCCACGGGACATCAAAAGATCACGTTGATGGCCACCTATAAGATGGTCAGACTTCTTCGTCAAGACCCTAAATGATCGGTTTGAGGCTCTGAATGTTCCTAGAACTAACAGATACCATTGGGCTACGCTAACACGCAACCGGGATGAATGGAGACGTTACTGGCACCCGCTCGAATAAATCGATGAATAACGGGGATTAAGTGATTAAGTGATAAGTGATAAGTGATATTAGTAGGTCTATTCAGGTATTCCAGATCTTCTTGGTTCAACTTTGGGAGATTACAGGAATCCAGAAATTTTTTCTGTCCCAGGTGGCGAAGTCTTTCAGCTATGCTCTTACAAGCACCCAGACTCACATATTCAGAATTTTCATAGCTTCAGTTGGGTAGACTGTATGAATGAAGAAAAAGTCTCTCTTTTTCAAGCCATTCTCATGTCAATTCTCAAAACTGAATGAAAGTTTATAAACATTTTTAAAATATGTAGTTTGCAAATGCTTAATGTTATGTCAATTTGATTTTGAATTGTAAATGTTAAATATCCCGTTTGGGGGTTTTTGATGTTTTACTATAATGAAAAGAAGCATTGTATATTCAGAATGTTTTTGTGATTAAATTGAATGTATTAAAATAAAAGTAAAAAGTAAAAGTCTCCCAAATAACTAGAAACAACTGGTGTTTGGTATTTGAGCACCTAGAAATCAACATAAAGAAGAATGCAAAAGACATGCAGAAAGAACTGTAAGTTTATTAAATACAAGAGTGCTTGGAGAAATAATAGAATATCCGTGTTGACAGATTAGAAGAATCAACATCATCAAATTGACCATACCACCCAAAGTATTCAATGCAATTCTTATTAAAATTCCCGTGACATTCTTCAAGGGTATTTAACAACACAGCAAACAATTTTATGTGTGAAACTACAGAAACTCCCTGAATACCAAAATAAAACTGAGAAAAGATATGAGAAATTTTATTGCCTGACCTCACACTACATGTATGACAAGCAACAGGAGTGGTGCAATGGTATTGTTCCTAAAATGAAAGCAGAATTTTATACCAATGGAATAGAAATGAGAACCCAGAAGTAAACTCAAAGTTATATTAACAGATAATGAACAACAAAAGTACCAGCTCCAAGTCCGAGAAATATAACTTTAGGCAGGGTACCATGCACAGTCTCCTGAACCCTGACAGGAGTGATCCCTGATCTCAGAAGCAGGAATAGACCCGAGCACCACCCTGTGTGCTCTAGACCCCCCAAAGTGCTAGATCTATGTTATCAAATGGATAAAGGAAAGATGATTTAACAAATGGTGGTAGCAAACTGGATGGCAATTGTCCAAAAAAAAAAGGATACCATCTCGCACAAGCTACAAAAGCTAATTCAAAATGAATTAAAGATCTATATCTTTGAGCAGCATACATATAGATGAAAACATAAACAAAACTTTCCAAAACCTCAGAGATGTCTTTAATGTATCAAGTTTTTTTGGAAAAGCTAAAAGAAAAATAATTAGTCATGCCCACGAACCACCTCAGCCACCATGTAAACTCATCTACTAGCCTTGCTCCAGAGACTCATAAACCTCAAAAAAATCAACTGGCCACACATATGTCTCAGAAACCCATTCCTGGCTGAGATGTCCCGGTGACTCTCAATGGGAGATAGGCTAGTGACAGCTCAAATAAACCCAGGCAGAACCTTATTCCCTCACTCCAAAGTCACTGTCACACCTCAAGCCAGATTCCATCACCTGAGAAGGGAGGACGTTTCCTGCCCAATACTCAGTTCCCTGTGACTGAACTCCCCAGGTGTTCTTGCAGTTGGGAAAGAATACCTCACCACCACCTCCCTATACTTCCAAAAGTCCCTGCAGTCACGACTACACCCACCCAGTTAAAAATGTAACTCCTGCTGGACCACCCAGTTAAAAATTCTGAATATCCTGGAGTGACATCTGCAAACTCTACAACACTAATATTCCAGTAGTAGCATACCAGATTGGATGAGATGTAATGTAGAAATCAGCCAATCTTGATTAAAAAAATTAATACTGAGAGCTTAATTTATAACCACATTTTAGTAATCCATCAGACAAAAACTTAATATCTCCATGGTGAGGCACAAATATTTGCACTAATTTTCTTCTAAGAAAATATTTTTGATCATTCCACCATCAATTTATTGGTAACAAACAATATAGAATAAATTATCGTGGTCCTTTTATGGAAGCAGGTTTGAGGGTGATTGAGAGTGTTGGAGACAATGTTGGAGGGAAGGCAAATGTGATGGTGAGATTGGTGTTAGAACATTGAATGCTTGAAACAAATCATCATGAACAACTTTGTTCATGGTAGACCACATCTCTTAAATAAAGTGTGGGAAAAAATTTACATAAGTAGGCCTTATGTAAACTCCAAAATATTATAGCACAGAATTATTTTTAAGTTTTATTAATGAGAGGTAAGACATATTTATTACCATAATGAGTTCCAACTACAAAAATAAAATTTATTGCATATATTTTAGATTACAGAGTTGATAACTTATGTAAATGAAAGTATTTTATTATTTTGTATTAAATGGTTTTAATTTCTTTATTTTCTTTATTTATATAGGTTAAAATCATATAGCAATCACAAATTGGCTTTTATTGATTTGGCTTATTTGTAATGGGTGTTACTGAGTAAACCTAACCTCCTTGTGTTGGTGAAGAAAGGTCAGAGGGGAAATAGCAAACCGATGTTAAACCTAAAATGTCTAGAACTAATGTTTTCAACATTGTTGAATTCAACAATGTACTTGAAGAAGGGTCAGCAAAATACTTAAAACAACTGCTAATAGACTTCAAGGAGGACATTGGCCATAACACAATAGCAGTTGGAGACTTCAAAACCCCCTTGTCACCTCTTGATACATCAACGAGATTAAAACTCAGCAAGGAAATAGTGACTTTGAAGGGAGAAATGGAAGAGAGGGGGTCAATAGATATGTACAAGACTTTTCATCCCCCAAGAGGTGAATATACATTCTTTCCAGTGCTCATGGGACATTCTCCAAGACAGACCATATGTTGGGCCATAAAACATACCTCTATAAAATCAAGAAGATAAAAATGGTATTGACTATATTTTCAGACTATAATGCACTTAAAATAGAAGTTAATCACATACAGAAGCAGAGAACCAAAACAAACACCTGGAAATTAAACAGCTTACTACTGAACAACCAGTGGGTTAGAGGAAGAGTTGAAGAGAAAATCGAAAGATTACTGAAAACAAACAAGAATGAGGATGTGAGGTAGCAGAACATGAGTGATACAACGAAAGTAGGGTTAAGAGGAAAGTTTACAATTCTGCAAGCGTTCATCAAGAAGAAGAAAAAGTTGATTTTACAGCTTAAGATCTTAGAAAATGATCAACAATACGAGACTAAACCAAGTGTGAGAAGGAAAATAATAAAACTCAGAGCAAAATTTAATAAGCTGGAATAACAAAAATAAAATCCAAAAGATCAATAAAACCAAGACTTGGTTATTTAAAAAAATAAATACTATTGATAATTCACTAGCTACACTCACAAAGAGAGAGACAGAGAGAGAAAGAAAGAGACAGAGAGAGAAGAGAGAGAACCTTAATAAAAGGAATCGAAAATATGAAAGGGATAGCACAATAAAAACTACAGAAATCCAGAATCATCAGACACTACATTATAAATCTTTATGGCAAAAATACCCAAACAAACAAAAACAAATAAACAAACCAAAAAGCCAGAGGAAAAAAAGTGTGCTTGAAAAACTGGATAAATTTTTGGATTTCTATTACCTCCCCAAGCTGTGCCGAGAAGATTTGGAATACAGGAACAGATATATGGCCATTGAGGAAATTGAAATGGTAATCAAATGTCTCCCCCACATGCCATAAAACAAAAGCCATAACCCACATGAATTCAATGGTGAATTCTTTCAAACTTTTAAAGAGGACCTACACCCAACCCTTTTCAAGCGTTTGAAAGCTTGAAATTAAAGAAACAGAAACACTCTCAAATAGTTTCTATGAGGCAAATATCGCTTTTATACCCAAAGCAGATATAGACACCACAAAAAAAGAAAATTACAGACCAATATTCCTGATGAACACAGATGCAAAGATCCTCAACAAATTACTGGGAAATAAATTCCAACAACTCATCAAAAAGATCATACAACATGACCAAGTAGGATTCATGATGGGATGTAAGGATGGTTTAACTCTCACAAGTCAATCAGCATATCAATAAAAAAGATAAAAACCATGTGATCATATTAATAAATGCAGAAAAAGCTTTTGACAAGATCCAGGACAGTTTATGATGACAACACTCAACAAAATGATAATTGAGGGAACTTTCCTCAATATTGTCAAAACCATCTACCTCAAGCCCACAGCAAGCACTATTCTCAATGGGGGAAAATCTAAAATCCTTTGCTCTAAGATTAGCACAAGACAAGATTGCCCACTCTTGCTACTTTTATTCAATATAGGACTGGACTGATATAACTTAGGCAAGATAAAGATAACAAAGTCATCAAGATAGGAAAGAAAGAAGTCAAGTATCACTATTTGCGGATGGCATGATACCATATTTAGAGAATCCTAAAGATTCCAAGAAAAAGCTCCTAGAAACAATAGACTTGTATAGTAGAGTGGTAAGTTAAAAAAATCAGTAACCAGAAGTTCATGATTTTCCTATATACAAATAATGAAAGAGAAGAAAGAGCTATTGAAAAAGCAATCTTGCTCACAATTGTTTCTTAGAAAAACAAATACCTCTGAATTAGCTCAATTAAAGAGGTGAAGGACTTGTATAAGGAAAACTACAAAATGCTACTCCAAGAAATGAAAAAGGGCATGAGGGAATGTAGATGCATCCCCTCTCATAGAATAGGAGAATTGGCATTGTCAAAGTGGCAATACTCCCCAAAGCAAAATATAGATTCAATGTGGCTTCTGCAAGTATATTCATGACATTTTTCAAAGAAATAGACCAATCTCTATTGAAATTTGTATGGCACAATAAACCCCCATAAATATCCAAATCAGTTCTTGGGTTAAAGAAGATGGGAGGCATCATCTTCACCAACTTCAACTGTACCACAAAGTAGTAGTTATTAAAACAGTATGGTACTGGAACAAAAACACATCTGCAGACCAATGGAATAGAGTTGAATATCCTGACATATATCCTCAAATATATGATCACTTAATCTTTGATAAGAGAACAAGAAGTATGAAGTGGAGCAAGAAAAGCCTCTTCAACAAGTGTGCTGCAAAAATTAGACCACTACATGTAAAAATATGAACTCAGACTTCTTTTTAATGCCCTGCAGAAAACTCAGAACAAAATGGATTAAAGCTCTCAACATCAGACCAGAATCCAGAAGGTACATGGACGAAAACATAGGTAAAACCCTCCATGACATTGAAGCTAAAGTCATCTTTAAAGATGAAACACCACTGACCAAGCAAGTGGAAGCAAAGATAAGCAAATAGGACTACATGAAACTAAGAAGCTTCTGCATCTCAAAAGAAATGATGTCTGAGATACAAAGACAGCCCACAGAATGGGAAAAATTATTTATCCAATATGCATCTCATAAAGGGTTAATATCAAAGTTATATAGGACACTGGTAGATCCTTACAAGAAAAAGACATCCAATACCATTAAAAATGAAGAGAGGAAATGAACAGAAACTTCCTTGAAGAAGAAATACAAATGGTCAAAAATGTTGCATGAATATTCGTTCAGCCGCAGGTGCTGAGACAAGGACCATGAAAGAAATTTAGGTCATGGATGGCCCAGGTTCTCTCACACCTGTGACAAAGGTAGAGAGCCCTGAAATCTCCTTTTATTGATCATAGTACTTCTAAAGGGCACAATATAGTGATGTCATCAAAAGAAGTTACAGGAAGAACCTTCAGGCAGGCGTGGCATGTGATATTTCTTTGTATCCACAGGAGAGTGCAGTGCATTTTGACCTAAGGAAAGAAATACACAACCAACTCAGAAACCTTTCTTGGGCTACAAGTATTTGGGTTTGCATCCCAAAGACAAACTGGGCCAGCACCTGAAATCTATAAACTGGGCAAGCATTTGAAATTTGCATCCCAAAGACAAGGCTGGGCCAGAGCCCAGAATCTATATGTCAAAGATCAGGCTGGGCTTCTATGAGAAAAGGAAAGACTGATTCTTTCAGTATACTGAAATTTATTAAATTTACTGAAGGCAGTTTGAAAGGAGGAAATGTTCAGCTTTATCCAAACCAGTCAGGACACGAGAGAAATTTTGCCCATTTTCATGGGTCCCTACATGGGCTCACCCTGATGGCTCAGTCCAGCCCCAACACAAAAAGGTGCATGAAAAATGCTCTACATCACTAATCATCCGGGAGATGCAAATCAAAACAACAATGAGAGATCACCTTATACTACAGAGAGTGGCATACATCAAAATGAATAAGGACAACTTGTGTGCTGGCACAGATGTGGGGAGAAAGAGACTCTCTTTCATTGTTGGTGGCAATGCCTGGTCCAGCCTTTTTGGAAAACAATATGGGCATTCCTCAAAAAAACTAGAAATTGGGACTGAAGCGATAGCACAACCGGTGGGGCTTTTGCCTTGCACGCGGCTGATCCGGGTTCGATTTCCAGCATCCCATATTGTCCCCTGAGCACCACCAGGAGTAATTCCTGAGTGCAGAGCCAGGAGTAACCCCTGTGCATCTTCAGGTGTGACCCAAAAAGAAAAAAAAAACTAGAAATTGAGATCCCATTTGACCCAGCAATACCACCTCTCGGAATATACCTTGGGGCCCAAAAACAAACAGCAGAAAACTTCATCCGCACTTGTATGTTCATTGCAGCACTATTCACAATAGCCAGAATCTGGAAACAACTCGAGTGCCTGAGAATAGATGACTAAATAAAGAACCTATGGTACATCTACACAATTGAATGCTATGCAGCTGTTAGAAAGAATGAAGTCATGAAATTTGCTTATAAATGAATGGACATGGAAAGTATCATAGTGAAATGAGTCTGAAAGAGAGGCAAAGGTATAGAATGACTACACTTTTTGTGAGGTATAAAAAATATAAATAATATGAGACTAATATCCAAGGTGAGTGTAAACAGGGGCCAGGCAGACTTGTCAAAGCTTGCCACAAGAGTGTGTATGGCGCAAAGTGTGGTTAGAATATAGAAGGGATCAGCATGCAACTAATAGTTGGAAATGATCATTTTGAACATGAACTGAATATTGAAAGTAGGTAAATGGATATACCCTATAATCTCTCATTATCTATATTTGCAAGCCATAAGGTCCAAAAGAATAGAGAGAGAGAGAGAGAGAGAGAGAGAGAGAGAGAGAGAGAAGTGCCTGCCATACTGTTAGGCTGGGGTAGAGGGTGGAAGGGAAAAAGGGACCATTGGTGGTGGTAAAATTACACTGAAGGGATGGGTGTTGGAACACTACATGACTGAAATCGAAGTATGAACAAATTTGTAAATTTGTTTTATCACTGTTATACAATAAAAATATGAAATAAATAAAATAAAAATTATAAATTTTTCGTTTTATTTTTTATAATTTCCCCTTAGCATTGTTATCTAATTAAAGCAGCTTCTTTTTTTTTTTTTTTTTTTTTTTTTTTTTTTTTGCTTTTTTTTTTTTTCCCCTTTATTTTATTTTATTTTTTTTAAAGTTGTAGATTTACAATTTTTTGTGCTTTGGTTTCAATTATACAATGATCAGATACCCATCCCTCCACCAGTGCCCATTTTCCACCACCATGGATAATATCCCTCCCACCCCCATCCCCCCATCCCCCCGTCTCTGTGGCAGGGCAATCCCCTGTGTTCTCTCTCTCCTTTTGGGTGTTGTGGTCTGCAAAAGAGGCATTGAGTGGCAAACATGTTCAGTCCATAGTCTACTTTCGACATGCATCTCCCCTCCTGGGAGGATCCTCCAAACATCCTTTATTTGGTGCTCCCTTCTCTATCTGAATAGCCCTTTCCTCTAGGATACCCGGCTGGCCTCTAAGTTATGGAGTAATCCTCCTGGTGCTGATCTCAGCTATTCTTGGGTATTAATCTCATACTTTGTTACTTTATATCCCCCAGATGAATGCAATCTTTCTATGTCTATCCCTCTCTTTCTGACTCATTTCGCTTAGCATGATACTTTCCATATTGTACCACTTGTATGTAAATTTCATGACTTCATCTTTTCTAAGAGCTACATAGTACTCCATTGTGTAGATGTACCAAAGTTTCTTTAACCAGTCATCTGTTCTTGGGCATTCAGGTTTCTTCCAGTTTCTGGCTATTGTAAAGAGGGCTGCAATGAACAAACAAGTGCAGATGTCACTTCGACTATACATTTTTGCCTCTCTGGGATATATTCCCAGGAGTGGTATTGCTGGGTCAAATGGGAGCTCAATTTCTAATTTTTTGAGAATCGTCCATACTGTTTTCCAGAAGGGCTGAACCAGTGGACATTCCCACCAACAGTGAAGGAGTGTCCCTTTCTCGCCACATCCACGCCAGCATCGGTTGCTTTTGTTCTTTTGAATGTGGGCCAGTCTCTGAGGTGTGAGATGGTATCTCATTGTGGTTTTGATCTGCATCTCCCTGATGATTAATGATGTAGAGCATTTTCTCATGTGCTTTTTTGCCATTCGGATTTCTTCTTTGAGAAAGTTTCTGTTCATTTCATTGCCCCATTTTTGGATGGGGTTGGATGTTTTCTTCTTGTGGAGTTTAACCAGTATTTTGTATATCCTGGATATCAACCCCTTGTCAGATGTGTATTCGGTGAATATCCTTTCCCATTCTGTAGACTGTCTTTGTATTTTGGTCACTGTTTCTTTGGAGGTGCAGAAGCTTCTTAGTTTAAGATAGTCCCATTTATCTATCTCTGTTTTCACTTGCTCGGCCAGTGGCGTGGCATCTTTGAAGATACCATTAGCTTCAATGTCATGGAGGGTTTTGCCAACTTTATCTTCAATGTACCTTATGGTTTCTGGTCTTATGTTGAGGTCTTTAATCCATTTTGATCTTACTTTTGTACATGGTGTTAGGCAGAGTTCTGAGCCTATTTTTTTGCATGTAGCCGTCCAGTGATGCCAACACAATTTATTAAAGAGGCTTTCCTTACTCCACTTCACATTACTTGCACCTTTATCAAAGATTAGATGAGCATATGATTGAGGAGAGATGTCAGTGTATTCAACCCTGTTCCATTGGTCTGCAGTTCTGCCTTTGTTCCAGTACCATGCTGTTTTAATTATTACTGCTTTGTAGTACAGTTTGAAGTTCGGGAGGTTGATTCCTCCCATTTTCTTTTTCCCAAGAATTGCTTTAGCTATTCGTGGGGGCTTATTGTTCCATATAAATTTCAAGAGTGTTTGCTCCATTTCTTTGAAGAATGTCATGGGTATCCTTATAGGGATTGCATTGAATTTATACAATGCTTTCGGTAGTATTGCCATTTTGACAATGTTAAGTCTCCCGACCCATGAGCAGGGGATATCTTTCCATTTCCTCATGTCCTCTTTTATTTCCTGAAGTAGCGTTTTGTAGTTTTCTTTGTACAGGTCCTTTACTTCCTTAGTTAAGCTGATTCCTAGGTACTTGATTTTCTGGGGCACAATTGTGAATGGGATTGTTTTTTTCATGTTGCTTTCTTCTCTCTCACTGTTTGCGTATAGGAAAGCCATGGACTTTTGGGTATTGATTTTATAACCTGCAACTTTACTATACGAGTCTATTGTTTCTAAGAGTTTTTTGGTGGAAGTTATTGGGTTCTCTAAGTAGAGTATCATATCATCGGCGAATAGTGAGAGCTTGATTTCTTCCTTTCCTACCTGAATGCCCTTAATATCTTTTTCCTGCCTAATCGCTATTGCAAGTACTTCCAGTACTATATTGAACAGCAGTGGAGAGAGTGGGCATCCCTGTCTCGTCCCTGATCTTAGAGGGAAGGCTCTCAGTTTTTCCCCATTGAGGATGATGCTTGCTGTAGGCTTGTGGTAGATGGCTTTAATTATGTTGAGGAAGGTCCCCTCTATACCCATTTTGGCTAGGGTTTTCATCATAAAGGGGTGCTGGATCTTATCAAATGCTTTCTCTGCATCTATTGATATGATCATATGCTTTTTATCTTTTCTTTTGTTGATATGGTGGATTATGTTGATTGATTTCCGAATGTTGAACCATCCTTGCATCCCTGGGATGAATCCTACTTGGTCATGGTGTATGATCTTTTTGATGAGTAGTTGGATTCTATTTGCTAGTAGTTTGTTGAGGATCTTTGCATCTGTGTTCATCAGGGATATCGGCCTGTAATTCTCTTTCTTTGTGGTATCTCTGTCTGCTTTTGGTATCAGTGTGATATTTGCTTCGTAGAAACTGTTCGGAAGTGTTTTTGATATTTCAATTTCGTGGAAAAGCTTAAAGAGTATTGGGAGTAAGTCCTCTTTAAAGATTTGGAAGAATTCACTAGTGAATCCATCCGGGCCAGGACTTTTGTGCTTGGGGAGACTTTTTATTACCATTTCAATTTCCTTGATGGAGATAGGTCTGTTCAGGTATTCCAGGTCTTCTTGGTTCAGCCTTGGGAGTCTGTAGGAGTCTAGGAATTTATCCATTTCCTCGAGGTTTTGATGTTCCGTGGCATAAAGCTTCTCAAAGTACTCCCTGAGGATCCTCTGAATTTCTGTGGTTTCTGTTGTAATGACCCCCTTTTCATTTCTGATTCGGTTTATTAGGGTTTTCTCTCTCCCTTTCTTTGTGAGTTTTGCTAGAGGCTTATCGATCTTGTTAATTTTCTCAAAGAACCAGCTCTTGGTTTCATTGATCTTTCGGATTGTTTTTTGGGTTTCCATCTCGTTAATCTCTGCTCTGAGTTTTATTATTTCCTTTCTCCTGTTCGGGTTGTGCTCCTTTTTTTGGTCCTTCTCCAAGCTCTTAAGCTGTGAGGTTAGGTTACTTATGTGTGCTCGCTCCTCCTTCCTGAGGAATGCTTGTAGAGCTATAAACTTTCCTCTTAACACAGCCTTTGCTGTGTCCCATAAGTTTTGGTAACTCGTGTTCTCATTTTCATTCGTTTCTAGGAATCTTTTGATTTCCTCTTTGATTTCCTGTCTAATCCACTCGTTGTTCAATAGTGCACTGTTTAATTTCCAGGTGTTTGATTTAGTTTTCTGTTTTTGTGTGTGATTTACTTCTAATTTCAGCGCATTATGGTCTGAGAAGATTGTTGATACAATCTCTACCTTCTTAATTTTATGGAGGCATGTTTTGTGGCTCAGCATGTGGTCTATCTTGGAGAATGTTCCATGGACGCTTGAGAAGAATGTGTATTCAGCTTTTCGTGGATGAAGTGTCCTGTATATATCTACTAAGTCCCTTTCTTCCATTGTTTCCCTCAAATGAAGTATGTCCTTGCTAAGCTTGAGTCTGGTTGATCTATCAAGAGGTGACAAAGCAGTGTTGAAGTCTCCCACTAGTATTGTGTTGCTATTGATGTCTTTTTCCAAATCTATGAGTAGTTGTTTTAAGTACTTTGCTGGTCTCTCATTAGGTGCATATACATTTATTATTGTAAGTTCTTCCTGTTGTACAGATCCTCTGATCAATAAGTAATGGCCTTCACTGTCTCTTATGACCTTCCTCACTCTGAAATCAATGTGGTCTGATATAAGGATGGCTACCCCAGCTTTTTTATGGGAGCTGTTTGCCTGTAGGATTGTTTTCCAGCCTTTGACTCTGAGTCTGTGTTTGCTTTGACTATTGAGATGCGTTTCTTGCAGGCAGCAGAATGTTGGGTTCAATTTTCTAATCCATCCTGCCACTCTATGTCTTTTAATTGGTGCGTTTAGCCCATTGACATTGAGAGAGATTATTGTTATGGGATTTTGTCCCATTGTTATGTTAAAATTTGGTGTATTTGAGGAGCCTTTCTTGCCTTAAAGTAGCCCATTTAGTTGTTCTTGTAACCATGGTTTTGAGTCTATGAAGTTCCTGAGCTGTTGTTTGTCTGTGAAACTGTGTGTTGTTCCTTCTATTATGAATGAGAGTCTTGCTGGGAAAAGTATTTTGGGGGAGGCATTTATTTCATTGAGTTTTTTTACTATGTCCCACCACTGTTTTCGGGCCATGAGGGTTTCATCAGAAAAATCAGCTGTGAATTTTAAGGATGCTCCTTTGTAAGAGATTTCTTTCTTCGATCTTGCTGCTTTCAGAATTTTGTCTCTGTCTAAGGTTTTGGTCATTTTGATCAGAATGTGTCTTGGGGTATTTTTATTCGGATTTCTTCTAGCTGGTACCCTTCGGGCCTCCTGAATGTGGTCACAAGTTTTCTTCAGCTCTGGAAATGTTGTAGCAATGATGTCTTTGACAGTTTCTTCTTCATCGAGGTTTTCTTCCTGTCCCTCTGGGACTCCAATAATTCTTATGTTACCCCTCTTGGCTTCATCACGATCTTCTCTTGCCATCTGTTCCCGAATTGTGAGTCTCTTTTCCATTTTCTGCTCTTTTCGGGAGAGTCTCTGAACTTCATCTTCGAGCTCACTGATTCTGTTCTCAGCCGCTGTTACTCTGCTGCTGAGGCCTTCCACTGAGCTTTTCAATTCGCCTACGAGATTTTTCAGGTCTGACATTTCTGATTGCATTTTCCTCATTTCTGCCTTCAGATCCTCTTGTCTTCTATTGGCATTGCTTTCCATTGTTTCTTTTAATTCCCTAAGCATCCTAAGTAGCTCCCTTCTGAATTCCTTGTCAGAGAGGTTGTCTAACATTACAGTACTGTTGGTGTCATCTGGGCTAGACTCTTCAATATGAATGTTTGGTGGGCTTTTGCGTTGCTTTACCATTGTGAGAGGTGTGGTTTAGTCCTTCACGTTCAGTGTTACTATTCTGCTTGATATGCAGTGTGAGTTAAGATAGGCTTATGAGTTATTGGCAACTGTATTTCTAGTGGCTGAGCTAAAATAGAGAAGTTTCCATCTAAGAAGTTAGCTTATGGTTCCTATGGCATATGTAGTGGGAAAATATTTCGCGGCCGCTGATGCGGCCGCGGCTCCAGAAACAGTCCCTGGCACTGGGCGAGGAGTTGGGAATATCTCCTGTTTGGAATTGGAGCCGTTCAGCTTTGTTGCCCAGAGCTGGGCCTCTGTGCCCGTCCCACGCGGCTCAGGGGTTGAAAACCGGCTGTCTCGGGGCTGTTTCTAGCTGCGCGTGCCCAGAGAGGAACCCAGGCCCTTGGGGGCGGGCTGTACCTGTTGGAATTGGAGCCGTTCAGCTTTGTTGCCCAGAGCTGGGCCTCTGTGCCCGTCCCACGCGGCTCAGGGGTTGAAAACCGGCTGTCTCGGGGCTGTTTCTAGCTGCGCGTGCCCAGAGAGGAACCCGGGCCCTTGGGGGCGGGCTGTACCTGTTGGAATTGGAGCCGTTCAGCTTTGTTGCCCAGAGCTGGGCCTCTGTGCCCGTCCCACGCGGCTCAGGGGTTGAAAACCGGCTGTCTCGGGGCTGTTTCTAGCTGCACGTGCCCAGAGAGGAACCCGGGCCCTTGGGGGCGGGCTGTACCTGTTGGAATTGGAGCCGTTCAGCTTTGTTGCCCAGAGCTGGGCCTCTGTGCCCGTCCCACGCGGCTCAGGGGTTGAAAACCGGCTGTCTCGGGGCTGTTTCTAGCTGCGCGTGCCCAGAGAGGAACCCGGGCCCTTGGGGGCGGGCTGTACCTGTTGGAATTGGAGCCGTTCAGCTTTGTTGCCCAGAGCTGGGCCTCTGTGCCCGTCCCACGCGGCTCAGGGGTTGAAAACCGGCTGTCTCGGGGCTGTTTCTAGCTGCGCGTGCCCAGAGAGGAACCCGGGCCCTTGGGGGCGGGCTGTACCTGTTGGAATTGGAGCCGTTCAGCTTTGTTGCCCAGAGCTGGGCCTCTGTGCCCGTCCCACGCGGCTCAGGGGTTGAAAACCGGCTGTCTCGGGGCTGTTTCTAGCTGCGCGTGCCCAGAGAGGAACCCGGGCCCTTGGGGGCGGGCTGTACCTGTTGGAATTGGAGCCGTTCAGCTTTGTTGCCCAGAGCTGGGCCTCTGTGCCCGTCCCACGCGGCTCAGGGGTTGAAAACCGGCTGTCTCGGGGCTGTTTCTAGCTGCGCGTGCCCAGAGAGGAACCCGGGCCCTTGGGGGCGGGCTGTACCTGTTGGAATTGGAGCCGTTCAGCTTTGTTGCCCAGAGCTGGGCCTCTGTGCCCGTCCCACGCGGCTCAGGGGTTGAAAACCGGCTGTCTCGGGGCTGTTTCTAGCTGCGCGGGCCCAGAGAGGAACCCGGGCCCTTGGGGGCGGGCTGTACCTGTTGGAATTGGAGCCGTTCAGCTTTGTTGCCCAGAGCTGGGCCTCTGTGCCCGTCCCACGCGGCTCAGGGGTTGAAAACCGGCTGTCTCGGGGCTGTTTCTAGCTGCGCGGGCCCAGAGAGGAACCCAGGCCCTTGGGGGCGGGCTGTACCTGTTGGAATTGGAGCCGTTCAGCTTTGTTGCCCAGAGCTGGGCCTCTGTGCCCGTCCCACGCGGCTCAGGGGTTGAAAACCGGCTGTCTCGGGGCTGTTTCTAGCTGCGCGTGCCCAGAGAGGAACCCGGGCCCTTGGGGGCGGGCTGTACCTGTTGGAATTGGAGCCGTTCAGCTTTGTTGCCCAGAGCTGGGCCTCTGTGCCCGTCCCACGCGGCTCAGGGGTTGAAAACCGGCTGTCTCGGGGCTGTTTCTAGCTGCGCGTGCCCAGAGAGGAACCCAGGCCCTTGGGGGCGGGCTGTACCTGTTGGAATTGGAGCCGTTCAGCTTTGTTGCCCAGAGCTGGGCCTCTGTGCCCGTCCCACGCGGCTCAGGGGTTGAAAACCGGCTGTCTCGGGGCTGTTTCTAGCTGCGCGTGCCCAGAGAGGAACCCGGGCCCTTGGGGGCGGGCTGTACCTGTTGGAATTGGAGCCGTTCAGCTTTGTTGCCCAGAGCTGGGCCTCTGTGCCCGTCCCACGCGGCTCAGGGGTTGAAAACCGGCTGTCTCGGGGCTGTTTCTAGCTGCGCGTGCCCAGAGAGGAACCCGGGCCCTTGGGGGCGGGCTGTACCTGTTGGAATTGGAGCCGTTCAGCTTTGTTGCCCAGAGCTGGGCCTCTGTGCCCGTCCCACGCGGCTCAGGGGTTGAAAACCGGCTGTCTCGGGGCTGTTTCTAGCTGCGCGTGCCCAGAGAGGAACCCGGGCCCTTGGGGGCGGGCTGTACCTGTTGGAATTGGAGCCGTTCAGCTTTGTTGCCCAGAGCTGGGCCTCTGTGCCCGTCCCACGCGGCTCAGGGGTTGAAAACCGGCTGTCTCGGGGCTGTTTCTAGCTGCGCGTGCCCAGAGAGGAACCCGGGCCCTTGGGGGCGGGCTGTACCTGTTGGAATTGGAGCCATTCAGCTTTGTTGCCCAGAGCTGGGCCTCTGTGCCCGTCCCACGCGGCTCAGGGGTTGAAAACCGGCTGTCTCGGGGCTGTTTCTAGCTGCGCGTGCCCAGAGAGGAACCCGGGCCCTTGGGGGCGGGCTGTACCTGTTGGAATTGGAGCCGTTCAGCTTTGTTGCCCAGAGCTGGGCCTCTGTGCCCGTCCCACGCGGCTCAGGGGTTGAAAACCGGCTGTCTCGGGGCTGTTTCTAGCTGCGCGTGCCCAGAGAGGAACCCGGGCCCTTGGGGGCGGGCTGTACCTGTTGGAATTGGAGCCGTTCAGCTTTGTTGCCCAGAGCTGGGCCTCTGTGCCCGTCCCACGCGGCTCAGGGGTTGAAAACCGGCTGTCTCGGGGCTGTTTCTAGCTGCGCGTGCCCAGAGAGGAACCCGGGCCCTTGGGGGCGGGCTGTACCTGTTGGAATTGGAGCCGTTCAGCTTTGTTGCCCAGAGCTGGGCCTCTGTGCCCGTCCCACGCGGCTCAGGGGTTGAAAACCGGCTGTCTCGGGGCTGTTTCTAGCTGCGCGTGCCCAGAGAGGAACCCGGGCCCTTGGGGGCGGGCTGTACCTGTTGGAATTGGAGCCGTTCAGCTTTGTTGCCCAGAGCTGGGCCTCTGTGCCCGTCCCACGCGGCTCAGGGGTTGAAAACCGGCTGTCTCGGGGCTGTTTCTAGCTGCGCGTGCCCAGAGAGGAACCCGGGCCCTTGGGGGCGGGCTGTACCTGTTGGAATTGGAGCCGTTCAGCTTTGTTGCCCAGAGCTGGGCCTCTGTGCCCGTCCCACGCGGCTCAGGGGTTGAAAACCGGCTGTCTCGGGGCTGTTTTTGCTGCGCGTGCCCAGAGAGGAACCCAGGCCCTTGGGGGCGGGCTGTACCTGTTGGAATTGGAGCCGTTCAGCTTTGTTGCCCAGAGCTGGGCCTCTGTGCCCGTCCCACGCGGCTCAGGGGTTGAAAACCGGCTGTCTCGGGGCTGTTTCTAGCTGCGCGTGCCCAGAGAGGAACCCAGGCCCTTGGGGGCGGGCTGTACCTGTTGGAATTGGAGCCGTTCAGCTTTGTTGCCCAGAGCTGGGCCTCTGTGCCCGTCCCACGCGGCTCAGGGGTTGAAAACCGGCTGTCTCGGGGCTGTTTCTAGCTGCGCGTGCCCAGAGAGGAACCCGGGCCCTTGGGGGCGGGCTGTAAAGCAGCTTCTTAACTCTGTAAGATTAATATTTTTTAAATAAGTAATTAATAGCAATACATTTAAGTCATTTTCCAACTATCTTCATATACAATATTTCATACTTAAAATAGATTTAAACACAATCTTAACATTACTATTAGTGTATTTTTAATTCCTTTCCAAAATACTTGTAAAATCCCCTTGCTGTATTTAAAGTGCTCATTGAATAGGCAGCATTTAAAATTCATTTCTGAAAATATCTCTTCTTTCCTACCCAGAAACCTGATTCATTTTTTGAGGGTTCATAGAAGGGAAGTAGTTCTAAGTTAGTATTTTCTGCTGAGCTTTAGTGAAAAATAGAAAAAAACCTCATTTTAATTTTTTAAAGAGCTTATTTTATAAAGTAATTCACAATATTTGATTGCATGTAATACTCCCACCACCATTACACCTTCCCACCACCATATTTTGGATGCTTCCATCCCAAACCCCAATCCCTGCCCCAAAGTAGAACTGAAATAATATAATATTTCCCTCTAAGGATTTTTGCCTCCTACTTTGAGTCCCATCAAATGTGGTGCTATACTCTTGGAATATGGGTTGGGTGTGTTCTATGAAGTTTCTCTGTGGCCTTGAGGTTCAGGAAAAAGTTCACTCATGAGTGAGGCTTGACTGAGCATGTGGAGAGCAGGCATGAACAAGGCGGTGGTTGAGTTCTGTAGGTTCTCAGCTGCCGTATCTGGGTCTGGTGGGGTAAGGAGGGGGGTCGCCCCAAGTGAAATAGCCTGGCAAGGGGTCTGGCAGCATGGTTATGGCAAGCGTCATGTTGCTCCCTTCCGGGAGAGGACGTGTGATCTGGATGGTGGCTGATGACTAGATTATCTGGCACCAGCCAGGGGTGGCTTATGGGTGTGATTGCTGAGTTGCCAGAGATGGGGAGGGAGGAGAGGGGGTTGTGGAGGGGGTTGGAATGGAGTATGGGCAGCGGATTTTACTTCCTGGTCCTGTTGAACCCAGGTTTCTCAGTCACAAAGTCCCACATACCTGGGTTTTCTGGGAAATCCTCTATGTTTATCATAAACTTATACCATTGATAGAAGAGATAAAAGATATAGGACAACTTACAATACAGAAAATTCACATCCTTTAAAAATAAATTGATGCCTCTCACCAGAAGGACTAATTTTGGCAAGCACCAAGTGATGATGTGGCATAATTATATGTATGGTTCCATTTAACACAGTTCGTCAGTAATTTCCAACACATAGAAATCTTGTACTCATTGGCTTCCTCACAGTGGGATGATTTTATGTATCCTGTTCTACCAAGAAAAGAAAAGACTTTACAGAACTCTTTTCTACCTGGCATTATTCTCAATAGGTAGGTCTTGAGTTTCCATGATGACCATAAAAGATATAAGATATATGTTGTTTTTAGTGAATGAAAAATAAACCATTGTGGGGTATTTTTGCCATTAAAATGTGTACAGACACACACTGCAGGATATTCTGAAAAAGTTCCTTGTTCCAACTAGGTTATGAATAAGCAAATTGGAAATTTTCACAGAGACCAGACCACAGCCAGGAGTTGGGAGGGGGTAAGTGCATACTACAGCCCACTACTGAAAAAGCATAAAACTGCATTTATTCTTCTGGATCATGCAAAATACTTAAACACTCCCTGGGAGACTACAGGAGAATATTTTAATTAAAAGCATATGACTTTTCCGTTCCCATCTTCATGATTTGAAATGGCATATTCTTATTATTTTTGAAAAAGATCAACTGAGATTAAATTTTTTTAATTTTTTCCATTTAAATGGAACTCTGATAATTTTCCACAAAACTATTGTTTTTTTTTTAATTTTTATTAGTGAGACACCATGAGGTACAGTTGTAGACTTACAAATTTTTGTGCTTGGGTTTCAATTATACAATGATCAAATACCCATCCCTCCACCAGTGCCCATTTCCTACCACCACGGATTCCAATATCCCTCCCATCCCCCATCCCCCCCATCCCACCCTGCCTCTGTGGCAGGGCATTCCATTTTGTTTTTACTCGTTTTTTTTCACTTTCGAAGTGGCTATAAAAATTATATAATATCTGAGTGAATAATCTACCCAAGGATGTCACCTTCCCTGTATCCAGGCTGCAGGTGTCCTCTCGGACCCTGGGCCACCCAACCTCCATGAGCACCTTCCTCTTTGTCCTCAGTGCCACAGCTGTTTTTCTCCCTGTCCCAGGTACCATAGGGGCGTGGCCTCTGAATAAGCAGGCGTGGCCTCTACAGAAGTGGGCGTGGCATATCTGGAGGCTGGCAACCGCAGTTATTTTATCATACCCAGCAATCTGGTGTCACATATCAGTTTCCATAACACCACCACAACATGAAGAAACAGCACAAATCCCCACCACAAGGAGAGAATGATGAAAAGAGTCCAGAAGCCTCAACAGGCGTTACACACAAGTGTGAGCTCTACAATAAAGAATTCAGAGATGAACTATTGAAGATGTTCAACTCAAAGAAATGGTGGAGCGATATCCAGTAAATTAAAGGAGGACATGGAAGAAACAATGGATCGGATAATTGAGAAATTACAGGAAGAAATGAGAGCTGAAATTAAAAAGCTCACACAGAAATGTCACAAATAAAGAATTCAGTAGATGAAATAAAAAACTCAGTGTGTGTCCTCAAAAGTAGAATGGCTACAGCTGAGGACAGAATCAGTGAGCTAGAAGAGGAGCTTCAGAAGCCTACAGGCAACAACAAAAAATAGGAAGAGACTTCAAAATAGTCTTAGGGGTTGATTTCAAGAGGAACAACATTAGAATCATTGGAGCACCAGAAGGTCAGGAAAGCAATCTAAATGTAAAAGCCACAGTTAAAGAAATCATTGCTGAAAAGTTCCCAGAGCTAGAGAATGCAGGAATCCAGATCAAGAAGCCTGAAGGGTGCCAGCTAAAAGAAATCCTAAACAAAAACACTCCAAGACATATCATAGTTAGAATGATGGATGCTGCGGATAGAGACATAATACTGCAAGGAGCAAGGTCAAAGAAGGAAATCACATACAAAGGAGCACCCCTTAGATTCACAGCAGACCTATAAAAGGAAACCCTCCAAGCCCAAAGGCAATGGTGGGAAATAGTGAAAAAATTCAATAAAATGAACGCTTCGCCAAGAATACTTTATCAGGGCAAACTTTTACTCAAATTCGAAGGAATGGTACACTATTTTCGTGGATAAACAACAGCTCAGGAACTTCATAGACTCAAAACCAAATCTAAAAGAATTGCTAAAAGGGCTACTGTAAGACAAAACAACCTTCTACAAGCACAACAAACCCTAAAGGAAGATGACACAAAACACCATGACAATAATCTCTCTCAATGTCAATGTTCTAAATTCACCAATTAAGAGACACAGAGTGGCAAAATGGATTTAGAGACAGAACCCAACATCCTGCTTCCTACAAGAAACATAACTGAACAGTCAGAACAAAAACACTTAAAATCAAAGAATGGAAAACAATCCTGCAAGCAAACAACCCCCTCAAAAATGCTGGGGTGGCCTTACTAGTATCGGAAAACATAGATTTCAGGTTGAAAAAGATTAAAAAGGACAGTGAAGGACATTTTTGAAATCAAGAGATATGTGCAGCAGGAAGAAATCACCCTCCTAAACGTATACGCACCCAATGAAGGACCAGCCAAATGCCTACATCAACTTCTAACAGACCTTAAGATTTACATTGTGAGCAACAGAATAGTACTTGGATAATTCAACACCGCCTTCTCACCACTAGATAGATCAAGAATATTAAAACTCAGCAATAAAATAATGGTTCTGAAGGAAGAAATAGAAGAGAGGGCTAATAGATCTATACAGGACTTTATATCCCCCCAAAAGAATACACATTCTTTTCCAGTGCGCATGAAACATTTTCTAGAATAGACCATGTGCTGGGCCAGAAAGCATACTTCACAGTAAAAGGAAGAGAGACATTGTATCAACTATCTTTTCAGACCAGATGCACTGAAGATAGAAGTTAATCAAGAACAGAGGCAGAAAACCAAATCAAACACCTGGAAATTGAACAACTCAATGTTGAACAACGTGGTCAGGAAAGAAATCCAGGAAGAAATATAAAAGATGCCTGGAAAAAATGAGAATGAAGACATGAGCTACCAAAAGCTGTGGGATACAGTTAAAGCCATGTTAAGGGGGAAATTTATAAATCTGCGAGCTTTTCTCAGGAAGGAAGAAAGAGCCCACATAAATAAATTGACTTCACAGGTCAAGATCTTGGAAAAGGATGAACAAAAGTAACCTAAAATAGGTAGAAGGAAAGAGGGAAAGAGATCATAAAACTTAGAGCAGAAATCAACTACATAGTAAACAAAAAACAATCTGAAAGATCAATGAAACCAAGAGCTGGTTCTTCGAGGAAATAAACAAAATTGATAAACCACTAGCGAAACTCATAGAGAAAAGGAGAGAGAGAGAACTCTAATAAACTGAATCAGAAATGAAAAAGGGAACATCACAGGGGAAACCAAATAATTTCAGAAGATCATCTGAGACTACTTTGAAAGTCTGTATGCCACAAAACAAGAGAACCTAGAAGAAATGGACAAATATCTTTATTTCTAAAATCTCCCAAAGTTGAACCAAGAAAATCTGGAATACCTGAATAGACCTATTAATATCAAAGAAATTGAAACTGTAATCAAAAGTCTTCCCCCAAAACGAAGCCAGGGTCCAATTGGATTCACTAGAGAATTTTTACAAGCATTTAAACAGGACCTATTGCCAGTTCTTCTCAAGCTTTTCCAGGAAATTGAAGAAACAGAAACTCTCCCAAACTCTCCCAAATTGAAGAAACAAACTTTCCCAAATTTCTATGAAGCCCATATCTCTCTAATATTAAAAGGAAATAAAAAACACCATAAGAAAAGAAAACTACAGGCCACCCTAATGAACACAAATGCGAAGACTCTCAACAAAATCCTAGCAAATAGAATTCAAGAACTCATCGAAAAGATCATACACCACGACTGAGTGGGATTCGTCCCGGGGATGCAAGGATGGTTTAACATTCAGAAATCAATAAGCATAATCCATCATATCAACAAAAGAAAGGACAAAAAACATATGTTCGTATCAATAGATACAGAGAAAGCATTTGACAAGATCCAGCACCCCTTTATGATGAAAACTCTTGCCAAAATGATTATAGAAGGGACTTTCCTCAATATCATCAAAGCCATCTACCACAAGCCTATGGCAAGAATCATCCGTAATGGGGAAAAACTAAGAGCCTTCCCTCTAAGATTAGGGACGAGACAAGGATGCCCTCTGTCTCCACTGCTGTTCAATATAGTACTGGAAGTCCTTGCAATAGTGGTTAGGCAAGAAAAAGATATTAAGGGTATTCAGGTAGGAAAGGAAGAAATCAAGCTCTCACTGTTCGCATATAATACTATACTCTTTGAAGATATCATTTTAGGGTTTCAGAATTGAACCCTAAACCTCTACCAAGAAACTCCTAGAAACAATAGACTTGTATAGTAAAATTTCAGGCTATAAAATCAATACCCAAAAGTCCATGGCTTTCCTATACGCAAAGAATGAAAGAGAAGAAAATGACATGAGAAAAACAATCCTGTTCACAACAATGCCTCAGAAAATCAAGTACCTAGAAATCAGCTTAACTAAGGAAGTAAAATACCTTTACAAAGAAAACTACAAAATGCTACTTGAGGAACTAAAAGAGGACACGAGGAAATGGAAAGATATCCCATGCTCAAGGATCGGGAGAATTACTATTTTTAAAATGTAAAAATAGTAAAGGACAAAAAACATATGTTCGTATCAATAGATACAGAGAAAGCATTTGTACAAATGCTTTCCCCAAAGCATTGTACAAATTAAATGTGATTCCTATAAAGATACCCATGACATTCTTCAAAGAAATGGAGCAAAAACTCCTGAAATTCATACGGAAGAGTAACCACCAACATATATCTAAAGCAATGTTGGGGAAAAATAAAATGGGAGGAATCAACCTCCCCAACCTCTAACTCTACTACGAAGCAGTAATAATTAAAACAGAATGGTACTAGAACAAAGGCAGAGTTGCGGACCAACAGAACAGGGTTGAATATACTGACACCCACCACCTAAATATCTGATCAGCTAATATTTGATAAGGGATCAAGAAATGTGAAGTGGAGCAAGGAAAGCCTCTTTAACAAATTGTGCTGGCAAAACTAGATGGCTATATGCAAAAAAAATGGGCTCAGATCTCTACCTAACACCATGTACAAAAGTAAGGTCAAAATGGATTAAAGACCTGAACATCACACCGGAATCCATAAAGTACATTGAAGACAAGGTTGTCAAAACCCCCCACGACATTGAAGCTAACATCCTCAATGATGACACGTGACTGGCCACGCAAGTGAAAACAAAGATAGACAAATGGGACTATCTTAAACTAAGAAGCTTCTGCCCCTCCTAAGAAACAGTGACCAAAATACAAAGACATTTTACAGAATGGGAAGGGATAGTTACCCAATACCCATCTGATAAGGGGTTGATATCAATGATATACAAAGCACTGGTTGAACTCCACAAGAAGAAAACATCCAACCCCATCAAAAAATGGGATGATGAAATGAACAGAAACTTTCTCAAAGAAAAACTCCGAATTGTCAAAAGGCACATGAGGAAATGCTCTACATCACTATTCATCAAGGAGATGCAGAACAAAACAACAAGATATCATCTCACACCACAGAGACTGGCCCACATCCAAAAGAACAAAAGCAACCAGTGTTGGCGTGGGTGTGTGGAGAAAGGGACTCTTCTTCATTACTGGTGGGAATGCCAACTGGTTCAGCTCTTTTGAAAAACAGTGTGGAAAATCCCCCCAAAATTAGAAATTGACCCCCCATTTGACCAGCAATACCACTCCTGGGAATATATCCTAGAGGCAAAAAAGTGCAGTCGAAATAACATCTGCACTTGTATGTTTATTGCTGCACTGTTCATAATAGCCAAAATTTGGAAAACACCCGAGTGCCTGAGAACAGATGACTGGTTGAAGAAACTTTGGTACATCTACAAAATGGAATACTATGCAGGTGTTAGAAAAGATGAAGTCATGAAATTTACATACAAGTGGTTCTACATGAAAAGTATCATGCTAAGTGAAAGGAGCCAGAAAGAGAAGGACAGACATAAAGACTGGACTCATCCAGGGAATATAAAGTAACAGAATGTGAATAGTAGAGGTAAGTACCAGGAGGTCTGCTCCGGCTTGGAAGCTGGCAGCACATGCTGGGGGAAAAGACAGTTCAGATAGAAAAGGAAACACCAAGTAAAGGATGTTTGGAAAATTCGCTCGGGATGCAAGATGCGTGCTGAAAGTAGATTATAGACCGAACACGATGGCCACTGAATACCTCTATGCAAACCACAACACCCTAAAGGAAAGAGAGAGCAAAATGGAATGCCCTGCCACAAAGTCTGGGCAGGGTGTGGGGCGGATGAGTTGGGGGGTAGGAGGGCTACTGGGATCATTGGTGGTGAAGAATGGGCACTGGTGGAGGGATGGGTACTCTATCACTATATAACTGAAACCCAATCACGAACGTTTGTAAATATACAACTGTACCTCATGGTGTTCTGCCAATAAAAAAGAAAATATTCAGAATCACTTAAGTTTTGGCTTAAAAGTAACCAAGATTGACTTGGGGAATTATGACAATGAAAAGTGAAACACAAAGAAAAGTTTAAAGATAAACTCAACACATTAGGTGTGTTCACAAGAGCACTGTAAGCTTCTCAGCAGAAGAGGAAAAGGGTTAATTCACTGATAAAGCCAAAACACTTAGGGTTAATATCTAACATTCACTTGAGCTATGATAGTGGTTAGTCGTCGATTGCCTCGAGCAGGCCCCAGTAATGTCTCCTTCATCCTAGCCCTGAGATTATATTCAAGGCTCTTTAGGAGAATGAGACCCATCATTGTTACTGGTATTTGGCATATTGGGTACGCCACAGGGAGTTTGCCAGACTCTGCCGTGTGGGCAGGCTACATTTGGTAGCCTGCCAGTTTGTCCAAAGTAGGAATGAGATAATAAGATGTCATAATAAGATGTCGTGCGGCTGCGCAGTTCAGAGATCTGGTTTTTATAGTCTCCGAGTCTTGGCCGCTGATGGGATTATACGGCACCAGGGGGCCAGTTGGTGGGTGTGACCCCCGCCTACTGGAATTTGGAGGATCTGGGTGGAGGATGCTCGGCCCAAATCCGGGTAGGTTTGGAGATCTTGGCCCCGGAACCCACGTGACTTTGTCCCTCTGCCAGTACCTTCATGTGTGCGGAGAGTGGTCTCAGCATGGTGGTGGCTGGTCCTGGAGGTTTTTGAAAAACATGTCTTTGAAAAACATGTCTTACATATATATATATGTGTGCGTGTGTATGTGTGTGTGTGTGTGTGTGTGTATGTGTGTGTGTAAAACTTACCTGGTAAGGGCTGGAGCGATAGCACAGCGGGGAGGGCGTTTGCCTTGCACGTGACCGACCGGGTTCGATTCCCAGCATCCCATATGGTCCCCTGAGCACCACCAGGGGTAATTCCTGAGCACAGAGCCAGGAGTAACCCCTGTGCATTGCCGGGTGTGACCCCAAAAAATAAATAATAAAAAATAAAAAAAATAAAAAATAAAAACTTACCTGGTAAAGTGGTCAGCATTGGGCCTTTAAGGAAATAAAGGAGTGATAAAAACCAAATCAGATAATGAGATGTGTGAAGTAATAACACTACTTGTTGGTCATTTGAGGGGAAACATAAAACTACTGTGGTGAATAGATAGTTGTTAAAAGAGCTTTAATTCACTTTATCTGTTTAATTAAAGCTCCAATAAAAACATCACATCACAACCAAAATTTATAACAGTAATGGAACATTGGGGAAATGAGTTTGAGGTTTGAGAATGGAGGCACAGCAATGGGTCTATGCTTCCTAATAGCCACAAAACGCTATTTTATAAATAAAATGTATTATGTAAGGTACTTTTGAAATATCTATTTAGTATTGTTTCCAGGAGTTGGAGAAATTTAAATGAATGTTCCTAACGGACAAACTACAAAAGAATTTGGGACCAACAGTAGGTCCCCAATTAACAAGAAATTACTGACTTGAATGCTCATAATATTTGGAAATTGACTCTGAAATGTATCTACTTCTGGGGATTCATCATAAGTACGTGTCTCAAGCTTTGGTGCTGTAGTTCCGTGCTGTAGTACCTAACATCCCAAAAGGAAGGTCCCGCCATGGAACTTGGGTGCACCTGGGGTGAGTGGTGAAGCTACCTTGGCATCGAAATGGTACAGTCTAGAAAGTATAAAAGTAGGATCATGATGAAACTGGACTAATCCATTGTTGTCATAGCATCATGATAACTGGCATTACATTATATTTATTTTTTATAATGTAGAACTCTCTAGTATAGTTAGTCCTAGTGTGAAGTACTTTTGTTCACTGCAATAGTTAATCAAAGACATTTTTTTATTTTGGAGTCACACCTGGCAATTCACAGGGGATAACTCTGGCTCTACACTTAGGAATTACTTCTGGTAGTGCTCAGGGGATAATATGAAATGCCATGGATTGAACCCAGATCGACTTCATGTAGGGCAAATGCCCTACCCACTGTACTATTGCTCTGTCTCCAATTTGAAACATTTAATGGGGAGCTAATTCATGCAAAAAAGTCAAATCAAAATGGAGTAAAGACCTCAATATTAGACCTGAATCCACAAGGTATATGGAAGAAAATGTAGGCAAAACCCTCTGTGACATTTAAGTTCAAGGAATCTTTAAAGATGAAATACCACTCATTAAGCAAGTGGAAACAAAAATAAACAAATGGGAATACATGAAAATAAGAAGCTTCTGCACCTCAAAAGAAACAATATCTAAGATAAAGAGACAGCTCATGGAATGGGAAAAATTATTTACCCAATATCCATCTGATAAAAGGTTAATACCAAAGATATATTGGACATTGGTAGTACCTTACAAGAAAAAAATGCAACACAACCCCATCAAAAAATGGAGAGGAAATGAACAAAAAATTCCTCAAAGAAGAAATTCAAATGGCCAAAGGCACATGAAAAAATGGTCTACATCATTTACATCACTAATAATCAAGGAGATGCAAATCAAAACGACAATGAGTTATGACCTCATACCACAGAGACTGATAAACATTAAAAAAAAGTGTTGGTGCAGATGTGGAGTGAAAGGGACTCTCCTTCATTGTTGGTGAGAATGCCATCTGATCCAATCATCTTGGAAAACAGAATGTACAGTCAATTTAAAATTTTTTAAATGATTAAAAAAGAACAACAAGTGAAAACTGAACTCCTATTTTACTCAGCAATACCACTTCTGGGAATATATCTTAGGTGCCAAAAAACATAAAGCAGAAACATCATCTGCACTTGTAGGTTCATTGCAGCACTTTTTACAGTATCCAGAATCTGGAAACAATCCAAGGTCCTGATGGACCTATCACATCTTCCAGAAAGGCAATGGAGAAGATTATTCACGATATTCTACTTAGATCTCTTTGATAGCAATGTCTATATGCCCACATACCAAATTCCGCAGAATAGATATGTCATTCCCAACATTCTCTCTTCCGAAATCCAACACCCCATTTCTTTGGCAAAGAAGTGTACAGCACCTGGTCCAGACAAGGTCAGACCAGAATACCTGAATAACCTGCCACCAGTACTCATCAATACACTGGCTCGGTTCTTCTTATGCTACCTATCTGAATATGAGTTTCTGTTCCAATGGAAAACCAGCAGGACCGTTCTGTTGTACAAGAAGGGAGACATCCATGACACTGGAAACTATCACCCAATTTGCCTGTCATTTACAAGCTGTTCACTCAAGTCATCCAGAATAGAATAGACAAATTTCATACCTTATTTTTCATACTAGCTATATAGTATTCCACTCTGTGCATGTACCATAGTTTCTTTGTCCAGTCATCTGATCTCAGGCACTCAGGTTGTTTCCAGATTCTGGCTATTGTGAATAGTGCTGCAATGAACACAGACGTGCAGATAGTGTTTCTGCTTGGAAAGTATCATGCTGAGTGAAATGAATCAGAAGGACAGATATAGAATGACTGCATTCATTTGTGGGATATAAAAGAAACAGTATGAAACTAATATTCAAGGCCAGGGAAAATAGCCTAAGAGGACTGGTCAATGGTTGCAAATTGCCACAGGGGTATGGGAGGTTGGAGGATAGTTAAGATATAGGAAAGGTCCACTATTACAACATTAGTTGGAAATGGTCACTCTGTACAAGAAATGATTGCTGTAAATAGGAAAAGCAATATACATGATAATCTTTCAACATCTGCATTGAAAACCAATGCAGATGCCTAAAATGAGAGAGAGAAAGAGAGAAAGATAGAGTAGAGGTGTTTGCCGTAGAGGCAGGTGGGGTTGGGGGTGGTTTGGTGGGGGTGGGAGGGACTCTGGGGACATTGGTGCTTGGAAATAACACTGGTGGAGGAATGGGTGTTGGAACATTGTATGGCTGAACCCTAATCATGGACATCTGTGTAATGCTTTATCTCATGATGATTCAGTAAAATAAATTAAACAAATTTATAAAAAAGTATAGGTCTGAAAGCATTTCTTTCAATGTCTAATGAGATTCCCCTATGTGAGAACATGAAGTGGCCTCTTTGAGACCCACTTATTTCTCTTGTTTAAGGTCTATACTGGGATAGGAACAGTGTCTCATAAGATGCTCTTCAATATTTTACCTGAGAAAGAAATCTCATATCTGTATATTATTATAATTTGTTGTTTTAGTACAGCTAAAAAATGGAATCAATGACTGGTCTTTGAACATAATCAAATCATATTAGCAGCTATCCCCCGTGACTATTAAGAAAAAAAGATTATAAAAAGAATTTTTATTTCCCTCGAGATGAAAGTTTGTATTGCTTAATGTTTAATTATTTCCCTCTTGGTGACAACTACAGACTGGTGTTTGTACAGAATACTCGTGTTTGATCAAACTCAAACAATTTAAGCACTAAGTGGTAATCTCTTTACAGTACTTTCTGGAACGCTCCACTCATTTTGTGACAAACAAGGTAAAAATTAAGATATAATTTTCACAGTCACTGCAAGTAGACATGAGTATCTTTAAACTGTATTTCAGTGGGGGAAAAAAGGTGGCTGTGAGACACTGTAATGCTCAGTGAATACTTCTGACTCTGCACTCAGAAATTACTCCTGGCGACTCAGAAATTACTCTTGGAGACCAAAAGGGATGTCAGGGATTGAACTCAAATTAGGTGTGTGCAAGACAAGTGTCCTACCCACTGTACTATTGCTCTGGTCCCTACATTTTATTTTTTAATTAAATTTTTATTGAACCACTGGATTATAAAGTTTCAAAGATACTTACAATTAAATTTCAGATGAATATTTTTCTAATACCAATCCGTTCATCAGTGTCCACTACAGTCCACCAATGACTTCAGTTTCCCTACCCCTGGCCCTCCAGCCTGCAAACACTTTCCCCATTATCCTAGTTTTCCCTTCCTTAACTAATCCCTTTTAACCATACCCTAATGCTAAGCTTCCTACTGAAGTACAGTTCTCCTGCTCTTTCTTTCTATTGCCATTGGGAATTTAATTTCCCCTTGAAACTTCTTTATTTAAAAAGTTTTAATTTATAAAGTAGTTCACAATATTAGATTATATTTAATATTTGAACATCATCCCACCACAATCACACCTTCTCACCACCATATTTCAGATGTTTCAATCACGAAAGTGAAGCTTCTTTATATCCCACAAATGGGATAGATGATTATCAGTCTGTTCCTCTCTGACTAATTTGACTGAACATAATACTCTCCAGATCCTTCCACGTTGCAGCAAATTACGTGACTATCTTTTCTTATGTCTGCATAGTATTCCATTGTGTATATGTTCCAGTTTCTTTATCCAATCATCTATCTCTGGGCATTTGAATTGTCTCCATATTTTGCCTCCTTATTTTGGGTATTATATAGAGAACTGCAATGAATATAGGAATACAGATGTCTTTTATGCATTGTGCTATTGGGTCCCTGAGGTGTATTCCCAGCAGTGGAATTGAGGGTCATAAAAACAATGACCCTGATTTCTCTCTAACATCATGCTAAAAGTCAAAATGAATTAAAGACCTAGATATCAGAGCTGAATCTATAAACTACATAGTGGAAAACAGAACTCTCCAGGACATTGAAACTAGAGGCATATTTAAGGATGAAATGCCACTAACCAAGCAAGTACAAGCAAAGAAAGCAAATATATCTACATTAACCTAAGAAGCTTGGGCTGGAGCGATAGCACAGTGGTAGGGCATTTGTCTTGCATGCGGCTGGCCCGGCCAAGCTGGGTTCAATTCCTTCACCTCTCCCGGAGAGCCCGGCTAGCTACTGAGAGTATCTCGCCCACACAGCAAAGCCTGGCAAGCTACCCATGACATATTCAATATGCCAAACACAGTAACAGCAAGTCTCAAAATGGAGACGTTACCGGGCCTGGTCAAGCAAATCGATGAACAATGGGAGGACAGTGCTACAGTGCTAAACTAAGAAGCTTATGAATATCAAAGGAAATGATGACCAGAATACAAAGACAGCCCATGGATGGGAGAAATTATTTATTCACCACTCATTCAACAATTGCCTGCTCGAGGCAATCGACAAATAACAGGATGGTCGTGGGCGTGATCGTGATCATTCAACAAAGGGTACATAAAGGTATATCAAGGTACATAAAGCACTGGCATAACTCTATAAGAAACATCCAACCCTTTAAAAAAATGAGAAACGAGATGAACAGAAACTTCTTCAAAGGATACAAATGGCCATGAAAAATATGAAAAAATGCTCTATATTAATAATCACCAAGAATGCAAATAAAAATGACAATGAAATATAACCTTACACCACAGGTATTGGCACCCATCAAAAAGAATAACCACAAGCAGTATTGGTGAGGATGTGGGGAAAAAGTCATCCTTATGCATTGCTGTTGGGGAATGCTGACTAGTCCACGTTTTCAAAACTCAATAATGGACATTTCTCAAAGTAGTGTGAATTTAGTTGCCTTTCTTTTTCATGTTTTGAAAGTGCTAGTGATCAAACTTTGGGCCTCATTCATAAAACAAGTGCTCTACCACTGATTTACATCACTGGCACAGACTGGCTCATTTGAAGCCAGAGAACCTTCTCCAGAGAGTCATTGGTTGTGCTTGCTGCTTCTCCAGAGTCTTTGGTTTCTGAAATCAGTGAATGTCTGAACTCAGGAGAGCTCTGGATCTTGATTTTGCATTAGGGTGATGACTTAAAATAATTTTTCTCTAGACCAATACCCTTCCCAACATGCTTCATTTATCATAAACAATTTTCCTTTCCCTTGAGTTTTTCTACAATGTATGTTCATACAGAATTGGGTACAGGATGAATATGGATGAGTAATATAGGCCATAATCGTGTCCTTAGAATAGTATTATTTAATTTCCAAATCACAAGAGACTATATTTAGTTAGGAACCAGAAACTAGGACAATTATTGTTGTAAAATAGGAAAAACAAAGAGTCAATTTTATAAAATGAAGATAAAGAACCTTACTTTGGAACAACAGAAACTGAACTGAGATTCAAATGTTTCAAATGTGCCAGTGCTATCACTTCTTTCTGGTCCCCAGCTGTTCATTTCTATCACTTCAGGAAGCGGTAGTTTTGAAAGGTTCTTGTTTCTCCTGTGGAAGAAATATAATTTGTATTTTTCTCCTTTTGATTCTCAGTTCTCTGTCAACTCAGTTAAGATTAAGGATTTGAATCTGCTACATGATTTGAATCTGAGCTTGTGACTATAATGGATATTTAGGATCTCATGTGAGAGTAACTTTTAATCTCTTTTGGGGAGTAGGGGGGCCACACCCAGCAGATCACAGGGCTCAGAGTGTCTCTGCACTCAGAATATTTGATCTTATATGAAAAGGGGAAAGGAATATTATTTATGATGATTATTTATCGCTCATTGGAGCCAATGATGAAAATAGGGCTAGCTGCAGCAAGACAAGTGCCTTATCGTACATTTTCTTCCTGGTTTGTTTGATTGGCAAAGAATCAAAGTGCCCTTTCTCCATTCATTGTTATTTCTGAATAATATATTTTGTATCAAATTAATGGCATATGAAATAAATGGGTACCTCGAGCTTTGCAAGCTTCTATAGCAAATAATTATACATAATAAAGGATGACTTTGGGAACCTCTAACAAAAACCAGTCAGCCTGAGATTATGACTATCTTCTCAAGTGAAAAACCGTTCTGGTTGCTTGCCAGGTTTTGCCGTGTGGGCTAGATACTCTAGGTAGCCTGCCTGGCTCTCCGAGAGGAGCAGAAGAATCGAATCTGGGTCGGCTGTGTGCAAGGCAAACTCCCTACACGCTGTGCTATAGCTCCAGCCCATTGTATTGATGTAGTTTTCTTAAATTAATTGGTTTAGAGATTCTGCCATTAAACAAAGATTTAAATTTTGTTAAAAGCTTTTATTCACTGAGATGCTCCTTTGATTTTCTATTTATTTTGTTTTCATGTTTGACTGTTGAACAATTCTTGCATTTTGTGAATAAATTCCACTTAATCATGCTGAAAATCCACTGCTTCAGTTGAATTCAGTTTGCTAACCATTGATGATTTTCACATTTCACAGGGAATCTTGATCCTCAATTTTCTTTCATTTCTTGTGACTTTTTTATGACCCTGATTCTGGGATAATGAAGGCAAAATGAAGACATTACATGTTACCTTCTCTTAAAATTTTTGGAAAAGTATTTTTTCCAGCTTACGGTAGACACTCCAGTAAGGCAATACAGTTAAGAATTTTTTCCCATCAGTAAGTATTTGGTTACTTATTTTATATCCTTACTAGTCATAGGCATGCTTAGAATTTATATTTCTTTCTGTCGCTATGAATTCCTAACTTTATCTGTGTAAACCAATATGTTGACATTTAAATTTTCAAGCAGTTTTTCAATCCATTTCTGGTCTGTTTTCTATTTTGATAATATGAATTTTCTCTATTTTTGGTTAATCTATAAAGCTAAAAGTTTACTAAATATGTTTACTTTTTAAAATGAACCAACTTTTGGTTTTATCATTTCTCACTATTGTCTTACTATTCTTCATTCCATGTATCTCAGTGCTAATTTTTATTTTGCTTGTGCTTTTCATTAATATAACTTTGGACTTCATTTTCCTTTTATACCTAGTTCCTCATGTTATAAAATTATTTTTATTACTTGAATTATTTCTTATATTTTAAGATGTGTTTATATATAATTTTCTCCCTTATTTATATCATAAGGTTTGGTATGTTTCACTTTAAATTTTTTCTTTAATTATTTTATAATTTCCATTGTTATTCCTGATGGAGAATTTATTTTTAGTCATGTTTATCAACTAAATTGGTGTTTCATTTTTATTATTACATTGTAGGTAAATATGGCTTCAGTAGTGCTATCATTTATGGTTTTGAAGTACCCAGTTATAGCATGCCACCACCTCCAAAGTGCCTAAAACATGCCACCATATCCTCAGTCCACTTATTTATTCTCCCTACCACCACCTCAAACATGATATTGATAATCTTGGTTTCATAATCTTAGATCAATAGTTTGCCATCATTGCATCTTAGATCAATAGTTTGCCATCTTAGATCAATCTTAGATCAATAGTTTGCCATCATTGCAAAAGTATTGTATTCCATTCTTTTTTTTTTTTTGAGAAATCTCCAGGCTGTTTTTCACAGGGGCTGAAATTGTCAACATTCATCCACAATCCCAAGTACTAGTTGTTTCCCTTTTTTTGACTTGGGCATGAAATGATCTCTATTGCTATTTTGATTAAGTTCTTCTGATAATTGGTGATTATAATACCTTTTCATATTTTCATACTGGTCATTGGAAGAAGTGTCTGCTCATTGCCTCTCCCCATTTTTTTGTATGGGTTATTGGCTTATTGGTGCTGAGATTTGTGAGTGCTTTATACATCATGTAATATTAGTATATCTATAGAGTAGGGTTAAAAATTTTAGAAGGGCTTATTTTTATTTTAAATGATTTTATTTTTCATTAAAAACTTTTAAATTTAAGGTAGCCCCATTTGTCTGTTTTAGGTTTTCTTATATTTGCCAAAAGATTCAAACCATGAGAACACCTCTGAAGTAATATCACGGAGAATTCTGTATAAGT
The DNA here is from genome assembly GCF_029834395.1 of Sorex fumeus. Taxonomy (NCBI): domain Eukaryota; kingdom Metazoa; phylum Chordata; class Mammalia; order Eulipotyphla; family Soricidae; genus Sorex; species Sorex fumeus. Next base: position 15,537,599 of record NW_026606077.1, on the reverse strand, counting down.
TTTTCTCAAAAACTATATGTGCATCCTAGTCTAAATTCAAGGTTTTCAATACACTCTGAATTAATTTTTGTGCACAGTTGTAGTTTATTTTTTTTATTTTGTGCTAGGAGCCAAAAGGTCAGTACAGCCTGACATGTAATTTGGAAACTAATTTCTTCTTGAAAAAATGTTAAAATACGTTGTGTAAGTTTCTGAGCTATGCCCAAGATAACTGCCATGAGCCCGCTGTTAGGTCTCACACCCTGACTCACTGAAAATCTGCATGCTTTGTTAATTCCCCATTTTGTACACTTCCTCATGTAATCAATTATAAAAAAGCTAGCTTGGGAGAAATAAATTTGGAGTTTGATCAGAGTCTTGTCTTGTTCACATTCTTCTGTCTCTCTCTCTTTTTCCCACTTGTGCACCCTTTCCTGGTTATCCACGTTGACTAGTCACGCGGGTCAGGGCAATTTTGTATATTTATTTTTTTTATACATATGACTATCCAGTTTTCCTGGAACCATTTGTTTAAGAGACTTTCCTTGTTTAGATTCATTTGATTCCTAGGTATATGGTGATTTTGTACCATATTTTAAAAGAGTAGACATTTTGGTTTATGTTCCAAGTCACTTTTAAGAGACAGAAATGCAAAATATTTTGCATATGGATCGTCTGTTAGATTGCTGAATTGGTCTATTATTTATAAGATTTTTATTTATTTATTTATTTATTTATTTATTTATTGTGAGGGCTACTTCTGGAGGTGTTCAGACTTCATTAAGGCCACAACCAGCAGTGCTGGGGGAAAAGACAGGCAATGCAAAGCCAGGGACTGATCCCTGTGCCTCACACATGCACACCATGTGCCCTGCCACTTGGGCCCCAGGATAACCAATTTTAATGGAGCCAAATGATTACACAGTAAAAGTTTATAAAACATTCACCAAAAAAAAAAAACCCACTTAGCGACTTTTCTGGGAATTGAAGAAAGAGCAATGGGACACACATACTTGGAGAGATTCTTTTTTTTCCCCCCCTTGGAGAGATTCTTTCTGTACATCAATGGAGATCAGTATTTTGGTCTTTTGACCTCAACCCCATGAACTTCCATCTTCTTCCTCTTCTCAGTGATTGCACTAATTTTCCACTGACGATCAAGTTCTGCCTTGTGTTGGTTTCCTTAAAGCGCCTAGTTTTCTGCCCTTCAGATATCTTGATGCCATACTGGAATGCGGCTTTAGGAAAAGCCTCTTTGTTTTTCATATATTCACTGTATTCCTCTTGGGTATCAAAGTCCCATCGGCCTAAGGGCCCCTTCTTGTTACCCTGTCCATTTTGCTGTAATCCACCTCCTCATCACTGTCCACAGCCATATCATCCATCGTGGCTGGGTAGCACTCGGCATAACTGTTGGACATCCCGAAGAAATCGCCAAGCTGCTTCTTGTCCTCTGGCTTCTTTAGCGATTCAGTGCCTTCCCAGCCAGTGGAACCAGAAAATTGTTCATTGATGGACTTGATCAAATCCTTGGCAGATGCAGGTCCTTTGTCAACATCAATGGGTTCATCATCCACTTTTGGCTTCTCGAAGTAGCCGTGTCTCTTTTTCTCCTCCTCTCTCTCACGGTCCCGCTCCCGTTCTCGCTCCCTTTCCCTCTCCTGCTCTCTGTCCCTGTCTCTGTCCCTTTCATGATCACGCTCCTGTTCTCGATATCTTTCCCGCTCCTTGTACCATGGTGTCTTGGTTGTGGAAGGTACATAATCCCCAGTGTCTTCAAATATATTCATGTCGGCCTCGGGAGGCTTCTTCTCTTCCAGCTTCCTTTTTTTTTCTTTTTTTTTCTTTCTTTTTGAGCCTCTTGTTACGGGTACCCTGCCTCAAATAGGAAAGAATCTGTGTGAGCTTGCTGATGACAATGTCATTTGTTGTCAGTGTGGTCTGTGCCTCCATGGTGGGGCAATCAGCCTTGCTGCGGATAAGAGTGGTGGGGACGTCCGTGTCTGCATACTCATCATCCAGGTCCACCACATAGGCCCTGCGGCCCGGCAGAAACAGCTCATTCCGTTCATATGCTTTGCTCTTGAAGAGCATATGGTAAACATTGCGGCCTAAACGTGTTTTAAATTCAATTTTACTTTCAGGGTCCTCATCTTTCTTGGTTTCCTTCTGGGGCTTTTCATTCAGTTCCTCCTCTTTCTCCTTGCTGGCAAACTCAGCTCGTACCTTCTGAAGCAGAGCAAAATCCAAGCCTTTCACCAAACGAGTATGTTCCATGTCACCACCCAAGAACTTGGACTCCTGGATCAACTGTCTTCTTTTCCCAGCAGCTGATTTGTCTGCCTCAGCAGTGGGGCCCAGGGCCCTGTAGTTTGCCGTAGTGCTGATCAGCTCAGTTTCCTCATAATCTTTGTTCACACTATCTCTTCGTTCCTTGGCCCAGTCCCGGTACTTCTCTGTTACTTCTCGCTCTCTCTCAATTTCTTGCTGGCGAAGCTTTGCATAATAACTTTCAATTTTTCTCCTCCGTGCAGCAGGATCCTCACCCTCGTTATATTCCCTTGCCATCTCATGATGACGTGATTTAGAGGACGGTGCAGAGGTAGGTGCAGCCCTTGGGGTCATGAGAAGTTTTCTGAAATCTTCATTGGTGAGCTTAGATTGGTGGAAGGAGTGAGGATCATCCGCATCGTGGCCATCTCGGGCCAAAGGATTAGAAAACGGCTCACTATCTCGCTCCTGCATTTTGTCCACATCCTTTTACCACCAGCAGGAACTCAGGAACCAACAACAGCACGGCAACAACAGAGCTTTTCCACAAGGCCTCTAAGATTTTTTTAAAAGTTTCTCAGGGTTTTTATTTACATTATCATGTCATCTGCAAATGGTAATAGTATAACTTATTCTTTTTTATTTTGGTGACCTTCATTTTTTTCTTGCTTGATTGCTATGACAGAACGTCCAGTGTAGATGTAGATGAACATCACTGTTTGTGCTTGATCTCACATTGAAGACTTTCAATTCTTTTTCTCCGGCTATAGGTTTGTTGTACGTGGACATTACTATCTTAAGGTAGATTCTCAATATTTGACTATCAAGGTACATTTTCACTATTTTTAAGGGCTTTATCATGAATAAATATTGAATATAGGAAAAACCTTTTTCTATATTCAATATTTTTATCTTTTCTTTTGTTGATATTAATCAATTTATTAATATTTTCAATTAATTTATTATTTAAATTATATTTATTTTGAAATGCTTAAATTAATTATTGAAAATAATTTGCATATCATAAAACATTTTATCAACATTGGAAAGAATCCTGCTTGATTATGGTATATATATGATTATGGTATTTATATACGATTATGGTATATATATTATATATTGGATTCAAGTTCCTAAACTTTTGTTGAGGATCTTGAGTTCTGAAGAGATACTGATATATCTATTTATATATCTATTTTTTGATTAACCAAAATATTGTTGGCTTCACAGAAACTGTTAGGAAGGATATCTATTTCCTTGATACTTGGAAAAAGATTGAGGAGTATAGGTAGCAAGTCTTGTTTGAAGGTGTGGTGCAATTCACTGGTGATATTTTTGTTCTGTGGTTTTGATATTAGGCAGGTTTTTAATTAATGTGATTATTATAATTTCTTGTTATTATCTTTTTCCAATTTTTGGACCACGTCAAAGGTTCACTCTTGGCTCTTCTCCCAGAGATCACTCCTAGTGGGCTCAGGAGACCATATGGTCGTCCAGGGATTGAACTCTGGATCAGTCACATGCACGATATGCATTTTACCAGCAGTACTATCTCTCTCGCCCTATATTATAGTTATTCTTCTCTCTCTCTCCCTCTCTCCCTCCCTCCCTCCTTCCTTTCCTCCTTCCTTCGTTACTTCTCTCCCTCCCTACCTCCTTTTCTCCTTCTTTTCTTCCTTCCTTCCTTCCTTCCTTCCTAATTGAATCACATAATTTACAACATTACAAAGTCATTCATGATTAAGTTTCCTGTGTACAATATCCCAACACCAATTTCTCCACCAGTAACCACTTCCCTCCATCAGTGTTGCTTCCCTCCCTCCACCTGACCACCAGCCCACCCACCCTGCTTTATCCCTTTACCATTATCTTAGTGATCCCATCCCTGATCTATTTATCTCAACCCCACCTTAGCAGCAAGCTTCCTAATTGATAAAGAGTCTCATGCTCTTCTTTTATATTGCCTTTGGGCATTTGTTATTTCACTACTATGGTTTTTATCACACACATGAGAGATATCTGCCAGTCTCTCTTTCTGACTAAGTTCACCCAGCATGATACTTTATAGATGTATCCATGTAGCAGCAAATTGCATGACTACATCTTTTCTTATGGCTTACTTACAGTCCATTGTGCATATGTAGAATAGTTACTTTATTCAGTCATCTTATTTCGTTGTTGTTGTGTTGTGTTTTTTTTTTTTTTTGCACCACCTCTGATGATGCTGAGGGGTAATTCCTGGCTCACAACTCAGAAATTACTCCTGATAGTGCTCAAGGAACCGTATGGGATTCTGAGGATCCAACTCGGCTTGGCTGCATATAAGGCTAGTGCTCTACCCACTGTACTATCTCTCTAGCCCCCTAACAAGTCATCTGTTCCTGGGAATTTAGGTTGCTTCCAGATTTTGGCTATTGTGAATTGTGCTGCAAGGAACATAGGAATGAAGATGTTTTCACTATATCATATTTTTGAGCCCTTGGGGTAAATTTCCAGGAGTGGAATTAGTGGGTACTATGGAAGCTTAATTCCTAGATTTTTGAGGAATATCCATATTGAATAATTCCACTAGAAGTGGATAAGGGTCCTTTTTTCTGTATATTATGCCCAACACTGGTTCTTGTTCTTTTTTATTTGTACTAGACTCTGTGGTTTGAGGTAATATAATATTATTTTGATCTGTATTTCCCTGATGATTTATGACGCAGAATATTTTTCATGTGCCTTTTGAGCATTTGTATTTCTTTTTTGTGGAAGGTTTTATTGTTATTTTCTCCGAGATTTTGATAAGATGGATGTTTTCATTTTATTAATTTCTACCAGTGCTTTATATAACTGGGATATTAATCTTTTAACAGATTAATAGTGGGCAAATAATTGCTCCTAGTCTCTCGGGTGTCTTTCTATTTTAGTCACCACTTTTTCTTTTTTTTTATTTTTATTAGTGAGACACCATGAGGTACAGTTGTAGACTTACAAACTTTTGTGCTTGGGTTTCAATTTTACAATGACCAAATACCCATCCCTCCACCTGTGCCCATTTCCCACCACCACGGATCCCAGTATCCCTCCCACCCCCCATTCCTCCATCCCACCCTGCTTCTGTGGTAGGGCATTCCCTTTTGTTCTCTCTCTCCTACTGGGTGTTGTGGTTTGCAAAAGAGGCAATGGGTGGCAATCATGTTTGGTCTATAGTCTACTTTAAGCATGCTTCTCCCATCCTGGGAGGATCTTTCCAACACCATTTATTTGGTGCTCCCTTCTCTATCTGAGCTCCCTTTTCCCCTAGCACGTGGTCACCACTTTTTCTGAGGTTTAAAAGCTTCTTAATTTAATGCAATTCTATTTTTAATCTTTTATTCCACTTGATTGGCCTATTGTGTAAACACAAAAGGGGCACCAGTGGGGGTCTATCTCTCCTGCCACCCGCGTTGGGTAGCCTCAGACCACTTCCCCCACCCTGGGGAGGTCGATGGCGATGGCAGGTGAAGGAAGGAATTAGGGCTAGGCTGGTTGCTGTCAGTTGCAGTTTATTCCATTCCCATCTCCATTCTCCTCTGATTCTTCTTCTGCTTCTTCCTCCCCCGTGCTACTTCATTCTCCTCCTTGATCCCCCTTCATTCTCCTTCTAGCTCTGGAATCTGGATCCCGCAGCCCACTCTTACAGTCTAGTTAAATCCCCAAAGCATGAGGGTTTGGGTAACCAATTACACATAGGTAACAATATGCAATCAGCTGATGCAGGTCCTTCCCTCAGGGGAAGCTAATTCCAGGACAGATTCTTATCTAGCAAGATGACTGGCCTAAAGGCAAATATGGGTGTGTTTCTCTTCGCCTTAGTCCAACAAACATATAAACATTTATAATATTAATCATTTTGTATGGACACAGTAATATATACACTAAGCTTATAGAATTGCTCTCCTGGGGTCATTTCAATCTCAGACTACAGTGCTCAGGTCAGTCTATCCTATTCCTAGCAGCGTCCTAATCTTGTCGTTACTTTTGGATCATGACAGCATTTGTCCATGATCAAGCTCTTAACTTATAGTTAAGAATCATGGCACTTTGGCTTGATCCATTTAGATGCCAGGGTAGCTCACAGCTTGCCCTGTGTCCATTCAGTCCCACGTTGGGACCATGTTTTTGGTGTGCTAGGAACTAAGGGCGACTGAGGCTTAAGTCAAGAAAGCAGATGCCCAGGAATGAATAATATTCGAAGCTAATTAAATCCCAAGTTACAAAAGCATAATAATAACTGTCTTCCTGTGTCTATACAAAAAGGACATCGCTTTAAAGTAAACTATTCAAAAGACATAAGGAGAGGAGAAAGAAAATATTTCACTCATACATATAAAATCATAGATTTCTGAGAAATCTAACCTTACAAGTTAACGAAGTCTAATTCGGGGAAAAGCTGATTAACTGGTTGGGGAGGAGAGCATAGGGAAGATTTTACAGATAAACATAATGGAATGGAAGTGTCTCGGGAGCACTGTGATAAAACTGAGTTCCTTGTGGCAAGGGAAATAGGACATACCAATTCCATCCTAAAATATTTAGACCTATATTCCAATAAACACAGAGAAATGGAGGTGCTTCAAGAGCACTGTGATGGGTATCACCCTAAAAATCTAAGCTCCGTGTGCAGAGGAGAATGGGCATACCAATGTTATCCTACAGCCTATGGCATTGTATCTTTAAAGATGCCTCTAGCTTCATGGAGAGTTCGCCTTGTTTTCATTTACATACATATTCATATATGATATTGATGTATTTTGTATATCAAAATGCCTATTTTGATTTGATTTTGTGCATAGTAGTAGAAAGAACTTTGAATTAATTTATTTGTATGTGGTTCACCAGTTTTTCCAACACCACTGGTTGAAGAGGCTTTACTTGCTCCAACTTACACTTTTTGAGCCATTATCAAAAATTAACTGACCATGTATTGAGGATATTTATCATAGAGCTGCAAGGGATGGGAAATGGGAATGTAGACGGATGCAAGGAACTGGCCTTCGTCCTCCTCCCATCCAATCCAGGTATCGCCCATCACAGGGGTCTTTCCGGGGCTGTGGCCACTAACACAGCCGTGAGATATTCACCCCCTCAATACCCCGTAAGAACCATAAGCTAGCCTCTTACGTGAAACCTTCACTAGGGCATCTTAATCAATAGAAACACATTAAACCAATAACTCATTACCGACACCTCAATTAATATTACACCAAAACCACAATAGTAAGAGCGAGAGTGAAGGTCTAAACCACATAGGTCACATTGGTAAAGCAACTCAGAATCCCACCAAGCTTACTTAGTGAAGAGACTAGCCCAGGTGATCCCAACAGTAATGAAGTACTAGACAACCTCTCTGACAAGGAATTCAGCAAGGAGTTACTGAGGATACATAGGGAGCAAAAAGATGCAGCAGAATGCACCGCCAATAAAATACAAGAGGATTTTAAAGTAGAAATGGGGAAAATGCAAACAAGACTGCAAACAGAAATGACAGATATAAAAAATCTGGTAAGTAAATTGAAAACCTCCATGGAAGTCTTCTGCAGCAGAGTAACAGCTGCTGAGGATAGAATCAGTGAGCTCACAGATCAAGGGCAGACTCTCCAGAAATGAGCAGAAAATGAAACAGAGACTCATAATCATAGAACAAATGTCAGGAGAAAATAGAGATGAAGTCAAGAGGAATAAAATAAGAATTATAAGAATTGGAGACCCAGAGAGACAAGAAGAAAACCCTGATAAAGAAGAAACTGTCAAAAACATCATTGCTATGACATTCCCAGAACTGAAGAAGACATGCAACCAAATTCAAGAGGCCTGAAGGGTAAGAGGTATAAAAAAAACCCAAATAAAAATACTCCAAAACACATCCTGATCAAAATGACGAAAACCTTAGACAGAAACAAAATTTTGAAAGGAGCAAGATCAAAGAAAGAAAATGCCTATAAAACCACAGCACCCAATAGGAGAGAACGAACAAAAGGGACTTAGTAGATATATACAGGACACTCCATTCTCAAAAAGCTGAATACATATTCTTTTCAAGTGTGCATGGAAGACTCTGCAAGATAAACCACATGCTGAGCCACAGAGCCAGGGTAAAATGGGGGGATGGGGAGTGGGAGGAATACTGGGATCAGTGGTGGTGGAGAATGGGCACTGGTGGATGGATGGGTATTCAATCATTGTATAAATGAAACCCAAGATCAAAAATTTGTAAGTCTACAACTGTACCTCCTTGTGTTTCACTAATAAATTTTTTTAAAAAAGGAAGAAATTGCCTATAAAGGAGCATCCTTAAAATTCACAGCCGAGTTGTCTGATGAAATGCTCAGGGCCTGAATACAGTGGTGGGATCGAGTGAGAAAACTCAACGAAATAAATGCCTCTACCAAAAAAACTTTACCCAGCTAGACTCTCATTCATATCAGAATGAAAAAAAAACATAGTTTCACAAACAACAGCTCAGGGACTTCATAGACTCAAAACCATGGTTACAAGAACAAATAAATGGACTACTTTAAGACAACACAAGCCCCTCAAACATACTAAATTTCGGCAGAAACAAAACCCCATAACAATAATCTCTCTCAATGTCAATAGGCTGTTAAAAGACACAGAGTGGCAAGATGGATCCGAAAATCAAACCCAACATTCTGCTGCCTGAAAGAAACACATCTCAATAGTCAGAGTAAACACAAGACTCAGAGTCAAAGGCTGGAAAACAATTCTACAGGCAAACAAATCCAATAAAAAAGCTGGGGTGGCCATTCTGCTATCAGATCACATTGATTTCAGAGTGAAGAAGGTCACAAGAGACAGTGAAGGTCATTTCTTATTGATCAATGGATCTGTGAAACAGGAAGAAATTATAATACTGAATGTATATGCACCTAATGAGGGACCAGCAAAGTACTTAAAGCACCTATTCATAAATTTGAAGGAATAAATTGATAGCAACACAATACTAATGGGAGATTTCAACACCGCTTTATCACCTCTCGATAGATCAACAAAACTCAAACTTAGCAAGGATATATTTTATCTAAAGTAGAAATGGAAAAAAGGGACTTAGTAGATATATACAGGACACTCCATTCTCAAAAAGCTGAATACATATTCTTTTCAAGTGTGCATGGAAGACTCTCCAAGATAAACCACATGCTGAGCCACAAAACATGCCTCAATAAAATTAAGAAGATAGAGATTGTATCAATGATCTCTCAGACCATGATGCACTGAAAATAGAAGTAAACCAAACACACAAATAGAAAAATCAAATCAAACAAATGGAAATTAAACAGCTCATGATTGAACGAGTGGCTTAGAAAGGAAATCAAAGAAAGAAATCAAAAGATTCCTGGAAACGAATGAAAATGAGGCACAAGTTACCAAAACTATGGAAAATGGCAAAAGATGTGTTAAGAGGAAAGTTTATAACTCTACAAGCATTCCTCAGGAAGGAAGAGTGAGCCCACATTTATAACCTAACCACACAGCTCAAGATTTTGGAGCAGGACCAACAAAAGGAGACCAACCCAGGTGGAGAAAAGAAATTAAAAAAAAAAACTCAGAGCAGAAATACATGAGATAGAAACCCAAAAAGCAATCTGAAAGATCAATGAAACCAAGAGCTGGTTTTTTGAGAAAATAAACAAGATCTATAAAGCTCTAACAAGATTCACAAAAAAGGGGAGGGAAAACCATTATAAACCAAATCAGAAATGAAAAGGGGGACATTACGACAGAAACTCCAGAAATTCAAAGAATTCTCAGAGATTACTTTGAGAAGCTTTATGCCACGAAACACAAAAACCTTGAGAAAATGGATACATTCCTAAATTCCTATAGCTTCCCCAGGCTGAAACAAGAAGACCTGGAATACCTGAACAGATCTATCACCATCAAGGAAATTGAAACAGTAATAAAAAGTCTCCCCAAGCACAAAAGTCCCAGCCCAGATGGATTCACTAGTGAATTTTTCCAAATCTTTAAAGAGGACTTACCCCCAATCCTCTTTAAACTTTATCAGGAAATTGAAGTATCAGAAACACTTCCGAGCAGTTTTTATGAAGCAAATATCACCCTGATACCAAAAGCAGACAGAGATACCACAAAGAAAGAGAATTACAGGCTGATATCCCTGATGAACACAGATGCAAAGATCCTCAACAAACTATTAGCAAATAGAATCCAAAGACTCATCAAAAAGATCATACACCATGACCAAGTAGGATTCATCCCGGGTATGCAAGTTTGGTTTAACATTCGGAAACTGATCAACATAATCATAAGCAAACATATCAACAAAAGAAAAGATAAAAACCATATGATCATATCAATAGACGCAGAGAATGCATTTGACAAGATCCAGCACCCATTTATGATGAAAACTCTCAGCAAAATAGGCATTGAAGGAACTTTCCTCAATATAGTTAAAGCCATCTACCACAAGCCCACAGCAAGTATCATTTTCAATGGGGAAAAACTAAAAGCCTTCCCTCTAAGACTGGGCACAAGACAAGGTTGCCCAATTAAGCAACACCTATAAATGTAATAATGGAAGTCCTGGACATTGCAGTTAGGCAGGAGAAAGGTATCAAGGCCATACAGATAGGAAAGAAAGAGGTCAAACTATCACTATTTGCAAACAATATGATACTATACTTAGAAAACCCTAAAGACTATACAGAAAAGCTCCTAGAAACAATAGGTCAATATAATAAAGTGACAGGCTACAAAATCAACACTCAAAAGTCCATGGCTTTCTTATATACAAATAACAAAAGAGAAGAAATAGACATTAAAAAATCAATCCCGTTCACAATAGTACCTCAGAAAATCAAGTACCTCTGAATCAACTTAACCAAAGAGGTGAAGGATCTATACAAGGAAAATTACAAAATACTACTTCAAGAAATAAAAGAGGACACTAGGAAATGGAGACACATCCCCTGCTCTTGGATAGGAAAGAGTAATATTATCAAAATGGCAATACTGCCCAAAGCACTATACGAATTCAATGTGGTCCCTATCAGTATACACATGACATTTTTCAAAGAAATAGACAAAACACTCCTGAAATTTATATGGAACAATAATCCCTCACGAATATCTAAATCCCTGGGGAAAAGAAGATTAGTAGCATCACCCTCCCCAACTTCAAACTGTACTACCAAGCAGCAATAATTAAGACCACATGGCTAGAAACAGAACCGCAGACCAATCAAACAAAGTTAAATACTCTGTCACAGACCCCCAAATATATGACCACTTAATCTTTGACAAAAGAACTAGAAATGTGAAGTGGAACAAGGAAAGCCTCTTCAACAAGTGGTGCTGGGAAAACTAGATAATTGACTGCAAAAAAAATGAACTCTGACCTCTGTCTAATGCCAGGCACGAAAGTCAGATCAAAGTGGGTTAAAGACCTCAATATCAGACAAGAACCTATAAGGTACATAGAAGAAAATGTAGGCAGAACTCTCCACGACAAGATAGGAAGCCAAAACATCTTTAAGGATGAAACAGCAGTGACCATGCAAGTGGAAGCAAGCATAAACAAATGGGACTACATTAAACTAAGAATATTCTGCACTTCAAAAAAGACAGTGACCAAAATACAGAAAGAGCCAAGAGAATGAGAAAGAATATTTACCCAATACCCATCTGGAAAGGGATTAATATGCAGGATATACAAGGCACTAGTAGAATTGTACAAGAAAAAACCTCCAACCCCATCAAAAAATGGGGAGAAGAAATTAACAGAAGTTTCCTCAAAAAAGAAATAAAAATGGCCAAAGGCACATGAAAAAATGCTCCACATCACTATCCATCATGGAGATGCAAATCAAAACAATAATGAGATATCTCACACGACAGAGACTGGCACACATTCAAAAGAACAAAAGCAACCAGTGCTGGCGTGAATGTGGGGAATAAGAGACACTCTTTCACTGTTGGTGGGAATGCTTACTAGTCCAGCCTTTCTGGAAAACAATATGGACAGTTCTTCAAAAACTAGAAATTGAGCTTCCATATGACCCCGCAATACCACTTCTGGGAATATATCCCAAGGATGCAGAAAAGCAGAGTAGAAATGACATCTGTACCTATATGTTCAAGTGCAGCACTATTTACAATAGCCAGAATCTGGAAACAACCCAAGTTTGCCCTAGAACAGAGGACTGGTTAAAGAAATTTGGTACATGTACTCAATGGAATACTATGCAGCTGTCAGGAGCTGACAGGAGAGATGAAGTAGTGAACTTTGCTTATAAATGGATAGACATGGAGAGTATTGTGTTAAGTGAAATGAGTCAGAAAGAGAGGGACAGACATAGAAGGACTACACTCATTTGTGGAGTATAAAACATCATAACATGAGGCTGACACCTAAGGATAGTAGATACATGGGACAGATAGATTGCTCCATAGCTGGAAGCCTGCCTCATCAGCAAAGGGGAGAAGGCAGCTGGAATAGAGAAAGGTTCACTAAGAAAAAGATGACTGCAGGAATCATTCAGGATGGGAGATGTGTGCAGAAAGCAGATAAAGGACCAAATATGATAACCTCTCAGGGTCTGTATTGCAAACCATAATGACCAAAAGTATAGAGAGATTATGGGCAATATTGACTGCCATGGAGGCAGGGGGAGGGTGGAAAGGGGGTTATTCAGGGGATACTGGTGGTGGGGAATGTGCACTGGTGGAGGGATGAGTGTTTGATCATTGTGTGATTATAACCCAAACATGAAAGCTTGTAACTATCTCACGATGATTTAATAAAATTTTTTAAAAAATCATGTCCCAGTTCTCCTGGCTCTCATTTCTATTGTCCTTGGGTAATAGTCTCAAATTGTGTTTCTTTTAACCCATAAATGAGTGCAATCATTCTATGTCTGTCTCTCTCCATTTGACTCATTTTACTCAGTAAGATACTCTGTATGTCTATCTATTTATAAGAAAATTTCATTACTTCATTTTTCCTGATATTCAGAAGTACTCCATTGTGTAGATGTACTCCAGTTTCTTTATCCATTTATCTGTTCTAAGGGACTCGGGTTGTTTCCAAATTCTGGATACTATGAATAGTGCTGCAATGAACATAGAAGTGCAGATGAAATTTATGGAGTGTGTTTTTGGGTCCCCAGGGCATATTCCCAGAAGTAGTATTGCTGAATCACATGGAAGATCAATTCTTAATTTTTGAGAAATGTCAGTATTGTTTTCTAAAAAGGCTAGACTAGTTGGCATACCCACCAACAATGAAAGATTATATCTCATTGTTGTTTAGATTTGCATCTCCTTGATTATTAGTGATATAGATTATTTTTCATGTGTCTTTTGGTCATTTGTATTTCTTCTTTAAAGAAATTATTGTGGCCCCCCCGACGCTGGGAGGAAAAGGGGATCTGCGTCTCTCTGCCTGTCCCTTTGGTCCAGCCGCCCATCAGAGATGCTTCCTTGTCCCCCACCCAGTCTTTACTTCCTGGACAAAAACCAGGTATCCGGGGAGGCGTGGCCACTTCAGAGGTGGTCGTGGCTTAAAGTGGGCGTGGCCTAATTTTCGGCGGGTCAAAGCTCAAGCGGCCACAAATAGTTCACTCAAACCAACAAATATTACCCCTCCACATACACAACAACATGAGGAAACAACGCAAATCCCCACCACAGGGAGACCATGAGGAAATACGTCTAGAAGCCTCAGTAGGTGCTAGCCACCTTAGGGACCTCTCTGACAAGGAATTCAGATATGAAGTCATCAAGATGTTCAATCAACTCGATGAAACAGTCACACACATATCCGCTAAATTGAAAGAGGACATGAAAGAAACAATCGATCGCACAACTGACAAAATACAGCAAGAAATGAGAGCCGAAATTGGAAAGCTCCGCACAGAAATGGCACGCATCACAGATTCCATAGATGAAGTCAAAACCTCACTCACTGCCCTCAAAAATAGAATGACCACCGCTGAGGAAAGAATCAGTGACTTGGAAGATCAGTTGCACCAAGCCAACAGACAACAGCAAACAATGGCAAGAGACCTCAAAATAGTTCAAGAGCGAATCAGAGTCCTACGAGATGATTCCAGAAGAAACAACATTAGACACATTGGACTACCAGAAGCTCAAGGAAACAATTCCAATGAAAAAACCATGCTGAAACAAATTATTGCCAAAAAATTCCCAGAGCTCCATAACACAGCCATCCAGATTCAAGAAGCCCGAAGGGTTCCAGCTAAAAGAGACCCCAACAGAAACACCCCAAGACATATTATAGTTAGAATAATCGATACTGCAGATAGAGACACAATACTGCAAACAGCAAGAACAAAAAAGTAAATCACATACAAAGGAGCACCCCTGAGATTCACAGCAGACCTCTCAGAGGAAACCCTACAAGCCCGAAGACAGTGGCAAGATATAGTCAAAAAACTCACTGAAATGAATGCTTCACCAAGAATACTCTACCCGGCTAAACTCTCACTCCAAATAGATGGAAAGCTATACTATTTTCTAGATAAACAGCAGCTCAGGAACTTCATAGACTCAAAACCAAACCTAAAACAAGGACTAAAGGGGCTACTATAAGACAAGACAAACCCTACAACCACAACACACCCACACAGAAACATGACACAAAACCCCATAACCATACTCTCTCTCAATGTCAACGGTCTCAATTCACCATTGAAGAGACACAGAGTGGCAAGATGGATACAGAGACAGAACCCAACATTCTGCTGCCTACAAGAAACTCATCTCAACACTCAGAGCAAACACAGACTCAAAGTCAAAGGATGGAAAACAATCCTGCAAGCAAACAGCTCCTGTAAAAAAGCTGGGGTGGCCATACTAGTATCTGACAACATTAATTTCACCCTGAAAAAGGCTATAAGGGACAGTGAAGGCCATTTTCTATTCATCAAGGGATACGTACAACAGGAAGAAATCACAATCTTAAATGTATACGCACCTAATGAGGGAACAGCCAATTATTTAAAACAACTGCTAACAGACTTTAAGGAGGACATTGCAAGCAGCACAATAGTACTTGGAGACTTCAACATTGCCCTATCACCTCTGGACAGATCAACAAGAACAAAATCCAGCAAGGAATCATTGGCTTTGAAAAAAGAAATAGAAGAGAGAGGGCTTATAGACTTATACAGGGCTTTACACCCCAAAAAGAAAGAATACACATTCTTCTCCAGTGCACATGGAACATTTTCCAAAATAGACCATGTGCTAGGACACAAAACATACCTCAACAAAATAAGGAAGATAGAAATAGTATCAGCCATCTTTTCAGACCATGATGCACTGAGGATAGAAGTGAATCACACACAGACACGGAGAACCAAATCAAACACCTGGAAATTAAACAACTCGATGCTGAACAATGAATGGGTCAGGAACGAAGTCAAGGACGAAATCAGAAGGTACCTGGAAACAAATGAGAATGAAGACACGAGCTACCAGAACTTATGGGATGCAGCGAAAGCTGTATTAAGGGGAAATTTATAGTTCTGCAAGCATATCTTAGGTCTGTAGAAATGGTGCACATAAACAACTTGACCTCACAGCTCAAGTCCTTAGAAAAGGATCAACAGAAAGAACCTAAATCAGGCAGAAGGAAAGAGATCATAAAACTTAGAGCAGAGACTCCTGACGGCGGCGCCCATCCAATCTTAAATCCAGGTCAGTACAGCTGCCGGCTCGCGACCCTGGGACCTCCATCTTTCCCTGCAGGACCCCAGGTGTACCCCGAGATGCCTGAAGAGAAGCAGTTTTGAGCATCTGCCCTGCCCTCTTCACTCCTGACGGCGGTACCCATCTCATCTTAAATCCAGGTCATCACAGCTGCCGGCTCGTGACCCTGGGACCTCCATATTTCCCTGCAGGACCCCAGGTATCCCCCGAGATGCCTGAAGAGAAGCAGTTTTGAGCATCTGCCCTGCCCTCTTCACTCCTGACGGCGGCGCCCATCTCATCTTAAATCCAGGACCCCAGGTGTCCCCCGAGATGCCTGAAGAGAAGCAGTTTTGAGCGTCTGCCCTGCCCTCTTCACTCCTGACGGCGGCGCCCATCTCATCTTAAATCCAGGTCAGCACAGCTGCAGGCTCACGACCCTGGGACCTCCATATTTCCCTGCAGGACCCCAGGTGTCCTCCGAGATGCCTGAAGAGAAGCAGTTTTGAGTGTCTGCCCTGCCCTCTTCACTCCTGACGGCGGTGCCCATCTCATCTTAAATCCAGGTCAGCACAGCTGCCGGCTCGCGACCCTGGGACCTCCATCTTTCCCTGCAGGACCCCAGGTGTCCCTCGAGATGCCTGAAGAGAAGCAGTTTTGAGCGTCTGCCCTGCCCTCTTCACTCCTGACCGGGAACCCATCTGATCCCAAACCCAGGGTTCTGTAGAGGTGTGGCCTCCTCAAAAGTGGGCGTGTCCTCAAAGTGGGCGTGGCTTAATTTCTGGCGGGCGGCCACTCACGCGGCCGCAGGTTGTTTTCCCATACTAAGGAACCTAGTCCCCAAGGAATCTAGTTCCCAACCTACTCAGCAATATGAGAAACAAAGAAAATCTCCAACACAAGCGGAGAACAACGAAAACAATCTAGACCATTCTGTCAATACAGCTCACCTAAGGGACCTCTCTGACATAAAATTCAGATACGAAGTCATCAAGATGTTCAATCAACTCAATGAAACAGTCAGACAGCCAGCCAGTAACACCACAGAAAAAATCGACAAATTATGAGAAGAAATGAGGGCAGAAATGTCACGATTAAAAGATTCCATAGATGAAATGAGAAACTCAGTTTCTTCTCTTAAAAATAGAATGACCGCAGCTGAAGAGAGAATTAGTGACCTGGAAGATCAGCTGCAACAAGCCAACACGCAACAACAAACAGTGGCAAGGGACCTCAAAATGGCTCCACAGAGAATCAGAGTCCTAGCAGATGATTCCAAGAGGAACAATATTAGAATCATGGGACTACCTGAACCTCAGGGAAACAATCCCAACGAAAAAAACACCGTCAAACAAATCATTGCTGAAAACTTTCCAGAGCTGCACAATGTAGCCATTCAGGTTCAAGGAGCCCGAACGGTGCCAGCTAAAAGAGACCCCAATAAAAACACTCCAAGACATATCATAATTAGAATGATCGATACTGCCGATAGAGACACAATACTGCAAGCAGCAAGAGCAAAGAAGGAAATCACATACAAAGGAGCATCCCTTAGATTCACAGCAGACCTATCAGAGGAAACCCTACAAGCCCGAAGGCAGTGGCGAGATATAGTCAAAAAACTCATGGAAATGAATGCTTCCCCAAGAATACTCTACCCGGCTAAACTCTCCCTCAAAATTGAAGGAACAGTACACTATTTTATAGATAAACAGCAGCTCAGGAACTTCATAGACTCAAAACCAAACCTAAAGCAAGGCCTAAAGGGGCTACTATAAGAAAAGACAAACCCTACAACCCCAACACACCCTTACAGAAGGATGACACAAAACCCCATAACCATTCTCTCTCTCAATGTCAACGGTCTAAATTCACCAGTTAAGAGACACAGAGTGGCAAAATGGATACAGAGACAGAACCCAACATTCTGCTGCCTACAAGAAACTCACCTCAACAGCCAGAGCAAACACAGACTCAAAGTCAAAGGATGGAAAACAATCCTGCAAGCACACAACTCCCTCAAAAAAGCTGGGGTGGCCATACTAGTATCCGACAACATTAATTTCACCTTGAAAAAGATTAGAAGGGACAGTGAAGGTTATTTTCTCTTCATGAAGGGATACGTACAACAGGAAGAAATCACACTCTTAAATGTATATGCACCTAATGAGGGAACAGCTATATATTTAAAACAACCGCTAACAGATTTTAAGGAGGACATCACTACCAACACAATAGTACTTGGAGACTTTAACATCGCCTTATCACCTCTGGATAGATCAACAAGAACAAAACCCAGCAAGGAATTATTGGCTTTGAAAGAAGTAATAGAAGAGAAAGGGCTTATGTACTTATACAGGGCTTGACACCCCAAAAAGAAAGAATGCACATTCTTCTCCAGCGTGGACGGAACATTTTCCAAAATAGACCATGTGCTAGGACACAAAACATACCTCAACAGAATCAAGAAGATAGAAATAGTATCAGCCACATTTTCAGACCATGATGCACTGAGGATAGAAGTGAATCACACAAAGACACGGAGAACCAAATCAAACACCTGGAAATTAAACAACTCGATGCTGAACAATGAGTGGGTCAGGAACGAAGTCAAGGATGAAATCAAAAGATACCTGGAAACAAATGAGAATGAAGACACAAACTATCAGAACTTATGGGATGCAGCGAAAGCTGTATTAAGGGGAAAATTTATAGCTCTGCAAGCATATCTTAAGTCGATAGAAATGATGCACATAAACAATTTGACCTCACAGCTCAAGACCTTAGAAAAGGATCAACAGAAAGAACCTAAATCAGGCAGAAGGAATGAGATCATAAAACTTAGAGCAGAAATCAACGACATGGAAACCAAAGAAACAATCCGAAAGGTCAATGAAACCAAGAGCTGGTTCTTCGAGAAAATAAATAAGATAGATAAACCACTAGCAACACTAACAAAGAAACAGAGAGAGAGAACCCTAATAAATCGAATCAGAAATAAGAATGGGGATATCACAACAGAAACTAAAGAAATTCAAGAGATCATCAGAGACTACTTTGAAAGTCTGTTTGCCACGAAACATGAGAAACTGGAAGAAATGGATAAATTCCTGGATTCCTACCATCTCCCAAAGCTGAATCAAGAAGATATAGAGTACCTGAATAGACCTATTCACATCAAGGAAATTGAAACTGTAATCAAAAGTCTTCCCAGAAACAAAAGCCCAGGCCCAGACAGATTTACTAGCGAATTTTTCCAAACATTTAAAGAGGACCTATTGCCAATTCTTCTCAAGCTTTTCCAGGAAATTGAAAAAACAGAAACTCTCCCAAACAGCTTCTATGAAGCCCATATCTCTCTAATACCAAAAGGAAACAAAAATACCACAAGAAAAGAAAACTACAGGCCAATATCCCTGATGAACATGGATGTGAAGATTCTCAACAAAATACTAGCCAATAGAATACAACAACTCATCAAAAAGATCATACATCATGACCAAGTGGGATTCATCCCAGGGATGTGAGGATGGTTCAACATTCAGAAATCAATCAACATAATCCATCATATCAACAAAAGAAAAGGTAAAAATCATATGCTCATATCAATAGACGCAGAGAAAGCTTTTGACAAGATCCAGCACCCATTCATGATAAAACCCTTGCCAAAATGGGGATAGAGGGGACTTTCCTCAATATAGTTAAAGCCATCTACCACAAACCTACAGCAAACATCATCCCCAATGGGGAAAAACTGAGACCCTTCCCCCTAAGGTCAGGGACGAGACAAGGATGCCCACTCTCTCCACTACTGTTCAATATAGTACTGGAAGTACTTGCAATAGCGATTATGCAAGAAAAAGATATTAAGGGCATTCAGATAGGGAAAGAAGAAATTAAGCTCTCACTATTCGCAGATGACATGATACTATACTTAGAGAACCCTAAAACTTCTACCGAGAAACTCCTAGAAACAATAGGCTTGTATAGTAAAGTGTCAGGCTATAAAATCAATACCCAAAAATCCATGGCATTCCTATACGCAAATAGTGAAAGAGAAGAAAGTGACATCAAGAAAACAATCCCATTCACAATTATGCCCCAGAAAATCAAGTATCTAGGAATCAGCTTAACTAAGGAAGTAAAGGACCTGTACAAAGAAAACTACAAAACTCTACTTCAGGAAATAAAAGAGGACACGAGGAAATGGAAAAATATCCCCTGTTCATGGATGGGGAGAATCAACATCATAAAAATGGCAATACTTCCCAAAGCACTGTACAAATTCAATGCAATCCCTATAAGGATACCCATGACATTCTTCAAAGAAATGGAGCAAACACTCCTGAAATTTATATGGAACAGTAAGCCCCCACGAATATCTAAAGCAATTCCTGGGAAAAAGAAAATGGGAGGAATCAACCTCCCTAACTTCAAACTCTCCTACAAGGCAGTAATAATTAAAACAGCATGGTACTGGAACAAAAGCAGAGCTGCAGACCAATGGAACAGAGTTGAATATACTGACATTTCGTCCCAAACATATAATCATCTAATTTTTGATAAGGGGGCAAGAAAAGTGAAATGAAGCAGGGAAAGCCTCTTCAATAACTGTGCTGGCAAAATTGGACGGCTACATGCAAAAAAGTGGGCTCAGATCTCTGCCTAACACCATGCACAAAAGTAAGATCAAAATGGATTTATGACCTCAACATCAGACCAGAATCCATAATGTTTATTGAAGACAAAGTTGGCAAAACTCTCCATTATATTGAAGCTAATGGTATCTTCAAAGATGTCACGCCACTGGCCGAGCAAGTGAAAACAGAGATAGACAAATGGGAATATCTTAAACTAAGAAGCTTCTGCACCTCAAAAGAAACAGTGACCAAAATGCAAAGACAGCCTACAGAATGGGAAAGGATATTCACCAAGTACACATCCGACAAGGGGTTGATATCAAGGATATACAAGGTACTGATTAAACTCCACAAGAAGAAATCACCCAACCCCATCAAAAAATGGGGTGAGGAAATGAACAGAAACTTTCGCAAAGAAGAAATTCGAATGGCAAAAAGGCACATGAGAAAATGCTCTACATCACTAATCATCAGAGAGATGCAGATCAAAACCACAATGAGATATCATTTCACACCACAGAGACTGGCCCACATCCACAAGAACAAAAGCAACCAATGCTGGCGCGGATGTGGCGAGAAAGGGACCCTCCTTCACTGCTGGTGGGAATGCCGCTGGTCCAACCCTTTTGGAAAACAGTATGGACGACTCTCCAAAAATTAGAATTTGATCTGCCATTTGACCCAGCTATAGCACTCCTGGGAATATATCCCAGAGAGGCAAAAATGTATAGTCGAAGTGACATCTGCACTTGTTTGTTCATTGCAGCACTCTTTACAATAACCAGAATCTGGAAAAAACCTGAGTGCCCGAGAACAGATGACTGGTTAAAGAAACTTTGGTACATTTACACAATGGAGTACTATGTAGCTGTTAGAAAAGATGAAGTTATGAAATTTACATACAAGTGGTACTACATGGAAAGTATCATGTTAAGCGAACTGAGTCAGAAAGAGCGGGATAGACACAGAAAGATTGCATTCATCTGGGGAACATAAAGCAACAAAAAGGGAGATTAACACCCAGGAATGGCTGAGATTAGTACCAGGAATTTTGCTCCATGAATGGAAGGCCAGCCACACGCTCTAGGTGAAAAGGAAGCTCAGATAGAGAAGAGAGTACCAAATGAAGGGTGTTGTGAGGACCCTTCCAGGGTGGGAGAAGAATGCTAAGAGTAGTCGATAGACCAAACATGATTGCCACTCAAGGCCTCTCTTGCAAAACACAGTACCCAAAAGAAGAGAGAGAGAACAAGGGGGAATACCCTGCCACAGAGGCAGGATGGGGCGGGGGGGGGGGGGTGAGGGGTTGGAGGGGATGCTGGGACTCGTGGTGATGGATTACGGGCACTGGTGGAGGGATGGGCACTTGATCATTGTAAAACTGAAACCCAAGCACAAAATTTATAAGCCTATAACTGTACCTCATGGTGTTTCACTAATAAAAAAAGAAAAAATAATAAAAATAAAAACAGCAATCAATCCCTATAAAAAAAACTTAGAGCAGAAATCAATGACATGGAAACCAAAGAAACAATCTGAAAGATCAATGAAACCAAGAGCTGGTTCTTCGAGAGAATAAACAAGATAGATAAACCACTTGCAACACTCACAAAGAAACAGAGAGAGAGAGAACCCTAAAAAACCAAATCAGAAATGAGAAGGGGGATATCACAACAGAAACCAAAGAAATCCAAAAGATCATCAGAGATTAGTTTGAAAGTCTGTATGCCACGAAACAAGAGAACCTAGAAGAAATGGACAAATTCCTGGTCTCCTATAATCTCCCAAAGCTGAATCAAGAAGACCTGGAGTATCTGAATAGACCTATTAACATCAACGAAATAGAAACTGCAATCAAAAGCCTTCCCAAAAGCAAAAGCCTGGGCCCAGATGGATTCACTAGCGAATTTTTCCAAACATTTAAAGAGGACCTGCTGCCAGTCCTTCTCAAGCTCTTTCAGGAAATTGAAAAAAACGGAAACTCTCCCAAACAGTTTCTATGAAGCCCATATCTCTCTAATAACAAAAGGAAAGAAAGATACCACGAGAAAAGAAAACTACAAGCCAATATCCCTGATGAACACGGATGCGAAGATTCTCAACAAAATACTAGCAAATAGAATTCAACTACTCATCAAAAAGATCATACACCATGACCAAGTAGGATTCATCCCGGGGATGCAAGGCTGGTTTAACACTCAGAAATCAATCAACATAATTCACCATATCAACAAAAGAAAAGATAAAAATCATATGATCATATCAATAGATGCAGAGAAAGCATTTGACAAGATCCAGCACCAATTTATGATGAAAACCCCAGCCAAAATGGGGATAGAGGGGACTTTTCTCAATATAGTTAAAGCCATCTACCACAAACCTACAGCAAGCATCGTCCTCAATGGGAAAAAACTGAGAGCCTTCCCTCTAAGATCAGGGACGAGACAAGGATGCCCACTCTCTCCACTGCTGTTCAATATAGTATTGGAAGTACTTGCAATAGCGATTAGGCAAGAAAAGGATATTAGGGGCATCCAGGTAGGAAAGGAAGAAAACAAGCTCTCACTATTCGCAGATGATATGATACTATACCTAGAAAACCCTAAAACCTCTATCAAGAAACTTCTAGAAACAATAGGCTTGTATAGTAAAGTGGCAGGTTATAAAATCAATCCCCAAAAGTCCATGGCTTTCCTATATGCAAATGGTGAAAGAGAAGAAAAAGACATGAAGAAAACAATCTCATTCACAATTGTGCCCCAGAAAATCAAGTACCTAGGAATCACCTTAACTAAGGACGTAAAGGACCTGTACAAAGAAAACTACAAAACTCTACTTCAGGAAATAAAAGAGGATATGAGGAAATGGAAAAATATCCCCTGTTCATGGATCGGGAGAATTAACATTGTCAAAATGGCAATACTTCCCAAAGCACTGTATAAATTCAATGCAATCCCTATTAGGATACCCATGACATTCCTCAAAGAATTGGAGCAAACACTCCTGAAATTCCTATGGAACAATAAGCCCCCACGAATAGCTAAAGCAATTCGTGGGGAAAAGAAAATGGGAGGAATCAACCTCCCTAACTTCAAACTCTACTACAAGGCAGTAATAATTAAAAAAGCATGGTACTGGAACAAAGGCAGAGCTGTAGACCAATGGAACAGGGTTGAATATACGGACATCCCCCCCCCCCAAGTATAGGAGCATCTAATCTTCGATAAGGGGGCAAGAAAAGTGAAGTGTAGCAGGGAAAGCCTCTTTAACAAATTATGCTGGCAAAACTCGACAGCTATATGCAAAAAAAATGGGCTCAGATCTCTGCCTAACTCCATGTACAAAAGTAAGATCTAAGTGGATTAAAGATCTCAACATCAGACCGGAATCTATAAGATACATTGAGAAAAATGTTGGCAAAACCCTTCATGACATAGAAGTTAATAGTGTCTTCAAAGATGTCACACCGTTGGCCAAGCAAGTGAAAACAGAGATAGATAAATGGGACTATCTTAAACTAAGAAGCTTATGCACCTCAAAAGAAACAGTGACCAAAATACAAAGACAGTCAACTGAATGGGAAAGGATATTTGCCAACTACACATCTGATAAGGGGTTAATTTCAAGGATATACAAAATACTGGTTCAACTCCACAAAAAGAAAACATTCAACCCCATCAAAAAATGGGGAGATGAAATGAATAGAAACTTTGACACAGAAGAAATCCGAATGGCTAAAAGACACATGAGAAAATGTTCCACATCATTAATCATCAGGGAGATGCAGATCAAACCCACAATGAGGTATCATCTCACACCACAGAGACTGGCTCATATCCACAAGAACAAAAGCAACCGGTGCTGGCGCGGATATGGTGAGAAAGGGACACTCCTTCACTGTTGGTGGGAATGCCGACTGGTTCAGCCCTTCTGGAAAACAGTATGGATGATTCTCAAAAAACTAGAAATTGAGCTCCCATTTGACCCAGCAATACCACTCCTGGGAATATATCCCAGAGGGGCAAAAAAGTATAGCCGAAGTGACATCTGCAATTGTCTATTTATTGCAGCACTCTTTACAATAGCCAGAATCTGGAAAAAACCTGAGTGCCCGAGAACAGATGACTGGTTGAAGAAACTCTGGCACATTTACACAATGGAGTACTATGTAGCTGTTAGAAAAGACGAAGTCATGAAGTTTACATACAAGTGGTACTACATGGAAAGTATCATGTTAAGCTAAATGACTCAGAAAGAAAGGGATAGACATAGAAAGATTGCATTCATCTCGGGAACATAAAGTAACAAAATAGGAAACTAACACCCAAGTATGGCAGAGATTAGTACCAGGAATTTTACTCAATGACGCGGAGGACAACCACACATGTTCGGGGAAGGGGGAGCTCAGAAAGAGAAGGGAACACCAAATAAAGGGTGTTGGGAGGATACGCCCACGATGGGAGAGCATGCTGAGGGTAGACTGTTGACCAAGCATGATTGCCACTCAATGCTGCTTTTGCAGACCATGGCACTCAAAAGGAGAGAGAGGGAAATGCCCCGCCAGAGAGGCAGGGTGGGATAGGGGCTGGGGGGGAGGGGATGCTGGGATCCGTGGTGGTGAGAAATGCGCACTGGTGGAGGGATGGGTGTTTGACCATTGTATAATCGAAACCGAAGCACAAAAATGTGTAAGTCTACAAGTGTACCTCATGGTGCCTCACTATTAAAAAATAAATAAATATAAAAAAATAAAGAAGCAATAAAACAAGTAACTTAATCTGTAAAAAAAATGAATAAGATAGATAAATCTTAAGCTAGACTCATAAGAGAAAAACAGCAAATGTTCAAATGAATCAGGGATGGATAGATTACAATGGATTCTTCAGAAATTCAAAATAAAAAGAAAGGTTGCTATGGACAATTTCAAGCTTTAAAGATGGAGAACTGCCAAGAGAAGGAACACATGGAGGGAGGGAACCACAGATCCTGAAGGAAAAAAAAACAGGTTCAATAAAGAGCCCAGATCACCGGGAAGTTCCAGATGGGGTAGGTACCGCATACCACCTCCCCCAGATGGACACCAGGTGACCAGAAGCCTCTTACAAGCACAACTCGAGTATGCGGGAACTAGGACTTTTTCGCCAATCTGCCAGGACTACAGCTCCCAGGTAACCTCTGATTCCGGAAGTCACGCCCACAGCCCGCCCCCCACCCCACCCCCCGCGCCATCTTTACAACATACAGACCAAGAGAAGGACCACATGGAGGACGGGAACCACAGATCCCGGAGGAAAAAAAAAAAACAGCTTCCAAAAAGGGCCCAGATCACCGGGAAGTCCCAGATGGGGTAGGTACCGCATCCCGCATCCCACAGATGGAACCCCGGTGACCAGAAGCCTCCACAAGCACAGCTCGAGTATGCGGGAACTAGGACTTTTTCTCAAATCTGCCAGGACTACAGCTCCCAGCTAACCTCTGATTCCGGAAGTCACGCCGACAGCCCACCACCCACCGCCATCTTTATAATATACAGCCCAAGAGAAGGACCACATGGAGAGCGGGAACCACAGATACCAGAGAAAACAAACAAAAAAAAAAGGTTCCAAAAAGAGCCGAGATCACCAGGAAGTCCCAGATGGGTTAGGTGCCGCAATCCGCCTCACCCAGATGGAACCCAGGTGACCAGAAGCCTCCAAAAGCACAGCTCGAGTATGCGGGTTCTAGGACTTTTTTGCAAATCTGCCAGGACTACAGCTCCCAGGTAACCTCTGATTCCGGAAGTCACTCCCACAGCCCGCCCCCCAGCGCCATCTTTACAACATAAAGCCCAAGAGAAGGACCACATGGAGGGCGGGAACCTCAGTTCCCAGAGAAAACAACTAAAAAAAATAGTTTCCACAAATAGCCGAGAACACCGGGAAGTCCCACATGGGGTAGGTACCGCATCCCGCCTCCCCCAGATGGAACCCAGGTGACCAGAAGCCTCCACAAGCACAGCTCGAGTATGCGGGAACTAGGACATTTTCTCAAATCTACCAGGACTACAGCTCCCATGTAACCTCTGATTCCGGAAGTCACGCCCAAGGCCCGCCCCCCAGGGCCATCTTTACAACATACAGCCCAAGAGAAGGACCACATGGAGGGTGGAAACCACAGATCCCGGAGGAAAAAAAAAACAGGTTCCAAAGAGAGCCGAGATCACCGGGAAGTCCCAGATGGGGTAGGTACCGCATCCCGCGTCCCCCAGTTGGAACCCCGGTGACCAGAAGCCTCTACAAGCACAGCTCGAGTATGCGGGAACTAGGACTTTTTCTCAAATCTGCCAGGACTACAGCTCCCAGCTAACTTCTGATTACGGAATTCACGTCCACATTCCGCCCCCGAGTGCCATCTTTACAACATACAGCCCAAGAGAAGGATCACATGGAGGGCGGGAACCACAGATACCAGAGAAAACAGAAAATAAAAACAGGTTCCAAAAAGAGCCAAGATCACCGGGAAGTCCCAGATGGAGTATGTACCGCATCCCGGCTCCACCAGATGGAACCCCGGTGAACAGAAGCCTCTACAAGCACAGCTCGAGTATGCGGGAACTATGACTTTTTCTCAAATCTGCCAGGATTACAGCTCCCAGGTAACCTCTGATTCCGGAAGCCACGCCCACACCCCGAACCACAGCGCCATCTTTACAACATGCACCTAAAGATAAGGACCACATGGAGGGCGGGAACCACAGATCCCGGAGGAAAAAAAAAAAAGGATCCAAAAATTGCTCAGATCACGGGGAATTCCCAGATGGGGTAGGTACCGCATCCCACCTCCCCCAGATGGAACCCAGGTGACCAGAAGCCTCTACAAGCACAGCTCAAGTATGCGGGAACTAGGACTTTTTCTCAAATCTGCCAGTACTATAGCTCCCAGGTAACCTCTGATTCCGGAAGTCACGCCCACAGACCGCCACGCAGCGCCATCTTAACAACATACAGCCCAAGAGAAGGACCACATGGAGGGCGGGAACCACAGATACCAGAGAAAACAAAACAAAAAAAACTGGTTCAAAAAAGAGCCGAGATCACCGGGAAGTCCCAGATGGGGTAGGTACCACCTCCCGCCTCCCCCAGATGGAACCCCGGTGACCAGAAGCCTATACGAGCACAGCTCGAGTATGCGGGAACTAGGACATTTTCTCAAATCTGCCAGGACTACAGCTCCCAGGTAAACTCTGATTCCGGAAGTCACGCCGACAGCCCGACCCCCAGCACCATCTTTACAACATACAGGCCGAGAGAAGGACCACATGGAGGGCGGGAACCACAGATCCAGGAGAAAAAAAAACAGGTTCCAAAAATTGCCCAGATCACCGGGAAGTCTCAGATGGGGTAGGTACTGCATCCGCCTCCCCCAGATGGAATCCCGGTGACCAGAAGCCTCTACAAGCACAGCTCGAGTATGCGGGAACTAGGACTTTTTCTCAAATCTGCCAGGACTACAGCTCCCAGGTAACCTCTGATTCTGGAAGTCACGCCCAAGGCCAGCCACCCAGCATCATCGTTACAACATACAGCCCAAGAGAAGGACAACATGGAGGACGGGAACCACAGATCCCGGAGGAAAAAAAAAACAGTTTCTTAAAAGAGCCCTAATCCCCGGGAAGTTCCAGAGGGTGTAGGTACCGCATCCCGGTTCCCCCTAATGGAACCCCGGTGACCAAAGACTCTATAAGCACAGCTTGAGTATGCGAGAACTAGGACTTTTTCTCAAAACTGCCAGAACTACAGCAACCAGGTAACCTCTGATTCTGGAAGTCACGCCCACAGCGCGCCCCCCGGCGCCATCTTTACAACATACAGCCCAAGAGAAGGACTACATGGAGGGCAGAAACCACAGATCCCAGAGAAAATAACTGAAAATAACAGGTTACAAAAATAGGTCACCGGGAAGACCCAGATGTAGTAGGTACCGCATCCCGCCTACCCCAGATGGAACACAGGTGACCAGAAGCCTCCACAAGCACAGCTCGAGTATGCGGGAACTAGGACTTTTTCTCAAATCTGCCAGGACTACAGCTCCCAGGTAACCTCTGATTCTGGAAGTCACGCCCAAGTCCAGCCACCCAGCGTCATCTTTACAACATACAGCCCAAGAGAAGGACCACATGGAGGGCGGGAACCACAGATCCCGGACGAAAAAAAAAAAAAAACAGGTTCTTAAAAGAGCCCAGATCACCGGGAAGTTCCAGATGTGGTAGGTACTGCATCGGCCTCCCCCCGATAGAACCCCAGTGACCAGAAGCCTCTACAAGCACAGCTCGAGTATGCGGGAACTATAACTTTTTCTCAAATCTGCCAGGACTACAGCTCCGAGGTATCCTCTGATTCCGGAAGTCACGCGAACAGCCCGCCCCCCAGCGCCATCTTTACCACATACAGCCCAAGAGAAGTACCACATGGAGGGCGGGAACCACAGATACCAGAGAAAAAAAAAAAACAGGTTCCAAAAAGAGCCGAGATCACCGGGAAGTCATAGATGGGGTAGGTACCGCATGCGGCCTCCCCCAGATGGAACCCGGGTGACCAGAAGCCTCTACAAGCACAGCTCGAGTATGTGGAAACTATGACTTTTTCTCAAATCTGCCAGGACTACAGCTCCCAGGTAACCTCTGATTCCGGAAGTCACACCCACAGCCCGCCCCCCAGCGCCATCTTTACAACATACAGCCCAAGAGACGGACCATATGGAGGGCGGAACCACCGATACCAGAGAAAACAAAAAATAAAAACAGGTTCCAAAAAGAGCCGAGATCACCGGGAAATCCCAGATGGGGTAGGTACCGCATCCCGCCTCCCCCAGAAGGAAGCCCGGTGACCAGAAGCCTCTACAAGCACAGCTCGAGTATGTGGGAACTAGGAATTTTTCTCAAATATTTGAGGACTACAGCTCCAAGATAACCTCTGATTCCGGAAGTCACGCCGACAGCCCTCCCCCCAGCGCTATCTTTACAACATACAGACCAAGAGAAGGACCACATGGAGGGCGGGAACCAGAGATCGAGGAGAAAAAAAGAAAAACAGGTTCCAAAAATTGCCCAGATCACCGGGAAATCTCAGATGGGGTAGGTACCACATCCCGCCTCCCCCAAATGGATCCCCGGTGACCAGAAGCCTCTACAAGCACAGCTCGAGTATGCGGGAACTAGGACTTTTTCTCAAATCTGCCAGGACTACAGCTCCCAGGTATCCTCTGATTCCGGAAGTCACACCCACAGCCCACGCCCCAGCGCCATCTTTACAACATACAGCCCAAGAGAAGGACCACATGGAGGGCGGGAACCACAGATCCCAGAGAAAACAACTAAAAAAAACAGGTTCCAAAAATAGCCGAGATCACCGGGAAGACCCAGATGGGATAGGTACCGCATCCCGCCTCCCCCAGATGGAATCCAGGTGATCAGAAGCCTCAACAAGCACAGCTCGAGTATGCGGGAACTAGGACTTTTTCTCAAATCTGCCAGGACTACAGCTCCCAGGTAACCTCTGATTCTGGAAGTCACGCCCACAGCGCGCCCCCCGGCACCATCTTTACAACATACAGCCCAAGAGAAGGACCACATGGAGGGCAGGAACCACAGATCCCGGAGGAAAAAAAAAAGCAGTTTCTTAAAAGAGCCAAGATCATCGGGAATTCCCAGATGGGGTAGGTACTGCATCCCGGCTCCAGTAGATGGAACCCCGGTGACCAGAAGCCTCCACAAGCAGAGCTCGAGTATGCGGGAACTAGGACTTTTTCTCAAATCTGCCAGGACTACAGCTCCCAGGTATCCTCTGATTCAGGAAGTCTTGCCCACAGCACGCCGCCCAACGCCATCTTTATAACATACATCCCAAAAGAAGGACCACATGGAGGGCGGGAACCACAGATCCCGGAGGAAAAAAAAAACGGTTCCAAAATGAGCCGAGTTCACCGGGAAGTCCCAGATGGAGTTGGTACTGCATCCCGCCTTCCCCAGATGGAATCCCGGTGACCAGAAGCCTCTACAAGCACTGCTCGAGTATGCGGGAACTAGGACTTTTTCTAAAATCTGCCTGGACTACAGCTCCCAGCTCACCTCTGATTCCGGAAGTCACACCCACAGCCCGCCCCCCAGCGCCATCTTTACAACATACAGCCCAAGAGAAGGACCACATGGAGGGCGGGAACCACAGATCCTGGAAAAAAAAAAAGAGCAGGTTCCAAAAAGAGCCGAGATCACCGGGAAGTCCCAGATGGGGTAGGTACCACATCCCGCCTCCCCCAGATGGAACCCCGGTGACCAGAAGCCTCTACAAGCACAGCTCGAGTATGCGGGAAGTAGGACTTTTTCTGAAAACCACGCGGCCACTTGTACGGCCGCGCGACATCTCTCTATATACAACGTGATCAATGGAAAGTATACCACCCACCTTTCTCCCTGAAAATCAGAGTTATGTTTGGAGCATGGCAACAGCCCCAGAATCACAAGGACTTAATGCAGAACCCAGCAGCTTGGAGCAGAAAAGCGAACGAACTATGCGTTAATCCAGGCAATCAAGTGTGCCGGAGGGGAAAGGTTGTTGCCCCATTCGCCCTCTCTTCTCTGGAAAGAAGGATGGCGGCCACATGGGAGCCTTGTGGACAGCAGGTATGAGCCGGGGGTGTGGGGGCAACTGAAACCTCATGGAAAGGGGGGCGATCCGGTCTGTCCTTCACGCCCTACTGAGGTCACCAGTTGCCCCCCACGACCGGCTCTCCAGCACGGCCACAACCCCAGAAGCACGAGGACTTAATGCAGAACCCAGCAGCTTGGAGCAAAAAAGTGAACGGACTATGCGTTAATCCAGGCCATCATGTCTGCCGGAGGGGAAAGGGTGTTGCTCCCTTCCGCCCTCCTCCCTCTGGAAAGAAAGATGGCGGCCACATGGGAGCCTTGTGGACAGCAGGTATGAGCCGGGGGTGTGGGGCCGACTAACACCTCATGGGTCGGGGGGCATTCTGGTCCGTCCTTCACGCCCTACCGAGGTCACCAGTTGCCCCCCGCGAGCGGCTCTCCAGCACAGCTAC
Source organism: Sorex fumeus (assembly GCF_029834395.1). NCBI lineage: Eukaryota > Metazoa > Chordata > Mammalia > Eulipotyphla > Soricidae > Sorex > Sorex fumeus. The sequence goes on along the minus strand of NW_026606077.1, from coordinate 15,505,914 downwards.
GGTCCCAGAAGCACAAAGACTTAATGCAGAACCCGGCAGTTTGGAGCAGAAAAGTGAACGGACTATGCGTTAATCCAGGCTATCAAGTCTGCCGGAGGGAAAAGGGTGTTGCTCCCTTCCGCCCTCCTCCCTCTGGAAAGAAAGATGGCGGCCACATGGGAGCCTTGTGGACAGCAGGTATGAGCCGGGGGTGTGGGGGCGACTAAAACCTCATGGGAGGGGGGGCATTTCGGTCCGCCCTTCATGCCCTACCGAGGCCACAAGTTGCCCCCCACGAGCGGCTTTCCAGCACAGCCACGACTCCAGAACACAGAAACCAATTTCTTAACTATCTGACTTTCAGTAGAAATACTTCCAGGGTCAATAGGTAAAATAGCAGAAATCAAAGACCAACATTTAATTCTTGAACCCAGCTGTAGAAAGCAAATCACTTCACAATGCTTTTTCAGCATGTCTGATTTGGGGGGGGGGGGTAAACTCTAAATAATAGTGGTGAATCTTTTATTGAAACAGTGAATCTAATCAAAGCAGATAGAGTGTTAACTAGAATTCATCTGCCTCACAGGGACTGGGAGGGGTGGGGGATGGGATTTTATTGGGGTTCTTCATGGTAAAAAATAAGTAATGGTAAAGGGAAATGTGTTTGATATTTGCATGACTGAGACCTAAACCTGAAAGCTTTGTAATCTTTCCCACAGTGATTCAATAAATAAATAAAAAATAAATAAAAAATAAAAATGGAGAACTAAGAAGAAATGCATAGATTCTTAGAGTCATATAATCTCTGGAAGCTGAACGAGGAGTGAGTAGACGCCTGAACCGGGCAATTTTAGAAAAAGGAAATTGAAAAAGTACTTAAATATCTCTCCAAGAACAATATTCTTGGTACACATGGGTTCACTGTTGATATCATTTTAACCTTCAAAGATGATTCATTTTTTTATTCTTAAGGTTCTTAAGCTCCTGCAAAAATATAAAAGACAGGAATCCATCCCAACACCTTCTTTGAAGTCCACCTTCTATTGGCATTATTTGGTGTTATTGTTATTCTTACCTTTGGCCAGATAGCTATATAGTATAATTTAACTTTTAAGTTTAAATTATATAGGTTTATTTGTATTGTGTATATCTACTTTGATAATGCATCTGTTAGTACATTTGACCCGATTGTTATTGAAGTTGTGTGTTGAATTGTTACTGTATATTTATATGGATGTGTCCTTTAATGGATGTGTTTTTTTAAAAAAATTCTTCATAATATGTTACTTCTCTCATTTCCTATCATTTAAGTTCACCTATTTTATATTCAATTACTGTTATTGTGATAAGAACACAAGGTAGTATTTAATCTTAGAGGGAATTTTTAAGTATGCAATACAACATTGCTAACAATTGACTTCAGTTAATCTTGTTAACCATGATTTAGAGTAGACCTCTAAGATTTCTTGGTGTTATATAACTGAAAATATGTACTATCTCTATCTTACACTTCTTGTGCACTTCAAATACTATTCATTTATTGATCTTATAAATTTGAATATTTTTCATTTGTATACAGTATGGGGCATCAATAACTTAAACTAACACAACAAAAATAACATTTAAAACATGTGAAAAAATTTGGAGGTTCCTGGAGGATGAGAATGAATCTATTAGAGTAAAGTTAATATGACAGCTAGAATGACTCTAGAACTTTGTTCATGGGCACAATATACAAACACGTTACTAAGTGTGAATCTGTTCTCCCTAATCTTATATAGTATTATGATCCATTGTAAATCAATATAAACTTATATTACATAATTCTTAATTCAGTGTTATCAGGCCATATATGTTTTTGTGCTTAGGTTCTTTCACTAAGTGGAATATCCGTCTGATTCATGCATGTGGTTCAAATATCAAGATTTAATTTTAGTAAGATGGTTTAGATACTTGATTTAAATGCAGTGATTCTGAACCTCATACTTTTTCTGAGCACATGTCCTGAGAACCATCAGAAATAATCTCTGAGTGCAGATTGAGAGGTAAGTGTTGAGCATCGGTGGTGTGGTTCCACAACAATAAAAAATATTTATTAAACTGAATAATAGACTTCTATGTATATATATAACTTTTTATTCATCCATCCACTCATCTGTCAATAGACATATTGTTTTCACCTCTGTGAATGACTGTGAAGAATGCTGAAGTGCTTAAATAATTGCAAATATATGGGCATATATACCAAAAGTAAAAAAAATAATAAAATAAAGAAATTTTTGTTCATTTTTTCTCCACATTTTTGATGGGGTTGGATGTTTTTCTTGTGAAGTTCTCCAGTGCCTTAATATTATGTTTGATAGCACATGGACATTCAGGAAATAATTTTTCTCATTCTGTTGGCTATCTGCATCTTAATCACCATTTCTTTTGAGGTACAGAATCTTCTTAGTTTAAGTATTCTCATCTTACAATGCTTTGAATGCATACAACCTTCCAATACCTCAAGCTCCTCCAAGTGTCTGCTTCCCTCATTTATTATATCAGTTCCATCCTCCAAACTCTCATCCCCAGGAAGGTAAGTTCTCTTCTCTAAACCAATTTATTTGTTTTGTTATCTTTGGGTAATTTTTACTCCCTTTCTATATTTATTTGTATTCCACATATGAGAGAGATCACCCTTTCCTTCTGGCTAACTTCAATCAGCGTGACACTCCAAATTCATCCATCTAGTGGAAAATTGAATGATTTCATCTTTTCTAAGTAATATTCCGTATCTGACTATACTGTATCTTATCTAGTAATCTCTTCCTGGAAACTGGCTTAATTGATATTTTCAATTATTGTGAATAGTGTTCCACTAGATATAGATATAGGTGATATAGGAGTGCAAATGTATTTTTAGAATAGAATTTTGGGACCCTTGTCTCCACTCTTATTGAATATAGTTTTGAAAGTTCTTGTCATAATATTCAGGTGAAAGAAGAAATAAGGGTATCAAAATGGGAAAAAGTTAAACTTTATGATAATATATGTAGAAAATATATAGAATGTATATTCATTATATACATAAAATGATACGTAATAATATACATATTCTATACAGAAAATGATACATAACAATGTACATAATAGTATAAAACCCTAAGGACTCCACCAAAAACCTCTTAAAGAGCAAACCAATATTGCAATATAGCAGGTCACAAAATTAAGGCTTTATGCAAATAAGAAGAGAAAGAAAGAAGGAAAACAGTCAAAGTTGTGTCCAAAAATATTAAACACTTAGGTATCAACTTAACAAGGGATGTGACAGACATTTTACAGTGAAAAATATAAGTTACTGTTGACAGAAATAAAAGAGGACATCAAGAAAAAGGAAAATTCCTTGTAAAAATTAGCATCCTTCTTATAACACTGTATGGGCTTAATTCACCCCACATCAGAGGCAGGCAGGGGACAAAAATGTACACTGGTGAATGGACAGGTGTTGGAACATTATATGACTGAAACTTCAAAATAAAAATGAAATAAAAAATATAAATTCAAACATTATTTAAAGGTTTAGATTAAACTCTACTAACACTTGTATGGAATCATGAAGTTTACTAAATAGCCATAGCAACTTTAAAATACAAAGAAAATAGGTAGTATCGCATTTTCTGACTTTAAATTTTACTAAATATCTGTTGTAATAAAATGTGTGGCACTGAAATAAAGACAGACTTGTAGATCAATCGAATAGAATTCAAAACCCTGAGATAAACCCTTAGATGAATGCACAGTTAATATGACAAAGGAGCTTGGTATACAAAGTGGAGCAAGGAAAGTCTCTTCAACAAATAGTATTGGGAAGATGAATAGGCACATGTAAAAAAGTAAAACTAGAACTTTATCACACACATTTCACAAAAGTTAACTCAAAAAGTATAAAATAACAGATCATACCAGAGTACATAAAATTAGATAAGAGTTCATAAAATAAATGAAGAAAAATATAGGAATAACTCTTCAATAAATTAACCTCAGCTGTCTTCAACAAGCTCATGCCAGAGGCAAAAATAACAAAAACAAATTTTTAAGTTTTTCATGGCAGATAAAAAACCAAACTAAAATAAAACACACCACACTGAACTGGAGAAAACATTTTCACATAATATATTAGATCACCGGCTAATATCCAACAGGCTAATAAAGCGTTCACAAAGGTCAAAACAAAAAATATTCCAGTAACGTCACCAAAAACAAATGAGAAGATGAGATGAATGTACATTTCTATAAAGAAGAAATCTGAATGTCTAACAAATATGAAAGGTTGCTCATGTTATTACCATTAGGAAAACGTAAATCAAAACAACATTGACATACTATGTTACATTAGTGAGACTTGTAGATATCAAAAGACTAAACCGGTATTGAAGGGGATGTGATTAGGAAATAATCACAGTAGATGATTACTACTGCTGATGGGTATATTGTCTGATCTACTGCTGATGGGTATGCTGTCTGTTTCATCTGTGGAAAAAAGAATGGATATTTCTCAAGGAAATAAATATAGAACTCCTATAACATCCATAAATTCCATTCTTGGCATCTACTCCCAATAACACTGTGTAGCACTGTCCTTCCATTGTTCATCGATTTGCTGGAGCAGGCACCAGTAACATCTCCATTTTGAGACTTGTTATTGTTTTTGGCATATCAATACATTGCCAGGGTTTGCGGTGGGGGCGCGATACTTTTGGTAGCTTGCTGGACTCTCCCAGAGGGGTGGAGGAATCGAACCAGGGTTGGCCAGGATCAACTGTGCAAGGCAAGTGCCCTACCCACTGTGCTATCGCTCCAGCCCACTCCCAATAACACAAAACATTAATTCAAAATATGTATACATACACCTGGAACAATAGCATAGTGGTTGGGTGTTTGCCTTGCGCACAGCCAGCCCGGCCAGCCGGGTTCACTTCCTCCGCTCCTCTCGAAGAGTCTGGCAAACTACCGAGAGTATTTCGCCCACATGGCAAAGCCTGGCAAGCTACCCATGATGTATTCAATATGTCAAACACAGTAACAACAAGTCTCAAAATGGAGACGTTACTGGGCCCGCTCGAGCAAATCGATGAACAACGGGAGGACAGTGCTACAGTGCTACACCTATGTTCACTGCAGCATTTAATAGAATAGCCAGTATATGGAAATAACCCAAAAGTCCAATAATGTATGAATGGATCCAAGAATTTGAATATATGCAAAGTGAAGCAATAAGATGATAACATGCAGTCCACTGTAACATGGGTGGAATAGGAGGGAATCATGGTTAATGAACAATTTAGAGGAAGATGGACATATACTGGGCAATATCATTTATGATATATTGAGAGAGAAAATAAAACTACTGAATAATTGATAAAGGAAACACAAACAAATTAAAGTGGGGCAGTGGGTGTAAAAACCAGATCAGAGATGATGTAGGGACAGTGATGGATGACAATTGATAGTTTGGTGCTGTTAATATAATCTTGCATATGGATATCACAAACCAAACTACCAAAACTATAATGAGCATTTTTTTAAAGTTTTATTTATTGAATCGCCGTGAGAACAATCTCAAAGCTTTTCAGTTTAAGTCTCGGTCAGTCATACAATGATCAAACAACCGTCCCTTCACCAGTGCACATTTTCCACCACCAAGAAACCCAGTATACCCCCCTCCCAACCCACCCCCTGCCTGTGTGGCAGATTTCCACTTTACCCTCTCTCTCTCTACATAGATCACATTCAATATTAAGACAAAAGACCCAACATTATTATTTAGAATTTTCCCCAACATTCAGACCTGCTAAAAAGACATCATTAGATAATTTGTTTTCTATTGCTGATTATGACGAGCATATGATGTCATGTGGCCACAATAGCGGCCATGTGATTTCGGATTTCTGATATTTTAGTAATAAGCCTAGAGGGATTACTTGCCAAAAGCCCCTGGATTCTGAGATTGGTTTGTGTGCCTCTGGGATCATGGTCATTCAGGAGGCAGAGGAGGCATTTGTGGGTGTCAACCAGGGGCCTTGTCAGGACAGGGAGCAGGGCTGATTCCACTCCCTATCCCACGAGGCCCCACATGCCTCATCAATGCAGTCCCATACCTGACTTCCATTAGGCTCTAAAAGGTGGAGGTCACCATGCTGCCACTGAAGGGGGGACAGGCGGAGGGACAAACACCCTTCCCATCCCAGGGTGGCATAGCACTATAGTTAAAAGAACCGTCAAGATGCATTTTGGTTGGCCTTTATAATTTGCTCAGATTTTCCCACCACCATTCAAGCCTTCCAGGGACAGACGCTAGATCATTTACTTTCCGTTGCTCACTTTGCATATCAGGAAATGTCTCATCCCCATGCGGTTCGGAAGAATAGTCCTGGTGCCCGCATAACCAGAGCCGTGCTTATAAAAGCTCATGGTCACCAGGATTCCATCTGTAGAAGGCAGGGAGACAGCACCTACCCCATCTGGAACCTTCCAGTGATATTGGCTCAGTATGGGGCCCAGAGAATTCTCCGGGAGTTGTGGAGCCTGCCAGCCAGTTTTCTTCGCTGCTGTGTGTTGAAAAATGACGCTGGGGGCTGGTTGTGGGCGTGACTTCCAGGATCAGGGGCTGACTGGGAGCCAAGGCGGAACTGCCTGGCCCGGCATTCCCATGTGGTTCGGAAGAATAGTCCTGGTGCCCGCATACCGCAACCACTCATGGTTGCCGGAATTCCATATGGAAAAGGTGGGGTATAATGAGCATTTTTTTTAAAAAAAAAGAGTTTTATCTAAGTATGTTTTCTTTCCCACTCACCTATTCTCTTATGGAGATCTCCGATGACATCTTAGAAATATTCCCCTTTCCACAATTCATTCAATTTTTATTATAAAAATTTATCATTGTCCCTGTAATAAAACTTGGGCAGCTTTATTTTTGTTTCAATTTACAGTTTTTCTGCAATGTCTAGCTTCAATAAATTTCATTCATTCATGTGTTTAAATCTCACTATTATCAATTTAATTAATTTTAATATATCTTCTATCTCTCAAGTTAACACTTTGAATTTACACTTTATAATGATTGTAATGCTGCTATTACGAATAATATCTGTTCTATGAAAAGTGACTTGAGACTGATGTTAATTTTATTTATCTTCCCTTCAACAATTGTGCTTTCTTATTTCTGGTAATTTGGTAAATGGATTCCAGTTGTGGTGGATTTTACTTCGCAGGGTACAGCTATCTACACTCCTATACATATTATTTTTTTCTGTTTTGCTTCTGCTAAAATTTTTGTAGTATTTTTTTGCCACTGCATTTTTAGTTTTGCTTTAAAATTAACTTATAGTGGTTTACAAGACCATATGTTTTGTTAGCACAATATTACAACACTTCAAATATATGTTTAAATATCAAACGTAAGTTGTACATGTATTCCTATAAATATTATTGCTATTTCCCCTGAAATCAACTTAATGGGAAGAAAATTTTCAATCTTACTTGTATCATTTAAAAATTATTAGGGAAAATTATAGCAACTCTATTTACAGACTTAATTTTTCCATTAGTGATACAAAGGTCCTTCAGACATACTGCACAGTGCACCGTGAATCTTGAAATCAGCCAGATTTGTTAGAGCAGATATTTTCCTTGGTCAGTTTTGTTTTTCTAAGATTTTTTTTACCAGCTCTGTTAATTTCCCTTACAAATATGAGTCAATCATCACTAAAAACAGTACTTGGGGCTACTCTTTACATAGCTCCAAAATTCTTTCTCTGTTTCTCTTTTCTCGTTACTCTGCCCTGTGTATTATTCCCACCTTTGTTTCCCCAGTGAATAAATTTCATTCAGCTATACCAAGATTTCCTTCGCTATTTCATAACCTTGGGTGTTTGTCAAAGAACAAGGCAAAAGAGCTCATAAAGTGCTTGCCTTGCACGTTTAATCCCTGATACTGCTTAAGGTCCCCTAACAACCACCAGAAGTCATCCCTGAGCATAGAGCCAGGAGTAATCCCTGACAATACCATTTGATCACTTAATCACTTGATCACTTAATCCCCGTTATTCATCGATTTATTCGAGCAGGTGCCAGTAATGTCTCCATTCATCCTGGTTGCGTGCTAGCGTAGCCCAATGGTATCTGTTTGTTCTAGGAACATGCAGAGCCTCAGACTGATCATTTAGGGTCTTGACGAAGAAGTCTGACCATCTTATAGGTGGGCATCAACGTGATCTTTTGATGTCCCGTGGAATCCAATCAGTAATGGCTCTAATCCAGCGGTTGTCTGTAAACCTCATTGCATGTCCAGCCCATCTGATTTTTCATGTCTTGGCAAATGAGACAGCGTCCCTGATTCTTGAGCGTTGACGAAGATCAGAACTCCGGATTCTATCTCTCAGTTGAGTGAATCGTGATATTCCAAGCATAGTTCTTTCGATTCCTCTTTGAGAGACCTGAATAACGTTCTCATCCCGTTTTCGTAGGGTCCAGGTCTCTGAGGCATATGTTAATGCAGGAAGAATAGTGGAATCAAAGAAATGTGCTCGTATCTGGAGGTTCTTTATCCTTTTAGTTATTTCTTCAATGCTCTTGAAGGCATTCCAAGCTGCTCTCTTCCTCCTGCGCAACTCAGGTGCCAGGTCATTCATCATGTTGATTTCTAGACCTAGGTATATATAACTGTTGCATTCAGAGATGGTGGTTCCGTTGAGAGCGAATGGAGCATCAGGAACAAGGCTGTTTCTCATAAACATTGTCTTCGTAAGATTCAGCTGTAGTCCGACCTTTCCACATTCACGGTCAAAGTCGTTCAGCATTTGTGCTGCGTGGCTGATGTATGGTGTTATTAGAACGATGTCATCAGCAAAGCGGAGGTGGTGTAGTTGCCAACCATCTATCTTCACTCCCATGCTTTCCCATTCCAGTCGTCGCATGATGTTCTCGAGGGTGGCACTGAAGAGTTTTGGTGAAATGGTATCACCCTGCCGAACCCCTCTCTTGATATGGATGATTACTTCTTTGTAGAATGGTGAGATCTTGGTAGTGAATCCGCAATAGAGCTCACGAAGGATCCTGATGTATTGAGTTTGTACGCCCTGATTGGCTAGGGCTTCCATGACCGCTTCCGTCTCAACAGAATCAAAGGCCTTCTTTAAATAATGAACATTAGACAGAGCGGCATCTTGAACTCCCGAGAAACCTCAATGAGCTTAGTAATCGTGTGGATATGGTCGATGGTACTGAATCCTTTTCGGAATCCAGCTTGTTCACATGGTTGTCCTTCATCTAGTGTTCTGCTAATCCTATTCAGGATGACTCGAGTGAATAGTTTGTAGATGACAGACAATAGGCAGATTGGACGATATTTGCCAATGTCGTGGATGTCTCCTTTCTTGTATAGTAGTACAGTCCTGCTGGTTTTCCATTGGGATGGAACCTTATATTCAGATAGGTAGCATGTGAAGAGCCAAGCCAATGTATTGATGAGTACTGATGGTAAGTTCTTCAGGTGTTCAGGTCTGATCTTGTCTGGGCCAGGTGCTCTTTGTTTCTTTACCGACGAGATGGCATGTTGGATTTCAGAAGGGAGAACTTTGGGAACGACATATCCATCATGTGGTATGTGGTATGTGGGCAAGTGGACGTGGCTATTAAAGAGATCTGGGTAGAAGTCATGAATAATCTTCTCCATTGCCCTCTGGAAGATGTGATAGATCCATCATGATGTCAGAGGGCAGTCATCTTAGTTTTGTAGTTGGTGAAGGACAGGCGGGCACTACGAATGCATTTCCCAGCTTCTGCTGCATCTACCTGTACTGCTGCTCTCCTGTTTTTGAGGTCATCCCTGATGGCTTCTCTGCACTGTTTTGCCAGTTTGGATGTTCACTTGTGGTTGCCTGAGGCATGTGCCAATCCACATTGGCGAATAAGTTCAAGAGTGTTCGAAGAAGGGCGGTTTTTTGTGGTTATCTCTCTCTTGGCATTCCTTGCACAATCATGGAGGTGCTGAATCATTCGATCGTATTCCTCATCAATGTTGTCAATGACGGCATCTTCCCATGTTGCCGCAACAGAGCCAAAGAGCTCCCAGTTGTTGGTTGTTCTGGGAGTCCTCTTCATAAACCTTGGATTCTTTTCTCCTCGTTCTGTGAGGTAGAATTTTGCATGAAGAAGACGGTGGTCTGATCCCGTTTGGAATTTTGGGACAACAGCAACATCGGTTAGGCAAAAGCGCCAATTGAATATGATGTGGTCTATTTCATTGTGGAACCGTCCATCGGGAGACTCCCATGTCCAACGTTTAGATTCAGCCTTTTGGAACTGTGAGTTACCATGGAAGGTTTTGGTTGACATGATGAACTCAGACAGTCTGTCACCCTGTTCGTTCCATTCCAGGCCATGGGTTCCGATGTGGAGTTCATCGACTGATCTTCTTGGTCCTATCTTGGCATTAAAATCACCGACAATGATCTTGTAGAAGGTGTGATCTTCTTTATAGAACTTCTCCAGCTCCATGTAGAATTTCTCAGTTTCTCTTTCACCATAACTGGATGTTGGTGCATAGACAACAAAGATAGAAACTACCGGTAGTGAGCCACATTTATTCAAGTGTAATCGTCCGATTCGGGTTGTTATATATATAATAAATATATATAATAAAAAACCATTTGATATAGTTCAAAAATTTAAAAAATAGGAAAACACATATATATATTTCTAAGGGTAGATAACATTCTTCTAGCAGACTATGAGAATGCATTTTTTTTAATTAGAAAATTATGGAAATTAATTTTTATTGGTAAAAGAAAAAGGAATAAGATCTCAAGAAACAAAGAGACACAGAAAGAACAAACTTTATTCTAGAAAAAAACACTATAGGTATTCTATACTTCCACAAAGGCACTACTCTTATGCAACAAAACTTTCTTCAATAATAAAAATGTTCTCTGCATGCATTATTCATTGTGGTAATTTTAGCTTCATGTAACTTGGAATATTTCTAAAGAAATGATTAATCTAAAATTAAAATTTTCATATAGCACTCTTAACTCAAAATTAATAACATAAATGACTAATAGTTATCTAGTCTTTATTGGAAAGACTTTGTGAGACACGGTGTCTCTGTTGCATATTCTTTTTATTTTTTTCTGTTTACATTAAAATGTGTCTTTTTAAAAAAAATTTATTGAATCACCGTGGGATAGTTACAAGCTTTCATGTTTGGGTTACAATCACACAATGATCAAACACCCATCCCTCCACCAGTGCACATTCCCTACCACCAATATCCCCGGCATACCACCCCTTTCCCACCCTCCCCCTGCCTCCATGGCAGACATGATTCCCCAGAATCTCTCTCTACTTTTGGGCATTATGGTTTGCAATACAGACCCTGAGAGGTTATCATGTTTGATCCTTTATCTACTTTCTGCACACATCTCCCATCCTGACTGATTCCTCCAGCCATCTTTTTCTTAGTGATCCCTTCTCTATTCCAGCTGCCTTCTCCCCTTTGCTTATGAGGCCGGCTTCCAGCTATGGAGCAATCTACCTGTCCTGTGTATCTACTATCCTTAGGTGTCAGCCTCTTTTTAACTTGCTTGTTTCATTTTATTTTTGTTTGTTTATATTTATGCTGACCTATCTTTATAATACAAAGCTTTCCAACCAGATGTCCCTAAGCAGTGTAAAAAGGGGAACTATCATCCCAGAGATGACAGTATTGAACAACTCCATAGCTGGGCTGTAAAGCAATTTCACAAAGAAGTAACACTCAATCTAGGAGACAGAGGGAACAATTTTAACTAGTCTAACAACATTTCTAGAGGCTAGTTAAATGTTTTTATCACTCTGAGGCAACAGAGTGAATGTGAAGTTTACTTAAAGAAATTGTGAAGTTTACTTAAAGAAATTATCTGGGTTTTTTGACAAAATAAATGTGTCTTGCACAATCCTTCCTCTAAAAATTCTCCAAAGTGGAACTGTTCCTCTCTGGGGTTCTAAGTTCATCTATTTAGCTCCTGCTAAAGATATAAGAAGATAATGTCTTCTTATTTTGAGAGAATGATACTTTAGTTATCTTTTTAGGCTTAATGATATTACACTCTCTTTGGATGACTCTCCAACCATTTCCCTAAGTCATTACATTTGAAGAAGATTCATGAAACTAGAAATGTCTTCAATATATAATAAAACACATTTCTGAAGGTGAAAGTTTATTTTTACTTTTATTGGACACTCATCAGAAGCTATCTTAGATTTGGCTACCATGGCTACGGACCCTGAAGGCCAAGGAGAAAGTAGACAAGCAGAAATGTTAGGGCCAACGTGGGTTTCTCAGTTGGAAGCATCAATGACAAATGAGCATTATAGTCTGAACATTAGTCAGAGCCCATAGTGAGCATAGCCAGTGCAACATGAACACTCAGCTTAAACAAAGAATACAGAATGGTGTGTTGATGGCGATGTAACTCCCACTTCAACATCAAGACAAACTTCTTGCTGTTGCTAAATTTTATGAGTGTGATATCATTGAATTTAACTGAAAACAGAACTGTTATTCACAAATAGAAGTGCCTTAAAACTAACTGACGGAACCCATTATGTCATAAAAAATCGTCATTAATGTCTCTGAGTTACTGAATTGGGCCTTGAGAAGAAAGACCTATGAAATTTTTGGTTAATTTTATACTTTTGGTCTGGACTTCTTTATGAGTAGAACGAATTAAGTTGGTCATCTGTGACCTTGGAGTGTAAATAAATCAAATTGTTCAAACAAGGTAATTTAGCCTCTTGACTAAAATTTTTTTTCTATTCAATGCCAAGGAAATTTATTGGGTGTGTGCCTTACTATATTTGACTAGAGATTAGAGAATTATAATAGTTGACTTTTCCTTCCGGTATCCTCCCCAACCATTTCCCCTTACCCGTGCTAGTGCATTGTACTCTTCACCAAAATCTTTCCCTTAATGGGACAAAGGAATGAAACTAAACATCATAAACATCATGCATAAACACCAAGCATAAAAAATGCCCTCTCGTTGATCGTCGATTTGCTTGAGCGGGCCCAGTAACGTCTCCATTGGAGACTTTGTTGTTACTGTGTTTGGCATATCGAATACGTCGCGGGGAGCTTGCCAGGCTCTGCCGCGCGAGTGACATACTCTCGGTAGCTTGCCGGGCTCTCCGAGAGGGGTGGAGGAATCGAACTTGGGTCGGCCATGTTGGCCGCTTTTAAGGCGAACGCCCTACCGCTGTGATGTAAATAATTATTTCAGCCTCCATTTATTATTTATTTCATCTGACAAATATTCATAGAGCATTAACTATGTGCTAGCCAATTGCCCTAGTTAGTGGAAGTACATTGAATTTTAGAAATAAACTTCATTCCTGTCCTCCAAATTCATGGAGTTTGGATTGCTGCTAATAAGTATGCTTTTATAAATTATCTTCATTCACTTTTGTGTTCTGTACCATCCCCAGGGTGCTTCTGGTTTCCTCCTAACTGTTCAGAGATCACTCCTGGCCATGCTTAGGGGGCATATATACTGCTAGGGGTTGAGCTTGAGTCAGTTGTGTGCAAGGCAAGCAGCTTGATTCTTTTATTTCTCCTTGAGTCAAAACAAACAATAACTTTGGAGGTAGAAAATGGGCACTGGTGGAGGGATGGGTACTCAATCATTGTATAACTGAAGCTCAAGCACAAAAATTTGTAAGTCTACAACTGTACCTCATGTTGTTTCACTAATAAAAATTAAAAAAATAACAAAATCAATGTTCATAAAATTCTACATAGTAGCTTAAAAATACACACACATACACACACACATATATATATACTTATATAAATTTATGTTCTTGTGTTCTCTGTCCACTCTGTGTGGGGATAGCAGGATCACTCAGTCACAGATAGTGCTTTCCTCTGTGTAGGGAAAGCTCAGAGACAAAGAATTCACTGGGTTTCAGCAAATTTTTAATATTAATTTTTTTAACTGATGCTGGACACACAGGCATTTGTTGTCCTTAATACATGTATATAATATATACACATACATGCATTTATATGTTATTTGCATGCTTGATAAATATGTACAAATTATATGTTTATACATTAAATATATACACTATATATCATAAACATATATGATATGTAAACACATATGTAAGCTAATATATGTAACTGGAGTAAGAATCTATAGCTGATTGATTTGTTCTTCAAGCCTGTATTCCCCTTGCATACGTATCTCATTGCTTTTCTCAGTTTCTGTCCTCACTTATTTCTACCTTGGAGTAGCCTTCATCCTCTCTCAAAGTGAATGTTCTTTTTTACCTTCTCTCATATCTTTCTTGTTTTTTTTCTTTTTTGGGTCACACCCAGCGATTCTCAGGAGTTATTTCTGGCTCTGTCACTGTTCACTGTTCTCCTGTTGCCCATTGATTTGCTCGATTGGGCCCAGTAACGTCTCCATTGGAGACTTTTGTTGTTACTGTGTTTGGCATATCGAATACGTCCCGGGGAGCTTGCCAGGCTCTGCCGTGTGGGCGAAACATTCTCAGTAGCTTGCCGGGCTCTCCGAGAGGGGCGGAGGAATCGAACTCAGGTCGGCCATGTTGGCTGCGTGCAAGGCAAACACCCTACTGCTGTGCTATCACTCGAATTACTCCTGGCGGTGCTTGGGGGACCATATGGGACTCCTGGGATTGAACCCAGGTCAGTCGTGTGCAAGGCAAACTCTCTACCCCCTGTGCTATCGCTCCGGCCCCTCTCACATCTTTCTAAATAAGTTTCTATTAACACTTTCTTGACTTATACACACACACACACACACACACACACACACACACACGCAAAGTCTATAACTGGAGTATGTCCAGAAAGCCATGGGTACTGGGACGGCGCACCACTGTCCACAATGTCTGTCTCTTCATGCATTCAATTTCAATACTAGACTCTGTCTCTTTTTCTATCCAAGTCTACATCGTTATATGCAAGCTTTAATTCAAAATCACCTTGGAATATGTGAGAAACTTTCAAGGTGACAGCAAAGAATAAAATCAGCTTATGTTGGTTTATTTAACTATTTAAATATGGGGTCTCAAGATGCTAGCGAACCTGAGCATTTTAAGTGCTCATTTCCAAGAGAAAATATTTGCAAATGTTTTCAAATTTCTGAGAATTATGTAGAATTGGAAATGCGATGGAGAACAAAGCTATATAAGATTAGTGAGAAAGTTTCTTCTTAAGAGATCTCTCCTGGAATCATGCCATAAGAATTTTATGCTGGAGTACTAGTGGGACATTAAATTATTTTAATTACAGTTGCCATCTGACTACATATTATTTAATTAGCTTTTCCTTGATTCAATCATAACAAAGGCAAAATTTTGAAAATAATAATAGTAAAAGCATCAATTTTCTAGTCAACACATTCTATACTCATAATAGCAGTAGAAAAATATGAAAGGGTCATATAATAATATTTGTTCTATTTTATGATTGTGTGAATTCAGAAAATTGGAACTGCACAAGATAAACTGTATTTATCTAGACTTTAAAGGTGTCTTAATTTTAGGGCTCTTAATGCAACAAGTTTATTAGTGAGCAATTCACTGTGTAACATTTTGTATTCAAATGGGTATATTAAAAGTGGATTAAAATGATGGAGCATGGTATACTAATAGTCTCAAAGGTATCAATTACTGGCAGGAAATGGAGATCAGAGAAATAGGGCATCAAAGCAAATAAGAATTTCATAAGTTGATTTTATTTGGTGGTAGAAATCCAGAATTCCAAGAAAGATTTTCTTTAACTTTCATCCGTGTATACAGTCTCTGGGAACCATATATGTTGTCTCTACTGTGATTATAATTGAATAATATATACTCCAAATCTCTGGGACATCAGTATGCTGGTTTTTAAAACATTGAACTAGGAATAAATGTTTTGCTTTCAGTAACAATGGGAAATAATAATTCAAGCCTGGACCATTCCATAAAGCTATTCACTACAATTATGGTTTGAAGTTATGTGAATTTGAAAAATAAAATTTTATATGCTTGCATATAAAACTTTCATTTATTTTAAGACTTGAAAACAGCAATATATTCACAACTGTCTATTATTTCATTTTGGTAGTCTATGAGAAATGTAAGAGTTATCAGGACTCAAATCAGCAGAAGGTAATGAGAACAAATGCTTAGACAGTCTGCCTCATTACTTTTCACTCTCTAGTGCTGGGAGCCAAAATGTCAGTATAGCCTGACCTGCGATTTAAGACTAATATCTTTTTGGAAAAATGTTAAAATACATTGTGTAAGTTTCTGAACTATGCCTGGGATAAGTGCTATGAGCCCACCGCTAGGGTTCACACCATGATTTATTGAAAATCTGCATGCTTTGTTAATTCCCCATTTTGCCCACTTCCTCATGTAATCAATCATAAAAGGCTAGCTTGGAAGAAATAAATTTGGAGCTTGAGCAAAGTCTTGGCTTTCTCCCATCCTTCTGTCTCTCTCTTTTTCCCTCTTGCGCACCCTCTCCCAGTTATCCACATTGACTAGTCCTGCAGATCGGGACAGGTGGCGCACAACGTGGGGCCAGGCACAGGGGACCCCCTGAGAGGAGCTGGAAAGTGGCCATGCTCACAGGAAGTCAGGGACTTCGGACAGGTAAGCGGTGATCCTTTTCAACCTTGGCCCATCAGGCGAGGTGGTCCACACACTGACCAAGATACTAACTTATGGCCTGTCTTCAGTCTGTTTCTTTTGTTTGTGTGCACACTTTTGAAGTTCCTTTTTTCATACCTTTTCTTATTGTTTACTTGATTTATGGGGGGGTTGTCTTTTTCCTGAAACAACAAGATCTCTCCCCCACGGGCATGGGTCGGGCATTTAAGAGCCATTAGGGCGCCCGCCATTAGAAGACTCCCATGACAGGATAAGGGGGTCACAGCCACGAATCCCAGACTCTAGTGATAGAGAAAGTATTTCATAGTATTTTGATTGCACAGACTAGGGAAATTAAATCAAATAAATTATTCAAATTCACACAGTTGTTAAAAGATATTTAACCTAGACAACATGAGACTCTAAAGTTAATTTTCACTATTGAATTAATTATTCTTACAATATATTAAGCTTTGCTTTTGCTATTCCTCCCTTCCTTTGCCCCTCATAAGTACTCATTTTGTATTAATCCATAATTTTGCTTTCCTACTGTAAGAATGCCCTGTGGCTCATCTCTCTGACACTTTTCTTTATCGGCCCTTTTTTTTATGGCCCCCTCTTTATTCTTTTTTGGTTTATTCTTGTTTGTTGGGGAGAGTGGGCAAGGGAGATTGCCTTTTGGGGCTCTACCTGGAAGTGCTCAGGGCTTACAGCTGTCTTTGTGCTCAGAGATCACTCCTCACTATGCTTGGGAGACTCTTGTATGATGCCAGGAATCAAATCTGGATCAGCTGGTTGCAAGGCAAGCATCTTACCTGCTGTATTCTCTTCAGCTAAGTTGATACTTGTTTTGCCTGAATCTCCATTTATGTTTATTTCTCATTTAGCTGGCTTTCAAATATGTTTTCATGGGCATATCCTTTATTCTGTTACTAATGGTTCTATATTTGTGGGGGGGAAGGATATATTGCACATAGCCAATAAAATTGCTAACCTCACATACTTTTGGGTGTGTTGCCATTTTGACAATAAGCAGGATCCTTGAGAGAGGGAAGGACTACAAAGCTGATGGGTGTGGTATTGGAATTATATACTGAGAGACCATTATTAACATCATTGTAAAGTGCAGAATATCAATTAAAAAATCAAAATATATATAATGAAATTTCTCATGTATATATTCATTTTCTTTTAGAATTTGAATTATAATTTCCTCAAAGATATATAGACTGTGTTTAATAATATACTATTTTAGATTATGTTTATTATTATATATTATTATATTATCCATTATGTATAACATTATAGATAATAATATAAATAATAATAAATAATAATATATGTTATATTATTATCACTTGTCATCCCATTGATCTCTGATTTGCTCGAGTGGGCACCAGTAATGTCTCCATTCATTCCTGTTGCATGCTAGTGTAGCCCAGTGGCATCTGCTCGCTCCAAGAACATGAAGATCCTTAAACCATTTGTTCAGGTTATGTAACTTATGGCCTGTCTTCAGTCTGTTTCTTTTGTTTGTGTGCACACTTTTGAAGTTCCTTTTTTCATACCTTTTCTTATTGTTTACTTGATTTATGGGGGGGTTGTCTTTTTGAGTGTTATTCTTCCCTGAAACAACAAGATCTCTCCCCCACGGGCATGGGTCGGGCATTTAAGAGCCATTAGGGTGCCCGCCATTAGAAGACTCCCATGACAGGATAAGGGGGTCACAGCCACAAATCCCAGACTCTAGTTCACTTTTCATGAACATTGTCTTGGTTAGATTCAGCTTGTTCAGGGTTTTGACGAAGAAGTCTGACCATCTTGTAGGTGGGTTCTTTTGACGTCCCGTAGAATCCAGTCAGTAACAGCTCTAGTCCAGTGGTCATCTCTAAATTGCATTATGTGTCCAGCCCATCTGATTTTTGACACCTTGGAAGACGAGACAGCATCCCTGATTCTGTATCATCAACGAAGGTCGGAACTTCAGATTCCTTCTCTCACTTAAAATGTGATATCCCAAGTTTTGATTCCTCTTTGGAATACCTGAATAATATTCTCATCCTGTTTTCGTAGGGCCCAGGTCTCTGAGGCATATGTTAGTGCAGGGATAACAGTGGAATCGGAAAGATGTGCACGGAACCGGAGGTTCTTCATCCTCTTAACAACTTCAATGCTCTTGAAGGTGTTCCACGTGACTCTCTTCCTCCTGCGCAGTTCTGGCTCCAAGTCATTCCTTATGTTGAGTTTTCCACCCAGGTACACATAGCTGCTGCATTCGAAGATGTTCATTCCATTGAGAGCAAATAGAACATCAGGGACTAGTTCACTTTTCATGAACATTGTCTTGGTTAGATTCAGCTTCAGTCCAACCTTTCCACACTCACGGTCGAAGTTGGCCAGCATTTTTGTTGCTTGACTAATGTTTGGTGTTATTAGAATGATGTCATCATCAAAGTGGAGGTGGTGTAGTTGCCAACCATCTATCTTCACTCCCATTCCTTCCCAATCCAGTCATCGCATGACATTCTCAAGGGTGGCACTGAAGAGTTTTGGTGAAATGGTGTCACCCTGCTGAATCTCTCTCTTTACATAGATGATCACTTCTTTGTAGAATGGTAAGATCCTGGTGGTGAATCCATGGTACAGCTCACGAAGGATCCTGATGTACTGAGTTTGAACGCCCTGTTTGGCTAGGGCTTTGATGACCACTTCAGTCTCAACAGAATCAAAGGCCTTATTTAAATCTATGAACATTAGAGTGGCATCTTGAACTCTTGTGAAACCTCAATGAACTTGGTCACCCTGTGGATATGGTCAATTGTACTGAATCCTTTTCAGAATCAGGCTTGCTCACATGGTTGTCCTTCATCTAATGATATAATGTTCTGCCTATTCTATTCAGGATGAGTTAAATGAACAACTTGTAGACAATGACCAGCAGACAAATTGGGAAATAGTTGCTGATGTCGTGGATGTCTCCCTTCTTATACAACAGAATGGTTCTGCTGGTTTTTTATTGGGACAGAACCTTGCATTCAGACAGGTAGCGTGTGAAGAGCCGAGCCAGTGTATTGACGAGTACTGGCAGCAGATTCTTCGGGTCTTCGGGTCTGATATTGTCTGGACTGGGTGCTGTAAGTTTCTTTACAGACAAAATGGCATGTTGTATTTCAGAAGAGAGAACCTCCATTACCCAGCTGCTGCTATGCTTTCCAGACTGCTCAGGCTGAGCCTCATGCATGAGTGAAGCCCCACAGAACCAGGTAAAGCAGGGCTTTGTGATCTTAGACTCCAGGCTCAACAGGACCCAGAAATAGAGATCCTCTGCCTGCTTCCACCAATCTCAGGAGACCCAGGGATCACACCCAGAGACCCACCCTGCTGTTGCTAGATAAATACCTCACCATACACATCATAAGATAGTTAATACCCATAATTACCGCACCATATTTGATGGGGTTCAAATGTGCTGTGAACCATGGGACCACCTGTAAAGGCAATTAGAGGCCCCCATAAAAGCTTCCATTCCTCTCAGAGAACCCCCAAAACTACTGAGAGTATCCTGCCTGCACGGCAGAGCCTGGCAAGCTACCCGTGGTGTATTAGATATTTCAAAAACAGTAAAAACAATGAGCCACATTCCCCTGACCTTGAAAAAGCCCCCAATACAGCAGCATTAAGAAGAATGAGCAAGGAGTAGCTGACAAAATCTCAGGGCCAAACGAGGCTGCCAAAATGAAGAAGGACTAAAATGACTGTCTGTACTTTCAATGCACATACGCTGGCATCGGAAGCATCCATCAAGGACCTGATGGTGCAAGTGCAGAAGATCAAGTACAACATCATTGGTCTGACCAAGCCGAGAAGGCATTGATCACATCACTTTCATAACTGAAGAAGAAATGTTCCTCGGAACATGTGACAACAGAGGCATCAGTGGTATTGGTGTCCTCATCAACATGAACTTGGCCATGAGCATTGATTCATTCCAATGACTAACAACCTGAATCGGATGATTATGCTTGAAATGATGTGGCTCATTTCTGGGAGTTTCTGCCTTCATTGTCTATGCACCAATATTCCACTGCAATGAAGAAGACCTCCAGAACCAATCACAGCCATGCTGAGACCACTTTCCACTTGCCTGGACAAACCTCATGCATGAAGGAACCGGCAGAGGAACCCAGGCATGCGGGTAACGGGACTGAGATCTCCAAGCCTGCTTGGATAGGAACTGGGCTTTCTCCACCCAGATCTCCCATCTTCCAGTAGGTAGACGTTGCGCCCACCAGCTGCTGCTGGCGCCAGATGGTTTCCACCATTGGCCAAGAAGCAGAGACTATGAAACCCAGCTCCCGGAAGTGCTCAACCGAAAATGCGGCCATGTGACTTCTTATTCTCTCGTTTTAACTTTGGAGTACCCGGCAGGCTGCCAAAAGTATCCTGCCTGCACAGCAGAGCCTGGCAAACTTCCCGTTTTGTACTCAATATGCCAAATACCAGTAACAATGATGGGTCTCTTTCTTCTAACTCTGAAAGAGCATTGAATATGCCTCTTTTAAAATCACAGGGATGGGAAGAAGGAGACGTTACTGGTGCCTTCTCAAGGCAATCGACAAACAACAGTATGATCGTGATTGTGAATGAAGAAGAAATTGAGAAGTTATACATGGACCTGGAGAAGTTCTGTAAAGAAGACCACACCTTCTATCAGATCATTGTCGGTGATTTTAATGCCAAGATAGGACCGAGAAGGTCGCCTGAAAACTCCACATTGGTACCCCTGGCCTAGAATAGAACAAACAGGGTGAGATTGTCTGAGTTCATCATATCAACCAAAGCCATCCATGCTAACTCACAGTTCCAAAAGGCTGAATCTAAACACTGGACATGGGGGTCTCCTGGTGGACAGTTCCACAATGAAATTGGCCACATCATATTCAATTGATGGTTTTGCCTGACCAACGTCGTTGTTGTCCCAAAATCCAAATGGGATCTGACCACCGTCTCCTTCGTGCAAAATTCTACTTCATGGAGCAGGGAGAAAGGACTGCAAAGTTTTAGAAGAGAACTCCCAGAATGACTACCAACTGGGAGTTGTTTGGCACTATTGCAGCAACATGGGAAGATGTCATCATTGACAACATCAACTAGGAACATGTTCAGCTGGTTCAGCACCTCCATGACTGTGCAAGGAATGCCAAGAGTGGGAAAACCACAAAAAAGACCCCTGTCTTCAGAAACGCTCTAACTCATTCACCAGCGTGGTTTGGCATGAGCCTCAGGCAATCACAAGCTAGCAACAAGCTAGCAAAGCTGTGCAGAGAAGGAATAAAAAAACACCTCAAAAAGAGAAGAGCATCTGGAAAACAGTATGGACGATTCTCAAAAAATTAGAAATTGAGCTCCCATTTGACCCAGCAATACCAATCCTGGGAATATATCCCAGAGAGGCAAAAATGTATAGTCGAAGTGACATCTGCACTTGTTTGTTCATTGCAGCACTCTTTACAATAGCCAGAAACTGGAACAAACCTGAATGCCCAAGAACAGATGACTGGTTAAAGAAACTTTGGTACATCTACACAATGGAGTACTATGTAGCTGTTAGAAAAGATGAAGTCATGAAATTTACATATAAGTGGTACAACATGGAAAGTATCATGCTAAGCGAAATGAGTCAGAAAGAGAGGGATAGACATAGAAAGATTGCATTCATCTGGGGGACATAAAGTAACAAAATATAAGATTAATACCCAAGAATAGCTGAGATCAGCACCAGGAGGAGTACTCCATAGCTTAGTGGCCAGTCGGGCATTCTAGAGGAAAGGGCAGCTCAGATAGAGAAGGGAAAACCAAATAAAGGGTGTTTGGAGGATCCTCCCAGGAGGGGAGATGCATGTCGAAAGTGGACTATGGACTGAACATGTTTGCCACTCAATGCCTCTTTTGCAGACCACAACACCCAAAAGGAGAGAGAGAACACAGGGGATTGCCCTGCCACAGAGACAGGGGGGATGGGGGGATGGGGGTGGGGGGATATTATCCATGGTGGTGGAAAATGGGCACTGGTGGAGGGATGGGTATCTGATCATTGTATAATCAAACCCAAGCACAAAAAATTGTAAATCTACAACTGTACCTCATGGTGTTTCACTAATAAAAAAATTTTTTTTAAAAAAATACAAAAAGAAAGAGAAGAGCAGCAGTGTTGGCCAATGCAGCAGAAGCTGGGAAAAGCATTCACAATGCTCACCTGTTCTTCGCCAACTACAAAAGACCAAGATGACTACCCTCCAAAGTTCTGATGGATCTATATCAAATCTTCCAGAAGGGCAATGGGGAAGATTATCCATGACTTCTACTCAGACCTCTTTGATAGTCACATCCACCTGCCCACATACCAAATTCCGCAGGATGGATATTATGATATATTATCATATATTAGATTTATTTAAAATAATTAACACTGTAGCACTGTTCTCCCATTGTTCATCGATTTGATCGAGTGGGTACCAGTAACATCTCACATCAAATTGTGAGACTTGTTGTTACTATTTTAGGCATATCAAATACTTCACGGGTACATAGCCAGGCTTTGCCATGCAGGCAAGATACTCTTGGTAGCTTGCAGAGTTCACTGAGAGGGGAGGAGGAATCGAACCCAGGTTGGCTGCATACAGGCAAAGGCACTACCTGCTGTGCTATCACTCCAGCCCTTAAAATAGTTAATATATTAATTTTTATTAAATAATTTCAAGCGTATATTAACATAAAACCTATGTTATTTATGCAGATGGCAAAATGAAGGAGGACCAAGGAAGAAAAAACGTCTTAAGAGAGAGTTTAAGTACCTTGAACTTATCTTACTTAGAGGTTGTAAATTCAAAGCTAGGCAAATTCAAACTCTTATACCATGGCAATTATTTTTTAAGCAAAAGGACAAAACAGGTAGTTTTATATCTAATTTACTAAAATTGCATGCTGAGCTATACTGATCTGCAAAAATAACTTTTGTTATTTGGCTTTGGGCTACACCTGGCTACAACTGGTGCTCAAAAGTTTACTCCTAGATGTGTACTCAGGAATCATCCCGGCAATGCTCAGGGACAATATGGGGTAACAGGAATAGAATCAAGGTCAGCTGTATGCAGGACAAGAGCCTTAACCACTTGTACTATATCTCTCTGGCCCACTTCTGACAATTCTTTTTTTAAATTTTATTAGTGAAACATCATGAGGTACAGTTGTAGACCTACAAATTTTTGGGATTTCTGGGATTTCAGTTATACAATGATCCAGTACCATCCCTCCACCAGTGCCCATTCTCCATCATTTACATTTTTTTTAATTTTTGTTAGTGAAACACCATGAGATACAGTTGTAGATTAACAAATTTTGTGCTTGGGTTTCAATTGTGCAATGATCAAACACCCATCCGTCCAGCAGTGCCCATTTTTCACCACCACGGATCCCAGTTTCCCTCCCACCCCCCATTCCCCCATCCCACCCTGCCTCTGCGGCAGGGTATTCCCTTTTGTTCTCTCTCTCCTTTTGGGTGTTGTGGTTTGCAAAAGAGGCATTGAGTCGCAATCATGTTTGGTCTATAGTCTACTTTCAGCATGCTTCTCCCATCCTGGGAGGATCCTCCCCACACCCTTTATTTGGTGCTCCTCTCTCTATCTGAGCTCCCTTTTCCCCTAGAGTGTGGTTGGCCTCCAAGCCATGGAGCAAAACTCCTGGTACTAATCTCATCCATTCTTGGGTGTTAGTCTCCTATTTTGTTACTTTGTGTTCCCCAGATGAATGCAATCTTTCTATGTCTATCCCTCTCTTTCTGACTCATTTCGCTTAACATGATACTTTCCATGTAGTACCACTTGTATGTAAATTTCCTCTTCTGGCAATTCTTAAGATATCTATAAAAACACATGTTATTCTCTTAAAATTTTATTGTTCTCCATTCAAATCTTCCTTAAGTGTACCAAAATATATTTTCCAGTTTGGTTTGGGCTTTGTGTCTCTCTCACTTGACAGCATCTAATGTAAGACACAAACAAAATGAGATTCATAACATTTTCTAAATTGTGTGAGGAACACTTTCTGGAGTGAGGGAGTGTAGGATAACATTGGTTTGTCCTTTCTGCCTTGCCACAGGGAGCTTAGGTTTATTGGGTTACTCCCATCACAATGATCGAATACCCATCACAGTGCTCCCATTCCTCTGTGTTTATTTGTAACTTCTTTCTTTTTGCCCTATTGACTTGCTTGTAAATATTATTTTTCTCTTATCCTTAGCCTTTACATAGTTAATTCAGAGCAATATCCTTTTAGTATGGGCACAAGAAGATAGTAAATGCTATGCTTTTGTAACGTAGGAGTTAATTGACTCTCAACGATATTTACCTTCTGGGAATCTGTTCTCTCGACCTAAGCCTCAGTTGTTCTTACTTCCTAGTACCCCAAAAGCAGGGCCCTGAGGAGGGACTGGATGAACCCAGGGCAAGAGGTGAGGTGTGTGCTATTCTGACATCGAAATGGGCCTAGCCAAAGTGTCATAATGCTTAACTATATGTTAAGAGCTTTGTCATGGGCAAATGCTGTCATGACTATGGACTGAACATGTTTGCCACTCAAAGCCTCTTTTGCAGACCACAACACTCAAAAGGAGAGAGAGAACACAAGGAATTGCCCTGCCACAGAGGCAGGGTGAGATGGGAGGGATGGGGTGGAAGGGATATTATCCATGGTGGTGGAAAATGGGCACTGGTGGAGGGATGGGTATTTGATCATTGTATAATCAAAACCCAAGCACAAAAAATTGTAAATCTACAACTGTATCTCATGGTGTTTCACTAAAAATAAAAAAAAATTAATAAAAAAAATGCTGTCATGATCCAAAAAATAATAACTAAATTTGGACCCCGCTAGGGTTAGAAATGATTAATCTGGCCTGAGCACTGTAGTCTGAGTCTGTGGCAAGATGTTTCCAGGAGAGCCGCCCTACAAGCCTCAATGTATCTCTTACTGTGTCCATACAAAAATAACTAATATTTAAGAAGTAGAATTAAGATGCTAAGTTATTGAACTGAGGAAAGGAGAAAAAACACCTTATGTCGCATTTTGCCTATGAGCAAAGGAAGAAAATATTATGTTGATTTTGCTACCAGAGTTAGTGTCTGCCCCCAGTGATGGGGGTGGAGAGACAAGAATTGGTGGGAGAGGAGAGAGAGCAGGGCGGCAAGATGGAGGAGTGCTGAGAGACTAGCAAGGGGGACAGAGGGAGAAAAATGTGGAAGAAAAAAACAGGAGCCGGCACGTAGAGAGAGAGAGAGAGCCCAGGCTGCAGGATGGAGTATGGAGAGATAATCGGAAGAGACAGGAGGAGACGGGAATGAGGGGCAATGTGAGACTAAAATGGGGGACTCAGAAAGACTGGAACAGGCGCAAGGGGAGAATGGAATAAATAGCATCTGATCAACCAACTGGCCTTGCCCTTGTTTCCTCCTCTGTCTGCCCAACAGCTGGGGCAGCCCCAGCTGGGTGAGTGGCCCACCGAATGTGGGTGGCAAGGAGGAGAGCCTCCGGGGCTTTTTCCTGGCCGCCCTGGGATATTATACAAGGAAGTAGGAAGTAGAGTGATGTGAAATGAAAAAATAAAAAAGACTGTGATCTGTTCCCTTTCAAGTGGCATATTTGCAATTTCTCTGGCAAATAAAAGAAGAAACTGCAGTTTCTCTTGGCCTGTATCAGCTTTACTAGTCTTTTTGGCTTTTGCTTTAGTAAAGGTAGTTCCCAGATTGCAAATCACTCTTGCCTAGTTTTTCTATAAAAGCTCACATCTGATCAGCTCTTCATATGTTTTTAAAGAATTGACTTTTTATTGATCATCATTATTTAACATTTTTGGTTAAGCCACAAGCAGCATATATGGGTTTGTCCAACACTTGAGATTAATTCTTTCCTGACTATGCAGCTGGGTGACAAGTACTGACAGTCTGTGTGAGATTGCCTTTGTTTCTCAGGACCTTACCCAAGATATTTCACCTCTATGGGGACTTATTAAATAAACACATAGAGAAGTCCTTCACCAATGTGGTTAAATGTCTGTTCATAAATACATAACTGGGCTGTACTCTGTGGCTCTGGGTATGAATGCTTCTATTACTCACCAGATAGAGTTACTGGAATTCAGCAAAATGCCTCTCTTCTCCAAGGCTGAAAAAAATATATCCACAGGCTTTTCCTGGC
The DNA here is from genome assembly GCF_029834395.1 of Sorex fumeus. NCBI lineage: Eukaryota > Metazoa > Chordata > Mammalia > Eulipotyphla > Soricidae > Sorex > Sorex fumeus. The sequence continues at coordinate 15,478,995 of NW_026606077.1, read as the reverse complement.
CAGATAAATTTGAATTAGCTTATATCCAAACCACAAACTCCCTTCATTAATACCTTCTACTTACTAGGAGGCACCTGAATTGAAACTGTTATCCTATATTAAACTGATTGCAAAATATAGCAAAATTAGAGACTTTTAATATTATTTTTGTAAAAAAAATATGCCAAAATTTTCTTCATTGGTATCATCCTTATGGAAACTGTTTATAAGGAGAAAATGTAGGATATTTAGCATAAAATGTAAAAACAATACTTTTAAAGGTTGCTGACTATATATGGTTTTATTCAAATATAGATTTAATACCAACAATATTGTAGCATTGATTTAATCCTACCTCTTATTCTTGTGAAGTCAAATGCCTGTATGCAGGCGTTTGTTTTGAAGAGTGACCGAATTAATCTGGTTATAAATGGAAAGAAAACAGAAGCCAATGTCTGCCCACTCACATGTGGGCAGCCAGGAAGTGAGAAGGTCCTTCTCTAAAAACACGTCCTTATCAGCACTTTGACTGTCATCATGGAAAATAAGAGGAGTTCTAGCCTTTTTTTAATTTTATGATATTAATTTATTTCATTAGTTTCTATTTATTTATGGGCTGGAGCGAAAGCACAGCGGTAGGGCGTTTGCCTTGCACGCAGCCAACATGGCCGACCCAAGTTCGATTCCTCCGCCCCTCTCAGAGAGCTCGGCAAGCTACCAAGAGTATCTCGCCCACTCGGCAAAGCCTGGCAAGCTCCCCGTGACGTATTCGATATGCCAAACACAGTAACAAGAAGTCTCAGGATGGAGATGTTACTGGGCCCGCTCGAGCAAATCGATGAACAGGGGGAGGACTGTGACCTTGACCGTGATATTTGTTTATATATTCGATATGCCAGACACAGTAACAACAAAGTCTCCAATGGAGACGTTACTGGGCCTGCTCGAGCAAATCGACGATCAACGGGAGGGCCTTTACCTTTACCTTTACCTTAATCATCCTGTAATTCCTCTGGATCTCTGAGTTGTTTTCAGGCTGCTTTAAAATGAAGATATTGTACAAACAAAACAGACCAAATCAAACAAAATCCAAAGTAACTTCTCAAATTTTATTCACTACATTTAAAAGGCAGGCTTGGAAATCTCCAAGCCTGCTCAGATTGGGACTGGGCCTCCTCTACCCAGATCCCCCATCTTCCAGTAGCTAGGTGTTACACCTACCAACTGCCCCCAGTGCTATGTAATCCAATCAATGGCCAAGACCCAGAGAATATAAAAAAACCAAGCTCCTGGAAGCTCTTGGTTCTTATTACCTAGTTCTCACTCTCAGAGAACCCAGCAGGCTACCAAGAGTCTCCTGCCCGCATGGCAGAGTCTGGCAAGCTCCCCATGGCGTATTTGATATGCCAAAACCCAGTAACAATTATGGGTCTCATTCCCCTGACCCTGAAAGAGCCTCTAATGTGGAACTTGCTAAAATCTCAGGGCTAGGACGAATGGAGATGTTAGTGGTGCTTGCTCGAGGAAATCTATGAACAATGGGATGACAGTAACAGTGACAGTGATTTAAAAGGCAGAATACTACAGGGATTGGAGACATAGTACAGTGCTTGCTTTGGCCAACCTGGGTAGCCAGAACCCTGCCAGGAGAGATTTCTGAATGCCAGGAGTAACCCCTGAGTACAACAACTGTAACAAAAATAACAAAAATGCACAAAGCAGAGTTCAAAAATATAAGCATGGTTAGAGATAAATTTATGCTTTTTCCAATCTTATCTCTTTTCTATTGTTTTTTTCACTTTTCTCACAAGAGAAAAATTTTATTCACTTTTTATTTTTTTATTGAATCACTGTGAACTATGGTGCAAAACTTTCATGTTTCAGTTTCAGTCATAAAATGATCAAACACCCACTCTCCACCAGTGTACATTTTCTACTACCAATGTCCCCAGAATCCCTCCCTCCTCCATATCCCACCTCTCCTCCTGCCTCTATAGCAAACAATTTCCCTCTTTTTCTCTGTAATTATGGGTATTATAGTTTTTAATACAGATACTGAGAGGCCATCATGTTTGGTCCTTTATCTACTTTCAGCACACATCTCCCATTTCAAGCGATCCCTCCAACCATCATTGACACAGTGATCCTTTCTCTATCCAAGCTGCCTTCTTCCACAGCTCATAAGGCAGGTCTACAACCATGGAGAAATCTTCCTGGCCCTTGTCTCTACTGTGCTTGGGTGTCAGTCTCATATTATGATATTTTATATTCCACAAATGAGTGCAGTAAGCCTATGTCTGTCCCTCTCTTTCTGACACAAGAGAAACTTTTTGTCGAAGAATCAGGCAAGGTAATTTTAGGAAGCACTCAATGAATTTTTCTCAACTTTCACGAACAAAAAACTTAAGAGTGGTTCTTTTTCTGACTGAAGTTTGGTGGCAAACACTAACTGTAATTGTGTCTATTTATAACCTTCTATCTTACTAGGGAGTGTTTCTTAGAAAATTTCCATGAATGGTTCCCATTCTCCTTTCAGAATGTGACACCAAACCATCTACATTATTTGGTGAAGGAAACATCACTTCTTGGGGTATACTCCTGGTGAGCATTGGGGGACATATGGGGTGCCCATGTTGAGCTTTTGAGTGACTGACACCCTACCCTAAACTATTGCTCTGGCTCCTTAGTTTATTGTTTTAATAGATTACATTTTTTAAATTTTATTTTAGACACAGTCATTTACAATACTGATACTAGGAAGGTTTCATGCAAAAAATTCCAACACCACACCATCCATCAAATGGTGCGGGCAAAACTGGTTGATCACAGCAATAAATAAATAAATAAATAAATAAATAAGAAAAAGGAACTATCTCTAACACTGCGCACAAAAGTCAAATCAAAATTTATTAAAGACCTTGATATCAGACAGGAATCCATAAATTATATTGAGAAAATATAGGCAGAATCTTTCAAGATGTTGAATCTTCAATGACTTAAATGCTGTTGACCAAGCAGATGAAATCTAATATAAACAAATGAGATATATCAAAAGAAATCATTAGAACAAAAAGGTACTTAGCATCTAAAATTTTATTTTATACTTTTTTATGCAGTGGTCATCATGTCTTCCCTGTGATAAAGAAAGCTATATTTTTGCCACCTTCACAGGTATATATCTCTTTCTTTTACAGAAGTGTTTAATTGCAGCTTATAATTAAAGACAAAAGAACTTTAGTAATATTTATCAACGTCACCACTGTATATACAAATCTGAATATCAATTTTTTTACTACAGACCACATGCAGTGCATCATGCTCCAGAATTTTCAACTTTCCCCTCATCTCCCAAAAGTAATTTTAGAAACTAAAAGTAGCATTTATTTGAGAAATTTTCAGCAATATTTATTTCTATTTTACAACAATTATGTTTTGTTATTGTAAGTGACTAACTTAGAATGGATGTGAAAAATAGTAATGATGATATAGTGTGATCTTCATTACCAGATTACAATAAGCCTAAATTGAAAAAATGTTATTAGCGGGTAGGGCGTTCGCCTTACAAGCGGCCAACATGGCCGACCCGAGTTCGATTCCTCCGCCCCTCTCGGAGAGCCTGGCAAGCTACCGAGAGTATTCGATATGCCAGACACAGTAACAACAAAGTCTCCAATGGAGACGTTACTGGGCCCGCTCGAGCAAATCGACAATCAACGGGAGGGCCTTTACCTTACCTTACCTTATTAATAAAATTAATAATATGTTATGATTAACACAATGTTCCCAATGTTCTCCCTTCCGAAATCCAACATGCCATCTCGTCGGTAAAGAAACAAAAAGCACCTGGTCCAGACAAGATCAGACCTGAACACCTGAAGAACTTACCATCAGTACTCATCAATACATTAGCTCGACTCTTCACACGCTACCTGTCTGAATGCAAGGTTCCATCCCAATGGAAAACCAGCAAGACTGTACTACTATACAAGAAAGGAGACATCCACGACATTGGCAACTATCGCCCAATCTGCCTATTGTCTGTCATCTACAAACTATTCACTCGAGTCATCCTGAATAGGATTAGCAGAACACTAGATGAAGGACAACCATGTGAACAAGCTGGATTCCGAAAAGGATTCAGTACCATTGACCATATCCACACAATAACTAAGCTCATTGAGGTATCTCGGGAGTTCAAGATGCCGCTCTGTCTAACGTTCATTGATTTAAAGAAGGCCTTTGATTCTGTTGAGACGGAAGTGGTCATGGAAGCCCTAGCCAATCAGGGCGTACAAACTCAATACATCAGGATCCTTCGTGAGCTCTATTGCGGATTCACTACCAAGATCTCACCATTCTACAAAGAAGTAATCATCCATATCAAGAGAGGGGTTCGGCAGGGTGATACCATTTCACCAAAACTCTTCAGTGCCACCCTCGAGAACATCATGCGACGACTAGAATGGGAAAACATGGGAGTGAAGATAGATGGTCGGCAACTACACCACCTCCGCTTTGCTGATGACATCGTTCTAATAACACCAAACATCAGCCAAGCGGCACAAATGCTGGCGGACTTTGACCGTGAGTGTGGAAAGGTCGGACTACAGCTGAATCTTACGAAGACAATGTTTATGAGAAACAGCCTTGTTTCTGACGCTCCATTCGCTCTCAACGGAACCACCATCTCCGAATGCAACAGTTATATATACCTAGGTCGAGAAATCAACATGATGAATGACCTGGCACCTGAGTTGCGCAGGAGGAAGAGAGCGGCTTGGAATGCCTTCAAGAGCTTTGAAGAAATAACTAAAAGGACAAAGAACCTCCGGCTACGAGCACATCTCTTTGATTCCACTATTCTTCCTGCATTAACATATGCCTCAGAGACCTGGACCCTACGAAAACAGGATGAGAACACTATTTGGGTCTCTCAAAGAGGAATCGAAAGAACTATGCTTGGAATATCACGATTCACTCAAATGAGAGATAGAATCCGGAGTTCTGATCTTCGTCAACACTCAAGAATCAGGGACGCTGTCTCATTTGCCAAGACATCAAAAATCAGATGGGCTGGACACGTAATGAGGTTTACAGACAACCGCTGGACTAGAGCCATTACTGATTGGATTCCACGAGACATCAAAAGATCACGTGGACGCCCACCTATAAGATGGTCAGACTTCTTCGTCAAGACCCTAAATGATCGGTTTGAGGCTCTACATGTTCCTAAAACGAACAGATACCATTGGGCTACGCTAGCACGCAACCGGGATGAATGGAGACGTTACTGGCACCCGCTCGAATAAATCGATGAATAACGGGGATTAAGTGATTAAGTGATTTAAGTGATTAACACATAATCACAACCTGTTATTCATTGATTGCCTCGAACAGGCCCCAGTAACGTCTCCTTCGTCCTAGCCCTGAGATTTTTTTTTTTTAAAGTGCCATATTTAAGGCTGTTTCAGAGTTAGAAGAATGAGACCCTTCATTGTTACTGGTATTTGGCATATTGGGTACGCCATGGGGAGTTTGCCAGACTCTGCCGTGTGGGCAGGTTACATTCGGTAGCCTGCCAGTTTGTCCAAAGTAGGAATGAGATGATAAGATGTCGCATGGTCACATTTGCAGTCGTGCGCTTCCGGGAGCTGAGTGTGATAATCTCTGGATCCTGGCCATTGTTGGGGTTACACGGCAGTTGGTGGGTGTAACTGTCTAGCTACTGGCAGGTCCAGTACCAAACCGTGCGGGCTTGGAGATCTCAGCCCCGGGTCCCACACACCTGGGTTTTTCTGCCAGTTCTTTCATGCATGAGACTCATCCAAGTGTGTGGAGAGTGGTCCCAGCATGGCCTTGGCTGGGGCCCAGAGGTCTTCAGCTGTTGGGCCCTGGTGAGGACAGTCAGGCACAGGGTAGGAGACTCTTTATATTATATAAATAAATGTTATATTATATATTAACACATTATATTAACACATTATATTAACACATAATAATATGTTGAATTAACTTTCTTCTATTTATCATGATGATATGTAAAAACCTCTCTACTAAATTTGCAATGAATTTTTGGTTGCAGAGAAGTCAAACTGGCATCTTAACTCCATTCATGAAGTATACTGCAGTAAACCCATAAACATTTTTTTTTGGTTTTTGGGTCACACCTGGCGATGCACAGGGGCTACTCCTGGCTCATGCACTCAGGAATTACTCCTGGCGGTGCTCAGGGTACCATATGGGATGCTGGAAATCAAACCTGGGTCGGCCGCGTGAAAGGCAAACACCCTATCCGCTGTGCTATTGCTCCAGCCCCCAAACCCATAAACATTTTGAGTGACATTTAACATCTTCAAATAAAGGAAAAAAATACTTTGAAAAATTTACTACTGTCAGATAAAATCAGTCACTTGCATCTTATGAAAATTATTTAATATCAAATCCTAAAAAACACTATACAATAGGAGAAAATATGGTGCAACCTGCAACTAATAAAATGTAAGAAATAGTTAATGGGTAAAAGTATAGTGATAAAATTAATAAAATCCTTTAAAAATAATAATGTTTATGGAAGAAATGTTTAAGTAGTAATGTCTTATTCCTGTAGTCCCAACATCATAGACCTGGCACGTGTGCGTGACCTTCTCCCCGCCCAGTCCGGTGCGCACCCCAAGCCCCCGCGCCCCCCAGCGCAGCCCCGCAGCAGCCCAGCAGCGCAGAGAAGGTTTGGCAGAGTCTGGCAAACTCCCCGTGGCGTACCCAATATGCCAAATACCAGTAACAATGATGGGTCTCATTCTCCTAAAGAGCGTTGAATATAATCTCAGGGCTAGGATGAAGGAGACGTTACTGGGGCCTGCTCGAGGCAATCGACGAATAACAGGATGGTCGTGATTCGTGAATGTCTTATTCCAGCAGCTCATCAGGGTTAAGGGCACACTGAAGCTTGCCACGCAGTTAGACAAGTAATGGATAGTCCTAATATGGCTCAGTTATTACTTTGTGTAAGATATATTCAGAGGGAAGAATACACAAAAAATTATTCATTTGTCACCATTTGGGAAGGAACACAAGAGAATGCCCCTTGTTTATGAAATATATGAATTTTTCAGAAGTAGAAAAATTTCACTGGAGTTAGTACAGATCATACTGGAGCAATACCAGAAAATAATTTAGAATTGGTAGCAAAAGCTAAGGCAGGTGGCCACTGAACATGTTACTTTTATTCACCAACTGACTCGCCAAGAGCCACTTGAGGCAAAAATAGGAGCCACATACTATGCTTTGCATACTACCAAAATCATTCACCTCATTTAAAGTGGTTCATTTAACGGGGGTATGGTGCCGCCAGCAGGTCAATCTGTACCTGTGAGGCGAGTGTATGGTGCCTAATGGTGCCTTCAGGCTTCCAGATACCCCAAAATTGCTGCTGTGCCTTTGGTCAGGCCCCAAAAACTTGGGGCAAAGTTTACCAAGAAAGTAAACAGCCAAAAGTTAGGTATGTGGGAAATACACCCACAAACCACCTCCGGCTCAGCTATATAATTGGAGGCATGGTCTCTGTGGTTCCTGATTGAAATGCTTAATGGCCATGATCCCAGAGACTCAGAAACAAATCTCAAAACCCAGCGGCTTTTGGCAGAAATGTGTCCAGTCCTTGCAGTAGGTTACCGGTGCTGGGCCAACCCAGGTGGGAATAGATTTCATGCCTTGGATTGTTCCCCCTGGCGGCCCAGTGGCCACCATCCTCCAGAGGCCACTAGACAGTCAGATTTGAGCCCGCAGTGACGAGACACGCAGGGCCTCATGGGATGGGGGTGGAGCCGGTCCTGTCCTCCCCACCCCAACAAGACCCCAAGTCATCTCCCACGAACGGCCTCTCTGGCTCCTCATCAAGCTGCTTAACGGCCATGAACCCAGAGACTCGGAAACAAATCTCAAAACCCAGTGGCTTTTGCAGAAATGTGTTCAGACCCCACAGTAGGTTACTGTCGCTGGGGCACCCCAGCGGTACAACATCCCAGAGGATGTTGTACCTCCACCTGCTTCCCCCTGGCGGCTCGGTGGCCACCATCCTCCAGAGGCATTGGACAGCCAGGTTTGAACCCGCAGTGACGAGACATTTTGGGCTTCACAGGATGGGGGTGGAGCTGGTCCTGTCCTCCCCACTCCCAAGAGACCACAAGTCATCGCCCATGAACGGCCTTTCTGGCTCCCGATCAAGCTGCTTAATGGCCATGATCCCACAGACTCAGTAGCAAATCTCAGAACCCAGCAGGTTTTGGTAGAAATCCCTCCAGATTTAAGTGTTAAAATTTTGGAATTTCAAAATCGCGTGGCCACTAATGCAGCCATGCGACATCATATGTTATTCATAACCAGCAATAGAAAACAAATTGTCTACTGTTGCCTTTTCAGCACATCTGAGTGTTGGGGTAAAATCTCAAATAACAATGGTGGGTCTGGTGTCAAAATATTGAATGTGATCAAAGTAGAGAGAGATTGATGTGGAAATCATCTGCCCCACAGGTAGGGGGAGGGTGTGGGATGGGGGTATACTGGGATTGTTGGGGGTAGAGAATGGGCACTGGTGAAGGTATGGGTGTTTCATTGTATGATCGAGACTTAGACCCGAAAACTTTGTAACTGTTCTCACGGTGATTCAATAGAAAAATTCTTAAATCACTTAAATCACTTAACTTCCCGTTAGTCGTCGATTTGCTCGAGCGGGGGCCAGTAATGTCTCCATTTGTCCCTGTCGCGTGCTAGTGTAGCCCAATGGCATCTCTTCGCTCCGGGAACATGAAGGGCCTCAAACTGATCGTTCATGATCTTGACGAAGAAGTCTGACCATCTGGTAGGTGGTCGGCCACGCGGTATTTTGACATCCCGTGGAATCCAGTCAGTAACAGCTCTAGTCCAATGGTCGTCTTTAAATCTCATTACGTGACCAGCCCATCTGATTTTCGACACCTTGGCAAATGAGACAGCGTCCCTGATCCTTGATCGTCGATGGATGTCAGAACTCTGGATTCTTTCTCTCATTTGAGTGAAACGTGATATTCCAAGCATAGCTCTTTCTATTCTTCTTTGGGAGACCTGAATAGCGTTCTCATCTTGTTTGCGTAGGGCCCAGGTCTCTGAGGCATATGTTAATGCAGGAAGAACAGTGGAATCAAAGAGATGTGCCCGGAGCCGGAGGTTCTTCGTCCTCTTAGCTATTTCTTCGACGTTCTTGAAGGCGTTCCAAGCCGCTCTCTTCCTCCTGCGCAGCTCGGGTGCCAGGTCATTTGTCATGTTGACCTCTCGACCTAGGTACACATAGCTGTTGCATTCGGAGATGGTCGTTCCATTGAGAGCGGGGCGTCAGGAACGAGGCTGTTTCTCATAAACATTGTCTTCATAAGATTCAGCAGTAGTCCTACCTTTCCACACTCACGGTCAAAGTCGGCCAGCATTTGTGCCGCTTGGCTGATGTTTGGTGTTATTAAAACAATGTCATCAGCAAAGCGGAGGTGGTGTAGTTCCCGACCATCTATCTTCACTCCCATTCCTTCCCATTCCAGTCGTCGCATGATGTTCTCGAGGGTGGCACTGAAGAATTTCAGTGAAATGGTATCACCCTGCCGCACCCCTCTCTTGACATCAACGATCACTTCTTTGTAGAATGGTGAGATCCTGGTAGTGAGTCCGCAATACAGCTCACGGAGGATCCTGATGTATTGGGCTTGAATGCCCTGATTGGCTAGGGCTTCAATGACCGCTTCCGTCTCAACAGAAACAAAGGCCTTCTTTAAATTAATGAACGTTAAACAGAGCGGCATCTTGAACTCCCGAGAAACCTCAATGAGCTTGGTTATGGTGTGGATATGGTCGATGGTGCTGAATCCTTTGGCTATCTCTCTCTTGGCGTTCCTCGCACATTCATGGAGGTGCTGAACCAGTCGATCGTATTCCTCGTCAATGTTGTCAGCAATGGCATCTTCCCATGTTGCCGCAATAGTACCAAAGAGTTCCCAGTTGGTGGTCATTCTGGGAGTTCTCTTTTTGAACTTTTCAGCCCTTTCTCCCCGCTCTGTGAAGTAGAATTTTGCACGAAGGAGACGGTGGTCCGATCCCGTTCAAAATTTTGGGACAACAGTGACATCAGTCAGGCAAAACTGTCGATTGAATATGATGTGGTCTATTTCATTGTGGAATCATCCACCGGGAGACTACCATGTCCATCGTTTAGATTCTGCCTTCTGGAACTGTGAGTTACCATGAATGGTCTTGGTCGACATGATGAACTCAGACAGTCTCTCACCCTGTTCGTTCCATTCTAGGCCATGGGTCCCGATATGAAGTTCTTCAGCTGATCTTCTCGGTCCTATCTTGGCATTAAAATCACCCACAATGATCTTGTAGAAGGTGTGGTCTTCTTTATAGAACTTCTCAGGGACAGAGCTTCTCTACTTGCTCCCACCACCACAGGTGACAAAGGGATTCTAATCAGGAGCCCCACCCTACCCTGCCCTGTCTGCTTCCATCAACCACCCAGGGATCGAATTGTGCCCAGGAGACCCACCCTACCCAGATAAATACCCCACTGGCAGACTTCCACTCTCGACACTACTTCCACTACCCAGCCGTCGCCACACTCCAGGATGCTTTCCGCAAGCGGCCGCGCGACACATCATAAGACACTAAATACCCATCTTCCGAAATTGTCGTACCATATTTGATAGGGTTCAAATATGGTAACACCTACAAGGGTGATTAGAGGGCGCCCCAAAAGCCTCTATCCCTCTCGGAAAGACTGGCAAGCTACCGAGAGTATTCCGCCTGCACGGAAGAGCCTGGCAAGCTATCCGCTGTGTATTCGATATGCCAAAACCAGTAAATACAACTGGTCTCATTCACCTGACCCTGACGGCTTCACCGACATGGCAGCACTGAGAAGGATGAGAAAGGAGAGGCCAACAAAATCTCAAGGCCGAACTAGGCTGCCACAACGAAGGAAGACAAAAATGATCGTCTGTACTTTCAATGCACGTACGCTAGCATCAGATGCATCCATCGAGGACCTGATGGTACAAGCGGGAATGATCAAGTACGACATCATTGGTCTGACCGAGACAAGAAGGCACGAATCTCACCATGCCGTTTTCGACACTGGAGAAGAATTGTTCCTTGGAACATGCGATAAAAGAGGTGTTGGAGGCGTCGGTGTCCTTGTCAACACAAACTTGGCCAAGAGCATTGATTCATTCGAATGCCTAACAACCCGAATCAGACGTTTACATTTGAATAGATGTGGCTCACTGCCTGCAGTTTCTATCTTCGTTGTCTATGCACCAACATCTCATTATGATGAAAGAGAAATCGAGAAGTTCTACATGGAGCTAGAGAAGTTCTATAAAGAAATAAAATTCTAAAAAATGAAAAAAAAAACAAAGTAAGGTGACCTTCATGCACAATTCAATCAGCTAATCAGTGGCTGAATAAATAGCATTACTCCTACATAAAAAAAAGAAAAAATAATAAAGTTGTTCATTTAAGAGTCACTTGTTTTTAAACCTTTGCTAAGCATAAAGTCAAGTTATAAAAATTTACTGCTACATGCAAAGGTGGTTCTCAAAACTGTCAGGCTTAAACAGATTATTTTAAATGGAGATACAAGTTTGTTACATTTTTTACTGAGCAGAAAGCAGATTTTGTTATTTTCATAATGGCATGGTCTTTTAAACTGTGTTACTGACATTTTTGGGAAAAAATAAGTGATTTAAACATGTTGCTGCAAATAAAATGGCAGCTTTATGTTGAAAGACAAAGTTTTGGGGATCTTCCACTTCATAGACTCAAAACCAAATGGTCTGAATCCCTGAGCTTCTTGCTGTTAGTCCCCAACGCTGTGCTTGATATCTCCATGCCTCAGGTTGTACCCTCCACACACACCAGGTACCTGTAGGGGGCGTGGCCTCTTTTGAAGTGGGCGTGGCCTCTGCAGAAGTTGCTGTGGCCTAATTTGGGGCTGGCTCTCACAGCCAGCGCAGGTAAATTAATTTTACACAGCAATCTCTTGTAACTTTCAGTCTCCATACCACCACACCAACATGAAGAAACAGCGCAAATCGCCATCACGAGGAGAAGATGATGAAGAGTCCAAAAACCTCATTAGGTGTTACTCACCTAAGGAACCTCTTTAATAAAGAATTCAGATATGAAGTAACGAAGATGTTCAATGAACTCAAAGAAAGAGTGACACGGTTATCCAACAAACTAAAGGAGGACATGAAAGGAACAATAGATCAGACAATCAAGAAATTACAGGAAGAAATGAGAGCAGAAATTGAAAAGCTATGCACAGAAATATCACGAATAAAGGATTCAGTAGATGAAATAAAAAAACTCAGTGTGTGCCCACAACAGTAGAATGACTACAGCTGAAGACAGAATCAGTGAGCTGGAAATCACCTGCAGGAAGCCTACAGAAAAACAAACAATAGCAAGAGACCTCAAAATAGTTCTAGAGCGAATCAGAGTCCTGGGAGATGATTCCAAAAGGAACAACATTAGAATCATTGGAGCATCAGAAGGTCAGGGAAACAACCCCAATGAAAAGCCATGGTTAAACAAATTATTGCTAAAAATTCCTAGAGCTGGACAATGCAGCCATCCACATTCAAGGAGCCCGAGAGTGCCAGCTAAAAGAGACCCTAATGAAAACAATCCAAGGCATATCATAGTTAGAATGATGGATGCCGCCAATAGAGACCCAATGCTGCAAGCAGCAAGGGAAAAGAAGGAAATCACATACAAAGGAGCACCCCTTAGATTCACAGCAGACCTATCAGAAGAAACCCTCCAAGCCTGAAGGTTATGGTGGGATATAGTGAAAAAAATAACTGATATGAATGCTTCACCAAGAATACTCTATCCTTCTAAACTCTCACTCAAACTCGAAGGAACAGTACACTATTTTCTGGATAAACAACAGCTCAGAAACTTCATAGACTGAAAACCAAAGCTAAAAGAAGGACTAAAGGGGCTACTATAAGACAAGACAAAACCTACAAGCACAACAAACCCTTACAGAAAGATGACCAAAAAACCCATAACAATAATCTCTCTTAATGTTGATGGTCTAAATTCACCTATTAAGAGACATAGAGTGGCAAAATTATTGAGAGACAAAACCCAACATTCTGCTGTCTAAAAGAAACACATCCGAACAGTCAGAGCAAACACAGACTCAAAGTTAAATGATGGAAAACAATCCTGCAAGAAAAAGCTCCCTCAGAAAAGCTGGAATAGACATACTAGTATCCAACAACATACACTTCAGGTTGAAAAAGATTAGAAGAGATAGGGAAGGCCATTTTCTATTCATAAAGGGATACGTACAGCAGGAAGAAATCACACTCTTAAATGTATACACACCTAATGATGGAACAACTGAATATATAAAACAACTGCTAACAGATTTTTAGGAGGACATTGCTAGCAACACAATAGTAGCCATAGAATTCAACCATCGCCTTATCACCTGTGGATAGATCAAAAAGTACAAAACTCAGCAAGGAAACATTGGCCTTGAGGAAGAATCATAAGAGAGAGGACTTATAGACCTATACAGGGCTTTACACCCTAAAAAGAAGGAATAACATTCTTCTCCAGGGCACACAGAACATTTTCCAAAAGCGACTATGTACTAAACCACAAAAATTACCTCAATAAAATCAGGAAGATAGAAATAGTATCAACAATTTTTTCAGACCACAATGCACTGAAAATATAAGCGAATCACACACAGACACAAAAAACAAATCAAACACCTATTAATTAAACAATTCAATGTTGAACAATGAGTGGATAAGGAAGGAATCAAGGACGAAATCAAAAGATACCTGGAAACAAATGAGAATGAATACACAAGTGATCAGAACCTATGGGATCAGAAAAATCCATGTTAAGGGGAAAATTGATAGCTCTGCAAGCATTTCTCAGGAAGAAAGGGCCCACATAAACAACTTGACTTCATAGCTCAAGATCTTAGAAAAGCACCAACATAAGGAGCCCAAACCACGCAGAAGAAAAAAGATCATAAAACTTAGAGCAGAAATCAACGACATGGAAACCCAAAACCTTCTGGAAAGTCAATGAAAACAAGAGCTGATTCATCAAGAAAATAAACAAGATAGATAAACACTAGCAAGATTCACAAATAGAGAGAGAGAGAACCCTAATAAACCGAATCAGAAATGAAAAGGGGGATATCACAACAGAAACCAAAGAAATTCAATAGATAATCAGAGACTACTTTGTAAATCTGTATACCACGAAACAAGAGAACTTAGAAGAAATGGATAAATTCCTGGATCCGTATAATCTCCCAAGGCTAATCAAGAAGATCTAGAATACCTGAACAGTCCTATTAACATCAAGGAAACTGAAACTGTAATCAAAAGTCTTCCCAAAAACAAAGTCCATGTCCAAATGGATTCACTAGCAAATTTTTCCAAACATTTAAAGAGGACCAATTGCCAGTACTTCTCAAGCTTTCCAGGAAACTGAAGAAACAGAAACTCTCCCTAACAGTTTCTATGAAGCTCATATCTCTCTAATACCAAAAGGAAACAAAGAAACCAAAAGAACAGAAAAGTACAGGTCTATAACCCTGATGAACACAGATGCAAAGATTCTCAACAAAATACTAGCATATACAATTCAACAACTCATCAAAAAGATCATACACCATGACCAAGTGGGATTCATCCCGGGGTTGCAGGATGGTTTAATATTCAAAAATCAATCAACATAATTTATTATATCAACAAAAGAAAAGATAAAAACCATAGGATCATATCAATACATGCAAAAAAAGCATTTGACAAGATCTAGCACCCGTTTATGATGAAAACTCTTGCCAAAATGGGGATAGAATGGACTTTCCTGAATATAGTTAAAGACATCTACCACAAGCCTATGGCAAGCATCATCCATAATGGGGAAAAACTAAAATCCTTCCCTCTAAGATCAGAGAGGAGACAAGGATGCCCTCTGTCTCTACTTCTGTTCAATATAGTACTGGAAATACTTGCAATAGTGATCAGGCAAGAAAAAGATATTAAGGACATTCAGGTAGGAAAGGAAGAAATCCACTCACACTATTCGCACATGACACGATACTACTCTTAGTAACCCTAAAACTTCTACCGAGAAACTATAGAAACAGTAGACTTGTATAGGACTGGAGCAATAGCCAGCCATAGGGCGTTTGCCTTGCAAGCCTCCGGGCTGACCAAGCCAGGTTCAATTCTTCCGCCCCTCTCAGAGAGCCCGGCAAACTACCTAGAGTATTTCACCCTCACAGAAAAACCTAGCAAGCTACCCGTGACGTATTCGATATGCCAAACAGTAACAATAAGTCTCACAATGGAAGACGTTACTGGGCCCGCTCAAGCAAATCGATGAACATCAGGAGGACAGTGCTACAATAAAGTTATAGGCTATAAAATCAATATCCAAAAGTCCATGGCTTTCCTATATGCAAAGAATGAAAGAGAAGAAAATGACATGAAAAAAACCAATCTTGTTCTCAATTGTGCCCCAGAAAAAAAATACCTAGAAATCAGCTTACCTAAGGCCATAAAAGACTTGTACAAAGAAAACTACAAAGCTCTACTTCAGAAAATAAAAAAAGACACGAGGAAATGGAAAGATATTCCATACTCATGGATTAGGAGAATTAACATTGTCAAAATGGCAATACTTCCCAAAGCATTGTACAAATTTAATGCAACCTTTATAATGATACCCATGACATTCTTCAAAGAAATGGAGCAAACACTCCTGAAATTCATATGGAACAGTAAGCACCCACATATATCTACAGAAACTCTTGGGAAAAAGAAAATGGGAGGAATCAACCTCCCCAATCTCTAACTCTACTACAAAACAGTAATAATTAAAACTGCATGTTACTGGAACAAAGGCAGACCAATGGAACAGGGTTGAATATATTGACCCTACCCCACCCAAACATATGATCATCTAATCTTTGATAAGGGAGCAAGAAATGTGAAGTGGAGCAAGGAAAGCCTTTTTAACAAATTGTGCTGGCAAAACTGAATGACTATATGCAAAAAAAAAAAATGGGCTCAGGTCTCTACCTAACACCATGTACAAAAGTAAGATCAAAATGGATTAAAGACCTGAACATCAGACTGGAATCCATAAGGTACATTCAAGACAGCTTTGGCAAACCCCTCCACCACATTGAAGCTAACGGTATCCTCAAAGATGACGCGCCACTGGCCAAGCAAGTAAAAAAAAAAATAGACAAATGAGACTATCTTAAACTGAGAAGCTTCTGCCCCTCCAAAGAAACATTGACCAAATTACAAAGACATTTTACACAATGGGAAAGGATATTCACCCAATATCCATCTGACAAGGGGTTGATATCAAGGATATATAAAGTACTAATTGAACGCCACAAGAAGAAAACCTCCAACCCCATCAAAAAATGGGGCGATGAAATGAACAAAAACTTTATCAAAGAAGAAATCTGAATGGCAGAAAAGCACATGAGAAAATTCTCTACATCATTAACGATCAGGGAGATGTAGATCAAAACAACAATGAGATACTCTCATACCACAGAGACTGGCCCACATCCAAAAGAACAAAAGCAACTAGTGTTGGCGTGGATGTGTCGAGAAAGGAACTCTCCTTCACTGCTGGTGGGAATGCTGACTGGTTCAGCCCTTTTAGAAAACAGTATGGATAATCCTCAAAAAATTAGAAATTGGGTTCCCATTTGATCCAGCTATACCACTCCTGGGAATATATCCCAGAGAGGCAAAAAAGTACAGACAAAATGACATCTGCACTTGTATGTTCATTGCTGCACTGTTCACAATAGTCAAAATCTGGAAAAAACGGAGTGCCTGAGAACTGAGGACTGGTTAAAGAAACTTTGGTTCATCTACACAATGGAATACTACGCAGTTGTTTGAAAAGATGAAGTCATGAAATTTACATACAAGTGTTACTACATGGAAAGTATCATGCTAAGTGAAATGAGTCAGAAAGAGAGGGACATAGAAAGATTGCATTCATCTGTGGAATATAAAGTAAGAAAATAGACTAACATCCAAGAGTAGTTGAGATAAGTACCAGGAAGTTCACTCCATGACTTGAAGTCCAGCCCCATATGCTAGGAGAAAAGGCAGCTCAGATAGGGTACACCAAGTAAAGGGTGTCGGGAGGATCCTCTCAGGATGGGAGTTGCATGTTGAAAGTTGACTATAGACTGAACATGATTGCCACTCAATGCCTCTTTTGCAAACCTCAGCACCCAAAAGGAAAGAGAGAATGAAAGGGAATGCCCTGCCACAGAGGCAGGTGCGATGGGAGGGTTGGGGGGGGAGGGGGTGGGAGGGATACTGGGATCATTGGTGGTGGAGAATGGGCACTGGTGGAGAGATGGGTACTCAATCATTGTATAACTGAACCCCAAACACAAAAGTTTGTAAGTCTATAAGTGTACCTCATGGTGTTTCCCTAATAAAAATTTTTAAAAATAACAGAAAATATAATCAAAGCAAAATAATTAAAAAATAAAATTAAATGCTCTAATCAGTGTAAAAAAAGTCAACTAAACCCAATAACCTCCACCAAAAAACTCCTAGAAACAATAGACTCGTATAGTAAAGTTGCAGGTTATAAAATCAATACCCAAAAGTCCATGGTTTTCCTATACGCAAACAGTGAGAGAGAAGAAAGCAACATGAAAAAAACAATCCCGTTCACAATTGTGCCCCAGAAAATCAAGTACCTAGGAATCAGCTTAACTAAGGAAGTAAAGGACCTGTACAAAGAAAACTACAAAACGCTACCTCAGGAAATAAAAGAGGACATAAGGAAATGGAAAGATATCCCCTGCTCATGGGTCGGGAGACTTAACATTGTCAAAATGGCAATACTACTGAAAGCATTGTATAAATTCAATGCAATCCCTATAAGGATACCCATGACATTCTTCAAAGAAATGGAGCAAACACTCCTGAAATTTATATGGAACAATAAGCCCCCACGAATAGCTAAAGCAATTCTTGGGAAAAAGAAAATGGGAGGAATCAACCTCCCTAACTTCAAACTGTACTACAAAGCAGTAATAATTAAAACAGCATGGTACTGGAACAAAGGCAGAACTGCAGACCAATGGAACAGGGTTGAATACACTGACATCTCCCCTCAATCATATGATCATCTAATCTTTGATAAAGGTGCAAGTAATGTGAAGTGGAGTAAGGAAAGCCTCTTTAATAAATTGTGTTGGCATCATTGGACGGCTACATGCAAAAAAATAGCCTCAGAACTCTGCCTAACACCATGTACAAAAGTAAGATCAAAATGGATTAAAGACCTCAACATCAGACCAGAAACCATAAGGTACATTGAAGATAAAGTTGGCAAAACCCTCCATGACATTGAAGCTAATGGTATCTTCAAAGATGCCACGCCACTGGCCAAGCAAGTGAAAACAGAGATAGATAAATGGGACTATCTTAAACTAAGAAGCTTCTGCACCTCCAAAGAAACAGTGACCAAAATACAAAGACAGTCTACAGAATGGGAAAGGATATTCGGCGAATACACATCTGACAAGGGGTTGATATCCAGGATATACAAAATACTGGTTAAACTCCACAAGAAGAAAACATCCAACCCCATCAAAAAAATGGGGCAATGAAATGAACAGAAACTTTCCCAAAGAAGAAATGCGAATGGCAAAAAAGCACATGAGAAAATGCTCTACATCATTAATCATCAGAGAGATGCAGATCAAAACCACAACGAGATACCATCTCACACCTCAGAGACTGGCCCACATTCAAAAGAACAAAAGCAACCAATGCTGGCGTGGATGTGGCGAGAAAGGGACACTCCTTCACTGTTGGTGGGAATGTCCACTGGTTCAGCCCTTCTGGACAACAGTATGGACGATTCTCAAAAAATTAGAAATTGAGCTCCCATTTGACCCAGCAATACCACTCCTGGGAATATATCCCAGAGAGGCAAAAATGTATAGTCGAAGTGACATCTGCACTTGTTTGTTCATTGCAGCACTCTTTACAATAGCCAGACACTGGAAAAAACCTGAATGCCCAAGAACAGATGACTGGTTAAAGAAACTTTGGTACATCTACACAATGGAGTACTATGTAGCTGTTAGAAAAGATGAAGTCATAAAATTTACATACAAGTGGTACAATATGGAAAGTATCATGCTAAGCGAAATGAGTCAGAAAGAGAGGGATAGACATAGAAAGATTGCATTCATCTGGGGGATATAAAGTAACAAAGTATGAGATTAATACCCAAGAATAGCTGAGATCAGCACCAGGAGGATTACTCCATAACTTAGAGGCCAGCCGGGTATCCTAGAGGAAAGGGCAGTTCAGATAGAGAAGGGAGCACCAAATAAAGGATGTTTGGAGGATCCTCCCAGGAGGGGAGATGCATGTCAAAAGTAGACTATGGACTGAACATGTTTGCCACTCAATGCCTCTTTTGCAGACCACAACACCCAAACGGAGAGAGAGAACACAGGGGATTGCCCTGCCACAGAGGCAGGGGGGGATGGGGGGATGGGGGTGGGAGGGATATTATCCATGGTGGTGAAAAACGGGCACTGGTGGAGGGATGGGTATCTGATCATTGTATAATTGAAACCCAAGCACAAAAAATTATAAATCTACAACTGTAAAAAAAAAAATTTAAAAAAAAGTCAACTAAAAATAAAGATTAAATGCACATAAAAAAGTCAATGTTTTGAAAAACATTGAATTAAGTGATGCAGTACTATGTAAAGATCAAAAAGTATATTAATTTCATTAGTATGAATAAATCTCATTTCATATTTAATAATAGTAAAATTATATATAAATAATTATTTTAAATAAATATCTCTGATTTATTGTCAATAAATTTTATATATATACCTGTATCCCTATTTTATATACCAATATACCTGGTATTGCCTAAAAATATATCAAGTAAAAGATTATCATGAATGAAAAACTTTTAAGAAGCCCTGAACAAGATTCTGACAACTCAATGATGAAAATGTCTTGGATCTTATGCAGAATTACTCAACATGTGGAAAATAACTATAATTATAACACATATGGGGCATAATAATTCATAGAAATATTGTGATGGCAGAAATATAATAAAGACTTTAAGGCTATTATTAAAATGCACATATTAACATTTGTTAAGTGTTTCAATTTCTTTGTGAATAAATAGAAGATAAAAAGAACCCAATGAAAATTTTACAACTGAAAATACTGTGGCTACTCCTGTGATAAAAAAAAATTAAGAAAACTACTTAATACTTAGAGCTGGAGAGATTGAAGTCCTGTATTATCAAGCCTACTAAGGTACTTGCCTTGCATAGAGCAGAGCCAAACCTGGTTTGAGCACCAACACTGCATTGGTCTCCTCCAATTCGAGTGATGATCTTTGAGCACAGGACCAGGAGTAAGTACTGAGCACTACTCCCACCCCTCCAAATATCTACTCTTATGAAACATCAATTATACAATGAAGTATTATCAGCTCTAATAGCAATAGTGTACATTAGATTCCTGAATTTATTAATCCTACAACTAACACATTTTTTTTTGAAAATCAAAATGTGTGTGGCGTTTTATTTATTTTTATTTTTTTATTAGTGAAACACCATGAGGTACAGTTATAGACTTACAAATTTTGTGCTTGGGTTTCAGTTATACAATGATCAAGTGCCCATCCCTCCACCAGTGCCCGTCATCCATCACCACGGGTCCCAGCATCCCCCCCACCCCCCATCCCCCCCATCCCTTCCTACCTTTGTGGCAGGGTATTCCCCCTTGTTCTCTCTCTCTTCTTTTGGGTATTGTGTTTTGCAATAAAGGCCTTGAGTGGCAATCATGTTTGGTCTATAGACTACTTTTAGCATGCTTCTCCCACCCTGGGAGGGTCCTCACAACACCCTTTATTTGGTGCTCTCTTCTCTATCTGAACTTCCTTTTCACCTAGCATGTGTGGCTGGTCTTCCAGTCATGGAGCAAAATTCCTGGTACTAATCTCAGCCATTCCTGGGTGTTAGTCTCCCTTTTTGTTGCTTTATGTTCCCCAGACGAATGCAATCTTTCTGTGTCTATCCCGCTCTTTCTGACTCATTTCGCTTAACATGATACTTTCCATGTAGTACCACTTGTATGTAAATTTCATAACTTCATCTTTTCTAACAGCTACATAATACTCCATTGTGTAAATGTACCAAAGTTTCTTTAATCAGTCATCTGTTCTCAGGCACTCAGGTTTTTTCCAGATTCTGGCTATTGTAAAGAGTGCTGCAATGAACAAACAATTGCAGATGTCACTTCGACTATACCTTTTTGCCTCTCTGGGATATATTCCCAGGAGTGCTATAGCTAGGTCAAATGGCAGATCAAATTCTAATTTTTTGAGAATCAGCCATACTGTTTTCCAAAAGGGTTGGACCAGCCGGCATTCCCACCAGCAGTGAAGGAGGGTCCCTTTCTCGCCACATCCGCGCCAGCATTGGTTGCTTTTGTTCTTGTGGATGTGGGCCAGTCTCTGTGGTGTGAAATGATATCTCATTGTGGTTTTGATCTGCATCTCTCTGATGATTAGTGATGTAGAGCATTTTCTCATGTGCCTTTTTGCCATTCGAATTTCTTCTTTGCGAAAGTTTCTGTTCATTTCCTCGCCCCATTTTTTGATGGGGTTGGGTGATTTCTTCTTGTGGAGTTTAACCAGTACCTTGTATATCCTTGATATCAACCCCTTGTTGGATGTGTATTTGGTGAATGTCCTTTCCCATTCTGTAGGCTGTCTTTGCATTTTGGTCACTGTTTCTTTTGAGGTGCAGAAGCTTCTTAGTTTAAGATAGTCCCATTTGTCTATCTCTGTTTTCACTTGCTTGGCCAGTGGCATGACATCTTTGAAGATACCATTAGTTTCAATATCATGGAGAGTTTTGCTGACTTTGTCTTCAATAAACATTATGGATTCCGGTCTGATGTTGAGATCATAAATCCATTTTGATCTTACTTTTGTGTATGGTGTTAGGCAGAGATTTGAGCCCACTTTTTTGCATGTAGTTGTCCAGTTTTGCCAGCACAACTGGACTCAGGTTTTTTAAAAAACCTGGGCACTCAGGTTTATTAAAGAGGCTTTCCCTGCTTCATTTCACTTTTCTTGCCCCCTTATCAAAGATTAGATGATTATATGTTTGGGAGGAAATGTCAGTATATTCAACTCCTAACACATTTTTTATATTGAACAAAAATTGTCTTGCTTTTTCCACCTCTAGTACATCAACCACTGTCCTGCATAGTAGTCCTATGAGTTTAACTTTTTGGAATACATTTAAGTGATACACTATTTATTACCTACATTTTACTTAGCATGATATCATCCAGATTCATATATGTTGTTGGATATGGTAATATTTTCCTCTTTAATACATTCAAATTCTGTTATATACTCAGTTTCATAGTTAACATACAATTGCATGTGGTGCATTTATAATATACATAATAGATCTATATAAACTGTGTTATATATTCAAATGATTAATATATATGTACTATTACATATATATATATATATATATATGGGCTGAAGCGATAGCATAGTGGGTAGGGTGTTTGTCTTACAAGCGGCCAACATGGCCGATCTGAGTTCGATTCCTCCGCCCCTCTCGGAGAGCCCGGCAAGTTACTGAGAGTATTTTGCCCATATGGCAGAGCCTGGCAAGCTACCCGTGACGTATTCAATATGCCAAACACAGTAACAACAAGTCTCATGATGGTGACATTACTGGGCCTGCTCGAGCAAATCGATGGACAATGGGAGGACTGTGATCACTGATATATATATATATATATATATATATATATATATATATATATATCAGTGTACAGACCAATATCTACTTCTATACTTATCTGTATAAACTTTTTCTTGTTCATTAATTTATCTATGGTACTGAGGTTATTTCCATATCTTGGTGATTTTGAATAATGCTTCAGTGAACACTGGAGTGCAGATAACTCTTTAACATTCTCGTTTTATTTTCAGAATTCGATCCCTGGGTCCTAATGTAGTTCCAGTATTTAAAAAAAATGAAGGCAGGGGATTCCAAGCAGGACCCAGTAGCCCAGGAGTCACTCCTAGTGATACTCAACTTATGTAGGTAGATAATACTCAGGCAGGCAATGAAGTGCTACACAGGTCCTACAGTTCTGGGACCATCAGAGCTTCACCCAGCAGTGCCTGGAAACCATGTGGTGCCAGGACCTCCTTATGCCAGGCTGCACTTCAGGCCTTGAGTCACCTTTCTAGCCCAGTAATTAAATATTTTTAAACCCTCCATTCTGCTTTTAAGAATAGCCATATCAATTTACATCCACACCAACAGTGTATAAATGTTTTCTTCTCTCAACATGGTATTCTCTCAACATCCACTTTTGTATTTCCCCCCAGATATTTTGTTGCATCATGATTTAGAATACTTTCAATGAGAGTTTTATTCATACAATACTCCAACATCATAGCACCAATGTGCCTCCACCAGTATCTGAAGGTTTCTTCCCACCTACTCTCGACACGTCTCCCACCCCCTTGGCAAATTCAGTTCTATAATAACAATTCATAAGTTCTGTTGACACAGGCCATTTATTATTTCCTTAAAGTCTTCCTTCCTACCATCATTCCTTTTTTCCCTCTACACTTTTTTTGAAACACAGCGCTGTACAAAGTCAGTAATAATGATTTGTTAGAGACACTCAATATTCCAATACCAATTCCACCAACCACTATCACCTTCCCTCCACCATTCTCTTCGGTTTTCCCAACCACCCCTCAAACCTGCTCCTGTAGCAGGCCATCATGCTTTATTTTATATTGCTTCTTACCAATAATTTCCTCAAGGAATGATCAAAAATATTTCTTTAGAAGAAAATTAGTGTGAATTGTTGTATACCACCAGAAAGACACTAAATTTCTGTATGAGATTTTACCAAAAATTGTTACAAGTTAAGCCTTCTGTGTTAGCATTTTTGTTAGTTGAGATTGGTTGGCTTCTACAATCCATTCCATTCAATCTGGTATGCTACTACTGGACTGTCAATGTCATAGAGTTTAGAGATGTTGTACTGTCATGAATGTGGCCATGCGCTTTAGAAAATTTAGAATATTTAATTAAGTGGTACAACTGGAGTTAAATATTTAACTGGGAAGCTCCTTTGGGGTGGTAGTGTTACTGCCTGGGCTTTTGAAATACAGGGAAGTGGGGGGAGGTAGCCCATGCCAACTCTGAAAAAGCCCGCCCCCCCCAGAATCCCAGTTGTGAATGGGTGTTGAGAAATTTTGCAGCTAGTGGATCTCTTTATGATTTATTTATGAGTCTCTGGAGCAAGACCTATAGATGAGCTTACATGGCTGCAGAGACGATTCATGACATGACTTCCAAGGCTTCAGGAAGTAAAGTTATGTGGGGCTTTTCATCGTTTCTTACACTTTTCTTTGGGGGGGGGGAGAGAAGTCACATCCAGTTGTGTTCATGATTTTTTCTTGACTCTGTGCTCAGGAGTTGTTCATAGTCTGCTTAGGGGATCATATAAGGTGTTGGGGATTGAACTAGTTTGACTGTTAGCAAGGTAAGTGCCTTACCCACTGTACAATCCGTCTAGCCCCAATGTTTCTCTTTATACCACATATGAGGGAAATCATTCTGCATTTGTTCCTCTTCTTCTGATTGACTTTAATCAGCTTGATAGCCTCTAGTTCCATGCACTAGAGGAAAATTTCATGAATTCAGCTTTTTTTGTAATTGAGTAGTATTCCATTTCATATATACATAATTTCTTCATCTACTCTTCTGTTCTTAAGCACTTTGGTTGTTTCCATATCATAGCTACTGATGCAATGAGCATGTGAGTGCAAATTCCTTTTCAAAGTGTTTTGGGGATCTTAGAGTAGAAACTAAGAAGTGGAAATGATGTTGTAGTTTTGAAGCAAAGTGTTCAAATACGTGTGAGTTGATATTTCATTATGGTTTTGATTTGCAATTGCCAGATAAATAATGATATGGAAAAACTTTTCAATTTTGTTGGAAATTTATATGTCTTCTCTGGAAAATATCTATTTATGACCTGCTCATGCCCACCTCATTTTATTAAGGTAGGGCTGGAGTGATAGCACAGCAGTAGGGCGTTTGCCTTGAGTGCAGCTGGCCCGGCCAACCCGGGTTTAATTTCTCCGCCCCTCTCGGAGAGCCCGGCAAGCTACCGAGAGTATCTCACCCAAACGGCAAAGCCTGGCAAGCTACCCGTGACTTATTAGATATCCCAAACACAGTAACAAATCTCACAATGTTACTGGGCCCGCTCAAGCAAATCGATGAACAACAGTAGGACAGTGACAGTGACAGATATTTTATACCTTATATTGTATAAAGTGTGATATAGGAACCCAAATTAATAGTTTATAGATTAATGTCTATTTTAGATCTTTAATATTTCATATATTTTATACCTTATATTTTACGTTACATTGTATAAAGTTTGATTAGCATCCCAAGTTTTTAGTTTCTAGATTAATGTCTACTATCAATATCTCTAGTATCTTTCATATATTTTATACCTTGTATTTTATACCTTATGTTGTATAAAGTGTGATATAGGAGTCCAAGTTTATAGTTTATAGATTAACATCTATTATAGATATCTTTAGTACCTTTCATATATTATATACCTCATATTGTGTAAACTGTGGTATAGAAGCCCAAATTTATAGCTTATAGATTGATGTCTACTACCGATATCTTTGGCATCTTTCATATATATTATACCTTATATTCTATTCCTTATATTGTATGAAGTGTGATATAGGGGCCTAAGTGTATTCTATTATATGCAAATACCACCCCCATTGTGGATGAAGCTTTTTTTTGTTCCACTGCATACATTTGATTCCCTTTGTCAAAGATTAACTGACCATATCCCTGAGCGTCTGAATCTCGTTTACCTTCCATTTATCAATATTTTATATTTGAGTGAACCTACCTTTATTCTAGTACCATAGTATCTTGATTAAACTTTGTTTATAGTGTAATTTAAAATTGTGAAAAGAAAAGCTGGCCATCTTCTTTGTTACTCTGATTGTTTTTGGCTAATCACATTTGTTTTATTACTGCACAAAAATCTGACCATCATGCAGTCTTCTATGTTTTTGGAAATATGGTCATTTTGACTATATTGATTCTTCCAATTGAGATGCCTGCGTGTGTTTCTATTTCATTGTGTTTTTGTCTCTACGTTTCACTTATTTTTAAGTAAAACCTTCGCCACCCTCACTTTCCCTTATGTTTATGTTGTCTGATCTGGACTGCTCTTTGCAGTCACTGAGGTTGGTGGTTTTCTAGCTTCCAGTCTGTAACTGCTGCTCTCTGAGGACTAGGCAAGCCATTCTGGTTTTGCAAGCATAATCCAGTGCGACTGAGATCATACTGTTGAAGATTCCTCTTTATTAGTTCCCTAGGGAGTTCTATAGATGTTTTCCTCAATTTATTTATTTTGTGGATTCTGGTCAATTTGTAAAATCTTTGAGATCTTTACTCCACTTTGAGTTTATAGTTGTGAATGGTGTGAAGTACTGTTCTAATTTCAGTTTTTAGATATGATTATCCAGTTTCTCATCATCATTTGTTGAAAAGATTTTTCTCTGTTCTACTTCATGTACTTAGCTCCTTTGTACAGATTACCTGTCCATAAATCTAATGGGTTGATTCAGAACTCTTAATTGATCATTGATCTGCTAGTCTCTTTAGTTCAGTACTTTGTTGTTTTGATTATTACAATATTGTAATATAATTCAAAGTTGGCAAATAAAATGTCTCCTATTTTCATTTATTTTCTTAGGATTTCTCTGAGTATTCAGAGAGATTTATATTCTATATAAATGTCAATAGTATTTGGTATATGTCTTAAAGAATTTTATGGGTGTTTATATTGGGACTGCTTTAAATATGTATAGTGCTTTAGGCAGAATTGCCATTTTGATAATATAAATTCTTCCACTCTGAACAAAGAATATTTTAAATTTATTTTATTTATTGGTATATTTTATTCTTTTAACATTTATTTATAATTTCTTTATATATAGAAGTCTTTCACTTGTTTTGTTAGGTTTATCTCCAGGTACTTGACTTTTTGAGGTGCAATGGTGAAAGGGACTTTTTTCTTTCTTTCTTTCCTATTTCATTGTTTGCATATAGGAAAGTCATACATTTCTGTATGTTGATTTTGTAACCTTTCACATTTTCTCTTTGTCTCTTGATTCTAAATGATCTTTTTGAGTATTGTATTCTCAGTATCTTGTCGTAACTATCTCATACTGAGTGACTAAAATTAATTAGTCACAGAAATTGATTTTGTCACAATCAAAGACTAATTTCTCCTAATGCCTTTTGTATACTCTTGTGGATTTTCTGTGTTTACACACCCCTAATATGAGTCTAATTCTTTTTTGTAAATAAACACTTCAATTTTATTACATTATAGCTGCACTGTTATAACCTCCTTTAGCCTTACTTAACAGCCCCAACTCCACATTTCAAGTTTCAGTGGAGGTTAGCATTTCAGCATAAAAATTTTGGAAGGTACACAGTATAGTCCTTAATATATATAGTATATGAATATAGTTCACAATAATATAATTTTTTAAAGAAATGAGGTAAAATTAATTCTATATATTTTATTTCATCAAAAAATGAATGACCAAATGAGTGAACTATAGTAATTTATCTTTATTATGTTGGTTGTATCAAAGAAATGGTACCTGCCAAGGACTAAAAGGTGAAGTGCACTCTGCGTGTTGTTACTTCTCTTAGGTAAAGTGCCCAATATCTACAATATCATCACAACCATTAAGACAACTGGGCAGCATGATGGAGCGATAGCACAGCGGGTAGGGCGTTTGCCTTGCACGCAGCCAACATGGCTGACCCGAGTTCGATTCCTCCGCCCCTCTCGGAGAGCCCGGCAAGCTACCGAGAGTATTCGATATGCCAGACACAGTAACAACAAAGTCTCCAATGGAGACGTTACTGGGCCCGCTCGAGCAAATCGATGATCAACGGGAGGGCCTTTACTTTACTTTTACTTTATATATGAAATTGGGCAGAAGGAAACAATAGACATTATCAAATATTATCTGTTGGAGTTTGAGGTATAACAACAGCTATAAGTAGGGGAGATTTACAGCTGATAAAAACAGTAATCCATCTTTTGACATGAGCATTTTAAGGTCTGATAGATGATGCTAAACTAAACTGTAATATGAATTTGATGATAGTCAAGTATTTTGATGTAAGATAAATTATTTTACAAATTCATCTGCTCGTTCAAAGTATAAAATTGATAACCTGAAGTTTCAAGTTCTGTAACATTCAGAGCAAAAGCTGATAGATCCAGTGAGATGTATGGCCCAAACAGAGGGTGGATGTAAACAGATGCTACTACAAAGCTGATCTTTGAATGAGCCTGGAAAAGCCCATCTGCTTATGAAGTTTATGCTGGCACAAGTCAGTGAGTCGGGAAAGTCATCAAAAGACACACCTGTCTTTGTTGTTGTTGTTGTTGTTAGTGAATCCGGGGGTAACAAATGGCATGTAGGATTTTGGAAGGGAGAACGTTGGGAACGGCATATCCATCCTGAAGAATTTGGTATTTGGGCAGGTGGACATGGTTATAAAAGAGATCCGAGTAGAAGTCATGAATAATCTTCTCCATTGCCCTTCTGGAAGATGTGATAGATCCATCAGGATCTCGAAGGGAAGTCATCTTGGTCTTGTAGGTGGGCATTGGGAATACTTTTCCCAGCTTCTGCCACATGGGCCAGCACTGCTTCTCTTCCCTTTGAGGTCTTCCTTAATCACTTCTCTGCACTGCTTTGCCAGCTCACACGTTAGCTTGTGATTGCCTGAAGCTCATACCAAGCCACAATGGCGAATTAGATCAAGAGTTTCCAAAGACAGGTGTCTGTTTGTAGCTTTCCCACACTTGGCATTTCTCACACAGTCATGGAGGTGCTGAACCAGTGATGATATTTCTCGTTGATGTTGTCAACAACGGCATCTTCCCATGTTGCCGAAATAGTGCCAAACAGCTCCTAGTTGGTGGTTATTCTGGGACTTTGAACGATTCGCACGAAGGAGACAGTGGTCTGATCCCATTTAGAATTTTGGAACAACAGTGACATAAATCAGGCAAAACCATCGATTGAATATGATGTGTTCAATTTTGTTGTGGAACTGTCCACCAGGAGATTCCCATGTCCAGCATTTAGAATTGGCCTTCTGGAACTGTGAGTTACCATGGATGGTCTTGGTCAACATGATGAACTCAGACAATCTCACCCTGTTTGTTCTGTTCTAGGCCATGGGTCCCAATGTGGAGTTCTTTGGGTGACTTTCTCACTCCTAATTTGGCATTAAAATCACTGACAGTGATCTTGTAGAAGGTGTGGTCTTCTTTATAGAACTTCTCTGGTCCATATAGAACTCAGTTTCTTCTTCATTGTAGTTGGAGTTGGTGTGGTGTGTAGACGACAAAGATAGAAACTGCCAGTAATGAACCATATCATTTCAAGCGTAATCATCCAATTCGGGTTGTTAGGCATTGGAATGAGTCAATGCTCATGGCCAAGTTTGTGTTGACGAGAACACACCACAAATGCCTCTATTGTCACATGTTCCTAGGAACAGTTCTTCTATTGTCACATGTTCCTAGGAACAGTGGCGTGATGTGATTGACGCCTTCTCATCTTTGTCAGACCAGTGATGTCGTACTTGATCTTCTGTGCTTGCACCATCAGGTCCTCGATGGATGCTTCCGATGCCAGTGTACGTGCATTGAAAATACACACAAACATTTTAGCCTTTCTTTGTTTTAGCAGCCTAGTTCGGACCTGAGATTTTATCACCCTCTCCTTGTTTGTCCTTCTTAATGCTGCCATATTTGGGACTCTTTTTTTGAGGCCCATTATTGTTACTGTTTTCGGCATACCAAATATGCCATGGGTAGCTTGTCAGACTCTGCCTCTGTGAGCAGGATACTCTCAGTAGCTTACAGGGCTCTCCAAGAGGGATGGAGGATTTTAGGGTGGCTTCCAATCACCCTTACAAGTGCTCCTAGTCTACTGAATTCAAGCGTTTGGTCGACTGGCATGTTATAACTATCTTCAGCACCTGTTCATTCACTCTTCGCCCATCAGCACCGTTACGACCCCCTCCATGATGAGATGGTGAACCATATGATTCACACCAGACAAGGTCGGACCCGAACACCTGAAGAATCTTCCATCAGTACTCATCAATGCACTGGCTCAGGTCTTCACATGCTACCTGTCTAAATGCAAGGTTCCATCCCAATGGAAAACCAGCAGGACCATTCTGTTGTACTAGAAGAAAAACATCCATGACATTAGCAACTATTGCCAGATCTGCCTGTTGTCCGTCATCTGCAAGTTGTTCACTCGAGTCATCCTGAGTAGGATTGGCAAAACACTAGATGAAGAACAAACATGTGAGCAAGCCGGGTTCCATAACAGATTCAGTACGATAGACCACATGGTGACCAAGTTCATTGAGGTTTCTCAGGAGTTCAAGATGCCGCTCTGTCTAACATTAATTGATTTAAAGAAGGACTTTGATTCTGTTGAGACTGAAGCAGTCATCGAAGTCCCAGCCAAACAGGGTTTTCAAACTCAGTACATCGGGATCCTCCATGAGCTGTATTATGAATTCACCACCAGGATCTCACCATTCTACAAGATCATCAACGTAGAGAGGGGTTTGACAGGAAGATACCATTTCACTGAAACTCTTCAGTGTCACCCTCAAGAACGTCATTCAATGACTGGAATGGGAAGAATTGGGAGTGAAGATAAATGGTCGGCAACTATACCAACTCTGCTTTACTGATGACATCATTCTAATAACACCAAACATTAGCCAAACAGCACGAATGCTGGCCAACTTTGATCATGAGTGTGGAAAGGTCAGACTGCAGCTGAATCTCAGTTAGACAATGTTCATGAAAAACAGACTAGTTCCAGACGTTCCATTTGTTCTCAACAGAACAAACATCTCTGAGCGCAGCAGTTATGTGTACCTAGGTCAAGAACTCAACATGATTAATAACCTGGCACCTGAGCTGCGCAGGAGAAGAGCAGTGTGGATTACCTTTATGAGCGTCGAAGAAGTTGTTAAGAGGATGAAGAACCTCCAGCTCTGGGCACATCTCTTTGACTCCACCGTTCTTCCTGCACTAACATACGCCTCAGAGACCTGGGCGCTACAAAAACAGGATGAGAACGCTATTTTGGTATCCCAAAGAGGAATCAAAAGAGCTATGCTTGGAGTATCATGCTTCACTCAGGTCAGAGAAGGAGTTCGGAGTTCCCACCTCCATTGACGATCAAGAATCAGGGATGCTGTCTCATTTGCCAAGGCATCAAAAATCAGATGGGCCAGACATGTAATGTGATTTAAAGACGACTACTGGACTAGAGCTGTTACTGACGGATTCCATGGAATGTCTAAAGAATGTGTGACTGCCTACCTATGAGTTGGTCATACTTCTTCGTTAAGACCTTGAGTTAATGGTTTGAGGCTATTTCTGTTCCTGGAGCCAGCAGACGCCATTGTGCTACACTAGCATATGACAGGGATGAATGGAGATGTTACTGGCACCCGCTCGAGCAAATCAATGAGTAACAGGATGTCAATTGATCAAGTGATTAGTTAATCACCGTGAGGTAGTTACAGACTTACAAACTTTCGTGCTTGTGTTTCAGTCAAATGATGATCCTGTACCCATCCCTTCAGCAGTGCCCATTTTGACCACCAATGGTCCCAGCATCCCTTCTACCACTGCCGCAGACTGGCTCAGTCGGGAACCACCAGGCTGAGGGAACGTGGGAGAAGGTTTACAGGAAAGCAGAGATTCGGCGATGACAGACAGACACCAACACAAGTGAGGTTGAGTGCTGCTGCGATTTTACTGAGCACAGAGTTCCTTTTTTATACAGTCAAGGCAAAATCATAGAACAAAGGGCCAGAATACAATCGGACATTACATCATATCGTGGTCACTTATTGGTGACATATTCAAAAAAATATCGAGGGACAAAAACACTTTCTTAATACACTTCCTGCTTCAAATTAGGACAAAACATTTACCTATGAATTCTTTACAGTGATTACACAGGATTTAATGTCTAACCATGGTTCCCCTGTTTACAGAGTTCTCTATCATTGTTTTTCTTCAGCAACTTTTGTTTTCATCTGACAGGGTCTTAACCACACATCACAATCCAGGAAGGGTCTCGGACCTTCCCATATATTGGTTTGCAACACTTTGTTTTTCTGTTAATAAACTCCAGGATGTATGTGCTTGAATCAGTTTTTGTATGGGGGGGGATAAAGGTTTCACAATGTCCCTCATTCTCTCATATGGTAGCTTATTGTTTTCTTTTATGTTAGGCACCCTTGCTTGAAATTAAGGGCTGTACTGTATGCTAAGAATCTAATTGTTTCAGCCACAATATTTGGCGGTTTTTCTGGCTCCTGTTATTGTTTGGTTTCACTTATGACTCCTGACCTTTGTCAAACCTAACATCTCCTTAGTTTCCTACAGATTTCACAATGATTAAAAGCAAACTATAACTACAAAGCTTCTACCTATTAATTCTAAATACCTAACTTATAAGTAAAATTGGCAGGCAACCATTATAAACTCCATCCGGGATGCAGAAGAGCCACATACCAAAGTGCCACAGAAGCACACAAAGCAGGATAAGAAAAAGGGGGCGCCGGAGGCATAGACCCAAAGGTCGCGAACCTCCCTTTCCCGCGGGACCTGGGCCAGGCCCAGGTCACCTTAGCAGGTTGCTACGCGGGCGACACCGTTGACGGCGTGGCAATATACCACCCCCACCCCACGCCCTCCACCCTACCCCGTCTCTGTGGCAGGGCTTTCCCTTTTGCAATCTCTCTCTTTTCGGGTGTTGTGGTTTGAAATATAGGTATTAAGTGGCCATTAATTTCGGTCTATAGTCTACATTCAGCTCCTATCTCCCATCCTGAGCTGGCTCTCCTAGCACTCTTTACTTGGTGTTCCCTTCTCTATCTGAGCTGCCTTTTCCCCCAACATGTGAGACCGGCTTCTAAGCTGTGGAATAATTCTTCCGGTACTTATCTCTACTATTCTTGAGTTTTAGTCTCCCATTCTGTTACTTTATATTCCACAAATGAATGCAATCTTTCTAAGACATACCTGTCTTAAGCAGCTTAAAACTGCTAGAAAGTAAAAGACCTTAATATAGAGGTTGTAACAGCTGTACAGAACATAAGAAATTGAAACACTGGAAGATGCTCCACATGTAGAAAAAAGATACTCCTAGGAATGGCTTCCATGGACCCTCTGCCTTAAGTGCTGCTGGAGTCCAGGCACAAGACTTGTCTCTAGAAGTAGACCTGAAAAGCCAATTTAAATTACTTGCTCAATGTATATAAGTAGATGGGAAGGCTGTAACCAATAAAAGTCAGAAGTGAGGTAACAAATAAAAGTCAGGAGAAGTGGGTTGAAGGCACAAAAAATGTGCATCAAAAAACAAGACTAATATACTCCTGTTGGGATTTTGGAGAGAAACCCAAAATGGGCACCCTGGGGAAAATAACTTTGTACTTTATTTGAGATTATTTTTCTGAAAAGAGAGCCAGTTATAAATGCAGTAAACACCCAAATTATGTTGTAAGAATCAAAGGCTGTGATCTCTGTACTGAGATAATGCCCACTACCATTTTCCTCGCTGTTCACGACTCCCAGTTTCTCTGCCTTTATGAACCCTCATGCTCCTTTCATTTCCTTTGAGACATCCTCATGAATGAACATGATTCCATAAAGACCTTTTCTTAGGATTTGTCTTTCATAGGATCCAGATAAAATGTTGGCTGAGATTAGAAAATCAAAGTGAAGGAGAATCGTGACCCAGTCTACTATCTGTTTCTGAAATCCTTGGATTCTGAATTTAGTAAGGAATTACAAGTCTCAGAAAATGAAGACCAGAACTATTTATAAATACAATTATAATTTATTTGTTGTTGTCCTAATATTTGTTGTCCTCCCGTTGTTCATCATTTTCTCAAGCAGGCCCAGTAAAATCTCCATCGTGAGACTTGCTGTTACTGTGTTTGGCATATTGAGTACGTCATGGGTAGCTTGGCAGGCTCTACCGTGCAGGTGAGATACTCTCGGTAGCTTGCCGGACTCTCCGAGAGGAGTGGAGAAATTGAACTCAGGTGGGCCATGTTGGCTGCGTGCAAGACAAATGCCCTACCTGCTGTGCTATCGCTCTAGCCCATAATTTATAAATAATTTAATAATTTTAAAATATGCTTATAATGGACTGGAGCCAGGGTTTTCTTAGGAAATAGAATAATACCGAACATTAGTATATAGCCTTCAAACTTTTGTGTACAATAGAGACATTTCACATAACTCCTGCCTTTCTGATAAAGAGAATCTGATGTTGGGGTCTAAGATTTTCCCTTTATGTTTTATTGTAGTCGAGGTAACATGATTACAACATTGTTAACATTTATGATGTCTTTCAAAAACCTTGGGGTTTTTTTGGGGCCACCCCCAGTGGCACTGTAGGGATCATGCAGTAACAGGGATTGAACCTAGACTTCCTGTTTACAGTGTGCTCAGCTCATTAAGTATCCCCCCAGGTCTAAAAAGCTAAGCTTTTTGGGTCTATATCTGTCTATAGTTTTCCAATTAATGCACAGTATAAGTAATCATGTAGTTTTTATCTGGGGAAATGTGTGCAAACAAAGTCTCCCAAGACACTTGAGGAAAAAGAGATATACAAAAATGACAATTTTGCACCTCAGAATTTGTGGGACGCTGCAAGGAACAATTCAGGAGTGACTGGGGTTGAGGATGAAGCCCCTAGACTTGGCCTGACAAGGATGAGCAGTGGGAGGTCCCTCTCCCATAGCTTCCCCTTTGGACTTCCTGGCAACGACCCCTCTCTCCTGCCTTCTCCTCTCTTCTCTGACTGACTTGCTGTGGCATCCAGTCACCTTGGTGGAATCAGGGGATGATTGGGCAAACAGGACTCCCAACCAAGAAGAAATGACAAGACACAACATCCTAAAGCATTTTGGAGGGATGTGCTGAATTCTCCAACAAAAAGTTTGTTCCCTGTTTGTTGAGATATATAAACCTCACCCTGCTTGTAACAAATGTCCCTGCAGGTGCTCTCAGAGTGTGGAGTGCATCTTTCTCTTCATGCTCACTCTCCCTAAAAGGCTCTCTTACTGCATGCAGGGGCTGAGTGCTTCCTAGCAGTTCAGTGGCCCCAGCATGTTGAAGCAACAAGAATCCTCTCAGTTTGATGGTGTAAATAAAGGATGGGGAAGGATATAACTATTGGAATGTGAAGATTATCCTATATTTGCCATGATATAAATAAAAAGTTTGGCAATTATTCAACAAATGCCAAGTTTCCTAAACAAGTCAAATAGTCACCCCTATATTCATCTTATTAAGGGTAGTGAGGCCATTTTTACTCATAACTGAGCTTGAAACAATTAAATGCAGACATTCCTGTAGGATTCACCTGTATAATCCACTGGGTGCTATGAAGACAGAAAGAATTCCCATTAGTACGTCTCATGAAGTCTTTATATAAAACTTACAATTTTTATAAAGAAATTCAAGAGACCAGAATGATTAGAAAATAACTAGAATGCAACTTGGCTGTATAACTCACATTGGAGGATGATTCAGAAATAGAAATGGTATCTCTGGGTAATAGATACTTTAAATAGTAACACTTTAAAATTCTTTTGAGTTTTAAAGTTTTTTATTGTTTTCTATTTGCTCCCAAAATCACTACCTTGGGCTGGAGCGATAGCATAGCGGGTAGGGAGTCTGCCTTGCACGCAGCCAACATGGCCGACCCAAGTTCGGTTCCTCCGCCCCTCTCGGAGAGCCCGGCAAGCTACCGAGAGTATTCGATATGCCAGACACAGTAACAACAAAGTCTCCAATGGAGACATTACTGGGCCCGCTCGAGCAAATCGATGATCAACGGGAGGGCCTTTACTTATTTGCTCCCAGGGTTATTTATGCAAATAAGCTATGGTTTGATTTTTTATACTTTGGAGGATAATAAGGTTTCAAGAAAGAAAGATTAAATTCCAAAGTAGTTGTATATAAAAGGGACAGGCAATGTTTCACTATAATAAGAAAGTGGCTTTTAAAAAGCTGTTGCTAGGGCCTTTACTGAAAAGATACTAAAACAGGTAGTGAGATCTGAGAATAGCTGTTGAGG
Organism: Sorex fumeus; assembly: GCF_029834395.1. Classification (NCBI taxonomy): domain Eukaryota; kingdom Metazoa; phylum Chordata; class Mammalia; order Eulipotyphla; family Soricidae; genus Sorex; species Sorex fumeus. The sequence goes on along the minus strand of NW_026606077.1, from coordinate 15,442,536 downwards.
TCGGAAGCTGAGTATATGAGTAACCACATCTTCAGGAGAGATCTTTATCATAGACATGTGATGTAAGAATGTAGCATATGGGACTTACAGAGTTGGGAGGTCAGGGAAGGGATCACTGTGATGATGACAGAGGGACGTGGTCACTGTGGAGAAGGACTAGGTGCTGAACGGAGAAAAGAGATATTCATGATACCTTATCAAGAACAATGTTATAAACTACAGTGCCTAAAAGGGAAAAAATTTCCTGCCACAGAGGAAAGCTGAGGAGCGGAAAGATAACTGGGAACACTGGTGGAGGGAAGTCGACACTGGTGAAGGGATTGGTGTTGGAATACTGTACACCTGAAATTCAATCATGAATACTTTTCTAATTCTGTAATTCAAAATATTTTAATAGAAACAATAAATAAAAATAAATCCTATAAAATTCCAAGTATATTTGGTCCCCCCGCTGCAAACAACAAATAAGTTAATAAATGAACTTACTACCTTTGTATTCAATCAAAGGTAAAAAGAGCATTTATTTGTGGTTTGCAGCAATGATTCTAGAGGCAATAAGTACCCAAACCAAGGAAAGTGAGACAGCAAACTTTTCTCCCAAGAATCACTTAACAGTTGATTTACTATTCATAATTTTACATATATAAATGTTATTTTGGGTTTTTATGAATTTTTTCTGAGTCACTTGTCACTTGTCATCCTGTTGATCATCGATGGATGCCAGTACCGACTCCATTCATTCCTGTCACGTGCTAGCATAGCCCAATGAATATTGGGGGTTCTTTCAGGGTCAGGGGGATGAGGTCAATTACTACTACTGTTTTTGGCATATCGGATATGCCATGGGTAGCTTGCCAGGCTCTGCCATGCGGGCGGAATACTCTTGGTAGCTTACCATGCTCTCCCAGAGGGACAGAGGCTTTTGGCTATCTCTATGAGTAGATAGATGTTATGGGGGTCTGGGAATATTCAACATTTTTCCTGTAGCAATAATGGGATTTACTCCATAAAATTGCATATGATTATGTACATTGACCAATGTTATTTAATTATTTAAAATAAAGAACCATGATAAGATAGTACTCAAAGACAATATTAAATAATGTTGTATAGCTTTGGAAATTTATAGTACCCGTGTATTAGCTATGTTAGTAAACATTAGAGTATTAGTATAAAGCAGATGTCATTTTACTGAGAATTGGTGTCGTTTTATCTTTTCCTTGAGTGTTTCCCCCATTGATTTATTCATATCATTACTTGTAGGATAACTTTGGTTTGGTTTTTCCATTCTCCTTTGCCATAGGGAGCTTAGGTTTATTGGGTTACACCCATCGCAATGCTCTTGAGGCACTCCCATTCCTCTGTGTTATCTTTAACCTCTTCTCTGTGCTCTGTTTCCCCTATCTGTTATTAACCTATATACCCAAACCAGACCCTGTGAATTGTAAGGTCATATCCTTCTAAGGACTCTGAATTTTGTATTTATAAGTGAAATATTGCTTTTCTCTTTTCCTTATGTCCTTTGCATAGTTTACTTTAGAGCAATGTCCTTTATGTATAGACACAGGAAGACAGTGGGATGCTTTTGTAATATGGGAGTTAATTGACTCCAAATAATATTTACTCATGGGCATCTGTCATATTTAATCGACTTAGCCTCAGTTGCCCTTAGTTTCTAGAACCCCAGGAGCAAGATCCCAGTGAAGGGATTGGATGGATTCATGGTCAAGCAGTAAGCTAACCTCACATCAAATTGGGACAGGCCAAGTGTCATGAAACTTATAATAAGTTAAGAGCACAGTTGTGGACAAATTCTGTCATGACCCCTTGGGACATGACAGAAGTGACTGGACGAGGAAGGACAAGGAAGCTCAAGGAAGCTATGTTTAGGAAAGACTAATGTGGCCTGAGGACGGTAGTCTGGAATCTATACTGAGATGTTCCCAGAAGAGCCGCCCTGTCAGCTTAATATATCTCTTACTGTGTCCATACAAAATGGCTAGAAAGATTACTAAGAAGTAAATTTAAGGAACTGTTTAAATGGTTTTGAAATAAGGAAAGGAGAAATACGGCCTTAGATAAAGTTCTGCCCTTGAGTGGATCTCCTCGCAGGATAGATCTTTATCTTGGGAGAGCTTTCCCAGAAGGAAGGGCTTTCATGTGTTGATAGTGCTACCTCATCTGTGTGTAATTGCTATCCCAACCTTTGGCGATGATTCCCTGTAACTGGGCTGTGGGAGTGGGCTGGAGGAAGAGGAACATGGGCCATGAGTGAGACTGGAAGGAGGCAGAGGAAGACTCGCTTGGAAAAAATGGCAACTGATCACCAACCGGCTTCTTGGCCCTGTTCCTTCCTTTATGCGTTTGTTGGCAGTGGCTGAAGGCTGGGGTAGGGAAGTGGCTCATGCCCACTTATGTGGCAATTTATAACCGAACTTATGTGGCAAGAGAGCACGCATACGCCACAGACTTTGTGAACACACAATTACACACATGATTCTCCACATAAACAAGTCACTCACAATGTTCGACACTC